>NC_134835.1:75448982-76648982 GCF_004210375.1 Tachypleus tridentatus | reverse complement strand
AAAGTAGCACGTGTGGTTAACATCTACACGTCTGTTAGATTCCTCAATGAACTGTTTAGTAACTCCATAGGCTCTAATGGAACTTGTCCCAGTGATTGTCTCGGAAAAGTGAGTGTAGATGGGAGATCGCGAGATTGATTCTAGTCTTCTTAGTTGTCTTGTTGTGGGAATATAAAACCTCTATAAAACAGATATATGAGTAATAAGTAAACATCACTAGTATATCTAAATTATATATAACATACTGATGCAAAAAAAACAAAGAAAGTATACCAAAGAGGCTAATATCATGTGTAACCAGCCTGTGCATTAATGCATGCTATGCTGCTACATGCCTCCTTATGGAGAGTTAGATTACAGATGATGTTATTAGAAACTTGTCTCTGACCTCCAGCTTCAGCTATTCCCTGTTAGTTGTTGGATTACTTTGCCTCTTTATTCTTCTTTCCAAATGATACCAGAGATGTTCTATTAAGGAGAACATGTCAGGAGAATGAGCTGACCATGGTAGAAATTAATGTTGTTAACTTGTATGAATTGCTGTACCACCATGTGGGGTCTGGTACTGATGTGTAAGAACAAATTACCCTGGGTTGGTGAATAAGTGGCAAAACGTTTAGGCACACAATATAAGCCTTGAAGCTCCCACCCTTCTAGAATTAACAGATTTCAATGTGTCTTGCATGCAAATCATCATGAAGTAGCCCTCCATCAATAAGCATGTGATGTACTCTCTTGATGCTTGTGACTCACTCTATTCAATTCTACCAAATATCACTTAAAGTTCTTTGTCTATTTATTTGTCTTAGAACTGAATTGTTCCAATGACCTTATAACGATCACTTTTAAATTCTTGAACTTTCTTGCATCTAGGGTGCATGAAATTACCATCTGCAGCATTCCAAATTCCTTTTTTTACTGTTATGCCATAAGTATGTTCCAGGTGACTTTCCTCTCTAGTTACTGTCTTAGAGTTGTACTATATACGTTGCAAATGGGTATTCTGTGATACATGCTCATAACATTAAAATGAATTTTCACACAATCATGAGTCTCATTTGCAACACCATGTTTCACACTCACATTGAACATAGCCTACACCAAGAACATAACATGTAAGTTTAAAATTCATTCATGTAGAAAGTAACAATATGTTCTGTTGGTATACTTTCTTTTGGAATTCAGCATATATACATATTTGTATAACTCAGTGCATTAGTAGAAACTCTTTACAGTTCACTTTACTATAAAACTGCTATATATTTATTGTAATATATAGAAAACTTAACAAGTAACATCACAACTGACTAACTAGCCAAAAGCTGATTATGATGTGATACTATGATAAGGAGGGACTAGTTAACTTCACTAAGAACCTTATTACAGACAAGAATGACAGACCTTTGGGTGTTACACTGAAGTTTCTATTTGTTTAAAATCCAAAATGGTACATGTTCAATAATTTCAGCTACTTTTCTCTCATTTCAAAGCCCTTTGTTCTACAAGTATAGTGTCTGACATCAGTAACAACTTCAAAATCCCCATTATCATGTTTTAATTCTGTTCCTTATGAGTACACCTGGAATTCTTTTATTTGGAACCAATGTACTCCATTTCATTATATCATACAAGTTAAGAGTTATAAAATTCACATATTACTAATTTCACTATAAAATACCAACAAACCACAGTAATAACAGTATTGACTTGACACATTAAACAATGGGGAGTTTACCTGAATTAGATAATACAATCCTCCAAGAGGAATCATTACTATCAAGATTAGTGGTGTCTCCAAACAGATTGCTATGAATGCAACAGAAGCCCGAAACACTTGAACTAGTAGCATGCGGACATTAAAACGAATGAGAAGATCATTTGTGTCGACATCTCTTGAGAAGCGATTCAGGATTCTACCAATTGGTGTAGTATCAAAAAAAGACATTGGACATAGAATGATGCGATTGAGCATATCATCATGGAGAATTTCTGATCCATGCAGAGTAGCCAAGTTTAAAACCAAAGTGGCAATAAAGATAAAAACAGCTGTAAGAAAGGTTGAATGTTAGAAATTCAGAAAAATGATGAAAGAAAGCAAACACCAAGTTCATATTCTCAGTTAATTTTCAATATTTGTTACTATTCATCCAGTTAGTATCAAAATTAATGTTTGCCAAAAATTATTCATCACAAAAGAAGTTTTTAAGCTTTTAAAAGACAATGGAACTTGCATGTACAATATTTTGTAGGAATAATAGAATAGATATAAATGTTAGGAAGATAACATTTATAATGTTAGCAATATTTTAATCATAAAATTGTTAAAGTACTGTTAATTATAGAAGTAACAGATTATAAACATTATACAGATTATAACATATACAAAGGTTTGTATATGTATTAAACCTTCCTAAGCTGTACCTCACAGCTAAAGACGTACAAAGCTCATTTGGTTAACATTACATAGGAATGATGTGTATGGGCTGATGAGAGTTTATGTTATTTGAAAATGAAATATGCAGGTGATCAATGTAAGGAATTTATTATCTAAAATGAGCAAATGTTTCATATTTTTGTTTCTTGATTACAAGTTTTTTGATAAAATCAAACATTTTTTTCCTACAGTATTAGAAATTATCCTCCTAAATTAAAACAGTACCCTAAACATTTTAAACAACACAAAGTAAGGATAGGAACACTTTCTTCTTTGTCACAGTTTTAAAGAGAGATAAAAACTTCCTTGATACTATAGTGAATCTTCAACTTGAAGCTTAACTCAAGACTGTATATGGTTCATAACTGAGGACACTAGAAGGCAGTTTCTTCTCATCACTATTATATTCTGCTTCTAACACAATTACACAAAATATGTTCATATCCTCTATGCATCTTATTAGATAACTATAATTTAGTATGAATAAGAAACAACCTTATAACACTAAATTTGTTATTTTTCAGTGGCATTCCACTAAAACTCTATTGACTTAAATAACTAATTCTAATCAAATTTATGTATATAACATATTAAATAGTAAAGCTTATTTTTGAAATAATTAACTGTTATCTGTTAACAAAAGTTCTATTTAAATTACAGATTGAAATAACAAAAGTTAAGACTAAAAAACAATTAAATAATTATAATTATAGGCACCATCCTTTATCCCTATTTATCTCTGACCATAGTTCTTCAATGAGAAAAGTTCATTAACTTTTCCATCAGTGTATTTGGTGGCTTTGATAAGTATTTGTACAGAGTAGATAGATTCATATTAGATGTTATTTATCCATAACCTACAAATGTGCTTTTTTCATATTGTTTAAAAAGAGAGTCAATACGTTATCCTATCCATATGTGCAAGGTTCTTCCAGTTTCCCTACTGTACATATGATAGCAGATGTATTTTAAGCTGGTAAACATCACTGGAGACAAGATACTCATCTTCAGACTACAATCATGTTTTGGTAAAACAGTTGGCTTTATTACATTGTACAGTAGCATACTAAAATTTTGAAAGTTAGCTTTTAAAGACTGGACATGTAATATAGTTGGCAGTTCAGATGAAAGTAATCTTTTTTGGGTTGTCTTTGGAAAATTGTCTTTTCTTTTTCCTTCATTTATTGATGTTTATGTTGGAGTTGTGATGCTAATGTTTGCTTGTCATAGCATGTGAAAATTGGATGTAAAAAGTTGGACAAAAGTTGCTCAAAATGAGTGATTTTAATCCATCTTTTTACATCAAATTTTCACATGCTGTGACAAGCATATATTAGCATCACAATTCCAACATAAACACTGATAAACAAAGAAGAGGAAAAGACAGTTTTCTAAAGACAACCCAAAAAAGATTACTTTCATCTGAACTGCCAATTACATTACAGGTCCAGTCCTCAAAAGTCAACTTTCAAGATTTTAGTACACTACTCTACTAATTGCACTTTTCTGGAAGATATGATTGGAGTTGAAGTTAAGAAATGAAAGTGGCCACCTTCACCTGCACAGACAGTGATATGTAAAAGTAAATACATTATCTTGGTGTTACATATACACTATTAAAAAATTTTTAATATAAAATTTTTTTGTAACATTTTCTACATACGCAAACACAGACACAAATAGATGGTGGTAAGAAGCAGTTATAAAGAAGAACCTTATATAAATTCAGCATCATACCAACACCTATTGCCCTCTGCTAGTACAGTGGTATGTCTATGGATTTACAATGCTACAATCAGGGGTTCGATTCCCCTCAGTGGGCTCAGCAGATAGCCTGATGTGGCTTTGCTATGAGAAAACACACACACACACACCAACACCTATCAGTGTAATACTTACTTTCCCCCCCACCTAGTGCTCCATAGACACCAAGGCGCAAATTCCTTAACTTTTGGTCAGTAGCCTTCTCAGGGTCTGCAGCATCATTACTCCACTCACTTAACCAGAGGTTAGTTCCAAGGTTAAAAGCTTGTGATAGAGCATAGGAAACTAACGTGATGCCAACACCATACAGACCAATTGCTTTCACGTAAGCAAAATATACACTCCATTGAACCTGCACAGAAATATTGTTAGAATCAGAAGAAGAATATTAAAGTAATAGTACTTGATTTATTAGGTTGGGTTTCTTTATTTCATACTCATAAAACACTAGTTTTCAAATGTGGGCAATAGTAATGGGGTCAGACACTCAAACATACAAAACTGGTCAATTAATGCAATTATCTTTGTTTTTACAACAATTGTAGAACATGTTCTAAATTCAAATTACACCATAAAAAAGTTCTAGTTAAATAGTTTTACAAATAATAAGAAAAGTGCCCAGAACAAAAGCTTAGAACATAACCACAGAAGTAAGTTTAAAAATTTACTTTGATCATATAACATAAATGTACATAATCATTTGATACTGTATTAAATAAGTTATTGCAGGGAATAATTTTCAGTCAAATATAAAAAGAAAAACTATTACAATGAGACATTCTTTTTCTGTCATTCTACTTAAGATATTTGTTCTTGAAAGAAAACTTAACATCCTTAATATTTAAATTCAGAAAACTTATAACTTACATTATATATAATATCTTGAATATGAAAGTGGATATATGAATATTACATTGTAAATTCTGAACCATATGAAACATAATTGTCATGTAAAGAGCAGTACAAGATGTTTAACTTTAAATGGCACGAATTTAGAGTGTCAACAACGTCAAACTTCCAACACAAGGATAAAAATATTTAATGAGGCAGAAAAATGGAAGGTTATGAAATACAAATCCTAGAGTGTAAAAAATATTGTGGAAAAAAAAGACAAATTCAGTAACTCCTAATACTTGGCTACATAGTTTCTACCAACTGGTCATATTTACTTATTAAATGATATAGAAAATAAATACTAATTCTCTAGAACTTTCTAAATATAAAAGAAAAGATAAAAAATCTTCAGTATCATAATTGAGATTTGGTCTGTCTGTTAGATTTTGTGCAAAGCCACTTGACAGCTATATGTGCTAGCCATCCATAATTTTGAAGTAAAATGGGAGAGGGAATGAAGAGTTAATTCTTAGATAGGATTTGACTGTCACTCTTATAATACAGTCATGGTTTGGAAATGTGGAACATTTTTTGTGTGTGATAATAGAACACAAAACACCAAATCTCAGCTTCAGAGTCCAGCATGTTAATCACTGGGCTGTGCACACTTTTAGTGTCTTGTGGGATTTGGTGAGGTTACTTTGTTCATTATTGTAAGCACATTGTGGGTATTACAGAACTAATATTTAAACTCATACATTTAATGTTACAGCATGGTGTTGAAACTTTTTCTCAATGTATATTACATTCTGCATAAATGTACTAAAAGTTCTTTAGAAGAACTAACTCAGATCATCAGTTTTTCACATTCAAAAACAACTGCATGTATAAAACAAAGGGCACAATCATGCACTGTTTTGTATGAGACTTACGGATCCTATTTCAGCTGCTTCAGACTGTATTAGACGAGAATGTCCACCATGATTCTTCGCACCACCTTTAGTTTGTCTTTGACCTTTTTGTGATTGTTCTTCCTCTTGCTTTGAATGTCGACGCCTCAAATCTGAATCTATACTGGGTGATCTATCTTTGTGTTGATGTCTCAAATGTGAATCTATGCTGGGTGATCTATCTTTGTGCCAATGCTTCAAATCTGAATCTATACTGGATGATCTATCTTTATGTTCTTTTTCCTCAGCACTCTCTCCACTTCTACTACTCAGCCTGGAGATACATCTGTATGAAAGCAAAGTGAAATATTTTAACTTTATGTAGATATTATTTTTTTGATAAAACTTTAAACCATCATTAAATTCATGTTTTCATAAAGCTGTTTTTGCAATTATGTAGATTTGATTATATAATAAACACCCAACAAACAAAACACTAAAATATTATACTTAAACTTATTCTTTAGAAGGAAAATAAAAATTTTATATTGTGTTAAAATTTAATAAAGTGTCAGCTAGTAAATATTGGATTTTGAAAATAAGCGATGCTCATATTTTTATACCTTTGTAGCTCCTGAGATGGTCCAACTGTTGCAACAAGTTGTTCCATTATTTCTAACTTGTCAGGTAAAATTTCATCCTCTTCTTCCACGTTTTCAGTGAAATACTGAACCAGAAATTCTGAAAAAGCACCCTTTTTATTTAACAATTCTGTGAAGGACCCATTCTCAGTAAGATGACCATCCCTGAATACCAAGATGGTGTCCACTTGAGGCAAGATGGATACTTTGTGAGTAATCAGCACTCTTGTCTTTCATAAAACAAGATGAAAACACAAGTATTAAACATGCATGTTTCTGATATATTTTTCCAACATACTGAATATTAATTTAGTAAACGAAGTGCTAAATTATTAAAAAATGGATCTATCTATACACACATACCTTATTATTATAAATTAAACCTTGCATTTTTATTTTTGTTACTATTCCTCCACAATAATATATACACAAACTTGCAAACAATGTGAAAAAAGGTCAGTGTCCTTGTATTAATAATAAAATACACAAATGTGATTTATGTGTAATAAAATGCTCTCAAAACAGTAAGAAATCTATTTTATCAATAATTACCTAATATAAACGTTTGTCCTTAACTTCAAAGTACTTATTCATTCTTAGTTCAAATTTTCCAAATGAAGTATAAATATATCAAATCAACATGATATTTTATTAGGTTCATACAAAGAACAGCCCAGCATGGTCAGGTGGTTAAGACGCTTGACTCATAATCCAAGGGTCGTGGGTTCAAATCCACATCGCACCAAACATGCTTGCCCTTTCAGATATGGGGACATTATAACGTGATGGGTAATCCCACTATTCGTTGGTAAAAGAGTAGCCCAAGAGTTTGCGGTGGGTGGTGATAACTAGCTGCCTTTCTTCTAGTCTTACATTGCTAAATTAGGGATTGCTAGTGAATATAGCCCTTGTGAAGCTTTGCGCAAAATTAAAAAATAAACAAAAACAATCATACAAAGAATTAAGCTAACCAAGTGCATCTAGTGAAAGTATTTTATAGAATTTCTTTTTTTTTTAATTTGATTTGCCACCATACCATGCAATATTAGGAACAACCATGTTTATCTTGGTATTACCATCATGGTCATTACTAGCTTCAGTCTTTAATACCATTTCTTTTTTGCATAATCTACAGTCAGTACTTCTATCAAAAGCTTCAAATTCATAAAGTTATTCAATTTTTTAATTATTACTTTGTTTTGATAAACTATACCTGAAAGCTTCTCACAGTCTTATTATCTTAACATAACAAGCACTATCTCAGTGGTTTACTGCAATGAATTATCAAATTCATAATAAAGTGAACATATACTACTAGTTATAAATAGTGCAGAAGCACTATGAAATAAATTTTGTTTATTTATTTATTCATAATCCTTGTTAATATTATTTTATGAGTTTTGTTTTAATCACTTGTTACATCTAAACTGATTTCTTCTTTATTTTCAAATGAATGTTCAGCTCTACAGTGCCTTGCAAAAGTACTCACACCCACTGATAATATCACATTTTGATGAAATACAAATAACATAAACAATATTTTAATAAACTTGTTTTTATTTAAAACTCTAATGACCAAATTTAACACAGTTATGTGTGAAGGAGGCTGTATGTCAGCAAAACCTGCAATGAAAAAATAAAATTGAAATTTGCTGATCACACAAGTTTCTGCTCCCTTAAATCAGTACTTAGTGGAAGCATCTTTGGCAGTAATTACTGCTGTGAGTTGTATGGATGGGTCTCTATTAACCTTCAACAATGGGATGGTGTGATTTTTTCCTATTCTTCCTGGCAAATTGTACCACTTCTGACAAGTTCATTGAACATAGTAGATGGACTGCAATCTTCAAATCATGCCATAAATATTCTATTGGATTCAAGTCAGGGTTTTGGACAACTCAAGAACTAAATTGTACTTTGTTTTAAATCACTTCAATGTGGCTTTGGGCTTCTGATCATTGTCGTGCTGAAATGTAAATGTTTGATCCAATTTTAGATTTTTAGCTGACTAAAGCAGGTTTTTCTCTAGGATTCATTTGTATTTCACATTATCCATCTTCTCCTTACTTCTGAAAAGCTTCCCAGTCCCTGCTGATGAGAAACATCCACATAACATGATGCTGCCACTACAATGTTTGACAATTGGGATGGTATTATTGCACTTACTTGTATCAGATATAACACTTTGAATTTAGACCAAATAACTCAACTTTTGTCTCATTTGATCACAAAATCTTCTGCCATGTGTCTACAGTATTACATACATGCTTTGTTGCAAACCCCATAAGAGATTTAATATGATTTTTATTTCAGCAATAACTTCTTTCTTGCCACTTGCCCATACAGGCCAGCTTTTTGTAGGGACTAGAACATTACCAATGAATGAACACAAACTTTAATCTCAGATATGGAAGTTTGTAAATCTTTCAAAGTTACCACTGATTTCACAGTGCCATCCCTCATCAGCTTTCTGCTTACTTGGCTGCTTAATTTTGTAAGGATGGCCTAATCTGGGCAGTGGCTGGAAGGTATGAAGCACATTATACTTTTTAATGATGGACTTCACCCTACACAAAGAGTTAATCAGTGATTTTGAATTTTTTGTAACCTTCTCCTGAACTGTGTTTTTCTACTATTTTATCCCTAACTTGTTTGGAAAGCTCCTTGGTCTTCATGGTTGATTTACCATATCGCTATGTGAGCTATGGCTTGAATAGGTGCATTTACTCTGAAGTCATATCACTTTGATTATGCACAGACAGAGACAATCACATCAATTTTGAGACCCTTCAGGTTAATATTTTGCACCTGAACTGATTTATGGTTGCTGTAGCAATGAGGTTGAACACTTATGCAATTAAGAATATTATAATTTTCTTTGAAAATTTAACTTACTTACAAAATATCAGAATTTGTTTTAACTTTCTCTGTTTGGAGTAGATTCTGTAATTCTAAATAGAAAGCCCTATTTTAAAGATTCAAGACTGCACGTTCAGACAGCAAAAAAAAAAAAAAAGTGGAACCTTTGCAGGGGATGAATATTTTTGTAAGTCAATGTTTGTAGCAAGAATATTTTCAACTTCAAGATTTTGATGTAACAGTTCTATCAATGATTACAGCTGAAAATTTGAGGCTTAATTACTGATTATTTTTTACTTTCTGTCCATTTACCAAAAAATACCAAAACTCAAAAATTCAGATCCAGAATATACTATTAATACCCATACTACTAACATACTCACAAACCTTTCAGGTAATTAAGATATCTGTGCTATAGTTACATATATTACATTATATTTATGTATATATATTCACAATACAGTACAATCTATATTTCCTTATAATTCTAGATTTACGATAAGTTACACTAAAACTGTGCATTAACTATACCTTGTGCTTCAGTAATCCACTGGGTCCTATAACTTGATCAAAGATGTGTTTACCAACATGCGAGTCCACAGCACTCAAAGGATCATCTAACAGGAATATATCAGCTTCACTGTATACAGCTCTAGCTAAACTAACTCTCTGCTTCTGCCCTCCACTTAGGTTGATTCCCTTTAAAATGATTAACTGTATATTAATAAACTGCACATGCTATAAACTTAAAAAAAGCTATATATTAAAATTACACCTCAGAAGAGAAAATGGTTTTATGTATTTTATTTCACTTCCAACTTTCAGTTTATTTTCAGGAATTTCATCAAGCTAAACAGTACTAGTACTAAATCTTCAAAATGCTGAATACTCTTGCTATAAGAAGTCATAGTAACAGAAACAGGATTAAATAATGACACTATAGCCTCATCAAAAGAGGGTATACATGGAAATGATTAACAATTAATTCAACACTTTTTAATAAAAATGAAATGAAGTTATTGCACTTATATTTAATTCATTTAAATGAGAGAATTGTTTTTCCTTAAAAATCAGCATTCTATACTACCTGTTATATGTGTATCATAAACCAAACATGATTTACCAACAACTGAAATATTTCCTACAAGTCAAATATAAACTGAAATTCAAATATAAATTCAATTTACACCTTTTCTCCAATTTCAGTTAGATCACTACCAGGTAAAATTTCAAGATCTGGGATTAAAGCTGTTGAGTCCAGAACCTTGTTATATTTGGTCTGATCCAGTTCTTTTCCAAAGAGAATATTCTTTCTCAAAGTTGCATTCTGAATCCATGCTTGTTGGGGAACATAAGCCACTGATCCCTGTCAAAAAGTCCACTTATGTTTATTATAAATGATTAGGCGTTTTTTTTTTGTTCTTTTTTGTTTTAAATAAATAATATATTATATAGTTGGATAATGAGAAAAATAGCACTGATATATCTTGAAATCCCAAAATAATATTCCATAGAGTGGGTTACTGAAGGTGAACAACCACATTTTAAACCTCAACTGTATTCTGTTGGCCACAGCAAATTAACAAGCTGTTATGATTTTATATCCAGAATCGTTTTTGTTTGCTAATGTATTTCTTCAATCTGGCATGAACCTTGCTATAGACCATCTACTAGACTGCTAATATCTCAAGACCTTCTTTGGTTTACATGTATTACTGATTTCAGAGCCAACCTTTCATCAGTGAGAAATTCTTGTCATGCCCTAGCATATTATTTATATGTGCTTTATATAAGCTATAGAAAATAACTTAAAAAAGAGTGGCAAATAAAACAGCCAAAAACTTAATAACAAAAAAAAGGTTCCACTCCACCTATTTTTTGAGTGATAAAACACAAAATTAGTGACTATAAAGCTATTGTTGTACTATTTTTAACAACATATCACAAACTACCTAAATTTTACAAGGTTTCTTTATAAAGAACTAAGTTCACACTATGGTTTAATTGGTTAGAATAATTGAAAATTATAAATACACATGAATCTATACCAGAGATAGTTAACTTAAGCTTTCACTCATTTTTAATTAGATTTTTTGATGAAAGGAGATATTCTTGGAAATCATTTTAACTATGAAGCAAATCAAATGAAGAATAAAGATAAACTTTTGGTATTTTAATTTTAATTTATCAAAGAAATGAGAACTTCAGCAAATCCATAGACTTACATATAATAAAACATAATTTCAGTTGCTGTTTTGACAGTAATACAATATTATATGTCACTGTACTAACCTTGACATTGACAAAGCCTTTTATCTTTTTCATATCACCAAGGAAAGCTGAGAGAAAGGATGACTTCCCAGACCCAACCTGGCCTACAACTGCTACCAGATTACCAGGCTTAATTTGTACACAAATATCCTTCAAGACAGAATGTGATTTTCTCTCCCAAGAAAAGCTAGCATGCTGCATTATCAAAGCACTTTCTGTTTATGATTAGAAATAATGAGAACATATAAAAGCAAGAAAAGAAACAGGGACAAAAAACATGTTAACAGGTAAACAAGGCTATGAAAAATAAGTCTTAAAGAATTTTGTAATTTAATAGAAATACTGTGGAATTTTATATTTAAAGAGCTGATCATTTAGTATGGAAGACACTGCCAATAAAAAATGTTAAAACTTTTCTGTTATTGTGTCACAAAAAACACAGTTATCTTCATTCATATTTAATACTTACTTTCATGAGCATCATGTGAAATATCATTTGGGTCAAGCTCAGCAGATCTTAAAAACTTGTTAATACGTTTCAAGGAAACTATAAACTGTAAAAAATACAAAAAAATTACAACAAGACACCTGAAAATACACACCAACACATATATGACTACCATTTTAAATATATCTTTATATATTTTTTATCCACCAACACACAAAGGTACCAGCTTTCAGTTTTTAAAATTGTATTTCATTTTCAGTGTTTTGTACAAGAAAAACATTTGAGTGGAAAAGTGCAAAAACGTTTCTAATCTCACTTAAGTCAAATTTTCTACAATGCACAACTCAATATCTACACAAAAGTCACACGTTGTGTGTACAGAATCAAAATTAATGGTATAAAATTAATAAGCTTACGATTATAGAAAAGAAAGAAAAGCTGAATATTGCTGGTTTATAGTTGTCTCCATAGCTGCAACTTACTCATTACTTCTCAGCTCTACTAACTATACTAAAGTTATCAACTGTTATATTTTGTTAGTAAATGCCAAGCAATGCTGAAAGTATTCTCCATTATTTGTTATGTTTTAAGGGTGTAGTTTACTTTATTGTATCATTACTTCCATCATCTAAGATTTCCTAAGGTGAATTATTTTTTATTGTAACTGATGTGTATGATAAACACATTTCATTTATTTTCAGAAAAATAAAATATGTTTATTTTATTCCTTTTGAATTTTTTTGAAAAACAGAAAAGAATAGGCACAGTGCTTGCAGCTTGGTTGATTTTGACATGAAAGTGATGATAATTTAGAAAGGAATCCAAATTTGATGACAAAATCCTTATATGCATCAAAATGATACTTCAGTGCAGTGACAGTTTGCTCAACCACAACAAAAATACTTTAGTTCTGATTTTATTTTTGATTCAGAGTATGGTACTCGCTGCATCTCCATCACCACTGTGACAATTGCACACCCATACACATTTCTGGAAAGAACTACACTCACTATGATCACATAATTCAGCAACTTGGCCTTCAAATTAATCAAACCTTATTTTCTAATCTTCAAAAAATTGGATAAAAGCATCTAATAAGAACACAACAGCACTGAGATTTAATTCAATTTGTTAAAGTACAAGACTTTTGTGGTGGAACTGTTCCAAGAATGTGTGCCAAATAATGATCAGAATACTCAAATCTGCTTCCTCAAGTTTATCACCAATTGATCAAATTTCATTTCTACAAAAAGTGTTTTGTTCAAAGTCATTTGCCATGGATGTCAGCACTTTGTGTACAGGGGTGTAACTTTTCAAAAGGACCAAAACAGCTTTATATATATTGCTGGTCACTGAGTTTCTGAAAGTTGTTTGGCAGCACCAAGTCCTCAAGGTTTCAGCTCTTGCCAGCAGTGTGTAAATGCAGTTAGAAACTATACTGTATCAAAAAACTCATAACTGTAGGGTAACACTAAGCACTGCTTTTTCAACCACGTTTAACCAGTGAGTTGCACAAATCATATACCAGTTATAAGGGTTTCTGTCATGAATTATAGCTTGAACACCACTATATTTTCCTTTCATACTGGAAACATTATCATAAGATTGGCCAGAGCAATGTTTTTACAATAATATCATTCTCCATCAAAATGGCCAATATAATTTCAGCTATGTTTTTTCCACTATGGCCTAACATTGGTAAGGAGTTTAGCAATCTTTTTCCAGAAGCAGTTGGTAAAACAAAACAAACCATAAAGATAAGTTGATCTAGTGTTAGAAAAAACCTACAAAAAACAGTGAATAAAATTTAGCAGATTTTAATTCCTTGATAGTTGGCTGAAGTATGTTGTCACCCACATGACATATTAATTCTTCACAAATAGTACAGGACAGATATAATGTTTATTCCTTGCCTTGGTTGGTGAAGCATATGATGTATTCAGCAAAATATTAGGTCATACTTTGCTCAAAATTCCAGTATATGAAGATAATCATCATTATGGGCAGACCCAATAGTTTTATCTCTACTTCAGAAAGCAATTCCTCATTCGGAGATAAACGTAATCATGTTTTAGCTCTTTATAGCACCTTAAGCTAGTAATCATGTTTATTCTCAAACTGAGATACAATTTTATTGTCCATACAGTTGATAACTCATTGGCTTGTACACATTACTGTCATGGCCTCTTAGTGCATTTTGTTGCTCTCATGAAACAAAATCCTTCCAACCCTATATTTCCAGTCATTGTACCAACAAGTAAAGAATCAATCTTCTCTTGCACAAAGTTTACATGAAAAACAGTATACCTTCCCATCAGATGGTGAATAGTAATGCTATGTAGGTGTGCAACAAGCTCTCCTCTCAGCAAGTGCACACACAAGAAGAAATACTTTGAATAGTATAGGCAATAAGGAATAGAAGGAATTCTTGAAGAATGTCTGAGATTTGAAACTCTCCATCACAGTGTTGATAATTCTTATTACTGTTACTAATCAAAAAGTTTTTCAATTATTCTGATATGTTATCTCTTTGTAGGTCAATGACAATCACAAATTGTAATTATCTCTTTGAAGTTTATTATACAATTGAAATTTAAGACTTTTCAGATGAAGAAAGATATTTTCAATCTTAAAATAAATATTAGTTTGTGCTCATGCCAGTAAAAAAAAGAACTATGTATATTCATGGGCAAATCTTTAGCAAAAATACTTCATTAAAAAAACTGACTTTTTGTGCGCAAATAAATTGGAATGTTCACTAAATATCTGGCAAGTTTTGTGAAAATACACATTATATTAAATGACACAGTATTAAAAATGTATTCCAGTACAACACAGTTGTTTGTCCCTTAAACAGAACCCATATTGAGAAAATTAATATTATAAGGTTTTTATAAATTTCATCTGATTTAATTTTTTTTCTCTATGGGCTCTCTTTAGACCATGGGGCCCTGGTGATTGATAGAACTGCCAGAGTCTTAATCCATTACTCGTTTCCATGCTAGAGCCATTTATGGAACACTAAAATCCACAAATCACATTTTCAATGTCATGAATTTATTTATAACTAAGCTGATGGGATTGCTTTGCAATTAGTGTTTATCACACACTAACATTTTAGGAGTTGTATACTCATTTTGAAGACTTTGTGTCAGTAACATTCAAAGTTAAACAGTTGAAAGTTTGAAACATATTACACTAGATTTTAAGCATCTATACTTCACTACATAAATTAAGCAAAATTAAATAATTTTAATTGGTTTAATTTAACATCAGCTGAACCAAATAATTACCTCTACAATTCCAAAGCTTGCTGTTCCCTAAAATCTTTTGTTATGAATTTATGTTACATAAGCTTCTATTTTTATAATGCTAACATAAAGATAGAAAGCCTCTTCAGTACCTTGAATGTGTTTGAAACCAGTTTATTGAATAAGATGTTTTATTAATTTTTAAGGATGCAGTTACTAAGAGTAAATAATCATTTGTTCTTTAAAGGTTCAATTGCCTTTGGTACATAGAACATGTATGACATTGAGAGGTGGTTATATACTTGTTTACAATAAAACATACCAAAGTAAGAACTGGAATGCATTAACATTTTCTGACACTAAAAATTTCTTTCTGATAGATACTCATCTCTCTCACTTGTAGATTTTTATAATTCAGTGCTGCCTTCTATATGCAAACCCATTTCTTGCTCACCACTTAAATTTACGTGATTTTATGCAATATTCCTGCATTGTTGTATGCAAGTGAGCAAAATGTTAGAAAACTAAAATCCAAATTTTATATTTCTACAACAATTGGTGTTTTAGTAGATATTTTAACAAAAAACATCAGTATTATTACAAAAGTCTATAAACAAAAACAATATACTTCTTTATATACGAGTGACAAAACCAAAACTTATGAGTAAACAACAACAATTTGGCATGCTTTTTTAATTAAGATTGCCTGAAGTTCACTAGAGACCTTGGGAGCAAACACACTGGCATTGAGAAACAGGAGTTTCTCTTTATTCTGCACATGGTAATAGAGTAAGGAATGTATTTGGAAGATTGTGAAACTTGATTAATTGAAAGATGTTGAGCTTGGCTAGCACATGATTGATTTGGGTTGCAGAGGTCAAGCTGAAAGAAGGTAAAATAATTTACAAATGTTTCAATATCTTCTTATCTTATGTGAAGCAAAACAATGTCCCTTATTAGACTTATGACTCCTCAAGGAAATGAGGATCTGTGTCTGGAAAATATGATGTGAGTAGAAAACTAGTGCCTCAAGAAAAATCTACTTGAATAGTGTCAGATGGTAGGAAAACAGAATTAAGGTAGAGTGAAAATGAACTGAAGAAAGAAATGGAAGGTTTTAGCTTGACTAGGGCCATAAGGTATTCTTGCAGAGTACATATCTAAATGGTGCCTCCTGACAAAAGAGATGATTAGCCAATAAGGACATAGTGAGTCAGCTGTGCTATGAGAATATTTCATGCTCCTATCAGTGGACTGTTCTCACATGCTCATTTGCATGCAATAATGTCATGTGGAAACGTGAATTTAGGTGGAAGCCTCAAGGCTAGTAGTGAGCAAAAACACTTGCATATAGAGGGCAGCAATGAATCAGGAAAGTTATGTGTGAGAGGAGGTTAAGTATCATGTTAGAATTCCAGCATTGCTCAGGCTATATTTTGCCTGACCAGCATATATAAGACAATTTCAGTTAATAGAACAGATGATAAACAGCAATTGGGATTCCAAATCTTGTAATTATAACTCTGAAGTCAGATTGGAAACAAGCATAATTCAACTTTTCCATTTTTCCTCAACTTGAGAGGTCATTATTTTATTATTGATGTGTTTTGTGTTTGTGTTTTATTTTATAGCAAAGCCACATCACATTATATGCTGAGCTCACCGAGGGGAATCAAACTCCTGATTTTAGTGTTGTAAATCCGTAGACTTACTGCTGTACTAGCAGGGGCTTTATTATTAGTATGTTTGCTCATGAAAGACTTTTTTAAAATATAAGTTTAAATAAAATATCAATAAAGATAAAGATGTGAGAGGTACAAATCTCACAAGTTTTTTACAGGAAGAAAACTTGTTAAGTATGTCAAAAACTGGTAAAATGATTAAAGGATTTTCACATATAAATAATTGAGAAATTCTGCAAGAGAGCTTTAGATACTTTAGATGTTATAAAGAGAAGAGTAAAAAAGAAACAAAATATTTTTCATTTGTATTTCCTTTAAGAAATTTTTTCCTAATTTTGGTAATAGATATGCATTTTTAATTTAATTAATTAAAATCATAACTAAAGCAAAAACGTTGAACAGTCACCCTTTAATTAAAAACTTATAGACATGAAAATAAAAAACCAAAAGAAAAATATAAATTTGAACTGCACCTAATTTTGCAATTTAATCTAATTATTCTTTCAAAAATGAATATGCTTGTAGTTAGTTCAAAACAGAAAACATAATTCCAGTGGGTTACAAGATATTTTGTATTATTAATACTACACATGCACCAAAAATATACAGCACTATATAATAATATATTAATTTAAAATTGTCTAGAAAAAAAATATCTTTAACATTACATAATAAAAAGCATACATTACCAGAGCTGCAAATGTGATAAGTCTTGGCAGAAAAGCCAATGGTCCTCGAAGTATGTTAAACAATGAGAGAGAGACAAAAGCTTTGTTAGAATCAAGAATATTTTTGGAATCAATTAAGATATACATAGTGAAACTGGCCAATCCAATCTGAAAATTAAAATCAAAATATATATACATTAACTAGCATGTTTTCAGAATAAATATTAATTTTTTGTACTTTCTCACGTACTAGAAACTTCATCTAATTAATTTATCAAAATTTCTTACTCTCTCTATTATTTGATGAAAAAATTATTCTTTGTCTAAGCGTAATCTCCATAATAAAAAACATTAACACTGAAAGAAATAAGATTAAAATAAAAATACGCACAAATTATTCCAGAGAATGAAAGTTTTTTCAGCAAATAAAACAGGAGTAAAAATAAAAAGAAAACTATACGTAAAAACAGCTCATTTGGGTTGAGAAAATGTTCTATGTAGAGGAGCAAACAACATTTCAACCTTCTTTTTGTGAACCTGACGATGACTGAAGAAGGTCGAAACATTGTTCGCTCCTCTACATAAAAAATTTTCTCAACCCAAATGAGCCATTTTTACATATTTTTTCTCTACAAGTGGATTTTCTTGACATCACTGAAAATAGAAAACTGCCAAATTTATTTATTATAAGCAAACATCACACAATAAAATATTGTACATAATGTGGATTATCTTTATAAAAATAGATAATTAAAATCATCACATTTACTGGATTTTATATGACACATATATCCAATAGGGAGGTTTTGTACTGAAAGTTATTCTTTTGCTGCAGAGAACAAAATACTCAAAATGTGTTGAGGGTCTAGACAAATATTTACTGTAAGTAATTTATCACTTATTAATATTAACATCTGCTCAGAGCATGCCACCTGTTTATAACAAAACTGAAATCCAATATGATATTGGTAATGACTAGAGCTAATTAAATACACTTCTCTTATTTGTAATTTATAAATATTAGAATACACTTTTTTGTCAGTTGAGTACCCTTGCAGTTAACAATAGTTTCAGGTATAATCTAAGTAATATTTTATAAAGTTTGGTTAAGGTAGAAGATAGAAGCAGTCTTGATAACATATACATACCTAAGTGATCTTTACATTCAAAGTATAATATTAAATATAAAATTAAAAAGAAAATATACCTACATATATTAAACATTCCAACCAATACTGTTAATGAAAATAACTAAAAATAAATAATATAGTTAATTACAAGATGAAAAAAAGTATATTTGTTGTAAAGAATTGCATCTTTGTAATAAAGACACGTGTCTATGTCACTTTAAATATTATATTCTAAAGCAGCTTCCAGTGAGCGTGTCATGCAAAACCCAAGATGGTGTGATGCATAAATAACTTACTAAAGTAAAAAGATAATATAGCTTCACTTACCAAAAAAGGTGCACAAGTAAAAATAAACACAATGAATGCTGCCAAGTAGGCTTGAACTGTTAAACAATGAATTTCTTTAGCTCTGTATTTTTTTACCGAATCCCTGAATGGTTCTTCCCAGGCATACAATTTGATTACCTTGATCCCTCCTAGAATCTCATTCATCATTTTGATGCGCTTGTCTTTTTCTTTCATTAGACGTTGCTAAAGCCATATATGACCAAAAATTATGTCACACATATGCACAGAGTGATTTTTAAGAAAGACTGAAAAATGTTATGATTAAACGTAAATGGTAAATAATTCAAGAGAGGCATCCAACAATATAATGAGCAAAGAAAATTCATGGGTAGTCAATAGGAAAAACAAGGGCAAGGCTAGCCTACAGAACTAGGATATACAGAAAAAAATAATAATTTATTAAACAGAAATACTGAAATCAAATTCAATTACCAATAATTATTCAAATTTAATTTAAAAAACAAATAGAAACAAAACAAAGAGGTTCAAATAGTTGAATATTGGATGACAAATCATGCTAGAATGTCTTAATTAATAACTTACTTAATCAGAATCACTATTCTGCATCATAGTTTATGCAAAGACCAGTTTTTAAACTTAGTAAAAACCAAAAATATAAAGATGAAATACACAAAGAGAAACAGAACAGATCTAAGTGAATACTTTTTTACAGGACAAATGAGAAAAACATAATTACATAGAAAAACATAGAAACACAATGAATAGCTAATATGTAAGGTACAGAAAAAGTGGTAACATTTGCATACTGAGAAAAAGTCTTTAATGATGTGCTTCTGTAACTAACAACTAAACTAACTTACTAGTTTTGTTAGTGTATTATTGTAAAAAGTAAAGGTATGAAAAGAAAAATATTCAAAACCTCTATTAATGAAACTGATAAATTATACAAATATTCTATTTAGATACAATCTAATATCTGACTTTACTTTTTTGTGATAAGTATTCATAGAAAAGGCAATTTTGAGTAACACAATTCTCAACACACAGCAAATGTCTTTCATGTTAATTATCAGTATATGTAATAATTTTATTACATATTGAAAGTTAACTTCAAATTTCAAGAATATGATGATGATAAGCATTTCAGTTTGTGGACTTTGTGGTTTTTAGTAGAGCATAGCTTCAGATAAGAAATAAACTAAAACTAATGTTTTCAGTTTGCAAAAGAATTTACAAGTGTAAAAACAAATTTGGGCTAAATATTGTACACTTAAATTCCTTGAGATATTTATAATGAATTTATATTTAAGCATTATGAAGTTAGTTTATATAATTTCTACATTTTAACTTAAGGAATAACACAAGAGCAAAAATTTACATTAAAGTTTTAGCTAAATGTGAATACATTTATTTAATGAATACATATATTTTAAAAAGTTTCTCTGAAACACTAATGCCACATGTTGTGTAGAAATGAGAAGCAATATAAACATGTAAATATTTATAAAATATTTAAAACATCTGAATCACTACAAAGTCATTAGCACCATATTAAAACACCTCAGGGACATGAGACAGCAAATAATATGTGGACCACTCATGCATATAATTTTTGTTAAACTAGACAAGTGTTACTTCATACATTTTATGTTAGTTACTGCTAATTTTACTTATTTTTACTACACATTTACATGACAATATGACTTACCAACTTATTTAAAGTATCAACAAGGTACTTCATCAAACCATAACAGGTATAACGTTTAGAAAATTTCTTCTCAGACTTATGTTAGAGTAACATAGCATAGGCCCTTCATTCCTAACTTAGCCTAAAAGTTAACTATAGGCTAACTGAGAAAGCTTTTCTTAAGCCTAACCTAGGCCTGCCTGTAAGTTTAAATAAACCTAGCTGTAACTAAGCATTATTTAGGCTACATTAAATTAGCCTAATGAGATATTTTTCTGTTATAACTTGAGTGTAACCTACATACATCAGCATAACACCAACTGAAGTGGTGTTTCTACTGCCTCACATTGCTTGCATTGTTAATGTTTCTTATACCACTGTCTACAAAGGAAATTGGGTAAAATAAGTTATAAATGAATTATTTGCTTTATAGTCAACTGTACTGACTTCCAATTAATTTTTACATATTTTATCTTAGGC
This sequence comes from Tachypleus tridentatus, assembly GCF_004210375.1. Classification (NCBI taxonomy): domain Eukaryota; kingdom Metazoa; phylum Arthropoda; class Merostomata; order Xiphosura; family Limulidae; genus Tachypleus; species Tachypleus tridentatus. The sequence goes on along the minus strand of NC_134835.1, from coordinate 76,627,634 downwards.
TAAAATTTTGCGGCCCCCATTATCTTCAAAACAACTGATCAAAAGCTCCATCTACCCTTCCATTAATCTGCTACTAATAGTCACTGTTACCATATTATTCAACTTCTTACATAAAAAAATAACAAAATAACAAATTACTTGAACAATCTTCATCTTTGCTGAGATGAACCCATTTATAGGAAGCAACAGAATTATCATAATAACACCTCCAAGAGTTGAAACACCAAGATGACCCCACAGAAGCCAGAGAGAGATTCCAATTTGTAAAGGTGCTGACCATATTAAGTTCATCATGATAACAAACTCCATAATACGCTGAGTATCTACTGCCATAAGGTTTACTATTTCCCCAACTGTAAACTGTCTTTTGGCATCGTTTGAAAGTTGAAGTGACTGGATATAAATGAAAAAACAAAACAAAAACACTGAAGATCTTAAAAGTTGTATATACATCAAAATCCTTAACTGTTTATACCTATGGTGTATACTGTTATCTGTATTTTTAACACACCTTTAAACTGATTAGGTATTTTATTTTTACTGTTCTGTGAAGATAAGTTTTATGGATGGTCAAAACACATGTAACAATCTTTAGCAAAAACAGTTTTATGTTTATATCAAAACTTCAAATTTTTCATGCATGTACCTACAGTAATTAACCATTATTAATCCACACACACTTTGCAATCATATATAAAATGAAGTGATTCTACAATTGTGACACATTATGATGATGATATCTGCTCTTTTTTCTTTATCTAGTACCACATAATTACATGTCTTTTTATTCTTCCATGTTTCTGTAAAATCACTACTGCAGAAGGACAAAATTCTGATGAAATGGGTGCATGACAATAGAAAGGATGGTAATATACTTAGAGATGTTCACATGCCACATCTGAACAATGTCTTCAGAAAAAATAAGAAAACACTGTCAGAAGTATTATCAAGTAGCAAGTGTGCCAAGGGTCACCAAAATTAACATTGCAATTAGCAGTTCTTGTCAATTTTACAGGGATAGGGATACCAAACACAAAATTTGTGCAGTTCACAATTTCTTTCTTGGGCTGGCTCTGAGGAAGAGGTAGTGAACATCTGTTTCACAGATGATGAGTGAACCAAGGTTTAGCAGACTATTATTGAGAAATGAACAAACCTTATATGAAGTAAAGTTAATTGAAAATGTTGGATGAGGAAGATGAGCATACTTAAAAATGATAAAACTGCTTCTAATTGAAAGCATCCAACAGCCAAAGCTAAAGTCACTAAGAAGGAAAAGTTTGTGACTCAAAGAAATGGCAGATGATATGATCATTGGACAAGCAAGATAGCAGTAGATCTAATGGTAGATTTCCAAATCAGGAGATTATTTGTGTAAAGAATATGCCAAAGATGAAATAACTCTTTGGAAGAAGAACAGGAACAACAAGAACAAAAAAAAGAAGATTCAGGAACCAAGAAAACACTGCACTTCTGAAGAAAAATTATCTAAAGCCACAAAACAAATACAAATCAGGTGCTTTTCTGGTAACTAATAGAGGAAATCACATTTATCAATTGTGGATTTCCTGAATTGCACTTCAAATAGTAGGGAAGTACATGTGAATAGATGAACATCACAAAAGAATGCAAAAGTGGAACTCATAATGATGTGTCAGGACAGTCAGCCACTGTCACAAAGAAACTCATATTTGCAGAAGGAAGAAACTTGTACATTCCTAAAGGGTTTTTGGTTAGTTTCTTTTCATTTTACAGATACAGCTTCAGATGATGTAAATCAACTTATCAAAAAATAAATAAACCTACTACTAGAAAACAAGAAAATGTCATATTTTAGGTTTTTCTTATACCAAAATGCTTGGTCAATGTTGAACAGCTCCAGAGTGGCTCAGTGGTAAATCTGAGTGCATACAACACAGTAAATCGGGTTTTGATATTTGTGGTGAACACATCACAGATTGTTCATTGTGTAGCTATGTGCTCAATTATAAAGAGTGTTGAATATATTTACTTATATATGACAAACATTTTAATTTTTGGATAATTTATGTCTGATAGTTGGTTGCCATTTCCAATTCATAGTAGTATTTGTCACTCTCAAAAAATGTTATAATTTTTTGTACTATGTAAGTTTACTGGGACAATTATTTCACAAAACAGTTAAAGTAAACTTAACAACACAGGGATTCTTTCCAGAGAAATTTATTGGGTACAGGCAATGTTTATGTTGTGTGCATGTCTCTTCCAGAAAAATAAACTTTAAAGCAACCAAGAGCACAATATCTGAAAATTGTATAAAAATGAAGATAAAAATACAAATATGCAACATATAAATCTGTGTGTGTGTGTATAAACAAGAAGACAACAAAAAACAGAAAAGGCTAAGATTAAAAAGTGCATTTTAAACTTGTTTAAACATTTTCATTTATACATTTTATATTGTTCACCAGATGGAGGTTTAGCATGATATGTTAATGATATTTAATGCCTAGAAACTTCCTGAATGTCTAGATTTAGAGTAGCACTAATATACAAACACAAGAGAGTCGTTGTTGATTAGTGAGTGAATTGGTCAGTGAGTCTGCTGTTACAGTATTGTTGGACAATTACCGAGCTAGCCGACTAGTTCCAAGTTTGTACCATACATGCAAGAAATAATTTAACAAGTCAGTGTTTAGATTTATTTTATTTGTTAAACTTATCACTTGCTAAGTTTGTATAAGTTGTGATAGAACAAACAAAATGCCTTCATTTTCATTAAATGAACTGGACTTTACATTTATTTTTATATTTCAAATGATCATAAAGAACCCACTCAATTACAGAAACCATTACAACAGTAGAAAGTAAAGCACATACTTAATATAAAAGTTCCTCATTCATTTCAGTACAAAGTCAGAAAATTATGTTTTACAATACAGTAGAGAAAAAAATTATAAGAACTTGTACATTAATTCATATGAAATCAAAAGCCTTCACATGAACTGTATTTTATAATCTAAACTTATACAAAATATCAGAAGAATATGATTGTTTATAAATAGTCATGAGTGAGGATAAAATGGTAAACAGTTTATTGCTTTAGTATCCAAAAATAATAAACAATCTTGTTTATCTATTTAATGATAATTCATAACAAATAACACCTGTGCTAGCCCTATAATAACAATATCCTAATATACAACATATTAGATTTTAATAAGTGATAAATGCTCTTAATTTGAAATTGAAGTAATTTAAGTGTAATATACATTAATATATATGCTGACAAATGTAAAGCTTAAAATATGTTTCTAGTTAGTCTAATTACGTGTTAAAATCTTCAAAGTTACAATTTGATGCAGGAATCTTTATTAAATTATTCAAATCTTAAAGTTGTTAACATAAATTTGAAAATGTATTTATACTTTTTGTTGAGCATTTCCTATAAAACATCAATTGATACTATATACTTATATATATATATATATTTAATTATGACAAAAAATGAAAAAAATGCCCATTAATAATGTTTTCACATTATAAATGACAATGTAATTTAGTGAATGCTTTTATTATAGATGGTTGTGAAAAAAAAAGTTTGCTGTTTGTTTGTCTAAAGAATGTTCAATGTATGAGAGAAGTGATAATTTTAACACTGCTTAATTTGATTATACTTTAAAATAATCATTTTAGTTTTGTTTTCTATACTTATATTCTTATATAAGCCAAATTCCATGTAATTTTAAGCTAGTTGAATTAGCAAGCATTTTTATAATTAATAATTCATTTTTTATATTTTTCTTAAAATAAATAAAAAATTCCTGTTAATTATATTTTTTTTAAAAAAGCAACAAAACTATTTTCAAACAAAATAAATTTTTACTTTAAACATATATTAATAATTTATCATCACTCAATTTTTTATTCAGAATTATTTTGCTCAAAAACAACAACTTTATTATATTCAAATAGGCTTAAACATAATTGTAGCTACTAGAAACAATAGTCTGACATCGTTAATGCCCAATGACTGCATCTGTTAAAATGTCAAATACCTTCTTGTAAATAGTAGATATTATGCATGACCGCATTCTCATTGCTGTAAGGCTGATACAATATTCATACTGGTTGTTGAACAGAGATTCAATTATAGATGCAAAAAGCATTAATCCTGCATAAAAGAAGCCTTTCCAAAAAGGTTCATTTCCACTCACAAAAGAAATAACCAAGCTGAAATAAAAAAATACATAGGTTGACGTAAATATACAGCTATAATCTCTATAGTTGAATTTCTACTGAAACTTTATATCATTATAATTTTCCCTCCCACATATAAAAAAGGGCATCCACACCTTTCAACACATATAAGTAATTTCAATATAAATCAAATCAGATTCAATTTCATCAAATTATATAACATTTCCTATTAAAAGCATAGAATAATTAAAAATACTAAATTTAACAGCAGTTTATCAAACCTAAAATACTGCAGAGAAATGAAAATTATAATTTTATAAAAGTGATAGAAATTAAACAATAAAATATTAGAATATTGAGAAACAAAACATAAATTGGAAGTTGACAGCAAAGGAAACTTTGTACAAAATATATTTTACTCTTATAGGAACAAAACTATAATGTAAGTTATTAAAATTGATGCAAATAAAATTTATTTACAGTTTAATCACAAATTATTATACGTGCACTCACAAACATCTTTTTACAAATACTGAAATATATATAAATACATAAAATGTAAGGATAACAAGGGAGACATATTAGTCCATTTAGATTGTCCCTTCCACTATATTAAATTCTAAAAAAATGATAACACACTCAATGATTACCCTTATGATTCAAATTTTTATCAAGTATTTCCTTAAATTAATGCATTTACCAAATAAGAAGGCATCCCATTCCAAAAGCAAATCATCCTGTTAGAATAATAAAGCTGCCTTAAATGAAGATGCCTCCTACCCTGTCAAAAGTCTTACCATTCTAATCATTAAGCACAAAAAAGTGATGCACCAAAAACATTCATCATCTTAATAATCTTAAACACCTCAGTAAGATACCCTCTTTTTCAACAGAAAACAGTTGTATAGATCTTAACCTATCCTTATATGACAACCTTTCCATCCAAGGTATCATCCTAGCAGACTTCCTTTGAACCCTTTTCAACATTTCAATGTCCTTTCCAAGGTAAGGAACATGAAATGGAACACTGTACTCCAAATGAGGATTAACCAATGACTTATACAATGATATTACAACATATTTAAACTTATATTTATTATTTCTGTACCTACAATCTAAGATCCTCTTTGCCCTACCACTAGCAACAGCACAATGCTTAGATACTTTATGAGAATGATAAACCACTACACCAAGATCCATTTTTTTCATAACACTGTTGAGGTTATTCCCATCCAAATTATGCTTATTATTCAAATTATGGTAATCCATGTGCATTTATTATAATTAAAACCCATCTGCCATATATTTACCCAACTAACTAAATGATCTAAATCCTTTTGCAAAGCAACAGCATCCTCTTCACAACCAGCAACACATAAGACCTTAATATTACCTGCACATTTAAGTAATTTATGGCTCATTCTTCCATTTATGTCATTAATGTAAATCAAAAATGAGAAAAGATTCTAAGGCAGCTCTGAGGTACTCCACTTGTGACACATCAATCAACCCTCTGCTTTCTTCATCTAGCTACTTTTCTATCCAGTTTGCTAACTTATCCCCCATAACTACATAAATAGTTTTTTTACTAGTCTTTAATTTGCATTCTGTAAAATGCTTTTCAAAAATCTAGATACACCAAATCTACATTGTTACCCTCATCTATATGAGCAGTAGCTTTTTCAAGCAGTGTCAAAAGATTTGTAAGACAACATTTTTCCTTAGTGAAACCTTGTTGAGTGAGTATCTAACGAAATTCTAAACTTAGTTAAATGGCTTTAGGAAGCATCTTTTTTATCAGACTTTCCAAACTTTTTCCCAAAACTTATGTAAGACTAATAGATCTATAATCACTACAACAATTTTTATCACCTTCCTTGAAAAGAGGAGTAACATTAGCCCACTTCCAATCTTTAACCTCTTTCAAAACCCTCAAGAAAATATTATCTGTCTCAAGGTATTTATCATTCTTTAAAATTTCCGATTTAAATTTAACAAGTCCATAATTAATACAATCATCTTGTTCAAACTTGTTTCTACCTATCAACTGTTCAAAATGTGGAATATTGCTTCAATCTTCTTTAGTACAATCTGAAGACAAAGTAAAATTTAACACTGCAGCCTTCCCATAACCATGAGATACTAGTCTTCCTTTCTTACCCTTCAAAGGTCCTAATCCCATCCTAACATTTTGTTTACCCTTAATGTATTTAATGTCCACCTGTGGCACAGCAGTATGTCTATAGACTTACAACATGAGAAACCAGATTTCAATAACCATGGTGGGCAGAGTACAGATAGCCCATTGTTTAGCTTTGTGCTTAATTTTGAATAAAAAATAATGTATTTAAAAGAAATCCTAACCATTCATTTTTAAATTTTCAGCCACTCTTTTTTTCATAAGTTTTATTTCCTAATTTTCCATTTAACCAACTATCTTGATCTTCTATAATCCTCCAAAAGATCCATCAATACAATCAATTTACACTTCTTACATTTATAATACTTTAATTTTATTCTTTATATTCTCTATAAGTCAAATTGGTTTTATATATGCAACCAACATTCTTCTGTGAAGAACATACTTATCTTGAATGTTTTAGAATGCATTTATATTATTTTACATATTTTCTCAATACCACCAACTAATTTAGCTCTCCAATTCACAAAAGGTAATTCTCGTCTTAATCATACATTTTTTTTTTAATTTGGAACCAAAACCTCATGCATAGTAGGTTCCCTGAACAACTGGTAAAAAAATACATCCCGTTGGGTTTATAAAACCCATCTTTATAATTGTTTGACTAACATTTCCTATTTTATGCATCTGAAATTAAAATGTTCCATAATTATAATTTCATTAACAGATGAAATTTTTATCTCACTAGCTTCATTAGAGATGGTTTGTAACAGATTCCAACTAAAAGCCTTTTCCATTTATAACCACAAACAGCTTCAATTTCAATGATTTTCACTTTAATGTCCTCAACGTGAACAGTAGGTAACTTGTATTTTGCATATAAAGCCACTCCTTCCTTCTCTTTACAGCACTCTATCCCTATTAAACAACCCATAACCCTGTATTTAAAAGAAATTCTTGTCATCAAAACTGTATACATTTAATTTTTCAGTTATTCCCATTATATCAAAATCCTCTATTTCAACCAGTTCTCTTAAGCCATTCATTTTATTTTCTATTCTTCTGACATTACGATAATAACAGTTTAGCTTTCCATCAAAACTACTTTTTTTACCTTGATCCTATGTTATAACACTGTATTTTTCTCTGTCATTCTGTCCTTCATCACTGTCTAGTTCTAGTTTAAAGTTACCCTTACAGCTGAGTTAATTTCATATAATTTCAACTCACAATTAGGTCTTCTCAGTATCTCTTACAGGATTTAGTTATTATGGCCCTTTTCTTTTTATACTTGTATAAATGCCTTGTATTTAACAACAAACTCTTCTGACCTACTCTTCACTATATTATTAACCATATGTGTGCTTATGACAGGAAATCTCAGTTTATGTAAGATCTATAGAATCATGTGCAATAAGTCAAGTGAAAAGTGGATGACACATTACGCAAATAAGTAAAGAAATGTTTGAAATTTTGAGTCATGTGTCTTGTTAATAGAATTAATTCCAAGTTAACAAGGACTTCAGTACTGTGAAGTCTGCCTGATTTGATATTATCTACAATAACTTAAAAAAATATTTATTGTTAAAGTATTTTAAATAAAAGTTGCTTGAAATTAGTATTTAAAATAATTGCCTAAAAGCACTAACTGGTGCTCTTAACTAAAATTAAGTAGCTTTGTTAAATTTAGTTAAGTAGTTTAAACTTAGTTCACTGTGCTCCATCCAGCAAAAAGGTCTACACTCAAGCAACTGTAGTTTGGCTACTGTAACTACAACTACACCTCATGGATGTCATCAGCTTTCAGTGTTTACATAATGACATGTACACTGTTTTTATTACTTTAAGTTTTTGTGCTGTGCTACTGGGCCTACTTTCATTCATTTGATTTGAACAGAAGAACCACAGTATTATTCCTTATCTAGAAGATGACTTAATACTAAACACAGGCTTTACACTTTAATTTCATGAAAATATAATGACATTTTTATTGATGATTTATTATAAAAACAAATCACTACTGGTATATCCTATTGGAAATAAGTCTCTTTATGGTCACCTAACAAATATTTTAATATATAATTATGGAAATATCCTGCATTGTTTTCACACATTTTTTTTCTATACACCCTTTTAAAACGTTTTATAATGTACCCTCCTTTAAATAATGATATCAAATTCAAATGGTATTTCAAATGAGCCCAACCACTTTAAAATCAATCAAACCTAACTTCATTTATTAGACTATGTTCATAAATTTTTCCACATACAGTTTGTGAAGTTCCAACATTTAAAAACTTAAGAATTGCATCAAAATACATATTTTTATTCACTATGATGAAATATACTTACTCCAACACCAAAGGGTTTACAAAAACTGTGACACTACCAACTAACTTCAATAAGGCAGCAACCACCAATTCTGGAGCAAAGGTTTTTATTACTGGGCCAAGAATATTAACATTTGAGTATCTTGAAGCTTCATTATCTTTGCTGAAAATACAAAAAAATTAAATTGTATACTAAAATAAAAGAGCATAATCACTAACAAGGATAATTTTGTAACATTTCAATTCAAAACATTATAGGCAAAAAAAGATTGATAGAGATGAACAATGAAAATTTCCAAATGCACTGAAGTAAGCACAGTGCATATTCTTGCTTCTCTGAAGCCAATTAAGGAGAACATTATTTCTAAAGTTTCAAAGGAAAATGTTTCTTAAAAAATCTAAAGATCTTAATTATATCTGATTTTTCGTTTAAGAAATAACATGTAGTAGCAAATAATAAACAAAATGCAAACATTTCACAAAGAGAAATCACTTTCAGTACAACCTAAATGCTTTCTCCAAGCCAGGTATCCAATGCCTGTCAAAATCCTTAACTAGTTTTCCTGATTCATTCTCTGGACTTAAGTTCCACATCTCTGACTTCACTAGTGGTTTCTTGTATCCTAAAATAGTCAGTCTAAAAAATTTAAATAAAAAATACTTCACTATTAATAAAAAATATTGGTTAAAACAGTGATAATCTCTCTGTAAATGTTTATCTTATTTACAAGTTTGAAATATTATACCTATTAATACATGTTTCATTCTTAATTTTCTAGAACAAATAATATAAGTAATAGATAATACATTATATCATATTTTGAAAACACAAAATAGCTGAAAATAAACAAATGACATCAGGTAACAATAAATTATAATAATAACCATTACAGCTTCAATAACTGTGACACAAAGTACAATACACCTCACTAGTTCAATGTGATAAACACACATACACAAATGTTTTAAATTTCATTCATATCTTTTAGTAACTATGCATTAGTAAACAAAATGTGTTCATTGAATTTATTAAAAACCAAAACAAAATATTTATACTTTGTGGTAACTGGCAATAAGATGTGTGTATACAACACAAACCTCTGGAAAGCTGAGAACATTTTTTTCTTTTATCCTTGTTTCAACAATTATTAATTGAATATAAAAAAACATGCATTTGCTGATACTTACCTAATTAAATGTCAAATTTTATATATTGAAACATTATTCTAACTTTACAGATTAATTCATCACAAAAACATAATTATCTTATAAAATATTTTAAATACTTATTCTTATATTAAAAAAAGATAAAATACAACTACATTTTATAATGCATATAATACAAAATATATGTTTAGAAAAGCTGCTGTAATACTTCTATATTAAAGGTTTGATTTTTAAAGTATAAGGTTCCCATAAACGAGAAGTGGGGCAAAGAGTTTGAGACAGAAAAACTAACACTTTCATATCAGTGGGAGTTACAATTTAAAAATATTAAAAATTATACCTCAGCTGGGGAGGGGTGTTGGGGAGGCAGAGTTCTGCAGTGGGAGGTCCATTACCATTCTACATCACCCCAGTGGACACTCTTCTGCCAAAAAACCATAACTTTGCTCAAATTTTACCACTTTCTAAAAACTGAATACCATTATTTACAATTTAAAAATTACTTACCCTGTGAACCACCAAAATGTTATCTTTGACAAGAATGAAGCTTTTTCTTCAGGACAAACTTTCTAATGTGAGTTCACAAGGAAGAAAAAAGAAATTAGGTGTAACATAAATCTTAAATATATATATTTGTATATACAGTACTGTGCAAAAGCATTAGGACAAAAGAATATTTTGTCATTCTTTCCATTTTATGGGGTTAATTCTTCCATACTATTACAGAATGTAAATTTTAATGCAACAGTAATGTTTCACTGATCCCTGTTGACAAGTGAATGAGTCAGGGTGAGAATATTTATCATTTATTAGAATTCCCATATACTTGGACCAAGGACATGTCATAATGGTTCTGCTTCAATGAACATACTGATTAAATTTAGGGTCTGAACTAACAGTCATGGTACTCCATGCAGTGTTTTAACAGTATAGAAAGAAGCTAGCAAAAAACTAGCATGCAGTACCAGTGTGTGCTATAAAAAATCAGTGTAATAGCACTTCAGAAATAAACCACAATAAAAACAGTGCTTAACAATATATATTACATTTTGTTGTTGTACCACAGCCCAAAACATCCATATAGAAGATATCTTTTCTGACCTGAAACTACAGTTCAAGGAGCATTTTTCTGGTCTTTATGCAAGTGCAACAGAAGTAAAGATCTTCCAAAACCCATTTGATTGTGTTATTGATGAACTGTCACCTGAAGTAAGTGATTGATCTGCAATCCAACGACATGTTGAAGGACAAATACAAAGAATGGAAACTGATAAGAGTTCTATAAATACCTTCCAAGTGACCAATATGTTAATTTAAAAATTTTGCTCCTGGATTCATTTCAGTTTTTGACACTACCTATTTCTGTGAAGACATTTCCAAAGATAAAGTATCTGATATCTGGTTACAGATCAGCCTGACCTGATGAGCATTTGCAATCACTTTTGATGATAAGAAACACTAACTTTGAACTTCAATTAAGCTAAAAAAAATTCAGCATTAGTTTTGATACCACTGCAGAGTGAAAAATATTTGTCATACTTGTTAAACAGCTATTATGAAACTAAAATGATATTTACTATTTAATACAAACCATACACCATGCAAAAGTTTGTCACAACTGTTCAGGCTCACGCTACCACTGGTAAAAATGAGAGTGACTATATTAAAAAACTGTTTGAAATAAGTAAAAAAACTATATCTACAATTTTTTTTAAATTTTCATTGATGCTTACTTATGGAAACTATCTGAAAACATTTTAATTTAACCATCCATTGGCATTAATACTGCTTTAATCACTAATTTCTAACCCAGATGGTTGCTGCTAGTATTTGTAAGTTTAAACAACCATATAATCAGAAAAATAAGTTTATTTTCAAGTGAGTGGATGGAATAATCCAAAGACTGTTAAGTGACAGCATGGAAATGCAAAATGGTTATAACAGTTCAAGGTATGTGTACATTCTTCTATGTCTTCTATTATTTTCATACAAGTACACATATATTAATTATCAAAACTATATATATATATATTAACTTTTGCTAACAAATATAAAAAAGTAAATAGATATCTTTTTGATTTCATTGTATAATTTTATTTTGTTATGCTAAAAGTCTCAGTACATTTGGAACGTGAATAAATTCAGAGTTCATATTTATGAGGCCGAGATTTTATTTTCAAATGAAATATGAGAAGGCACTTAGAATTTATTGCAAGTGATATAATCACAATGATACTATTAAGCATGAGCTTTGTTTTGAGTTCAATATATCAGCTTTGTTTTAGCATAATATCTCTCAAACAAATTTTGTTTCTATGAAATTATTCAAAATAATGTACCTCTCATTAATCACTGAAAGAATATATTTGCTTTAGATATTGTTAAAAAGTTTAAAATGAAACTTTTCTATGATAAAATGTTTTATTATGTGGCAAAAATAGATCAAGACTTACCTTACAAACCTGATCAAAAGCTGGAACTGTTGTTTTTTTATCAGCAAAACAAGAGAAGAAAAATAAACTGACCACGACAGGGAAGAAGATCATTGCGACCACAAAATTAAATGTGCTTTCTAACTTGGCATAATTCGTTTCCTACAAAAATTTAATGAAATGAAAACATTTTTTTACTGCCCACCTTAATGACTATATTAATATTATGCATGCTGACACATACTGAAACATTACTTAAAACATCCCATACATACCTTAATTATTTGCACATTATCATTCAAAATTATCCTCTCAATTAAGAATCACACACATCTAAAATATACATTAACAACATTTATTACTTACACTCAGTACAGATTTAACTATGTCACCTGGATATAAATGTATCCTACTGTTAATTACATACAGCATAAATAACATAGTTAAAACCATCAATAGTAACTAAATTTTTAGTTCCCAAATTCTTAGTTACATATAATAAGTTTTGTCTTCAATTTTTATGCAATACAAAATTGATCTTTTCAAAGACATTCCATTCTAAAAGACAAATGTGAACAGCAATCACAGGTTGACTCACCTGATCAAATGTTCTTAGGAGGATGGATCGATACTGAATAAAACTTCCTATGAGCAAAAACAACCAGAACATAAAGAGGACACCTGAAGTATGCATGCCTTTCTTAACTCCAAAACATATGAATAGAAATGCCAGTAGCTGTAAAAATGACATTTTTGAAAATTATTAATTTTGATAATGGCAGCATTGAAAAGCAAAAGTACTTCAAATAAAAAAACATTTCAATCAGACAAACAGCAAAAACTGAAATTAACACTAGGTACAAATATAAAATGTTTCTGTGAACATTCCTGTAGTGGTTTCGGTTATATATACATATAACTGACATATTTCCAAAAATTAAAAATGTCAAAACTTGTATCAATAAAAATTTATAAATACTGTAAATACATAACATTTTGTTATAATTAGTTATGTGAAGCCTATAGTTGTGCAGAAGCAAGTATTGCATGTTGATAACACACTGTGGAAGCACATGATATATATATATAGACACAAACATTTTTGTAAATAGTTCAGCATTTTCCTTGCAGTGTGAAGTTTAATATTATGATAATTTATTTTTAACTTTGGATGAATTTGCCTGATATTCTCATGCATGTATGCAGAATGTTTGAAAGGGGTTTTAATCTGTGATTAAATTTTATTACCCTTTTTGTTATGAAAAACCTGTTTGGCCATTCTGCTATGGATATTAGTTTAATTTGTGACAATTTCTTGCATTTTAGAAAGACAGGCTCAGTTCAAGCCAATCATTTTGAGCTCCTCAAGAAATAAAGCTTAATTAGACCAGAATTTGAAAACAACTTATTAGAGTTAGATCTTCCACAACTGTCATATCATGACTGATTAATACAAATGGCTATTCTTTTGTAATAATGAACTTTTATTGTTATCACACACAAATGAGTAGAGTGCAGCCATTTTTTTCATTATTCTGCTCAAGAACTCCACATAGAACACTTTCATGTACTATGAACTGCCACCTAGTAGTCATTTCTATAAAAAATCCTAACAATAACTTATTCCAGTGATGAAACTTTACAGAATTGACAGCAACTGCCTGTTGTGGAGACACAAGTGTAGAGGACCACATTTCAAAAGTCTTCCTCCTTGAAGACGAAAGATAGAAGACTTTCAAAACGTCATCCTCTACACTTGTGTCTCCACAACAGGCAGTTGCCGTCTATTATACAAAGTTTCATCATGAATACTCTGCCTAAACAATCTATCACAGAAAAACTTATTCCAGTCTTTCTGATCAAGCAGGAACATCTTTAGTGTAGTTGAATTGCAATGCTCATATATTCATATGCCTCTCAACATACTTGTATACTGACTGGATTAATTTTAATGCGATTACTGCATTCATTATAATTCTAAAGCTCATAAAAGATTGTAAAAGTTTTGAAATTAAAACTTTACTAATCTCAATTTTCATTTACACATACAAACTTTAAATATTACAAGTTAAAGAATTACCATAATTAAACATATAAATGGTTATAAATGTATCCTAGAGTAATTTTACTTACAAACGTTACAAACTTGATGAATGGTGTGTAATAATCAACTGGATATACTTCTTCTTCTGAAGTATAAAGAACAATCCCATGGATTAATTCGACAAGTGATAGACACACCAGTAGCCCAGTCAGTAACTATACAAAATAAACAGAATGCAATAAATATGAAAAAGTAAACATTATACTGTTTACACTTCTAATTCTGTACATTCTTCAAAAACTAATGAATTATGTTTACAGTTACAGCAATGATAATATCATTAATATATGATTCTTTAGGTGAACATATCTGCAAAGTATGAGCTGAACCCATTTTCAACTGAGTGAATTAAAGGAATATTAAAGTTATATAATATAAACTAATTACATTATATATTCTACACATTTCTTTAATATTTATATTAGTGCCACCCATTTTCCTTATTTAAGGGCTGCTTTATGTGAGAACAGACACGTACTGCAAATATTCAGCTCTTAAAAGAAGTAACACTTACTTAAGTACGTTAAATAAATGTGTTTATGTTGACAGTAGCTCATTAGCATTTATAATTTTTGTTCCTTTTAATTATTTCTAATTTAAATATATGTAAAAAACAAAGCAACTGAAACCACAAACACTTTTTGTTGCATTTATCCATGTCCATGGAACTTTCTGCTTCCGACTTCTCACTAAAAACAAAAGCTCCACAGGAGAGAAAACCCACAAAAATACACAGGGTATCCACATCAGTACTGTATTCTGAAAGCATGGTGTAAAGTCTGGTGTTGTGGAGTACCATATGAGGGTAAGGTCCTGAAATGTAGAAAAACAAAATGGTCACATAACTAAAAATTTACTTGTTCTGCTACAAAAGTAATCCATTTTAGGAATTACTGAAACACAAAAATAAAATATTTATGTTTGTTTGTGAATATTCAATGAGATACCTTCATTATAAAGTGGTGAATTGTTTGCTTAGAATCCAAAATCCTTATATAGTACAGCAGTAATTGATTTCAACAACCTAACAAGAGCTAGGAGTTTATGAGCCCAAGTCCAGGCAGGAACTTCAGTAGTTCAAACCATCACAGACTATTTGTACATTTTAATGCAATAAAGCTTTCCAAGCACATAATAAACTGAGTTAATAGTATATGAATATATTTATACATCGTATATAACAAGACATACAAACAGGGATGTAACTCTACACAATCAAAACCTTAGGCCTGTTAAAGTTATAATAAAAATAAGTCAGAGCCAAACTTTTAATAATAAACATTAAAAAATTTCATATTAACTAAAAACCTAATGTGCTAGAAATGATTGATTCACTCAGTCAGAAAAATGTATTTTTATGTGGTTTAGTAACACTGCAACAAGAAGACATTTTATATATGTCTGTTTAGAGGATAAAATAATTCTACACAGCCAACTAAAAATCTACTGAATGTTTTCATTGTTCAAAATTTAGAACAAATTTATAATAATGAAGTGTTAAAGTAGAACCTTCTTCCAATGATAAATGAATAATCTGAAATAGAAGGGTTAGATTTTCAGGAGCTAATAAATATGTGATATATATATATTACAGAATCATTCATAATATTGATGGATTGAACACTTATTGATTCTACAGATACAGATATGCACTGAAGTCAAGCAAATCCAAACAGTCTCTTCTTTCAGTACTAGAAGTAAACTAGCTTTTACAATGAAAACTTTTATGCAGAGAAGTTTTATAATGTAATATACATAGCTATATGTGTGTGTACATGTTAACTTTAGTATGTAAGCATCATTATAATATTCCAACTACATATTCCACTCTTACAAACTGATAAATATTGTTGCAGGCATTGACAAGAAACTTGATAAACAAAACAAACATTTCATGAAGAACATAGGTTTTTATTACAACCACTGTTGATAAGAAATTCAAGTTTGTGCTTGATACTACGACCTTTGAATACATCCATAAGATTCAAATGGAACGAATAATAATGAGAACCCATATATATTTTGTATGTGATTGTTCTCATAGAGAGTCTCTGCTCCAAAAGGAACAGAATTAATCATGATAAAGTTACTTTTCTTTCTTTTAGCTGTTATTACATCACATAACAATTAAGTCTACAAAATACTAAATGTACCTTTATATCCTTTTTACCATGTATACAGTTAGTTTTCTAAAAACGATTAAGGAAAGTAAACAATATATACAAATTCAGAAGAAAATAGCAGATGTGCTCTAAATGGCAAAGGAATGACTACATTTTAAAGCTAAAAAAGTACTTTCTGACAAAAGATGCATCCACATAATGGGAAGATAAGGATGGAACTGGACCTAAGAAGACTCAAGGGCCAGTACAGACCATATAAGCAGTAGCTATGAATCTTAGCTAACTGATCAATCCCCACCAAAGGAGCCTGCAGTAGGAAGATCTCACAGGACATATATGATACACAACTATAGAAACCAAGGCACCAACAGCCAAAATAGCCCATAAAACACCTCAGAAATGGGATAAGTATAGAAAGCATTTTATACAAGGGGTTTATTTGATTTTATTTATGCATTTTTTCTTAAATGTAACATAAGACTGGCTCTTTCATGAGGGGGCAGCTTTTAATCAGTGCTAAAATTAAATTCAAAATAAATTCATTGTCAAAGTGTTTCTATTCTGTTCTTCCTTTTTATATTTTTAATCTAACCACTCTTAAAAAGTGCAAGTATCTTAGTGTTCTGTTTATTTCTTTTAGATTTAGTTGATGTTCATGCAAGTGTGTACTTGCACACTGATTTTTAAATGTTAGAGGGCATTTTTATACTGTATGACATGTTACATTTTTCTTCAGGATTTTATTTTGTATTTAAAATATAAAAACAGCTGAAGAAACACATCAAATATTCTATTAAACTTAAGAGTTTGCTTAATTATGTCTTTATTGTAAAAGGTAATATCTAATACTTTCAAATATGGTTAAAAGATTCTTTTTATTAATTATAAATTATTACGTATGATCTTTTATTTTGAGGTAATTAAATCAAAAAGTGTTTCTTTTGCAATATTTTGTATTGCAAATTTAATATACTGAGCTCAAAATAACTGAAGAGTTTTCTTTGATAAATGATGTTTTTAAATCATTACTAAAAAGTTATATTTTGTGTAGCAAATGTGATTCATTGTCAATGTAATGAAGACCATGTAGCATGTATACAGTCTCAGGAACAAAGAAAAGTTAATGTTATCCTTAGATATGGTGCAAGTTTGATGACACTGGTTATAAAGTTAATTTAAATTATCAGCTTGAGGGCAAGTGAAAACAAAGTAGAAAAGTAATATAAGAAACTATAATACCTCATATCAGAATCTCCCACTCAAATCATTTCTAAAATCTACATTTTTTCCTCAAAAGAAAGAAATTAAGGTAAGATTTGTTTGTAGTTACATAGAAAGTTACATAATAGGCTATCTGTGCTGTGCTGACTATTGGTATCAAAACCCAGTTTTTAGCCTTATAAACCATCTGACTTACCCTTTAGTCACTGGGGACATGAAGGTAAGAAAGATACCACTTTAACATTGAGTGTTACTGTCAATCAGAAATCGTAAATAATAAACGTAAAAATACCATAATTCTTGAAAAAAAAACGCGACTGAACACTTATAACTATTCACTTTCAAAGAGAATCGCACTAAGCACTACCTCAAACTTAAGTTCTAGACTTATTTATCTATTGTGTGTATGCAAATTTCAATGATGCATTGATAAACACTGAAAAAAACGAAAGATGTACTGATAGACATAGACTTAAATATACATAAACCATGTATGATATGGGAAAACTAAATTCATTGCACCTTCTGTGTATGACACTGTGTGATGACTTTTCGTCAAAAATACATCAATCAGGTAATGCAATCGTGGTAGATATTTAAGCTTAATAACCTTGAGCAGTCACAAATTAATTATTTCTCTTCGCCCTTTGTTCAACTTATGTAGTAATTTAAGGTTCATTGCAGTTTAAGTTCAGGGGAATGAGTCACATTTTGATTATACTATGATGACTTAGCACGGTTAAACGAGAGAAGAGTCCAGGAGCAATCCGAAATGTATTTAACGATGCTGCTGCACCGTTAAGCCTGTATTATAGCGCTTGAACAATAACACCTTCATTATTTAAGGTGATCGGTTTTTCCCATTAACAACTTTTCAAAAATGCGACTATTGATTCTTCCATTCAGTGTTTACGTAGATTACTACTAAACATTTTTCCATAATAACATTAATGGTAATACTGGCAATACTACTAAGTATTTTACAAGAATGTATATACTTTTAAAAAACTTTATGTAACCTGTAACATGAAAAATTTCAAAAACCCAAGTAACATACCCAAAAATCCGATCCACAAAACTCGTTTAGTGAAGTTTTCATAGTTTTCAAACTAAAACAATTAATTATTGTAATACAATGGTTTGATATAAAAACATTTCAAGCGATATCGTCACGTAACACTTATCTTCGTGTTCAAAACGTTAACAATCACGCAGGTCAGAGTCAAACGATTAAATCTACACCTTACCTGGTTGTCCCGCCTCTTCGATCCAAGTAAAACCTAGTGTTAAAAATTGTCGATAATAAAGTATGTCAAATCAAAGCTTGAATCCGCACTCACGCCATAAAGCACATTTCTGTGAACATATAGTAAGTAAGCTGAACAATTCTTTCCCACCTCAATAGAAAAGATATCTTAACATCCGAAGACCTCTTCAACGACGTATGCCACGTCGCTAGATTCTGTTTGTTTGTTTTTTGAATTTCGCACAAAGCTACTCGAGGGCTATCTGTGCTAGCCGTCCCTAATTTAGCAGTGTAAGACTAGAGGGAAGGCAGCTAGTCATCACCACCCACCGCCAACTCTTGGGCTACTTTTTTACCAACGAATAGTGAGATTGAGCGTCACATTATAACGCCCCCACGGCTGAAAGGGCGAGCATGTTTGGCGCGACGGGGATGCGAACCCGCGACCCTCAGATTACGACTCGCACGCCTTAACGCGCTTGTCCATGCCGGGTCACCGCTAGATTCTACTTTTCCTTACAAGAAGTCATGATCTGACTTCTGATGATCTGAACGCTCTCATCAATAGAAGAATCAACTACGATGAATTAAGGACAAGGCAAAATGCTCAGATTTTTGTATATTAACATTCAAGGTGGTTTATATAACAAAAAATTGAGTTATTTAACCTAAATGAAAAATTAAATGCAGGCATAATAACAATTAATGAAACATTTTTATCACCTAACAAACACTAAGTTCTATTTTCTTGTCTCCAGTAACACAGCGGCATGTCTGCGGACTTTTACCGCTAAAAACCAGGTTTCAATAGTCCACTACGTACGTTTGTGCTTCGGCCAGGCATGGCCAGGTGATTAAGGCACTCGACTCGTAATCTGAGGGTCGCGGGTTCGAATCCCTGTCGCACAAAGCATGCTCGCCCTTTCAGCCGTGGGGGCGTTAAAAATGTTATGGTCAATCCCACTATTCGTTTGTGAAAAGAGTATCCCCAGAGTTGGCGGTGAGTGGTGATGACTAGTTGCCTTCCCATTAGTCTTAAACTGCTAAATTAGGGACGGTTAGCGCAGATAGCCCTCGAGTAGCTTTGCACGAAATACAAAAAACAAACAAACCTTTGTGCTTAATTCCAAACAAATCCGTTTTCCTAATTTTAACGTTAAAGTTATACCTAAGTCACACAGTACTCAAGGATTAACTTTTCTCAACGTAAACAAGAACAAATAATATATATTATGTCATATACTAACCAGATACATCTCACTTGTTAAAAAAAAACTAAACGTCAATCTGCTTCAAACATAACACTCAAAGCATCATAAATTTAACTGCTACAAAACAAACTATAATGGTAACATTTTACACAATTTTGTCAAATAAAACGGTCTATTAGTCATTAATGATAACACACACACTACAATAGTTCACAAGACATTCTAGACCCAGCAATAATCTTAAAATCTATCATTCCATATACAAACAATTTCAAGGTATTAGAACACATCGTTGGCGATTTCATCCCCATTTCATTTTATGCAAACATCAGACATTGTAATCCCAACTTTACGTCCTAAAAACAAGTTGAGATAATTTAAGATTAACCACAGATTTTACCAAATATAAAAATTCAACCAACAGTTGTCAAGATATAGATACCTATTTCGCAGAAACTTTATTCGCCATTAGAAAAAGCTTTAGAAAACACTGTCCCATCCTGACAGAAAAATCCGAACATTAATAGCTGGCAGTTAACAATAGAAACCCATAACCTCATAAAAAACCCCGAAGGCACTTACGTAGAAAATTTATATATATAAGGGACAAAAACCTTAAACTCTTAATCAATAAAACGAACAATATTAAAAGACTAATTACAAAGCAACGTAAAGAAATTTGGCAACGCTTTTGCCAATCAATAAACAATAAAACAAGCTATAGCTCTTATGCGGAAAAAGTTTAAACGTATCTGTGACCACAAATCCGTTCAAACAAATCACACCATAAAATACAATAATACCGCAGCAAATACAGATGTGGATAAACTATTTAGTGATTATTTCACAACAGCCTTTACCATTCCCAATACCAGTAATTTCAGTCGCGATCACTACACCAAAGTTAACAATTATGTGCAAGATAACAATGACATATTCACTCCTGTTTATCCTTGTACGATTCGTCTCGGACAACTCACCCACCGATAACAGTGCCACGGGACCTCTTACTAAATTCGAAATTAAAATTCACATTAATAAATTTAAAAAACCCTTTCTGGCGAAGATAGCATCAAAACATTAAGAAAACCAAAACAATACACATCCGACTTGTTCATTACACATCCAACATTCCTTTTCAATCTATCTTTATAATCAGGTTATTTCCAAACAGCATGGAAATACGCTACCATAAGCATCATCCCTAAGAAAATAAATGATTCCAGTGATCCAGGTAACTATAGATCAGTTAACTTGTTAATTACATACGAAATTAATGGAAAACAATTATCACAAGACTGCTTTTCCATCTCGAATCTAACAAGCTCCTTTCTGACATACAAAACGCATCTCGTAAACAACGTCAAATAATAGATCATTTAGCAAGATTAATGAGCAGAGTCCATTCACAAAGGTTTTTAACGGAAACCAAGCAACAATCGTTTTTTTTCTGTATGTCAAAAAACTGTCAATGCTGTGTGGCATAACGGCCTCGTGTACAAATTATGTAGTTATAATATACCTACTCCACTTATTTGATAGGTTTGGAACTTCCTAATTGATAGAACCGTGAAAGTAAACAATAACATTTCACCCTCATATCCCACTATTCGTTGGTAAAAGAGTAGCCCAAGAGTTGGCGGTGGGTGGTGATGACTAGCTGCCTTCCCTCTAGTCTTACACTGCTAAATTAGGGACGGCTAGCACAGATAGCCCTTGAGTAGCTTTGTGCGAAATTCCAAAACAAACAAACAAACAAACAAACAGCTGTCCCTCACTATACATTTTATTTGCCATTGACATAAACTTCCGGAAACGAAAGCATCACAGTTACGCGGATGACGTCGACGTATGGAGCATTTCCTGTAATCCACTACTGGTAGCTCACAGAATACAAGCTACTCTCGATTACAACGTCATACGCGTCAATACCTGGCACGTTCTGTTAGGCCTACTGAAAACGCAAGTCAAAATCTTCTGTCGGAGGTTAAATCAAAATAATTGAAAAAGTTAGGGCCGTTAAGCTCAAGCTCTACAACATGCAAATCATATTTATTGAATTAACGTATAACAACAACAAAAAAACAAAACAAAAAAACAAACAAACTAGCCCGGAACACACATTTTGTAGAAATAATAATCAAAGTAAATAGCGGATCAACTATCTCAAAGAGGCCAGCGGTTACACTAAGGCTGCAACGCTAGCACTATAAATTAGTATAATAAATATATAATGTTTACATAAGATCAATTCTTCAATATGGTTGCCCCGTCATGTTTAACATGCCGGAATATGTATTCTAAAAAAGTTAGAATCAACCCATTTAAAAATAATACGCTTAACGCACCATCTTCCCGTTTGCATCCCTGGCTCATACCTTCGGAGAATAAAAACATTAACAACACTTAATAGGATTAGTCGAGTGATGTGATATTCTTCAAAGTCTTGGTAGAACTTAGGATTTAGTACAATTTGAAGCAACATTTGTTCTCGAATAATGCATCTTATACTCGTTATCTAAGGGCTAGTTACAGAATCTCAGTTATTCTGTGAAGAAATCATAATTTCGTTCTAATAGTTATTCTTGGTTATCAGAATTGTATTTTATTTAAATATTACATGTATCAGTGAAAGAGATTTTGTTTATAAATGAAACTTATGTGAATTGGCTTCTTTGTTTGCATTTGACTTATTTTAATGTTACACGTTTGTTCTTATTATTATTGTCTTATAACTTACCTGTTAGTTTTACGTACACTTTGGAATATCACAATGAGACAATTATTTGATGCTGGAATAACTTAATTTCTGGCTGATTGTTTGTTTGTTTGTTTGTTTTTGGAATTTCGCACAAAGCTACTCGAGGGCTATCTGTGCTAGCTGTCCCTAATTTAGCAGTGTAAGACTAGAGGGAAGGCAGCTAGTCATCACCACCCACCGCCAACTCTTGGGCTACTCTTTTACCAACGAATAGTGGGATTGACCGTCACATTATAACGCCCCCACGACTGGGAGGGCGAGCATGTTTAGCGCGACGCGGGCGCGAACCCGCGACCCTCGGATTACGAGTCGGACGCCTTTCGCGCTCGGCCATGCCAGGCCAATTTCTGGCTGAACAATACAAATGAGAGAGCAGAAGATCCCATCCTAACTTTTTTATTTTTTTGATGGGGTTAGATGGTGGTGAGAGAAATAAGGGTGTTTGAGTTTGAAAAAAAAAAACCGTTTATTTTGTAGAAAAGGAAAAAAAAGGAATTTTTAAAAAATATATGTTATTTCGACTTTGTGTATGTTAAATTTAGTTTCTGAAACTTAAAGTTAATCGTGGCCTTTACAATAATCTTCAGTAATTGTGGTTAAGGTTTTCAATAGTCTTTGAGTTTATGTGATTAAACTGTTAGCACTTGATGTTAAATAGATGAGAGCAATGCCATTAAACTTGTTGTCACTTTGAGTCATTATGAGAAAAGGTATTGATACGCACCTTTGCAGCTTTTAAATGCACTTTTAAAATTATTGACTGTTAGATATACATAACTGTTTGAGTTTAAGTTTAATGAGATTCTTATGATTTAGGTAGTTTAAGTAGTGTCGGTGTCTTATTTAATTTTTTAGAAACATTATTTTATTGAAAGTTTGTTCTCATAACTATTTAGATTGAATCGTACATTGTGTATTTCACTTGTTGTGAATTAACAATTGCTTAGAAGAGTTTATTAAACAAAAAGAAGATCTTGAGAGGGTAGAGCATCGGCAGGAGAGATAGAAAGAAAGGCAAAGAAGAGAGGAAAACTGAAGAAAGGACATGAAACACAAAGAAAGAAGAAAATGAGAGAAAGAGAGAGGAGAGGCTATAGACAGAGAAAATAAGAGCACAAATTAAGATTCATGAGCCCACCTAACAGAAAGATAAAGATTCAATAATGGGATCAAAGGCAGCCTACTCAAACTGCCTAAGTTTGATGAAAAGTAAGATAACATGGATATTTCCCGAGAGATATATGAAAGAGTAACTCAAAGTCAAAACTAGGACGAAGGTAACTACATGAGCAGTCTGTCTCATCCAACTTTTGACAGGAAAAGACCTACATGTATATGCAGGCATGACATCAGAAGATGCCAATGACTATAACGATTTAAAAGTGGCATTGTTGAAATACTATAAAATTACCAAAAATGATTTTGCCAGAAGTAAAGATGAGTCAAATATGACATTTTTCAAAAGAATTCTTGAGTAACAAAGTGATCCAGTTTACCATAGAGTTGACATAAGAGGCGTGGATACTAACCAGAATTAGACAACATTTTACCACTCTATTCAACCTCAGGTGTAATAGACTTTGTGAGAGAGAGTCAACACAGCCTTAAAGAGTATGTTAAAGAAAATGTGCCAAGAGAGACCATGTGACTGTGGCAGGTACTTGCAGGTAGTGTTATTTGCTTACATAAAATCCCCGAAAGTGAATAAATGACTTCCACCCTTCAAATTACTGTGCATAGGAATACTGCGAGCATTTTGCAGATATAAAAAGAACTGTGGGCAAAATAAAAAGAGTTGAAAGTTAGGAACACATATAAGCACGTGTTAAACTTCAGAAACTGACTGGAGAAGACCTGTTAACTAGATTGACAGAGTTTGTATACAGCTCAAGGTGGCCAAAAGCACTTCTATGACAAGAAGGCAAACGATCGACAATATGAGGTCAGACAAAAGATTTTAGTTCTGTTATCCACATACGACAACAAGCTGACCCTGCAGTGGATAGGATCCTTTGAAGTACAGGAAGTGATCAACAGAACGGACTACGTAGTGAAAGTGGATGAGAAGAACAAGATATATCACAGCATTTTGTCCAAGAGATACTTCAAGAAAGAGAAGAAGATCTATTGGATGCAGTGATTGAGGCAGAAATGGACATTGTAGATGTAGCTGTCATAGACACAGAACCAGAAGATAGTGACTTTGTCATAAAGATGAAGACCTACTATATGTACGACCATGGGATGGAGATGAGATGTACAAAGACATCTGCATCAGTGAAGAACTGACTAGCAAGTGGAAGAAAGAGCTAAAATATCTACTGTGACAGTAGGAAGATGTCTTCACAGATAGACTAAGCAAGACAGACATTGTGCAATGTAAGACTGAGGCCACAGTCGGGGATCCAGTCAAGGCTAAGTCCTACTATACGCTCTAGTATCACATCAGGCTATCTGCTGTGTCCACCGAGGGAATCGAACTCCTGATTTTAGTGTTGTAAATCCAAATACTTACTGTTATCTCAGCGTATATCCCCTGTGACCTCCTGTTAATAATGTTTTATGTCACGGTAACGTGTAGCTCATGAACAATCGTGTTCTTGTTCCAAACAAAATTTGTTAGAGCTTAAAATTCAGAAAATTTGGTATGTCCAATATGGAATTCAGTTTTCAGTGGCTCATTTATTTTGATGTTAAGGGTATGTTATGATAGAAGACATTTGGATGCAGTTGGAAGGGTGCCCGTAATGTCAAGATTCTACTGTAGTTCTTTGATATAAACCTCATTCAACTAGATTATGAAAGCAATGTTTAGTGTTTCACAAAGTTCTTTAATACAAATCAAATTCAATCTCACTATGCAAACAATCGTCAGCGTTTCACACAGTTTCTTAATATAAACCACAGTCAATAAAGTTATACAAAAATATTCAGTGTTTCAAATACTTTCATGGTATAAACCTTATTCAACCAAATTTTTAAAGCACTGCTCAGTATTTCACAATTATTTGTGCTAATCACATTCGGCCAGATTACGCTGACACCATTGAGTGCTCCACACGGTTTCTTAGTACACATCACACGCGGTCCGATAATATAAACACTTCTGTTTCAGAATTATATTTCATTACAAACCACATGTATTAAATTAGCAACACTTTTTACACCAAAACTGCCGATGATGTGCCAAGTATAGCGAATTATGTTGACCCAATTTAGTTATGTGTATTTGTTATAAATTATCATTTCACAGTTATTGCTACAAGAAGTCCTTGCAAAATTTAAAAAAAATTAAAGTTGTTTGTTTTTTGAATTTCGCACAAAGCTACTCGAGGGCTATCTGTGCTAGCCGTCCCTAATTTAGCAGTGTAAGACTAGAGGGAAGGCAGCTAGTCATCACCACCAATCGCCAACTCTTTTACTAACGAATAGTGGGATTGACCGTCACATTATAACGCCCCCACGGCTGAAAGGGCGAGCATGTTTGGCGCGACGGGGATGCAACCCGCGACTGTCATTACGAGTCGCACGCCTTAACACGGTTGGCCATGCCGTGCCAAAAATTGAAGTACTTTAGGCATACATTTTAAAGAAATATACATAAAAACTGTGTATAGACGTTCATTTAACTTGTAGAAATGTCTGACGAATACTTTTTAACGTTACGACTGAAACAGGTATTTTTCATCCAGTTTTATATATTATCCTATATATTTATTGGTTATATTCAAACTGTTTTTACCTACAGTTGCACTCTGATTAAATATATTTAGTTTATATTATCGTCTGTTTGTACCTATAAGTACTATATTTATTATCACATGTTTTACTTCTTGTAATTTTGAGCTCATATTGCACTAAATTAAACCTTCTTGCATGCATCGATGTATATTATAGTGTAATTGGCTTTAAAACTGTTGAACAAATTCCTGGAGAAAATTAAATCAAACGATATTTCGAACCTATCGGTGGTCTTCTTTTGAAAAAAAAGCATTTGGGATTCATAATATTCGCATTGTAGTCGAAAGTTCAAGTGCAGACAAAAATGCTACTGAAAAGCCCCCCAATAGCTCAGCGGTATGTCTGCGGACTTACAACGCTAAAAACGGGATTTCGATACCCGCGGAGGGTAGAGCGCAGATAGCCCATTGTGTAGCTTTGTACTTAATTCAGAACAACAACAGCTACTGAAAGATTTCCTAATGAATTTATAGAAATTATTGATAAAGGAGGGTACAAAGATAATCAAATTTTTAATGTTGATGAAACGGGTTTATTTTGGAAAAAATGTCTTCTAGAACTTTTCTACCAGGAAATGAAAAAACTCAGCCAAATTACAAGGTGTCTAAAGATCGTTTGATGCTTTTGTTAGGCGGAAATGCATCTGGCGATTTTAAATTAAAACCCAGTCTCCTAGAGATCAAGTCTTTTTTACTTTTAGGTTACATAAAAACTAATGCTAATTGAGAATAATATGTATAAATATACTTGTGTAAAAGCCTATTTTTTTGTAATTGAAAAACATAATTTCTGTGAAAATTTTAATTTTATTGAATATTTCTTTTCTTCGCCATTAGTTGAAGTTATGTATAAACTTATGATTTGGCAGAGTTCGCCTTTTCTCACCAAAGGTAAAACAAAATTTAATCTGTTAAGTAAAGCCCAATATGTTATTTAATTACCTACAACCTGTGTTATAGCTTACAGTTTCGCATATTCAGCAGTCATTACCACAACTTTGGTCACCAAAAGAAATACAGTGAGGCCTCTTATAATGATGCTGTGCATATAATATTTGTTATTTCTAAGGTCTTTTAACTCAGTAACGTTGTTTATTATGTTTTCAATTCCATTGGTGAAAAGAAATGTAATTTAAGAAGCGTTACTAGGTGCTTAAGCAATGCCAACTAAAATCGGGACATGGATAGGTGGTTAAGGCGCTCGACTCTTTAATGTGAGAGTCGCCGGTTCGAAAACTTGTCGCACCAAACATGCTTGCCCTTTTATCCGTGGGGGCGTTATAATGCGACGGTTAATTCCATTATTCGTTGGTAAAAAGAGTAGCCCAAGAGTTGTTGGTGATGACTAGCTGCCTTCCCTCTAGTCTTACATTGTTAAATTAGGGATGGTTAATGTAGATAACCCTTGTGTAGCTTTTCGTGAAATTGAAACATGGATAATGCGCGCTTAATTAAATTAAATTACTAAATGATAAATTTATATTATGTACTTGAATATGCAGGTAAAGTAATATCAATTTACTATAGATGTAATTCTAACACTAATTTTTAAATAGACGAAATTTTGATTTTATCAAGCATCTGTTCCTGTATGTTATTTATGTATATCAAATACTTAATTGTTTATCCATTATCTTAAAGTTATTATGATCTTTTAATTTAATGTTTAAATTTAAGTATTCGTTTTTGTTTCACTTTCAATTCTTTTGCGTATTGAAGACACTCAAGTCTTTTAAAACATTTCTTTACTCAAATTCAATTTTCAAGATAAATCTATGAGTATTTAGTTACACGTATACTAAGTTCAGTTGGAAATTTAGATACAAAATCAATCTACTAAGAAAGTCATAAGCTCAGGCTTACACAGAAGTTTATAATATTAGGATTTCAGGATTCTTCAGAAATTGCTGATTAAGTAACAAATTTAAGGAATTTTACAATAAAAAAATTTAATCAGAAGAAAACATCATCAACACCATACTACGATTTTTTATACTCTTATTAGTGTGTTACTATCAACTTTATACTAATTAAAAAATCAACGTTACAATAATTTAGACTAACGGCTGGTTTTGATCGACAATTAGGTTTATATATTAATTCAATTAAAGTTCAAATTTATTTAAGCCTAACTATTCAGGCTTAATTAAGTTCAGTTCATTCACTTCGATGCATTTGAATCCATTTTCCTCCAGCTTTATACCAAAGTTTCTTTGACTTTTGCCGATAGATTCCGCGTCAGTTCCTTTTTTCTCTGCAACCACTGATTTTGAGAAACGCTTTACGCCAGAGTTTGGTGTACGTCTGCTTGACTTTTTGACATTATATTTCTTAGCACTTGTTTTTCTTTTAGGGATAGGCCTTGTTGCTGAACGCCTGGAACGACTTCTCTCGCTGTTAATGCCAGTGATAGGCCTACTGCTAGACCTTTTTCGTTTAGTACTTGATCTTGACTTTGAGAGAGATCTGAGTCCACTCTTTTCTTGTTTATTTACAGCACTTGTTGGAGAAGCAATTGTAGCTTTAACTGAAGTGCTTCGTCGTCGTCGTCGCAACCATACCATTTTTAGTTTCTAAACTATGTTAGGCTTCTAACCAATTAAAAAAACGAATTTTAATGAAGGTCTATAAAAAGTTCCTTATTAAATGTTTCAACAGGTAGTCTGCTATGGTAATGACACCAAAATAGGTTTGAACTATAGATATATAACCCGTTTGTCGAACACACGCGATAGGCTGATACCACGCGCCCGCCAACCTAAGACTTTTATACAAAAAAATAAAATAAAAAAATCAGATTTCTTTCTTTAATGAAAAATGTACTTTATTGTGTAACATTTCTATAAACGCAAATAAAATCATAATCTATATCTCCAAAATGTAACTTTATTAGCTCAATATTTTGCTATTACAGCTTCAGGAGCTACTGATATTCTATAATTGATGATGACGAGAAACGCTCTTAAAGTAAAAATGTATTCTCAATGGAGCTGGTGCGGGTATTAAAACTTTAATTAAAATAAAGTATAGAATAACATTCGACTTTCTTTGGCCATCTTCAGGTTTCTTTAAATTTATGTATTCGTTTTTGCTTCAGTTTCAATTATTTTGCATATTGAAGACACTCAAGTTTTTGAAAACATTTTTTTTACTCAAATTCATTTTTAAGACAAACTATGAGAATAGAATTACAAGTATATTAAGTTCTGTTGGAATTTGTTTTGTTCGAATTTCGCGCAAAGCTACACGATGGTTATCTGCGCTAGCCGTCCCTAATTTAGTAGTGTAAGACCAGAGGGAAGGCATTTAGTCATCACCACCCGTCGCCAACTCTTGGGCTACTCTTTTACGAACGAATAGTGGGATTGACCTGACATTATAACGCCCCCACGGCTGAAAGGGCGAGCATGTTTGGTGCGACGGGGATTGTAACCCACGTCCCTCAGATTACGAGTCGAATACCTTAACCTACTTGGCCATGCCGGGCATAGTTCTGTTAGAAAGTTAGACACAAAGTTAATCTACTAGCAAACTAGCAAAGTCTCAAGCTCAGGCTTACATAAAAGCTCATAATACTAACTTCAAGATTCTTTATAAATTGCTGAGGTAAAGTAACAGAACTAAGGAGTTTTATCTTTTTTATTTGGCATATATATATATACATTTTACATAATAAATGTACAAGAATAGATGGTTAAAAGAAACCAACATTTGTTATGTTTCAAAAATAGCGTTAAAATTATCCATATTAAACTGATATTACTCTACTTGCATATAACGGTGCATAGTGTGTATATAAATCCTGTTAACTCGCCATTTAGCAATCAAAATTAATTTAGATACAAGTATAACTGTTTGAATTTAGATTTAGTCGGATTAGTGACCTTGTAGAATATTGATTGCTTTTGACGAAAATTGCAAAAGCGAAATATTGATATAATAAAGTTATATTAGTTTACATGTAACTTAGTATAAGAATTCTGCTTGAAGGTACGTACTGATCAACTTTAGGGTCTGAAATAACTTCCATGACACGCCATGCAATGTCTTAATTATATATAAAGAAGCTAGCATATCGTACTGGTATATGCTTGAAGAAATCAAATTAATAAATCTTGAAAAAAAACAAAAACAATGTTTGACACTACATATTAAGTTTTGTTACCATGCCATGGCCAAAAAAGCGTAGAGAATTGTCAGTCAAAGGAAAATGTTGTATGATTCAGAGCTTCGTCTATTTTCAGGCCCTCATTCTTTTTACTTACTACCAAAATACTAATATATATATATCTAAGATAAATTTCAATATTTCGTTTTGAATGTTTATATCCAAGAATACTGTTAACTCACTCTTTTGTTAAAAACAAATTTCGTGTAATGGTTTCAAATTATTTTAATTTAATAAAGAGTGTAAATGAATACATGCAAATATATTAAATAATTCAGTTATTATATTTCTTCAGTCTTAGCCTGGCATAGCCAAGTGGTTAGGGCGCTCAACTCTTAATCTTAGAGTAGCGGGATCAAATCACCAACTATGCTTACCCTTTCAACCGTAGGGCTTTATAATGTGACGGTCAACCCCGCTATTTGTTGGTAAAAATAGTAACCCCAGAGCTGGCGATAGGTGGTGATGTTTGTTGTTGGAATTTCGCACAAAGCTACTCGAGGGCTATCTGTGCTAGCCGTCCCTAATTTAGCAGTGTAAGACTAGAGGGAAGGCAGCTAGTCATCACCACCCACCGCCAACTCTTGGGCTACTCTTGTACCAACGAATAGTGGGACTGACCGTCACATCATAACGCCCCCACGGCTGGGAGGGCGAACATGTTTAGCGCGACGCGGGCGCGAACCCGCGACCCTCGGATTACGAGTCGCACGCCTTACGCGCTCGGCCATGCCAGGCCTCAGGTGGTGATGACTGGCTGCCATGCCTCTAGTCTACACTGCCATATTAGCGACGGCTAGCACAGTTATCCCTCGTGTAGCTTTAGGTGAAATTCAAAAAGGAAAAGTCAATCTTAGATCACTACATTAATGTATATAGGAATAAAACACGTCAAAGCCTAAGAAATAATCGCTATACAGTGTGGGTAAAACCACGGGAAGTAACCGTAAATTATAGTCTTATTATAACCTAAGTATATTTATTGTACAATATATATTTGACAGCCATTATGTGATTATCCTTGAAATTTAAGCTATTTATAATTTTATATAAATTGAATAGATTAGTGTGTATGTGTTTGGGAGTTTGTTTTCTTATAGCAAAGCCACATCAAGCTATCTGCTGAGTGCATCGAAGGGAATTGAACCGCTGATTTTAGTGTTGTATATCAAGTGTACTTAAATCGGTATTTATGTTAAATATGCATCTTGTAACCAAATCAAGTGAAAAGTGTTGATTTGCCAATGGAATTGTTTGTGAAGTGTAGGATTGTGCTATGAAATTAAGAGAAGTGGCAGAAAAGCACTGTAAGTGTTACATGTTTTACACTTGTGGACATGGCTTTGAAAAGGGAAGAAGGATCAGTGTTTTTACGCGTCAAGTGTATATATGCTAACTTCATAATGTAAACTGTCTGGCATTAAACTGATGATAAATATACTGTTGAGGAATATGTCTTCATAACACCTGAATGTTCTAGATTGCAATAAATACAACCAAACACCAATATATTGACTAAGTGTGCATAGTTGATGTTACCAATAATTTGTCAGTCTTTCTACTCATATATCAAACTTAACTCAATCTGTCTGGCGTTCCAAGAAATGTTTTATCTTTACTTGCAAATGAGGTCATTCCTATTGTTCTGAGTAAGTTTTGTCACTGTCAAATTGAAAGTAAAATAGAAAACATAGCTATCTGCCAGAGTTATTAATCTGGCAAACTGTAACTATGTTTTAGTATATAAACCATTTTCAAGAAATATTTTTATTTTATCGTAAGTATATTTTGCAAGTCTGTTAAAATGACGTAAAGAAAAACTTAAAGCTAATAAATTGCTTTGAGATCATTATTTTTGGCTCTTTGCCAAAACTACTGTATAATCTAAAAATTATATTTGGAGTAAGCTTTTACTAGTTATAGATTTGTAACAATGTCAACCAAGCAAGTTAAGGTTTTTTATTTTACTTAATTTGTAATACTAAAAAAAATACCATATTATGCAGAGTGATTTCAGACTATTGGACAGTTTAAGGCATGTTAATTGTACATAAACTTAAAACTATTGGGATATTTTGATGTATCACTTCTTAATTTAATATTGTCATTCTATATTCTTTATAGCTTTTAGTAATTTGGGAGTAACGTTTTTTAAAAAAAGGTTTTGTACAAGACATTCATTGCAAATAAAAAAATTAATATTTAGTATGTGAGACATTTGTACAGTTCTTTCTCATGGTTTTAATTTCATTTTTTTACTATTTTAATTAACATAAAATTTACACATTTTAGATTTATTCTACAAAATGGACATATGTTATTTGAAACATTGATATTAAATAGCCAATTGAAGTTTTAGAAAACATCCAATTGCATAAGGAAATAACAATAATTCTTGCTTGAAATTTTCTTTCCAGGTGAATATATTAGTACCTAACTTAACTGTATATAAAGTACAAAATATTTGTTATGATTGAACTGTAAGAGGATTTTTTTAATCTATTACTAGAAAGATGTGTTTGAAATTTTAGAGCCAGTAATAGAAGCAGGTAGAAGCAAGTCACCACCAGTAGGTCTTTCTTTAAAAATTCAGTCTTGAGCTATGCATGTTGTGGACATGATGTTTTTAGTAAGACCACAGTAACCCAGGTAATAAACATATTTTTGAGTGCCCCTTGGTCCATTTTACTTAAGGAGAACTATGGGTTGAATGAAAAATTGAGTTATGGTTGCTAATGCATATGAACTCAGGTGACAGAGCAGGAGATATGATAGAGTGGGCTAGCAGAGATGGTATTTTTGTGTTGCATGTAGTGGCTAATGAAATAATGTAGGGAAGGATAGGCCAGAAGAGCTTATACAGACATTTAAAGAAAAAGACCACAACTTAATTTTGTCAGTGATACTGTCCAGAATTAACAGAGGGGATAAAGATATAAGTAGGTCACTAGGGTTAAATGCTAGACTTGGTTAGTATGCAAGAATGAACAGACTGGCTTATTGGACTTGTGGGATAGTTTCAGTAGAAAACGGGAACTTTTGGGAATGGCTGGTTTACATTTAAATAGATTAGGGGCTGGCTTGTTTGTTGAGACTGTAAACTTAGCTGTAAGGGAAGTTTCAAGCTAGGACTAGATAGTGGTGAAGGCCATGAAAAATTATATGCAAAATCAGTAACAAGCAGAGAAAAGTTTAGCAAAGGAAATGAGTATAGAATAGTTATAAGGATAAGATTAATTGTTTCTATTGTAATTCTAGAAGTAGAAGAAATAAAATAGATGACTTTAGAGCACTGATAAGAATGGAGTTTAGTATAATGGAAATAACCAAGATATAGTTAAATTTAGATGATTTTAATGACAGAGATTTCTTTGAAATACAGGGTTACAGGCTACTTAATAGAAATAGAGCATTAAAGTAGTAGTAGGAGTAACTTTATATGTAAAATGTGAATTACATCCTGTTGAAGTTGAGGATATTAAAGATAATAGTAAAGAGATTAAATCCATTTGGGTTTCTTTTAGTGCAGCAGTGCCCAACAGTTTTTTCACAATCTCCAAAATTATAAAGAATGTGTTAACATTTTTGCCACATGAAAAGAACTTAAATGTGTTTATATAGATAGATAGAGGTAGAAAAATACACCAAAATGTTTGTAATCATTTATTGATGAAATTAATTATATTTAAAAAATAGGATGTAGAAGTAAAGCACCAATTTGTCATGTGGTGAGTGGTTACCATGTTGGACACCTTGGAATTAGTAGATATAAAGGAAAAAAAAAAAAATTTTTGTGGGAATTTGTTAGAGATCACCAAATGGTACTGATGAAATTGGTGAGAAACTTTACAATGAGATTAAAATCTCATTTGTTAATGAAGTCATTATTATTGGTGATTTTAACTTAAGATATCGACTGGGAGATGCTGGAGTCAAACCACGTTGGAGAAAGGTATTTGGGAACTGTTCAGGATGGCTTTTTTCATCAGTTAGTCAAGGAATATACTGGAAACAATGCTATTTTAGATTTATTGCTAGCTGCAACTATAGAATTGATTGAGAGAGTAGAAATTGGAGAGCATCTTGGTGAAAGTGATTATTGCTCCATTAGGTTCAATATTTTGCTGCATATGCAGATAGGGAATAATGATATTTTGGTTATAAATTAAAAAAAAAAAAACATTTGAAGAGATGTGACAAGAATTATTTGTTGTGAGTTAGGCAGCTGAGTTATTTGGCCAGATGTGAAAAATGTTTCAAGATAAATTTTTAAATATTCAAGGTAAACATATTCCTTATAGAAAGAAAATGGTAGGTGCAAGTAAAAAAACCAGATTGGCTCACTGAGAGGTTTAAGATAATATTAAAGAAAAGCATCATAAATTTAAATTGACTGGTATGACAGGAGACATAGAATTTTATAGAATATCAAGAAAGTTGGTGAAACAGGAAATTAGGACATAAAAAAGGATGTATGAGAAACGTTTGGCTGAAAATGTATAAAAACTTAATGGTAGAGATATGTTTAAACACATTAAGGGTAAACAAATTATTATAATTGGGGTTGGACCCTTGAGGGATGATAAAGGAAGGCTAGTATCTGATTATTATAAAATGGCTGAGTTATTAAATTTTGCTTTTTCTTTGATTTTTACTAATGAAGATTTAAGGAGTATTCCACATTTTGCTTGAACAGTTGATAAATGGAAATGAGAAAAAACAAGTTAACTCTATTAATACTGATGTTGTTATGAAAAAGTTGGGAAGTTTAAAGTGTGATAAATCTCCTGGGCCACAATGTTTCTCCAAGGGTTTTGAAGGAGATTAAAGGTCCTTGAATAGTGGGCAGGTACCAGAGGATTGGAAGCTAGCTAATGTAACTCCTCTTTTAAAGGGATGTGAAAAAATTGTCTCAATAATTATAGGCCCATTACACTTACATCAGTTGTGGGAAAAATTTTGAAAAGTTTGTTGAAAGATGTTTTGCAAAGTCATTTAATAAAATTTAGAATGTTACTATTTTATTAGATAGTGAATATGGTTTTACTGAGGAAAAATCTTGCCTTAAAAATTTTGACATTCTTTGAAAATTTTACTGCTTATGTAGATGTGGGAAATGGTGTATATTTGGTATATCTGGATTTTCAGAAAGCTTTTGACAAGGTGGCATGTAAACGGTTTGTAAAAAAAAAATGTTTCTATAGGTGTAGGGAATAAGTTGGCAAATTGAATAGAAGAGTGGCTAGATGGGAGAGAGCAGAGAGTTGTTACAAATTGAGTTCATTTAAACTGGATTAATGCCACGAGAGAGGCACCTCAGATCTCAGTCTTGGAACCATTGCTGTTTTTGGTCTGGATCAATGTCATAAACAGGAATAGTCAATAAATTACGTAAATTTGCAGATGATGTTAAGGTCTTTTGTGTTGCTAACTGTGAAGAGGATGCCACTGCTTTATGAAA
This sequence comes from Tachypleus tridentatus, assembly GCF_004210375.1. Taxonomy (NCBI): domain Eukaryota; kingdom Metazoa; phylum Arthropoda; class Merostomata; order Xiphosura; family Limulidae; genus Tachypleus; species Tachypleus tridentatus. Next base: position 76,591,351 of record NC_134835.1, on the reverse strand, counting down.
GGATTTAGATTATTTAGTGAGTTGGGCAAAAGTATGGCAGATGGGTTTTAATTATGATAAATCCGAGATATTGCATGTGGGTTATTGCAATTTAAATTATAAGTATAATTTGGATGGAAATAACCTTAACAGTGTCATGAAGAAAAGGGATCTTAAAGTAAGAGTCAGAGAATCTGTAAACCCATCCAGACAGTGTGCCTCTGCTGGTGGTAAGGCAAATAGGATTTGAGATTGTATCTGCAGACACATTGAATACAAATTTAGAGAGGTTGTAATTTCATTGCATTGGTCACTGATTAAGCCACATTTGGAGTATTGTATTCAGTCTTGGACTCCTTACTTTAGGAAAGACATTAAATTCTTGGAAAGGATTCAGAGAGAGGTTACTAGAATGATGCTTCGGATGGAGAGGTTATCATATGAGGAGAAGCTGAAATCACTCAAATTGTTTTCTCTTGAAAAAAGAAGACTTAGGGGGCAGTCTGGTTGAGGTGTTTAAGATTATAATAGGAATTGATAGTGTTGATCAATCATCTTTTTTCATATCTAAAAATGAGAATAGGACACATGCATACATTTTGGCAGGTGTCATCTTCAGTTAAGACAGTTTCATTTTTTCTAACAGGGTGGTTGTCCTTTAGAATGGGTTGCTTTGAGATGTTGCAGAAGTAATAAATTTTAGTGAGTTTATGAAAAATGCTTGATACGTATAGGACTGATAAGGGCTAGCTTTAACTTTTTTGTTTTTTTTTAAGTTAATTTAGTGTAGAGTGTGACACACCCAAGATGGACCAGCGAGTCCCATGTTGTTTGAAAAAGTTATGTTATATTATTTTATCAGATTATTACAAAACAGGTGTTTCACAATAAAGAATTTGTAACGGAAACTAACAACTATATTACATAAATTGCATGTCACCAAAATTGTATGCCACAAAAACAGTAAATGTGTTCCATTTCTGTAGATAACAGTTGAATTGTACTGAACACAATACATTTTATAAGATTTTTCAGAAAACTTGTAACATATTCATTTCTGATACACTTTTTAAGGCCAGACAAATAATAAAATGTGTGGTTGCATAAATCCCATGGTTAAAATTTAATTAAGAAAAACTTAACATCCAGGTTGCTATTGAATGTTAGTGGGTAATATGTATAGTTTCAAAATAAGCTAAACAAAGTTCTTTATTATTCTGAATAACTGATTGAATTGGATTCTGATATTTGATGTATGAAGGTTTTACATTCAGTGGATTTTTTTGACAAAATGTATTATTAATATACTGGGTTTTATATTTAGTGTTTTTGTGAGATATTGTTTTATTGAATTAAGTTGACTTATTTTTGTATTTTTTAAAATATAGGTTGTGTGAGTGGCGTTGAAGTTGGTAGAAATCTTTCCTGTAAAGTACTTTAATGTATACTTTATTGTAATGCTTTTAGAAATGAATATTCTTAGGGTTGAATCAAACTGTCTAAATTCTTGTTTCTTAATATATTTTGTAATAAATTTACCAACAATAGATACTTTTTCTTTTATGTTTGATACAGAAAAATTGTTTTAATATTTTTAGTTACAAATTGAAAGTATTATAATTATAAAATTTAATATATCATATGTCAAACTTGTTACACTGTCATTTGAATGTGTATGACACTGACTGATATCATTACTGTGATACTGGCAGATTTCTCTAAGTATACTTAGTTTAGAATATTTTCTGTTTAATACAGTGATGTATGTGAAAGATTCTCTTTTCTAGATTAGCCATATATACAATCTATGCTGTTGAAAATTAACTGGACTCCAGATTGTCAAAGACTCTGCCAGTATTATCCAGAGTTCTTTGATGATATATTTTCTGTTCTCTTTTTGAACATTATAGAAAATCAAACTGTGCAGCTGTTATAATTGATTAGGTTACAAACAAAATAGTTTATTTAATTATAATTTTCATAAACATGGTATTACTGGTAACTTGGAAATTATGAAAGATAAACTATTATTTGAAATGCTTAAAAAATGATCTAAATACAGAATAGCCACAAAATGTAATAAGCAAAATATTCTAAAATCTATTGAAAACAATATTAATGAATATATTTTGAAATTTAACTGAAATTTAACTAGATGGGTTTTGGAATGCAAGTTTTATGTACTTAAAAATATAAAATTTAAATTATCTCATATAAAATTAAAGAAATACCACATGGATTTATCATTTCATCATTTGAAAAATAAGATTATAGAACTATAAGAAAAATGTGTTATAGTTCCCACTGATAAAGCTAACTGTAATTTTGGTTTCATTTGTAAAAAACTTTATGCATTAAGGATGATAAAAGAAATAAATTGCCCACAAATATTTGAACTTATTAACCAATCTAAAGATATAGTTATTACTAATTTCATTGATGCTTATAAAAACTTTTATCTTAAACCAAATTTTGTTATTTTTACCATTTCTATATGCTATTCTTAAACTCCATAAATCTCTGATTAAATTTAGATTTATCTATAAAAACAATTATTAAACAACAATTGGCCATTTTATTAAATAAATTACTTAATATTTTGTTTGATAAAATTAGACAGTTAAGTATCAATAATAAGAAACAAATGTTTTTGGATAATTAAAAAATAATCAACCCATTTTAGAATGTCTTAAGAAATTGTGAACAAGTAAAGGATAATCAAATATTTTATTTCACCATGCTGTTGTTGTACATGACAATTTCACTAAAAGATTTTTTTGTTTTAAATTCATTGATAGAACAGTTCTGTTTTCCTCCACTAGTACTGAAATAAAGAAAATTTAGCCCCAAAATGTAAAATATCTAACATTGATGTCACACTTCACTGCCTGCAGACAGTTGTGGTAAAGTGACTGCTCTTCAAAGTAAAGAAGTGTGTTTTTCTTCTAGCAAAGCCACATTGAGCTATCTGCTGAGTACATCGAAGGGAATCGAACCCCTGATTTTAGTGTTGTAAATCTGTAGACTTACTGCTGTACCAGTGGGGACAAGTAAAGAATAATATAAAATAATAAACAAAATAGTAAATATAACCAATTGGGAGTAAATAAGTTAAATAAACTTACCTCCTGAAGTTCGCATTCCAGCTCCCATTATGGTGGTAAGGCACTAATTAGTAGCCCAGTAGACAAGTTACACTACTATAAAGAGTTCCAACCAGTTATCTAAACTAACTAGTTAATACCCAACTACAACTCATTAAGTCTACTGTAACTTCCAATTTTCAGACTCCAAACAAGCCTATATATGTGTTACAAGGTGTTCATTCACATAAAGTAGTGCCTAGCTGCTTAAATGACCTTATTAACAAATAAAAATTATAAAAAACTTTCAGCAAAAATTCCTTAATTTTTACTTCTTTATATTTATTTTACACATTCTTATATTTATTACAGAATATTTTAATAATTTAAAGGGTTTCTTTTTATGAAATCTATTATATATACATTTTTGTATCAATGTTTTAACATTAATAACAAAATATTGTAATTTATTACAAATTTTACAAAATCTGAAAAACAGAGAAATTATAATGTTTATAACAGAAGAGTATGGTACATTACTATAAAAAGAAGGTAAACCTTATATTTGAAAACTAAAACATTTTTTATCAAAAGGATTTAGATTAATATCATTATTAATGATTTTAATTTCTAAATCTAATTAATATGCCTCTACATTAAATATTGATGTATTTACAATTTCTAATTATACTGGATAAATAGTGTTAATAACTTTACTTATTTCAGGATTATTTATTCTAATTAAATCATCTATGTATCTGTAAGTTAAAGTATAAATATCTAGGTTTATGTAGGTTTTGATAAACCTGTTCTCATAAAAGTAAAGATATAAATTTGCAATACAAATAGAATAATTAGCTCCTATTGGAACTTCTACTATTTGATTAAAAACCCAGTTATTGAAAAATATATAATTATTATAAATGATATTAGATATTGTGGGCTTGAGCATCAACATTTCCCTCTCCTAATTTCTGTTTCTATTCCTTTGATTTATTATTTTATTATTCTTCATGTGAGAAGTTGCAATAGAACATAATGCCAAATGAAAATGTATTTTTTTGTTTTGTTTGGTGTTAAACACAATGCTAAAGAATGGGCTATTTGTGCTTTATCCAACATTGGTTATCAGAACCCAGTTTTTAGTATTATAAACCTTCAGAGTCACTGCTGAGCCACTTGTGGAATGCATGAAGATGTATTTATATGATAAAATATAAAGAAAACAGTATTTCAGAAAGCAATTATTTTTTACAGTTGTGAATTATTACATTTTTAACATATTGTACATTTTAAAGTAATTTCATACTCCCATGCAGTTCACTAGTTATTTCACTAATATGAAAACTATTTTAATAAGAAACAAAAATCAGGCCATAATACAGCTTAAAATATTTAAGTAAAAAATCTTGAAATAGCAGAAAAATTTCCCATTTCATATAAGAAAATAAACACTTGTGTACTAAGAATGTGAACTGCATGGTTATTAACACTACAGTTTCTTTTCAGGCATTCACTTACATCTTTATAAGAGTATCAAATTATTTTAATTTTTGCTTCATTAACATTTTGTAAAATTATTCAGTGTCTCATTTCATGATGTTGAAGCACAAGTGCTTATGTGGTACCCCAAGATTATAACATCTGGTTAGTCCAAAATTAAAAGGTTTGCAGATTTGTGGAGAAAAAAAAAAAAGGTGTATTGTTTTGTTGCTTGGTTAATGAAACCATCTGGTATAAGATGAACAGAAAATACATTTGTGAAAGCCAGAAATAGAAAAATGGCTGATATTTTTAGTGAAGAAGACAAATGTGGCAGTGGATTGAAAGTGAAAACTAGTTAAAAGTTAGAAAAATTATAAGTTGTATTTAAATGAAAAGCAAATATTAATGAACTGTGTATGATGTGAAAAAGAGAATCAAAATAAACTTCCATGCTACATTAATTGGAGGCTTCATAATATTGATATTCAAAGGTTAAACATGTCATGGAAGTTTAAATGCTGAAATGGTAGAATTAAGATGAAGACAAAATTCTTTACATATTTTTGCTTCATCTGCAACAGAAATCAGTTGGGTTTGAAAGTGTCAGAACTACTTTCGTAGTCTATATTTACTTTGTAGAAACAAAGTTGGATTTATAATCTAAATGACACAAAATGGCTCCTCAGACACAGGTGATGTAGGACACAAGCTATACAACCATCCCATGTTACAGTAGTTAGCCTTCTTGACAGAAAGCTGCTACATAAAGTAACATTTAGGGTTCAGTTACCACACAAATTAACCAGGTTTATATGTTCCATATTGGATATCAGAATAATATATACATTTTACCAATTTATGGCATATTTGCTATATGCATACCACACCTGTGTGTGGGAATTATTTTTATGAATCTCCTGGTTCTGGATGCTACTGCAGTATACTTATATGAAGATAATGTTATGATATCCTAGTTCTAGATGCCATTGAAGCACACTTGTTGTGTGTGGATGATGTTATAAATATTCTGGTTATGAATGGTACTGAAATATACTTGTATGGATTCAGTGTTGTTATATCTGCTTCTGGATGCCACTGAAGCATGCTTGTCATGTGGATTTAGTATTACAAATATCCTAGCTCTAGATGCTGCTAAAGTATACCTATCTTTTCCACAAAAGTGATCAGTTTTCAGTAATATCACATTACATACATAACAAAAAACAGTGTGGACAAGTAGTTGTTATACATGCAATTTCAATGAGGTTTTATATTAGCTGTGGTTGCCACATAACTTACTGATTTACACATGAAAAATGGTAATTTATATTTGTATAGTGATTCAATAAAAAACTGTATGACTGTTGACCCTCCTGTTTGCTGCCCTATATTCATTTGTTTTCATATGAGTGTATGCTGTAGTTTACAGCATGAATTACGATCTTCGTTGCATGTTGTGATGTGGAAGAGCTCATTCTACTGTGTTTAGCCATTGAGCTATAAATGAGCTGTGTTTTTACTTAGCTGAAGGCTGGTTGTAAAGTAATGGACAGTTTGTACATGCTTTAGTTGTTAGCTTTGATGTTGAATGCAACTTGTTATTTGTTACTGTACTTGCACCATACTGTAGGCAAATTTATTATTTCATTTTACTTTATCTAGGTTTTAATGTTAGTAATATTGAAGGATTACGCTCATTTATGAATCACAATTTTTATGAGTTTATCCAAGTAAAATGAAGTCATATCTTTTAGCTAGTTTTAGAATGAAAGAAAATATAATGTATCTAATACTTGCTAGCCAGTTTGGTTTATAATAACCTCTATTTGTTGAATTCAAGTACTAATAACTTCTGGAGTTATTACTGAATATGTACTAAGTGTTCATTCTTTAGAAGTTTGGCAGCTTTATACGTTTTATGTGAGCTACATGAATATAAAGTGTGGAATGAACAAGGCATGCTATCATTTAGTTTAATTCGTGGTAATATTTTCAGTAACGTCTATGATTATACAAGTGTACAGTCAAAGCATATATGATTAATAAAATGATTTTGAAGTCAAAATCAATATTAGACGAAGATGGTTCAGAGATGAGTAAGAAGAAAAAAGTGATTGGAAATTGTTATGTTCTTATCTCTTCTATAACTAGTTTATAAACAAGGCTTATCTAAGATTTATTCAAGCGACACTGTTAGAAATTTCTTTTGTTTTTCTTATTTTTAGTTAATGTCTTTACAAACGCGATGTAGTGAACTTATTGCTCTTGTTTTCGTCTGGTTACAAGACCGGTAACACACAATTACGTCTGATGTACATGCCTAGATCTTACTGCCTTCAATTGTTTTAACACTGAGTTTTTTGTTACCTGCCTAGTGAAAACATATTTGCTGTAATTGTAATGATTAATTCAGCTACTAACAATAGACGTTAAATGCATGCAAAATCATGGAGTAATTTTATAATAAAATACATCAAGTCCAATTATTGTGTCATTTTGCGTTACTTCAATAAAATAAAATATTTTGTAATTTCGAAGTGAACTATTTTTATATCCAACATGTAGGACATATACCAACAACTCTTAGAGAACATTTTAACAATTGTAAATCATCCGTTAACACCAAGAACAATCTCCACGTTAATCAACACGAAACAACCCAGTCGTTCTGTTAACGATGTTACTAGCACTGGCAGTGGATTTAAGGCTAAAACAGATAGAGAAATAAAAGAAGCTTCTTGGATTGCTAGCCTAAAAACTGTTCAACCTTTCTGAATTAATCCAGATCTTGGGATCATTTATCTCCGTTCATTGGTTTCATCTTTATCAGAAAAGTAATTTTTATTCTTTGCTTATTTTTTCATGTAATGGGAAAGCTGAATTTCCTAAAACTTATTGTTTATTTAAGATAATTTTTCACCTTTATTAATTAAACACTTAAGTATAGTTTGAAATATAAATAGTTTCAGCGATTTCTAAAAGTAAAATATCATTAACACCTTTTCACACACATTCTCACGATCTGCTACATTGTACCGGGAATGAAACATTTCCTGGAAAACCGGATGGGTCTCCCGCTGGTACAGTGGTAAGTATACGGATTTATAACGCTAAAATCAGGGGTTCTATTCCCTCGGTGGATACAGTAGATAGCCCGATGTGGCTTTGCTAAAATAAAAATACAAAACCGGATGACATTCATGACGTCACTAAACTTCCTTTATACATGTTACTCATTCGGTTACACCACCATTCCCAGTTTGTCCCTCGAGAATAATGGTCCATTTTTCAAAGGTGTTTGGGATTATATGGTTTTTATTCATTTTTATACAAGGTTAAGTCAACCCTGAACGTGAATTTGTCAGTTAAATAGGATGTACGATTGAGATTTGTCATTCATGTTAAGAGTTGTAACCCACAAAGGTGCATCTTATGTTTCAATATCTTTAAAGGTTGGTCAAAAGCTGAAGACGTTGTTGGATCTTTCTGTGATACAGCACGGCATGGTCAGATGGTTAAGGCACTCGAATCGTTATCGGAGGGTCGCGGGTTCGAATCCCCGTCACACCAAACATGATCGCCCCTTTCAGCCGTGGGGGGCATTATAATGTGACGGTCAATCCCACTATTCGTTGGTAAAAGAGTAGCCAAAGAGTTGGCGGTGGATGGTGATAAGTAGCTTCCTTCCCTCTAATCTTACACTGCTAAATTAGGGACGGCTAGCGCAGATAGCCCTCGAGTAGCTTTGAGACAAAACCAAACCAAACTTTCCATGATCAGTTAGAAAGTTGTGGAGAATCCAAGGAATTGTGTTTAGAACGTGTATAGAATTCATTTAAGTGTACTGTTGATACTGTTCCTGAGCATTTGATGTCAGTAAAAGTCATGAAGAAGAGATGGCACTATTAACATACCGAGGTATTGCATTCTATGCATTTGAGAAAAAAGGAAAACAAAAGTGATCAAGAAGATAATGAGAGAACTTTACTGTCTGTGGAAACCGGATGTAACACAGTGAGAACACAGCATCTGGACTAGATGCAGAAATATTCAAATCAGACGAGAGTTCTTCTAGTATAAAGAAATCTAAACTAGAGACCGATATAACTGAGGAGCAAATCACAGATCCCAGTAAAAGATGATTATCCACGGATCATTACTTAGAAGATATAAGCTTTTATAGATTTGGTAACAGTTCTGGATATGATGAAAGTAATTCTCATAACGTCATCTATAAAAAAATAATATGAGAAAAAAACTGAATGTGTAAGTTTATTTATTTTGATGAATCAAAAGTATCAACGATAGTATAAGCACGTAAATGATGAAGTATGAAAACACATAGAGAAAAACATAATTACTCTACAATATATTATAATTTTCATAGGGTAATTAAAAGTACAAAAATATGTTCAATATTTTCTTGACGAGATATAATTCCAAATAATACAATATAGCCCACCCAATCCTCTGTGGACTCAGCAGATGGCCCCATATGACTTTGCTTTAAGAAAACACAGACATTAGCTCACTCAAATCTTTAAGCTTGCACAACATGAATGATAGTATCTCAGTCATAAAAAGTTGCAGTAGATCAGAAATATAGTATCAGTCGGTTTAAAGTTGGCAAAAAATGTGATTAATTTAATATAAACGACTTAGTTTTCACAACCTGCTAGTACTTCAATTTTAGGAAGTTATTTTATTGGATTATTAAGTTTATAAGAGGTACTTTATTTTGATTTATATTATTTGTAAATCTTCAATAAGTTATGAAGTTTTACTTTCAATAACCTCAAATTAAAAGGCGATCTGTAAATAATTTAGTTGTAAATCTGTAAACTAAACTACATCATTACTTTTAGTTTCACTTGAAGTGATATGTTGTAGGACGTTTTGGCATTGGCTAGAAAGAGACTCTAACGTCACGAGGTTAATACCAGTGACTACAAATTTCTTAAATATGTGAAAAACGATTTGAAAAACAAAAATAAAAAAGTGTGTGTTAAGTTATTCAGTACCGAAAACCTCGAAGTTCTGTTTGAACATGATATATTAGTAGAGTTGCAGAATCTATATAAATATTATGCTCCCCAGTGGGACAGCGGTATGTCTGCGGATATACACCACTAAATCCGGGTTTCGATATCCGTGGTAGGCAGAGCACAGATAGCTCATTTTGTAGCTTTGTGCTTAATTCAAAACAACATATAAATATTATAATACTGTCTGTTGTATGTCCGTGTAACTATATGGCAAGGCGTAGATAGAACTTCACCAAAATTACGTATAAGGTAAACAACTTTTTGTATCTTGAGGTATTTTCATTGGTAACGAATTTACAAAACTTTCGTTCCGGGGACGAGTACTCAAACTAGTTGATAAAGTAAGTGATTAAATTACTTTATTTCTGAAAATATGCTTACGCTTCATACCCTTTGTTACCTGAACGAACACTAAATTTGTATAACTTTTCAGTTGAGAGAAATAACATGTTTTATTTTACCGAAAAATTACAAAAAGGAACTCATCCAATAATAGGAGTCATTAAGATAGGAGATAATAAAATAATTAAACTTAAATAATAGGTTGAACAAAGCCAGGTTATTTAAAATTTTACTTTAAAGAAAGGTGTTTCGAGCTAGCGCTTTTCGTCTGGTCGTGTCCTCTAGTGACACAGCGGCATGTCTGCAGACTTAAAAAGCTAGAAACCGAATTTCGATACCCATGGTGGGAATATCATAAACAACCCATTCTGTAGCTTTGTGCTTAACTTAAAAAAAAACAAACACACAAAGAAACAACTTGTCAAATCGTTCAACAGAAAACCAATCTTACAAAATTAACAATTTTTTTTTCGAAAGTAGTTTTCTTTTTAATTTCGCGCAAAGCTACTCGAGGGCTATCTGCACCAACCATTCCTAATTTAGCAGTGTAATACTAGAGGGAAGCGAGGGAAGCCAGCTAGTCATCACGACCCACCGCCGACTCTTGGGCTACTCTTTTACCAACGAATAGTGGGATTGACCATAATATTATAACGCCCCTACGGCTGAAAGGGCGAGCATGTTTGGTGCGACGGAGTAGTTTTCTGTGTGACCAATTGATGTAAGAGCAATATATGTAAACTTTTCAGAAATGGGCCCGGCATGGTCAGATGGTTAGGGCCCTCGACTTGTAATCTGAGGGTTGCTGGTTCGAATCCCCGTCACACCAAACATCCTCGTCCTTTTAAGTTGTGAGGGCGTCATAATGTGATGCACAATCCCACTATTCATTGGTAAAAGAGTTGACGGAGGGTGATGATGACTAGCTGCCTTATCTCTAACTCTAATCTTACACTTTTAAATTAGGGACAGCCAGCACAGATATCCCTTGTATAGCTTTGCGTAAAATTCAAAAACAAACTTTTCTGAAATACAGACAGGTAAATAAATAAAATGTAAATATGCGCCTGACGCACAAAGCAGGCAGGAGTCTTATAATTTTTGTGTAATATTTAAAATTTGACATGCAGCTGTAAACCAACTGATAGCATTTAAAAATCACGTCTTGAACATACAATACAGCTTTTTTTTTCACCTGACGAAAGGCAGGGTTTTTGAAATGTCTTTTTTTTATTTGATATCACACTTTATCAATAGTTAATAAAATATGAATTAAGAAGGCGAACTTAAAAAATTATTTGTAAATTTGTCAACGTTGTTCAGTGATTTCAATCACATTAATTTATTATCTTGAAATTACACGAGTTAAGCTATTTTCACATTTTAATGAGTTTTTCTTATCTATGCTAGCCGTCCAAAATTCAATAGGGGTAGAATAGAGGGAAAGCAACTAGTTAATAGCACCTACCACCAACTCTTTGGCTATTTCACCAATGAAGATTGGGATTAACTGTCGGACGAGCATGTTCGGTGACGGAAATTCGAACCCCGCGATACATAAATTGAGATTGTCTGGCATGGCCAGGTGGTTAAGGCTTTCGACTCGCAATCTGAGGGACGCAGTTTCGAATCCCCGTCACACCATACATACTCTCACTTTTCAGCCGTTTTGGCGTTATAAAGTGACGATCAACCCCACTACTCATTGGTAAAAGAGTATCCTAAAGTCCGCGATGGGTGGTGATGACTATCTGCCTTCTCTATTGTCTTACACTGCTAAATTAGGGACGGCTAGCGCAGACAGTCCTGGTGTAGCTTTGCGCGAAATTCAAAAGTCAATCAAAATCAATCTGTAGATTGCGAATTCAGTTTCTTAAAAAATCATATCCACTTACTTATAAACACTAAGGGGGGAAGAATATTGTTTAGCTCAAGTTGATTGATTAGAAGTATGCACAAAGTTACACAATAGACTATCTGTGCTCTGCACATCATGGGATTCAGCTTAAGTTTCCTGTAGATTAATCGCCACATTTGGCATTTACTTAATTGAGGATATCTTATGGCACAAATATTGTAACATACTTCAGCAACGAAAAGTACCAATTCTTCTATCACATACTTGTCACTTGAACGAAGTGACTAATGTGTTAAATAATAATAATAAAAAAAGAGCGTCAGTTGTATCGTAAATCATGATTACTTATAAAGAATTCTTGAAACATTGGTTAAAGAAAACCCGAATTAGTGTCTTTTGTAACAAAAAAATTCAACAACAACAAAAAACAACAACAGAAAAACAAGGAATAAACAGATTATATTAGGAATGTAAGTTTATCCTTGTGGAGAATTCGTTTGAAATCTGCGTCTTGTCACAGACACCCAAGAAACTTGTAGAATTTTAAGGGTTGGCAAATAAACACCGATTTTAGAACTTATATAATTATTAGCTTAACCCTTGTTATTGTATGTTAACGTATTTTCAAGATGGCTTATATCGAAACATTGATTACTGTTTTATTTTTCTGGAACTTACAGTCGCAATTGATCCTTATATGAACTGCTGTCAACTGTTTCTACATTGCGTTAAAATCGTTTTTTTTTTTGTTTAATTCTGACGGAATGAAAGCAAAACAAGAATAAATAAAAATCTAAAATGAGGAAAACCATTGACTGGCTACGTAGTTAAAACTTAACACTAGATTGAACCATCTTTCGAAAAATCATCAGCTCGGACTTTTTGTGACAGGGATTTCACAGGTTTAACGTATTTACCTGTTTAGTGAGTTTAAATAAAAAGTGAAATTACTACAGCTAGAGTATTTCAAATGTTATATTGGTTTGATTTGTTTTGAATTTCGCGCAATGTTACTCGAGGACTATCTGCGCTAGTCGTCTCAAATTTAGCAGTATGAGACTAGATAGAAGGCAGCTAGTCATCACCACCTACTGCCAAGTCTTGCGCTACTCCTTTACCAACGAATAATTGAATTGACCGTCATATTATAACGCCTCCATGGCTGAAAAGGCGAGCATGTTTGGTGTGACGGGGATTCAAACTCGTGACCTCCAATTTATGAGTCGAGTGCCTCAACCACCTGCCCATGCCGGACCGCCAATGTTATATTAAAAGAGGAAAAATGTTAGTATTTTCTACAAACTATTTTTTTCCAATATAACTTTAACTAACCTAACTCTTTCATTTATAAACCGTTTCTTTACCAGTGTAGTATGTATTCAAAAATCTAAGATACCCTGGTAATATTTACAATTTCGGAACATTTAAGGATGGCTGCATTAAAGAGAATTTTTCATTTGTTTTCCACTGTGCAACTCTACACAGGACAAGAACTAGTAGTTTATAAATATAAAGTATTAGCAATCATTGTCACGTATACTATGGTGACATAAATGGATTGTTATTCACAATGAATTTTTTTTCACAAACATTTAAGGTGCTTAAATTACAAAGTTTTATCTAGTTTTAACTGTAATGTGACAAATACAGAAACAATAAATTGCTTTACCGTTTCAAAACAGTTGAATTTAATATCAAGCTTTAATCATTACTTTAAGATACGTTGAGTTTATACTTCAAACATTCAATGTCACATTAAACGAACATTATTCACAATTTTTGTCACTAGGTAGTTCTCTCTGAGAGGATTCTTTCAACCATTAAAGAACCTACTTCTTAATAAATACCAATATAGATTTACTTCTTAGAGATAAATGATATCAAACTATTAAAACATTTACAAGTTGGTTGAATCGCGAGGAACTTTTATATTGAGGTTTACTAGCTCAGTACCATCCAGTTGTTGAAACATTTGTTGACAATAGTTTACACGACAAAAGCTTTTTTATATGTAATTATTATTGTGTTTCACACACACAAAATTTAACGGAACTTTATGAAGAGTTGGATATTGAAAATTGGTAGTTTGTTTTTCGTCCTGATAACAAAATACGAAGATACAAAACAAACAAACAAACAAAACAACAGCTCAAATACAACGCTTAGCTGAAATAACTTGTGATTTTTAGATGGAGGCATAATAATACATGTTTTTAATGTCTTCAAATTGCTATTCAACGATAAAAGTAATTATTTAAGTAATAGTTTAATCTTGACATTTCTTTTCAGTTTAAATATCATAATAATGTTTTAAACTTTGAAACACTCCATACACTTCTAAGAAACCAGCAATATGTATAGAAAAGGAATATATAAATATTTCTTTAGTGAAAATTCTAACACGCAATTAGTTGGATATAATTTAAATAGTTAAAAAGGATCTTGTATTTTTGTTTCTAATTTTTATAAGTAGTCATTATCGAGTGTGTGTGTATGCGTTTTCTTATAGCAAAGCCACATCGAGCTATCTACTGACTTCACCGAGGGGAATCGAACCTCCTGATTTTAGTTACTCTTAAAGATTACCTAATTGATTTATTTGTTTTATATGGAGGCTGGTCATTTTTTTGATAAGATACTAACAGTTTGTAACTTCTAATAAAACAACAACAAATCTTACACATGTTAAAATAAACTACTATAAACTATCGCCATATATAATGAAATCAGCGAATGTGTTACAAAATGACTGTTTGCACAATATCAATATACATGTTTCATAAGGAGAAATGTAATTTCCAGTTTTCATTGTAAAACGTTCTTGTCTTTAAAGCTAAGTGTTTACATGTCAGTGAAAAGGTGAAATGGAGGAAGGAGGCAAAGATCCAAGCTTTCTTAATGAATACTTTCTTGTTCAGTGACTAGCCAACCTATATCAAAATATTTATGGTTTATGACATAACACGTACGCCTTCATTACCAATACCACGACGTCATTTCCCTTTTGAATTCTCATTGCCACGAGTATGGTGTCATTATTGCAATACCTGAAGAACACGAAAACATGTGCTCAGTTACTAAATTTTATCATACGGGTTCGATCTTTTAGGCTTTCTATCTTATACATATATCTAACGTTTTACATCTATCTACAGATGCCATGATTAAATTGTAACCTGTCCAAATAATACAAGACACCAGAAAAAGATAAGTTTTCTAAATAAGCACATTATATTACTTTACTGTAACATCTTTTAACTTAATAATAATGTTATCATCTTCAGTGGTATATATTTTTTAAACAAAGTATAATGACCATATGCGTGTATGTTTGTTTGGGAATTTCGCACAAAGCTACTCGAGGGCTATCTGTGCTAGCCGTCCCTAATTCAGCAGTGTAAGACTAGAGGGAAGGCAGCTAGTCATCACCACCCACCGCCAACTCTTGGGCTACTCTTTTACCAACGAAAAGTGGGATTGACCGTCACATTATAACGCCCCCACGGCTGGGAGGGCGAGCGTGTTTGGCGCGACTCGGGCGCGAACCCCAGATTACGAAGCACACGCCTTAACGCGCTAGGCCATGGCAGGCCCCTATACCTGTATGAGAACTTCAAATGAAAACAGAGATTTTTATCAGTCAAAATGCAGATAACAGAAATGAATAAAGTATGCAGTGATCTGCAGCATATTTGATGTTTTCTTATAAAATACACAAAGAAACAGCTCTGGCCAGTTTATTCATGCACAGAAAATACCAGACAAACATTAGAATACTGTCATTTGAATTTCAAAATACAAGTGTGTGTGAATACAAACATAGATAGTTCTTATACACCATAAACAGTTATACACTTATTAACGTACAATTTACGGTATGCACATAATATACGTAAAAAATTAAAAGATGTCCAAATAGCTCAAGTACTTTAAAATTTTGGTCGATCTTTCGGGTTCTTAATATTTTTGTAGGGGTCAAAAATATTGTTTTTAAAAACAGCAAACATTATTCATACATATACCTTATTTTTTGATAAACGACCCCTTCTTATTACACATATTATTTTAGGATGGGATTGTTCATATATGAATAAAGGATCCCATAGCAATGGCACTTAGCAATCACAGTTTTAATTCCATAAAAATGAATATCACTAAAAAGGTTCTACTATCCTGTAGAGGGCGGTGTATCCACAACATCTTGCTCTTAACTGGTCGACAAAAACGCAAGCTTCTGTCACGCGTTCCATGAGGGTAGCACATTCACAAAGAAGTATATACGTAATCCCGTGATCAGGACAAACTTTCTTGTGGAAAGTGATCCGACGTAGCCCTAATCGTTGAGGCAATCGCTTGTAGATCAGTCTTGCGCCACTCCACATCAGCCAACTTCGTTCGAGCTTTTCTCGATCTTCCCCCGGAAGTACCCTAAAAGCTGAAATGATATAGCCTGTTTTGTCTGATGATGGTGTTTTCGGGAGCATATCTATCGGTGGTCTGGCGATCGTGGCAACCTCTTCGTAGCCAGCTAAAGTAAAAGTTAACAACAATAAATTATTGTAATGGAGCTGATAAGAGCGTTTGATACTAAATCATTTCAATTTTTCATAAATTTGGTAAATATGTGTTCTAAATCAGCTGTATATTTGTTAAGCCTAAATGTTTTTAGTAATATATCGAAACAAATTTATTGTTTTATATAGATTCTATTTAACTTTATTTTTTCCAACATTTTGTGGAAAGCTCCATAAAGGCTATATTCACACATTTCGAGATATTAGACATGAGAGAAGGCAGCTAGTTAATATCACCCACCGTCAGCTCTTTATCCTCAAAAATGATCATAAACAAGATACTGTATAACCTTTTACTTGACCTACAGTAGCAGAAAGTGACATGTCTACTGTTCAACGAGTGCTGTATGTCAGGTAAAAGATTCACTGTGTTTAAAATGGTTTTGAATATTTTTTCACTAGGCAATTTTTCATTTAGTGTTACAAAAAATTACGTGAAAATCTCTTATTGGTTGTCAAATTGACAGTCAATAAAACTCAATATAATGAGAAATCTAAAACCTTTCATCTTGTTGTCTCGTGCAAAAAGTTATTTTTGAGCCCACCTTTATACGAAATTTAATTTTCGTACTTTTTCTCTTAAATGTTTTTCTTGCACTGTTTTCCTTTGCTTATTGTCAAATTCTTTTCCTGTTTTTAGACTGATTATTCCAGTTTAAATTGACTCCTGTTACATATTAGTTCCCTCTTCGTTGCTCTAAGTCTTAACATTTATTTTTCTACTAATCGATTCATTATTCTTTTTTCACTTATTATACATTTCTTTTTATATAATTAAATTTTCCTCTTTTTTTTTGCTTCAACTTATTTTATCGTTTCCATTAACTCTTTTTATGTTATTTTTCCGACATTTACAACAAGCTCGGCTGTTAAATTTGTTTATACATTAAAAAATACGTATAATTTAAGGACAACAAGAGATCTGTTGGTCTATCTTCTTCGTACCATCCACTATATAAATTAAAAATAAAACTGAAAGCCACTCATTATTCAAATATTTATCGAGTCTACTCTTAAGCTCTCCTTAATTAACTGCATTTATCACATTGGATGGAAACCTTTTCAAATTCCAACCACACTGTCAGAAGAGTAAAACTGTCTTAGCTGGAGATGACTTCCACCTTACAAAATATGTATTTGTGTCCCCGAGACTTACTATTCTCACTATTAAGCATGAAAAAAAGATGATACACAATTACTATCGACTTTTTTAACAATCAAAACACCCACATTAAGGGTCGGCATGGCCAGGTGGTTAAGGCAATCGACTGTTAATCTGAGAGGCGCGGGTTCGAATCCAAGACACTCCAAACATATTCGCCCTTTCAGCCCTGCAGGCTTTATAATGCACGCTCAATCCCACTATTTGTTGGTAAAACTAAACAGCGAGTGATGATGACAAGCTGCCTTCTCTCTAGTCTTATACTACCAAAGTAGGAATAACTATTACAGATAGATCTCGTGTAGCTTTGCGCGAAATTTAAAAAAACAAACGTTGGTACAACGTTAGCCAATCTTTTACTTACTGCCCTCCATACAAGGACGTAGAGAAATAGTAGCAAGTGCTCACACATTCAATTCTTAACTTCCTTCAAAATCACCATGTAAATTTTATCTGATACAGGATATTTATCATTCTTCAAGCTTCCCTTTTTCGACAAGTTCAGTAATTCCTTCTTTCGTAATCTTACATCTTTAATAGGTTCATCATATATTCCCTTCTCTTCTTCACGTTTTATCCATACTTTTGTTTCTCCATCTACTATTAATTTTCTGTTTCTTTTATTTTTCTTGGGTTCATCCTTTTTAACTTGTACAATGTTTGCAATTTTTTATTTGTATAATTCATATCAACATTCAACTTATTGATTTGACTCATCTCACCTGTTTTCTCCATTATTCTATTATATTTAATGTTAATATCTTCTCTACATTTGATTTTTCACTAGTTTTATTTTCCATCTTTTTCGGTTTTTATTTTTTACTGTTTCACTCATAAGCGGCCCGGCATGGCCAAGCGTGTTAAGGCGTGCGACTCGTAAGCTGAGGGTCGCGGGTTCACATTCCCGTCGCGCCAAACATGCTTGCCTTTTCAGCCGTGGGGGCATTATAATGTTACGGTCAATCCCACTATTCGTTGGTAAAAGAGTAGCCTAAGAGTTGGCGGTGGGTGGTGATGACTAGCTGCCTTCCCTCTAGTCTTACACTGCTAAATTAGGGACGGCTAGCACAGGTAGCCCTCGAGTAGCTTTGTGCGAACTTCAAAAACAAACAAACAAACACTCATTCATTAGTCCCACTTATTGCCCTCCAGGGGCACTGCAGCACGTCTACGGACTTACACCGTTAGAAACCTTCGTGCTCAACTAGAAACAAACAAGAAAGTGGTCGAGGTTCTTTAGAAACACGTTTGAAAGGCTGTTCTCCTCACATTTTGCTTTAAAATGGTAATAAAAGCACTTTACCTTACAAACACTTTCTAAAGTTTAGTTAAAAGTGTTTACAAATAGTCCAAGGAAATTTAGGACACTTCAGCGTGACTGGATAGATCACGTAAGTTTACAGCATTTTCTGTCTCAGGACGATGTTAAGGGATTTTAAAAGTGCACCATTCATTATGTAGAGATACGAGTTTAGGTTTACAGTTCCATATAAATTATAAGTATTCTTCCCCTTCTGTTAACTTTTGATAAGGCAGTCTGCAGCCGAACTTGCTTCCATATTCAAAAGATATCTAAACTTTACCGGTTAATTGTTGAAACGAAATTTGAAATTTTACAAAAAAAAAACAAGAAAATGTAAATGTTAGATTGATTTTGGAATTTGTTTTTATTGGTATGACTTTTACGTGTAAAGTGATGGAAACATGATTTTTCATCACACAATTTTTTCACAGTTTTTTTCGGAAGCATCATCATTGTTCTAAAGTCCTAGTGCATGTAGGTGACAATACGACAAATTCCACGGTAAAAACAAACAGTTATTGTTTCTTTGAGCAAAGAAGGACTTTCGACAAGACAAGTTGCTAGGAGAATTAAAATTAACCAGTCTAGTGTGAGCCACTGGGTTCAGGAATATATATATATAGAATCGTTGTGTGGAGTGGCATAAGGGAAGATGTAGGAAGAAAGCTTCCACACCAGCTGACGGCCATGTTCTGAAAGATAAGAGCTAGTCAATCGTCGACCGTCGTCCACGGATCTCTAAAGATAGGTGTCAGGTTTTTTAAAGTCACAATTCTTTGCAGTAAGTGTCTGGAACTTGGCGATAAATTTCAACAATAAACGGACAGCACATAATCCACTTTGTTTCAAAATAACATGTAATCAAAACAAGTCAAATGTATGTACAAAAGTTATTTACACTACTGTTCACCAGAGTTGAATCTAGAGCTATAATTAATTCTTTTTTTTTGTCAAAAGTCCACACAGACTGGTTCAATTATCCTAGAACTCAACTGACAAGACGAATTATTCGTTTCTCTGTTGTTACGATACAAAGAGTGAAAATTTCACCTTATAAATTTTTTGTATGACTAAACTGACAATCAAGCAGTCTTAACTTCACCTACTATCACCAGTTATTTCCCCTTTGTATCATCTAATTATAACAGGAAAATCTAGAAATAGCTAGCACTCTAGTAACAATATTGATAAAAACTTAGAAGCTTCTAATAAGATGTCAACAATATTACAAGAGTCTAGTACAACAATGAAACTGCATACACAACATATGACTGAACAGTTACGTAAGGAAACTTGCTATAACTATTGGTTTTAAAATAATTAACTTTTAGGACTCTTGTTATGAACACTAAATAATCATTAAATATTAGTTCGTTAAATAAACCAACTAATAACTCTTGAACTGAACAGTCTTGTTTATCCAAAAGCTCTTCTTCAAGAAAAATAATCACAATATTTTTATACTATATACAAAGGCTGTTCTCAGTTCATAGACGAAATCTCTTCATATATTCTGCACTAACATTTGCAAGATCAAGACGACGACTAGGAATCCAGTCAAGATGAAGACCTACCCGATGCCCTAATCTTGTTTTATACAAAGTAAGTTTTGGCTAACTTGTGAATACATCTGTGTACTGGTACAGTTGCTTCTGTAAGTCTTTCTTCTGTTTGACACTTAAGTACTTCTTATCTCCACTCAGTGGTTCTGGATCTAGTGTGTCTTCATTTTCTATAACAAAGTCACTTTCTTCTGTATCTAAAACAGCCACACCTAACACGTCCATTTATATCTGTTAGGTCATCTTACCTTTCAAAATGCTTCTTCAACAAATTGGTGTGGTAGATCTTGGTTTTTCTATCTGGTTTCACTATAGAGTCCATTCTGTTAACAGTTTTGTGTATCTCGAAAGGATCTTTCTACTGTAGGGTGAGTTGTTCCAGTCTGGGGATAGCAGAACTAAGACCTTGTGTTCGACCTTGAAATGTCTATCCTTAACCTTCTTTTTTATAGAAATGCTTATGACTTTCTTTGTGTTTAGCTTTCTCATTAGAACTGCTTTAATATATCCAGTACATTATTCTTTTCTGGCTCTCTATTTTCTAAGTCTCTTTCCCCTTCTTGTGATCAACTTTCTCCAGACGCTGTCCCAAAATTTTTGCACTAAATAGTTTTACTTCGGTACGTCTTTCAGTTCTATTAGACGTGTGTTCGGGATGTCACTTTTCGAGATTGAAGTGGTTTGATACCTTGCTTACTTTTCTTCCTTTCAGCTCTTGTGATGGCTGCAGATGCCCCATCAATCTTCTATCTGTCTAGATCCTCCAAACTTCTACTACTTAGTGTGTTTCCAATCATCAAGATATAGATTGGTGCCTTCATACACAAGGGTTCAAGGTATTTCACGTAGCAGAGAGTGTCCGTATTTATTCTTGCTATGAAAACCTTTTTCACTGTCTTCACTTTCTTGCCCTCGACATAGCTTTCACCCTCTGGCACGTTGTGATTTCTTGGCACCTCACAATGCTTGCCACATGCCCCAATCACTAGCAGCGCTGTTGATCCATTTCTTAGCTTAAGCTGAGCATCATTGAGACAGCACTTTCTTATTGTGGTGAATATGATATGTTGTATATTTTTTACTTTTTTTTTCTAGCAGCAGCAACTATGGTGTCTGTCACTTTCGTTTCTTATCAGGACTGTCTGTGTAGGTAGTTTCAGTTGCTTTATGTTGAGACTTCTACTGCTGCTTGTTGATGAAAGAGTTGCACACTTTTGTAGAGTGCCCCATTTTTATAACAAGCATAGCATATCTTTGCTTTTTGTTGTGGTTTCTACTGTAACTTGTTGGTTACAGAATTGTACTAACTTACAATATGCTTCATTCTGTAAAAATATAGCATCTCTTATCCCTTCTCTCCATTGAGTTCTTGTCACCTTTGGTGGCATCCCGCTTCTGGTTAACCATTTCCGGTTCTGTCAACTTGATCATCTCGTCCACGTCTTTTGGTGCTCTCTCCTACAAGAACACTGACATGTTAGTTGAGCATATGATCACGAGCTGTTCACGTATTTGTTGATCTGCCGGTCTTTTAACATTATTTTCACACTTGGCTATAACAATACATCTTGTGAATTATTGTTATAGACGTGCCATAAACTGAAATACATCTTCTCTAGTGTAAGGTTTGACATTTTTGAATATCTGACAAAATCCTTTCTTGGTAATTTCGTAGCATTTCAACAACACCACTTTTAACTTGTCCTAGTACATAGTATCCTCTGAAATCATGTCTGTATACACATGTGGGCCTTTCTCTATGAGAAGTGGGGCTGAGAAAGACTGCCCTGTTACCTTTATTTTGGTTCTTAGTTCAGGCGAATTTTTCATATCTCTTCAAAAAGAATACTTTATATCTTTCTCTTAATCAAATTTTGACAGCTTGGATCGGTTGGTCTTGACTCTATTGTCATCATTGGGTTCTTTGTCTTTCAGTTAGGTGGGCTTTGTAATCTCACTCTTTCTACTTCCTTTTATTCTTGCTTTAATTTTATCTCTAGATATTTATAGTCTCTCGTTTCTTTCCTTTTCTTCTTTCAGTCTATTTCCCTTTTATCTTTTAGTCTTTCTTCTCTCTTTAATATCTGTCCTGTACTTTCTTCTATTGCTGCTGTTCTCTCTTTATTTCTTGTTGTTATTTAACAAATTCTCATAGGTCACTATCTTTTAGCTCAATTGCTTACTTCTCTATCTATGTCCATTTATCAGAATTAGTTAACATAGTATATAGCGTGATTCTAATTTCTACAATTGTGTGTATATAGACCTACTTCTGTTGCCATTCACGTTTTCTTTTATCGTCGTTTACCACTGTATAATTCTGGATGACTCGCCAGTGTAAGGTCTTATAAAGCCGTGATTCTTTACAGTAAGTGTCTGTGATAAAGTTCAACAATAAAGAAACAGCATACAATCCACTTGTTGTAGAATAGAATGTATCCAAAACGAGCCAAATGTATGTAGAATGGTTCATTACTCGATCGTTTACCATAGTTGAATGCATAACTTCAAATAGTTAGTTCTCTTTTTCGTCAAATGTTCACACAGTCTGGTTCAATTACTTTAGAACTCAGTTGTCAAGAAGAATTATTTCTTCTATCCACTATTATCACAATACAATCTGTGATAATTTCACTTATGTTACCTCAGTGGTTACCACAGTCGTATCCAGAGCTTTAAGGAGTTCTTTTTTATGTCAAAGGTCCACACAGTCTGGTTCAATTACTTTATAAATCAATTGTCAAGACGAATTCTTCTTCACTATCTCTATTGTTACAATACAAACTGTGAAACTTTCACTTTAGAAATTGCCCGTCATGGCTAAACTTACGATCACACAGTATAACTTCACTTTTACTTTCACTAATTTTCTTTTTTCTTCTCTGTATTTCTAAGTATTTATAACACGTGATTGAAAAATCTAAAGATTTTTAACCCTCTAGTAACAAGAACATTATACATAATGAATAATTCTAGTACTTTCTAGTGAACTGGTGTCAACAATATTACAAAAGCCTAGTACAAAACTTAAATTGTATACGGAATGTATAACTATACAGAGTTACGTAATGAAACTTTCCATAACTATTGCTTTTAAGATAATTATAACTTTTAACACTATTTGTATGAAAACTAAATAATCATCAATATTAAATCATTAAATACACTAGATAATAAACCTTAAACCGAGCAGTCTTGTATATCCAACAGTAGGAAACTTCATATGTCATTTTCGCGTACACCATTGTCTCGCCGTGTTCAATTAGTCTCTCAGCAAGACAGCCAAGAAATAAATCTCTTCTTACCAAGAGTGTGTGTGTGAGTTTTCTTATAGCAAAGCCATGCCAGACTACTTGCTGTGTCCACCAAGGGGAATCGAACCACTGATTTTAGCTTTGTAAATCCGTATACTTACCTCTGTCCCAGCGGGGGACTTCTCACTGAGAAGATGAGAGGGATGAAGTTCAACTGGACCAAACAGTGAAGCAAAGCAAGATTCTTAGTAGAACAGAAGTTTAGCCTGCACTTAGAAAGTACTTTGTACGACATCAGTGTAAAGAAGAGTTTCACCCAATTTATTTAATTCCATTGTGAAACGTCCATAGAGTCAGGTGATATGGGGATGCAGGGCCGTAGGAAGTGGTAAGGCCAGTAAGGCTACGGCCTGACCCCCTTTTAATGACATGTATAGCTACAACTCATGTATTAAAACTTGCTTCTTTTCATTCAGTGCATTACGTTGTATATATGCAGTCTCTGTAGTTAAAATGGTTGACGATTTTATTTCATGTCACTAAACTTTAAGAACTTTGTGCCAATGCTGACTAATACTTTGATATTTTTGAGCCTTGGTCAAAGCCAACAGTTTGGAACCACAAAGCTGATCAGGGCGAGGATGTTTGGTGTGACGGGGATTCGAACCCGCGACCCTTGGATTAGGAGTCGAATGCCTTAACACACTTGGCCCTGGCGGACCCGACTGAAATACGACTTTGCTTACACCGTATAATATCTATAATCGTTTTACACTAGTTCTGACAATTATAGGATAGACAGTCTCGTGAAAAATTACAGAAAGAAGAAAAGTGTAAAAAACTGGTTGATACAATACTTTTTTACAACTAGTTGATTTTCATTGCAATTATTCAAATTATTTGTGTGGTGCAAGATAATGTGCGAATGATTTTTTAAACCAAAAATCTTAATGTAGTAATAAGGTTAATATAACTTTTCAATAAAGAAAGAGATAGTTAAAAATTATATCAGAGTTAAAAAACGGTTTGTTTTTATAAGATTTAAGGCATCAAAATCTCGAAGAATCCTGGTATCCAATGATTATATGTAAGAAAATGCATAAAGCGATTCTTCTTGCGTTTCATTTTATTATAAAAAAATAGAATTATCGAGATGAATGCTGAGCTCATCTTGTTATACTTCTCATACATTCATTCATTTACACGTCTTAGTCTGAATATTCAAGCTCTGAATTTAATGCGTTTGAGTGCAGACAAACTGAGTCAGTCGTATCTGTATTGGAGTACAAACTTGCAAGACACTAATTTTAAAATTAGAGTTTAGAGCAGGGGTGTGCAACAGGCGGCCCGCGGGCCACAACCCGGCCCGCCAAGCCATTTAGTGTGGCCCTACTTGTTGTAATCTAACCATGTGGCCTGATCTGTAATCCAACGCAAATGGAATATTTTTAAAAGCATCGATCCTACGGGATTCCCAGGCTTCGACTCGACAAACTTCTAAAATTATCTTTGCTAGAGAGGAGCAGGCCGAATTCGATTGGTCGGCCTCCTTAGGGCATGAATAGGTGACGTGCACAAGCACTATTGTCTACGACTCAACGTTATGTCCTGAACCTCGCCTTCGCCTGCTGGCGACAATTTTCCCTAACCTCTGCTGTCCGTCATTCATTATTGGTGAAAATTTTATTACCTTTTACAGTTACTACAAGAGATTGAAGGTAACTTGATTATTATTTAGCATATTGTTGTGACTTTACTGAATTTATTAAAATTTTTGCTTTCAGATGCATCTGATTCTATGTACAGTTTGACCTCGTTATTCGCGGGGGTTACGTTCTTTACCCTCCCGCGAATAGCGAAAAACCGCGAATATTGGACGCAGTTTTAAAACGTATATGTATGCGATTATATACTATATGAAATGCTTCCCAAACACTAATGATACTTATACTCATTGATGCAGTAATAATGTAGCAATATTGCATACTGTTATGTATTTCACTAAATTGTACCGTGCGTTACCGGGCTGTGCTTTGCCGTTTGCGTTGTTGGGGAAGCTGAGGCAGTCAGCCAATAGCAGTCAATCTTGTTTGGTGAAGACGACAATTGATAAAACGGCTTGATTGAGTAAATACAACAGAAATCTCCTCGAAAAGCCCTTTCAGTCTCTGTGACCTACAAAATCGCAGTTCGCGCATAACCCGCGAATATGCCCGCGAATGGCGAACCGCGAATAGGCGAGGTCACACTGTATTTTGCTATTCTCAATTAATTTAAGTACCGGAAGGCTATGATCGGGATGCCAATTTAGAAACACGTGTTTCTGTCCATAAGAGGTTCCATGTGTAAATAAATTCTATGTTTTTTTCTACTTTGCTATTTTCGTGAGAATAATTTTTGTTTTGATTTCAGGGCTAGTAAAATGTTAGCAGTTAAGAAACGAAAAATTGATGATGAGGGAAGGTTATTCAACAGTGAATGGTGCACAAAATATCTTGTTGTCCCACATAATCAAGGTGTTGTCTGCCTCGTCTGTCAAACTACAATTGCAGTCATGAAAGAGTACAATATTAAGCGACATTACGCAACTAAGCACTCCTCCCAGTTTGATGAAATTGTTGGTCAGGCACGAAAGGACAAAATTGAACATTTAAAAACATCCATTGAAAAGCAACAAGGTGTTTTTACCACTTTCAAGAAAAATTCAGAACTGGTGACAAAACTGAGTTTTAAGCTTTGTGAATGTATGGCAGAAAAGGAAAGCCTTTCAGTGATGGAGAATTTATTAAAATTGTTTAACAATATTCACAGAATATGCATGTCCAGAGAAAAAATATTTGGTGGAGCAAACTAGCCTTTCCGCTTTACTGTCTCACGCAGGACAAAAGATCTTTCAGAGGACATCAAAGAAACTTTGAAAGAGATTGAATTCGTGTGAAGCTTTCAGTCTGGCTTTGGATGAAAGCACTGATATCAATGACACATCCCAACTTGTCATTTTCATCAGAGCTGTTACTGCAGGCTTTGATGTTTTCGAAGAGTTTTAGATATGGCAAGCCTTTCCTCCACAACCACAGGACAGGATATTTGTGAACAAGTGCTTAAGGTTGTAGAAAAGTTTGAACTGAATCCTTATAAATTATGTGGTGTTACAACAGATGATGCTCCTTCCATGACAGGTAGGACAAATGGATTCACCAAGAAATTTCTAACTGCAATTGGAGCACAAGACGTAGTTGTAAGCCATTGCATTATTCACCAAAAGAGCTTGTGACCAAAGTTCTGGATTTTGCAGAAGTCATGAAAAATGTCGTCAATGCGTAAATTATATTCGAACACGAGGATTAAATCATCGACAATTTAAAACTTTTTAGATGAGCTGGACAGTGAGTATTCAGATGTTTTGTACTTCTCTGCTGTACGTTGGCTTAGTAGAGCTGCTACTTTGAAGAGATTCTGGAATCTGCGAGAGGAGATTAAGTTCTTCATGGAGAGCAAACGTCAGAATGTGGACTTCTTGAGCAATGAGAACTGGCTGAATGACTTAGCATTCCTCACAGACATTACACAGCATCTGTCTGATTTAAACTTAAAACTACAAGGGAAAGGTCAACTTGTGAATAAGTTGTTTGAGCATATTTGTGCTTTTGAGAAGAAATTGGAACTTTTCAGGTTCAGTTGAGAAGAGCCATATTGACCCATTTTACATGTCTTGCAACCAGGAAACTGGAATTTCCTAATCTGGATTGCACCAAATATGGAACCAGTGTACAAAAGCTGCGTGATGAGTTTGCAAACAGATTTCCAGATTTCAGACAAACTGAAATTAGATTGAAATTGTTCGCTCAACCTTTTGATTTGGCAGTGGAAGACAGTCCTGATGATTGCCAAATGGAACTCATTGAACTGCAGGCTGACATGGACACTAAAAGGAAATTCTCTGAAAACAGTTTGCTAGACTTTTACAAACTCTGTGTACGTGAAAAGTTTCCCAATTTGTCCCGTCATGCACAAAGAATTGCCTCCCTTTTTGGTAGCACCTACTGCTGTGAGCAATTTTTCTCCAAAATGAAGCTCATCAAAACCAAATGTAGAAGTCAGCTGACTGATGAACATTTGACCAGTCAGTTAAGAGTGGCAACCACTTCTGTCAAAGCTGATATTGACAAGCTCTGCAAGGACTCTAAATTTCAAGTGTCGCACTAAAATTATCACTCATGCAAAAATATAAAATATTATTGCTTGCATTTTGAGAATTTTTTTTTAATTTATTGTGCATGTACACGAATAAGCTTGTTTTTTAAGTGGCCCCGCTTGATTGATGAAGTTGGTTATATGGCCCACCGACGAAAAATGTTGCACACCCCTGGTTTAGAGGAACTGTTGTCAAAACGTGTGACACGTGCCTCTTCTTGGATTTTATCGACACCATTTTGATACTACGTTCTCTGTAGGCACTGTAAGGAAAGGCGACAAAGGTTACTTCAAGTACCGTAATGTGTTTTAACAATATTTAAGATAATTGCAGGAAGAAAACGTTGTTGAATACAGTGGATGGTCAGTAAGGTACTTGGAAAGAACAATCAGGTTTTGCTACCATACATCACAATTTTACAAGAAAACATATATTTGCTGGTTACTTAATGTTCTAAACTTAATAGTGAATGTCATAGTTGCTCTTAGAAAGTAGCATGAGCTCAATTAATCAGAACGAAAATGTTTTAGTGAAGGTATAGATGAAAACGAGAGAAAGAAATTTAAAGACATCTGGTACTTGCTAGTAGTTTTTTGGTAGAATTTTTAGGCAGGTGTTCGTGTAGGGGCGAAAATGATTATAATATTGTTTATATATTGGCTACTACCTCTTAAAGATGAAAATCATAAAACCACATATGATGACATTCATGGTGTATACGTCGCAATTGGATAAATCATATTGATATTTATCGTGTCTACGTCGTTAGTAGATAAATCACTCTACACTTCACAACAACCACTCACGTTCTTTGAATCTCAGTAGTAAATAGTAGGATAGCTTAAAGATACTTTAAACTCGACACAAGTTATTAATTCTCCCTCCCCCACAGTGGCATGTCTGTGGACACAACGCTCACAACCGGGTTTCGATACCCGTGGGGTGGGAGAAGCACAGATAGCCTACTGTGTAGTTTTGTGCCAACTTTAAACAAACAAAATAAATTAACGAGTGAAAATTTATAGCTAATGTTTGTTTATTAATCATGTCTGCTGAACATTGTGGGTGTTTTGAAGGTATAATTCTAAACTGTAAAGCTAACTTGTTAATACATGATACGTTTCATAGATAAATTACCAGTGACGACTAACTTCCGAATTATTTTAGAAAATACATATTATATGCTCTTCATTTATCTTAACGTTATTAAAAATATCATTTCTCCACCATGTTAACCTATACTACTAAACTGAATCATGTTTTTGGATAAACCAGAAACCTTAAGAAATATGAAAACAAAACGGTAATGATAATGAAGTGAACTTTTAAATTCTACTCGAAAACACAATCCAATCGTGTTATCACTCTAGAACTAGCTTTACATTACGTAAATATGATTACTTACCCAATGTTCTTATATTCTCATTTCTCGAACAAGTATAGATAAACAGGTACACAAATCTAATTTCTACTCAGCATTCGTTGATATATGTGTTAATTAACTACAAATAAGCTTCAAATCATTAAGAATTTTCGTGTGGACGTAAATAACTTTGCTTTTTTTGATAATTAAACACGAACATTTTCATTGCGAAAAGTACTGCAAAGTTTCCACATTTTGTTATCGCCTGAGCTTGTATGAAACTTTCAGATGGGACATTATATTTAGACTCTGCACAATATATTCCAAACTGAGAAAGCTAAAAACCCTGGTATTATGTCAGTAGGTTATTTTTAGATTATTTTCGAAGAAAGGTAGAATATTCTCAATTGCTTAAGTATCCGACCCCTTTGCTAGGTCAACCCTAAATCAGTTCAAGTGCAAAAGATTAGTATGAAACGTTGTTTATTGTTAAGCACAAAGTTACACAAAGGGCTATCTGTGCTATGCAACAATCGGTATCGAAACCCGATTTCTAGCAGCATAAGTCCTTAGACATCTCACTGTACCACGGGGGGGGGGGTAGTTTCAAATGTCTTAAAATTAGTGTGAGGGTCTCTATCTGTGTTTAATCAAAGTGGTTTGACTTAACTTCAGAGTAAATGCATCTGTTCAAGACACAACTCGCATAGCGATATGACAAACCAATCATGAAGACCAAGGAGCTTTCCAAATAAGTTAGGGTTAATATGGTAGGAAAGCACAGATCAGGAGTAGATTACAAAGAAATTTCATATTCATTGATTATCTTTTTGAGTTGGGTGAAGTCCATCGTTAAGAATTGTAATGTGCTTACCACACAGTTACAACCCAGATTACACCGCCTTTCTAAACTAAGCAGCCGTGCAAGCAGGAAACTATTTAGGGATGCCACTGTAAAACCAACAGTGATTTTGAAAGATTTGCAAAGTTCCATATTTGAGATGGGAATCAGTGTTGATACATTGGTAATATCCTCGTCCCTACAAAATGTTGGTCTGAATGGGCATGTGGCAAGAAAGAAGCCATTACTGGAAAAAAAAATCTTAAATTTCGTATGGAGTTAGCGATAAAGCATGTAAGTGTTACTACAGACACGGCAAAAGGTTTTGTGGTCAGACGAGACAAAAATCGAAATTTTTGGTCTAAATTCAAAACGTTAAGTCTGGCACAGGCTCACCGCAACATATTACCTAATCAACACTGTCCCAACTGTCAAACATAGTTCTGACAGCACCATGTTATTGGGATGCTTCTAATAATCAAAGACAGGGAAGATTGTGAGGATTGGGGAGAATAAGATGGCGTAAAATAAGGCGAAATCTAGAGAAAAACCTACTTGGATCAGCCAAGAATCTAAAACCGATCGAAAATTCACGTTTCAGCAGGACAGTAACCCCAAACATGAGATCAAAACCATACTGGAGTGGTTTCAAAATAAGAAAGTGAATGTCCTGGAGTGACCCTGTCAATGTCATGACTAGAATTCAATAGAAAATCTATGGCGAGGCTTGAAGATTGCAGTCCATCAACTGTGTCCAATGAACTTGTCAGAATTAGAGTAATTTTGCCAGGAAGAATGGTTAAACAATCACACCTTCCCATTGTGCAAAGTTAGTAGAGACATATCTAAAAAGACTCACAGCAGTAATTGCTGCCAAAGATGCTTCCACCAAGTTCTGACTTAAAGGGGCGAAAACATATGCAATCAGAAAATTTCTATTTATATATTTTCTTTGAAGGTTTTTCTGATATTCAGTCTTCTTCACACATAACTGTGTTAAGTTTAGTCATTAGAACTTTGAATAAAAACAAGTTCATTAAAAATATTGTTTATATTATTTGAATTTCATCAAAATATGATATTATTAGTAGGGATGAATACTTTTGTAAGACAGTGTACTTGTGGACTGTAAGGAAATATTATTCTATATTCTTAGAATTCTGGTATAATGATTATACATTAATTACAATTTTCAAAGTAAATGTTACTCTACTATCCATAAATTTATGAGTCTTAGCTTAAATATTTCAGCTTTGACTTCACTGCGTTCGAAGATAACTAAACTAGATGGAAGCTTAATTCTAAATAAGAATAATAAATCACTATATACATATTCAAATAAGGTGAAATCTACAATAGTGTATTTATCAGGTACGCCACCTAGTCTCTCCTTTTAGCAAAAATAAGAATTATTCAGTTATTTTAAATCTCTACATAAATGATACAATTACAAAAATCATTAGTACTAGCCTAAGGAATTCTGCAGTTTTACCTTCGATGGGAAAGTCCAGAAATACTACACTGGAAGGATACTTTCGTGAATAGTACAATAATTTGTCTAGTCGCGATGTAGACATGCCAAACACCACTGTTATTTATCTAGTCGTGGCGCCGACACGATGAACGACTTTTTACCTCAGTCTAAGTATGGAGATAACTATTCTTGAAATTCAAGAACACAGAAGGAATTTTTTCTTACACATGAATTTCTCATCTCAGTCTACAAATACAAAAACTTCCCTTTATTTTCCACAGGTTCTCAGCTGGGACAGCAATACATCTTCGGATTTACAACGCTAAAATCGGCGAAGACCTATCGCTGTCTCAGTTGAGAACCTGTGGGAAATAAAGGGAAGTTTCTGTATTTACAACGCTAAAATCAGCAGTTCGATTCCCCTCGGTGGTTTTGCTATAAGAAAAACACACACATTTCCTACAGATACACAATAAATTTTCTTTACACATTATTTTCTCGAGATGTTTTAAAAGTCACCAAATTGCTTTATAAAAAAGTGCAAATCACGTCTTTTTCGGCCCGGCATGGTCAGGTGGTTAAGGCGTTCGACTCGTAATCTGAGGGTCGCGGGTTTGAATCCACATCGCACCAAACATGCCCGCTCTTTCAGCCGTGGGGGTGTTATAAGGTGGTGGTCAATCTCACTATTCGTTGGTAAAAAGAGTAAAAAGAGATGGCGGTGGGTGATGATGACTGGCTGCCTTCTCTCTAGTCTTACACTGCAAAATTAGGGACGTCTAGCACAGATAGCCCTTGTGTAGCTTTGCGTGAAATAAAAAAAACACGTCTTTTTCTTATACATAAAATTTCCCACGTTATTGGTGCATATGTAGCATGTAAATAAATCCACCTGATAAAACGTTATCTTTAATATTCAGCGTTTTGTTTTCACTTACTCCATAATTTCTATCATTCCTAGATTAATATTATCCTGGAGTGTTTTCGTTTATAAATAATTATCAAATGTTTATATAAAATTAAAGCGCTAGACGCTTTGATAAAAAAGGAAACCAACATATTGGAAACAACTGTCTTAAAAGGTGTGATTATCATATTGAAAGAATCTTAGAAATGTCTTTCTGAAAAAAATATAGATAAATATTTTTACCTATACATTGACATATCCTAGTGTTTCAATGTAGCAGAGAAGGACTTAAATGTGATTTATTGCCCTCTTATAGAACACCAAATGCTAGCCTAACCATGGATAAAGCCATAAAGGAATTTATGAAACGACACACAGAGTAAGATGGTAGTATCCAACTAGGTACTATTTGTAGAATGTAAAGAAACAGTTTGCTGCAATTTTTCGGAAAGTGGATACATTTTCAATGGGGAGAAAGTTAACAGTGATGAATAAAAGAATTACAGAAACATTATTTGTTTGTACATAACAAGTCTCGATTTGTCATATCAATCACATATTTTACGTTATATTATTTTATAGAAGTTTGAAGAAACTGTCATTCAGGTTATCGTATGTTTCTATTAACGTGACAGTATTAACATACGTCCATATCTGCTTAACCCAAACAAAATCACAAAAACTGTACCACTGAATCCAGATAGAAGATTGTTTGTACATGACTGAACAGACTTTTAACAAATTCACTAACACTAAAAGGTGATTTACTGCTAAATACTGACAAATTAAGTCATCAAGACAAAAAATAAAACAACTAGAAAAACCATGTATCTAGGAATCTAGAATTTTTTTAAATAATTGAAATAAACTACATTCTTAATTATTTCTCTACCTTTACTTTCAAGTTCACTAATATACATACTTGTGAAAAAATGTAGCGAAAGTCCTTTTTAATACAATATGTGTTTTTAAGAAGATATAAATCGGGAGGGGTAATCGCATAAAAGAAAAGTCATTTTAAAAATTAGGTAACACTCCAGTACTTTTTGAAGCCTGAAAAATCATACTACCATCACTAGTTATCTATCCAAAGTATGAAAGACCATATTTTAGGACATCTCTTCACAACAGTCTAATGATTTTTGTATATTTTGTAGTTAAACACGAAGCTATATAAAGGGCTACCTGTGCTGTGCCCACCACAGGTATCGAAACCCGGATTTAGGCAGTGTGAGTCCGCAAACATACCACTGGGGGTGGCGTTGCAGTAAGGTCAGAAACTTTCCCTAACAAGAGGCCTTAGGATCAGAGGAACGATTAAGAATAATAGGCTGTCACGTGTGAAAACATCAGTTTTTGTGAGATGTCACTCTTAAGCCTACGAAGTGTGGATCGATACTGAGTGTTAGGCAAGGTATTTTTGGTAGTGGATAAAATGCTTGATTCACTTATAACCTCATAGTAAGACTGAATATAATTAAAAATTCATCACTCTTCTCTCACATAATATAGGTTTTTAGCAAAAATAGTGTAGAATGATATTTCATATGTACCTTTGTTGTTATACATTGCTACCGACGAATATCTTTCCAAAGTATAGCACATAAAACTGGCTGCTTAAATAATGAATGGTGTGTTTGAAGTTAATATTATTCGTATTATGATATAATGTCACACATATCACTCACTTCATATTTAAAAACATGCCCTTTTTCATTAATGTGTTAGGTTTTCTCCCAGCTGTTTCTTGAAACATGAAAATATCTTTGAAAAAGGAACGCAGATAGTGTAATAAAATTATCGAAACTGGGTAGCTTTATAATGTAACGGCTTTATAATGTAACCGGCTTTATAATGTAACCGCTTCCAAGTAATTTGCCGAAAAAACTTTTCAGTCTGCTTTGAAATTAAAAATCAGTGGATATAGAATTTCCAAAATGATACATAGCTTTCAAAGATATAGTGATGAGCTAAAAGACGAAGAACAGACTCCCCATAGCTCAAGTTACATAAAAAATAAACCAGATTTTCGATTTTATTATCATTTAGTATTGAATCAATTTTAGGACAATTATGGTATTATCCACAAAGTTTCAGAATCTCTTTATTATAACTTGTTATTACTTTGGTTCGTGTAGTATGTTGAATGTATCAGGTGTTCTCTTTCAATTGCACAGATGAACATTTTATGTTCATCTGAAGTCTCAAAAATGCTTTCAGTTGTGCAGGATTAATCGTGCTCATAGACCACAACGTGTAGCAAGTCCAGTTTTTCATCTAATGTATCTAACACGCTGACATACAAGTTATGCGCTGCCTTTCGTGTTGGCGAATTCTTTCAATGAAGGAGTCATTTGAGAAATATGTGGTTTGGTACCCTATATCTATCGTTTTTAGTATGGTCAACTGTGTGTAGGTTTAAAAATACATGGAAGCTATCTTCTCTTTATTTCAGCTCGGAGGATGACCAGTGACGTGAGTGACAAATGCACTGAAATGACGATATTCTGATTTCTACAAAGTGTTTGCCTAGCAAGTTGCCAGCTACAAACTGATCGTGCATTTACTATAAGAGTTAAAACTTGTTGCATTGATCAATTTACAAAAAAATAGTTGTACATTAACTACTATACCAAGAAATTACCTTGTGTTTAATTTTTAGCTTACAGCTGGCTATGCATTGACTAACGTAGAGATACACTGATTTTCTACAGACATAGTTACGATAGAAAGTGTTTGTACCCCTGCGTCGTGAGTAGTTTTTTCCTCATAACTTAAAAATTATCACGATTAGGATAATAAAAGTAAAGTGTATTATAAATATTATACTAACACACATTTACATAAATTTTTACGTAAATTGAACAACAAATAAACTGTTTATCAACAAATAGCTAAACATAGGCGGGGCAGAAAGTGTTCGTGCGTCCACTTTAATGGTCAGTTGTGTAGCCTTTCAGATGAATTACTTGGCGCAATCTCTCCTCATAGCCCTCCATGATCGTTTTACAGTACTCAACTGGTATTTTCTTCCATTCTTCTTCACAGAAGGCCTCCAACTCTTGTAAGTTTTTCGGATGACGCTGATGAACCCTGATCTTCAACTCATGCCAAACGTTTTCAATTGGGTTGAAATCAGGTGACTGCGATGGCCACTCCAGAACGCTTATATGGTTCCTCTGCAACCAGGATTGCACATATTTCGATGTGTGCTTAGGGTCATTGTCGTGCTGGAAGATCCAACGACGCCAAATCCGCAAGTTCCGAGCATCATTCTTGATATAAGTGCTTAATATATCAACGTACTCTTCTTTTTTCTTGATTCCGTTGACGCGGTGAAGGCTGCTACACCAGAAGAGCTGAAGAAACCCCATAGCATGATTGAGCCACCTCCGTGTTTAACTATAGGGACGGTTTTTTTTGGAAGATTTCGTTCCCCCTTCTTACGGAAAATATAGCGAACATCATTGTGGCCGAAAATCTCAATTTTAGTCTCGTCTGATCAAAGAATACTCTTCCAATAGGTAAAGGGTTTATCTACATGCTTTCTTGCATACCTCAATCGTGTTTCTAAATGAACAGGCTTTAATTATGGAGTTCTACGAGGATGGCATCCTTTGAACCCAGAAGAGCGTAACATGTTCGTAAGTGTAGAGGTGCTTACTTCAACCCCAGTTTCTCTTACCAGTTTCTGTATGTCATTACGTGTTAAACGAGGGTTCCTACTAACTTCTCTGAAAACCTTCCTCTTGGTTCTCTCTGGAATTTTGGTGGGGCGTCCAGAACGAGGAAGGTTAGCAGTTAATCGTGTAAGCTTAAACTTGACAATTATGCTTAAAACAGTAGATTTCGGCACATTAAGTTATGTAACAATTCTGGAAAGAGACATATGAGACTTGTATTTTACAATAATTTGTTTTTTAAATCACTGGACAGTTGTTTCCTGTTCGCCATGATGACCAAGCAGATAATGACGGAGACAGCGCTAAATTGGCGGAAGTACATGTTCTGCTGGCTAAATTTCAATAATTATGAACCAAGTGTCTAGTTCTGGAATATTATAATGTAGTTTATTCGCCAAACTAAACAAAATTTTTACGGGAATATTACTTTTTTCACACGTTCTGCACTGTACGAACACTTTCCGCTCCTCCTATTTTTGGTTATTTGTTTATAAACAATTTATTTGTCGTTTAATTTACATAAAAATTATGTAGATATGTGTTAGTATCAATTGTATAATATATTTTGTTTCTATTAGCCTATTCGTGATACTTTTTAAGTTATGAGCAAACAACCACTTAGGACACAGGGGTACGAACACTTTCTGTCGTAACTGTAAGGAGAGAAACCAGTCTCACAAGAGTTTTGGCACAAAATATGTTACAGAATGGAACTAAATTTTTATCTAACTAAACAGAAAGCGGCCTGGCATGGCCAAGCGCGTAAGGCGTGCGACTCGTAATCCGAGGGTCGCGGGTTCGCGCCCGCTTCGCGCTAAACATGCTCGCCCTCCCAGCCGTGGGGGTGTATAATGTGACGGTCAATACCACTATTCGTTGGTAAAAGAGTAGCCCAAGAGTTGGCGGTGGGTGGTGATGACTAGCTGCCTTCCCTCTAGTCTTACACTGCTAAATTAGGGACGGCTAGCACAGATAGCCCTCGAGTAGCTTTGTGCGAAATTCCAAAACAAACAAACAAACTAAACAGAAAAGCTCTTTTATAAGGTACAATCTAATAAGATGTATACAGAATACAACAGACAGGAGCTATTATTATTATTTATTTAGTTATTATGTTTAATTATGGAGACAACTGAACCAGGTGAAAACTTGGTTCTAAATAAGAATAATGAATCAGTATATTTTTTATTAAAATGAGGTGAAATGTGCAATACTGTATTTATCAGGTACGCTACCTAGTTTCTCCTTCTAGCAAAAATAAGAATGACAAAGACTAAATTATTTGTAAATTTCTACACGACTGATGCAACTACAAAAATAATAAATACTAGCCTGTGGAATTATCCAACGTTACCTTCGGTGAGAAAGTCTAGAAATACCATGATGGAATGACACATGACAATGTGTGACTAGCACAATAATGATATCAGAGTAGTCCCATTGAATTTATCTGCATACCATACATACACTACTTGTGTTAACGTCTGTAATTGCGAAAGAGTTTGAAATACTTGTTTTGAAAAGTTCACCTTCTAAATCGTAAAACAAAGAAAAATCTGGTATGTTTCAATTATCATAGTACCAAAATACTGGTAGTGTATTAAGTATTCAATTATTTGCTAGTTGTGCATCGATAACGTATTAGTAACACGTATTAGGTTGCCAAACATTCCCATAATTGATTGTAAATTAAATTCAAATGACGAGAATCCAGATATCATAACCTAGTTCTCATAAGTTTTATATCATATATGAATAAGTTATATTAAAATAATTTTAAAAATATCATTCAGCAAGTAACATGACAACCACAGTCAATATAAAGTCGTCATTGAATGCCATAAATCAAAACTACGATTTCACTTTGTTTGCCATTTGGAAGCAGGGGGTAAGTAATAATATTTTCAAACGCAGAATATATACTCTTCGAAAAAAGAAATGCAAAAGGCAAAATATGAGACAAATTGTTAACACGTTTATTCCGGGTAGTTCTGTATGACATGTGTGAAACTTTGCACATTCACTGCTAAACATCCAAAGTCTGCAAAGGCGAAGTCCACGTTCACTAGGTGGAGTTTAACGTCACTCAACGTCAATAACGAGTATGCCCCTCGTGAGCATCAATAACTGCTTGGCATCTACTGCCCATGGAAGCGATGAGATGACGAATCACATCCTGTGGAATGGCTGTCCACTCAGCCTGCAAAGCTGCTGCAAGCAGAGGTAGAGTCTGCGGTTGAGGTTGTCGCCGTCACAGACGTCGGTCCAAAGATGTTCGATGGGGTTTAAATCTGGTGATCTGGAGGGCAAGGGAAGAACGTTGATGTTTGGTGTTTCAAGAAGACAGTGGTGAGTCAGGCTGTGTGAGGATGGGCGTTGTCATGTTGAAAAACGTCGTTGACGTTCACCATGATGGGTTGCACATGGGGCCTAAGAATCTCGTAGACGGTTGCGTACGGTCTGATCGGAAATCTTACGCAGCCCTGGTATGGTTGAGGCAGTAGACGTTGCAGTGGTGGTCCTATGATGACGTAACCGGATGTAGCGATCTTGTGCGGGCGTGGCCACACGAAGTCTGCCAGATCGTGGACGGTCACGAGTTGATCCATGTTGTTGGTGACAATTCCATAGCCTTGTGATGGTGCTTGGGTGGACATTCACAGCTCCAGCAACATCTGATCGAGATTCGCCTGCTTCCATGCGACCAATGGCGTTGTTGCGTTGTGCTTCAGTCAGTCTTGGCGTAACTGTATTGCGTGTCGGTGGCTTAACACTGAGCTCTGGAAACCGAGAACCCGTCACTTTTATAGGGATTTTGCACATGTTGCACTTGAAGAACATGCAGATCTCTCAAACAAATTTATTGGACACGCATGCGTTTTGGCGAAAAATCCGATGTTTTCCTCCGTTTTCAAAGTGCACAACCTTTATTGTCATTTTGGTCTGACAATCAGCGCCTTAACGCGTGTAACATCACATACTCTGAGCTTGTAACGTTATTATATATATTTCTCTTTAAAATAACAAAAATATCCCTTTTGCGTTTCTTTTTTTGAAGAGTGTAAATAGTTCGGATCATAAAAAATGTGTTCAGATCAAAGATTTTGAATATATAAGGCGTTGGATTTAACAGAACTAGAAAGCAAAGAAATATGGATCTACTTGGTTTGTTTGTTTGTTCTTGAATTTCTCACAAAGCTACACAAGGGCTATCTGCGCTAGCCATCCCTAATTTAGTAGTGTAAGACTAGAGAAAAGGCAGCCAGTCGTCACCACCAATCGCCAACTCTTTTACCAACGAATAATGGGAATAACCGTCATATTATAACGCGTCCATGGCTTAAAGAGCGAGCATGTTTGGTGCGACGGGGAGTCGAACCCGGAACCCTCAGATTACGAGTCGAACGCCTTAACCCACCTGGCCATGCCGGGCCCGGATCTACTTGGAAAACTTGGACCATCTAGAAAGAGAACTGTATCAAACACTATCCAGGCATATTTACGCAGAAGACCATGGTCTTAATGAGGGCCCATTGATAATTTTATTTTACGTAAAATTACATGGGATGTAGGACTCACAAAAGGTATTAGCCCTTGGGCTCACGCAACCTTAAATCCGCCACTGACACTATCCCAGTCATAGAAAGAAAATTGTGGCATCTTGTAACACTTGAGAACCTACAAAATGTAAGGTCAGTGGCAGAAACATTCTATCGTCCTATGCAACTATACAAAACATAATTAAATGGGATATCCGCTTGGAAAAGCAACACAAGTTACGTGTATACAATTTGCTTCCACGACATATCCGTTCAACTGTTTTATGTGAAGAATGAAGCAGATATCCATACTATTCCATATGAAGACATATCTGTTAAATAGGGCAATAAGAAACTTGGTGAGCCTCCAAAATAAATTTAATATAATGGACTCTTTTCCTGTAATACAACAAAAATTCTTTGTTCAAAACGATCTCTCTCGAAGATTAGAAAGCAAATACAAATGTTGAAACATTTTCAGGGCTTGTGCCTACCATTAAATGTTAAACGAGATCAACAAAGAGCATATAAGATAGTTTATGTTTTACTATGTTTTCAGTTGTCTATACAGAATTGTTTAACTTCATTATTTGAATGGAGTGTTTTTAGCAGTGCAACACTAGTGGCTTAGCTGTAAGTTTGATTTTAAACGTTGAAATGTGTGCGCTTAAACAAGAGGCAAACCTATAAACGTAACTTTAGTTTGTAATTATTACAACCACATTACCTTTCTCAATGAATCAGAGATAAACAAATCAAAGAAGCCTGTGCCAGTTGTGGTAATTATCGCCCTAAAGCCAGCCCCTCAATGACACAGTGGTGTGTTTGCGGAGCCACACCACTAAAAACTGGGTTTTGATACCTGTGGTGGGAAGAGCACAGATAGTCCATCGTGTAGCTTCATGCTTAATTTCAAAACAAGCAAATACAAACTATAAAGCTATATCCTGAACTTGTACAAAAAAGTATTTTTTTTGGTGCATCTAAGAAATATGAAAATTAATAAAACACCTTCACAAGCAAATTGAAAATCTCCGTCCATAGCAACATTCTTCAAGCTAATACAAACAGTCATTAACAGGGTATTTAACAAAGAGTTAGAAAAAACGGATATTTAAAAATAAAAGTGTAAATATATTTATATGGATATATGAGTGGGTACATGCTAGTGTAATTATCAGCCCTGTAATACAACAATTTTATTTTTAAGTAAATTTAACGTTTAATGAATTAAAACATTCAGTAACAGAAAGATAAGCTATAAGATGGTGCTGTAAAATATGAATTAGTTATCATGTATTGGTATTAACTGCAAAGTTATTCAAAAACCAGGCACAAAACTGAGGTCTTTACTATCTAAAAACTACACTGACAAACATCACACCAACATTATTTATAAAATACAATGTGATAACTGCCACGACTTCTATATTGGAGAAACAAGTAGAAAAATGGAAACCAGATTTAAAGAACATATAATGTCACCTTCACACGTTTTCGAACACTACAAGTCAAATAAACACAACATAACCATAGAAAACACTCAAATAGTAAATAAAGAAACAAACATAAACAAACGCAAAATTAAAGAAGCCTTACTTATACAACAACTTAAGCCCAAAATAAACCAATACAAAGGAACACCTTTATATCTATATTAAAAATAATATAATAAATAATAATAATAAAATAAATAATATAAAACTATATATTCAAACATCTAAGCCCGCCCTCTACATCCCGACACTCAGTTACACAACACCTTTCAAACATGTGGTCAGCTTCCGGTCAGTTACCTCTCTTTTTCTTTGTGAACCTGACGATGACCGAAGAAGGTCGAAACGTTGTTCACTCCTCTACGTAAAAAATTGTCTCAACCCAAACGAGCCGTTTTTTACAGATATACATGAGTATTTCGAATAGACAACAGAGGGCGCTGTGAGATGACGGTTCTCAAAAAAACTAAAGACGAACAAGAAAAACTATAAAATACTTGGTTATCGTTGATAAAGTGTATTCTTAATTTAAAGAATACTGTAATTTAGAAGATGTACGATATATGAAAAATTCAATTTAGAAAAAAAAACATTATTTCTATCGGGATGCTGCTGTTTTTCATTATACGAAAGTCTTCATAATAAAGAAACGAAATAAAATAAGATTTACCTATACATAATAACTACTTTTACTTGTGTTTACAGGCCTGGCATGGCCTAGCGCGTTAAGGCGTGCACTTCGTAATCTGAGGGTCGCGGGTTCGCGCCTGAGTCGCGCCAAACATGCTCGCCCTCCCAGCCGTGGGGGCGTTATAATGTGACGGTCAATCCCACTATTCGTTGGTAAAAGAGTAGCCCAAGAGTTGGCGGTGGGTGGTGATGACTAGCTGCCTTCCCTCTGGTCTTACACTGCTAAATTAGGGACGGCTAGCACAGATAGCCCTCGAGTAGCTTTGTGCGAAATTCCAAAACAAACAAACAAACAAACAAACAATACTTGTGTTTACTAACGAAGAGCAAACACACACACATGTGTTATAGAGGTCTAATGATAGCAGGTTATTTCGAACAGCCTGAGCGGATAGATTCTTATGATGACATCATAGCTGTTAACTAAAATCACAATATGATCTCCATCCAAACAATCCATAACACACGGACACTGAGAAATAAACATCTGGCGGTGATAGTGTGGGTATAGTAGAATATATTTCATGGATAAATGTTTATTTGTGAAAAGTAAATGTTTTCTTTCAACTGTTGTAGATTGATGGATAACTATAAGAATATTCGGTTATATTTTTTACATGGTTGTGCTATACCTGAGCTAATTTTTAGTTGAGTAAAAAAAATGATTTCTAAAAAAAATTCCATCAAGTTTTCTGCAATTTTTATAAGCAATTAATAAATACTTCTGACCAAAATCCAAGTCTAAAGAATACTTTCTATGATACTTTAAGATGTTTTGCGCCGGCATGACCTAGTGATTAACTTACCTGATCTGAGAATGTAAGGAGGATATAAACGATCTGGACTTTTGTATTGTTGATGTGATAAAAGGAATGAAGGTAAAATCTCATTGTTCGATCAGAAAAAACGAGTAAACCAAAAGCTGGCGATGTTCGCTGTTAACTAGCTACCTCTTTTACAGTCCATTAGTTCAAAACTAAGGAAGCTATGTGTAGATAGTCTTTTATGTAACTTTATGAGAAATTCCAAAACAAGAAAACAAATTAGGATGTGTTCTGTACATTTACGTGATAAGGTTACTTCAAGTAAAGGATGATAATCGAGTGATACACGTGCAATACTTGCCGTTAGAATATAAGATCTTACAATATAGAGATGTATATATGTGTGCTTTGTATTTGTATAGCCTTACCAGAACGAGACGAGTTTGTTTGAAAGGTGTGTGTGTGTTTTCACACAGCAAAGCCACATTGGACTATCAGCTGAGTCCACCGAGGGGGAACAAGACAGTATTGTTGCTCATGCGTTCTGTTCAAATCGTCATATTAATAAAGTTTGAGGTTCAAAGGATATGGATTTTTTAGCTTTATTCTTGAGATCGTTGTTGACATGCTTGGTATTATCAAGCGATTTTCTTGCTTTGTGTTAAAGAATGGATTTCAGTAGTACAATTTCTTTGCTCTGACTTCTTATCCATATAATTAGTATTTTTAAGTAATGGTCAATATACGTCTGAGTACTATTCCTTTTAACAAATGTACCTTATTCTACTACTATCCATGCACCTCACCGTATATATATATAAAAGAAAACCGAAACCTACAAAAGTATAAAGTTCATTGTATCACAAGCCTCGATACATCCACTTCACAAACGTGTGTCTGTAACATTCTGTTCATACCAGGGCAAAGTAATGTTAAGTGCTCTAACACTGAATGTTTGTTTGTTTGTTTTCTTATAGCAAAGCCACATAGAGCTATCTGCTGAGTCCACCGAGGGGAATCGAACCTCTGATTTTAGCATTGTAAATCCGTAGACTTACTGCTGTACTAGCAGGGGACATATTGAATGTTACATTACACGTACAAATTATACGAGAA
This sequence comes from Tachypleus tridentatus, assembly GCF_004210375.1. Lineage (NCBI taxonomy): Eukaryota > Metazoa > Arthropoda > Merostomata > Xiphosura > Limulidae > Tachypleus > Tachypleus tridentatus. Next base: position 76,547,636 of record NC_134835.1, on the reverse strand, counting down.
CATTATCGCTAATAACGCATACCTCATTTTAACATTTAATGTATTTCAATAACTAACCACAAATGACTGATATATTTTTGTAATATACTCACAAGATTCCTGAACACTCACCGAACGGTCTGAAGTACCGAGGTAATTGATTAGTAAAAAGACTCGCTTCTTGCAGCAGTAATGTTAAAGAAAACATCGCGCGTGGGAATGTACAACGTTATTACGCATCTAAGCGATGGCAAATATAATATATATGTTTTCGTTAGCTTTGGTGCTCTTTAGCCACACAGATTTAACCAGCATAGGATCATTTGTATAATAATTTTATTTCCAGTGACAAATTAATATTTTATGGATACTGAGGTAGACGTGAACGGAGAGCAACAGCATGCCCCTGTTCCAAATCAATATCCCCCAAATATCAAGACAGAAGATATTACACTATTCTGATGCTTGAGCTTGAAAATAATGCATGGAGTGACAGTCAGTTTTTAATAGAATGATGTGAACCACACGTCTAGCCAGTGATATAGACTGAGCCCACGAGAGCTTACTTTTCCTCGTGGGTTCACTGAGTTTGTAACTATTTCATACTCATTATAGATTCTATACTATAATTTTAATACAGCGTATGTATCTTTACAAAACCCGGCAGACTTTCAATATATGTTACAAGACTTATTTACACAAAATATTCAGCATTTTAATTAATTATGTTTAATAAAGATTTTTCTGTGAATATATCAAGCAGTAGTGCTTACCAGTCCGAGTGCAAAGCGAACTTCATGTTAAGATTAATCTTGATCTGAAAATTTTCAAATTTTATTAATGTTATCTCTAAAACCTCCTAAATAATTGTAAAACATTATTTTTACAAAAAAACTTCATATCTAATCTGTTATTTTTTCTACAGTTACTTTATATACAAGGTTGGTGAATTCGACAAACTTGAAAACTACCAAAAACAAATTCAAAACAAATCTAAATCAACCTCTTTCTCTTTAGAATGACTTCACATTGTAACTATTTATCCTAAATAATTTCAAATTCTTAACAGTATACATCTTTTCATATGTAAAATGTTAATATTTTATTGTTCTATGAATCTTGTCTAAATTAATATGAGTAATGCATACGTTACTGGAGCTGTATGCAAGTAAATATATCACGAAACATTATTAATTTTATCTAATCTCACTCAAGAAATTTCTAATTTTTACACGTTACTTACTTTTATAATAATAACTAAAAAATAAACACGAGAATCAAGAAAAAAAATCCTTTTTGCTGTTTGCTGTGGATAACACTTAACCTACTTTTTCATGCTGATGGTCTTAGGGTAGAGAAATAACAGTTTTGCTGAAACAAAATGATATTCAATTAAAATGCCGTGAAAGTTGCTCGCATTATTTGTGTTTGATTAACAGTTCGAATAATCGTGTTAAAGTTTAACTACACAAACAAGAATCAGAAAGTGTGTTTCGATTACTCTTCTAGATGGAAATAGCGATCTCTGGTTGCATTGAGAACTATACCAGAACAATATCCAGTTGTTTCCGTTAGTGGAGCTTGTAATTTTGTCAGCACTTAACTGAAATAACAAAGCTACCGCTTGAAGTTCATAAAAGTAACTGTTACCTGTTGGCAACCTAGGCAACAATAACTAATAAATAACGTATTTATCAATAATATCTTTTGGTTGAGAAGCTTGTTTGTTTCAAGTTAAGGACAAAGATACACAATGGGCTATCTGTGTTCTGCCCACCACGAGTATCAAAAGGAGGTTTCTAGTGTTACAAGTCCGCAGACATACCGCTGAGTTACTGGAGGGCGGATAAGAAGCTAAGAATAAATCATTTTCGAAATAAATTAAAGAAAAACAGCACCAAAAGACGTCAAGACACTATGAAGGAAACAATAGTAGTTTGTATGAATAGAACGAAAAGAAGTCAGAGACTCTGATAACTAGACATTTAAGCACATATCCCTTTCAACTATCACACTTGTACAGTTTTTTTTGTTTGTTTTGGAATTTCGCACAAAGTTACTCGAGGGCTATCTGTGCTAGCCGTCCCTAATTTAGCAGTGTAAGACTAGAGGGAAGGCAGCTAGTCATCACCACCCACCGCTAACTCTTAGGCTACTTTTTTACCAACGAATAGTGGGATTGACCGTCACATTATACACCCCCACGGCTGGGAGGGCGAGCATGTTTAGCGTAACGCGGGGCGAACCCGCGACCCTCGGATTACGAGTCGCACGCCTTACGCGCTAGGCCATGCCGGGCTCACTTGTACAGATGTAAAGCAATCATATTTTGTGTAAATGTTTGTGTGAAATTCTTTGGTGCAATAAACCATGAACTTCGTAATTGAGAGTTTATTTTGTAAAATAACAGTTCAGTGATTAACATTTTTAAGAGAAAACTTGTAATATGACCAAGTTTATATATATATATATATATACAGCAGTGTGCTTTAATAAGCGTAATAACATACCAACTATAGTGAGTTTAAGATTATACAGGCTAGAATTAATTTAATTATCGTTAAGGTTTTTCTTCGACGTGCAAAGCTTGGTACTTAGAGACAGCAAAATTACGAACCATTACAGAACGAAGGATCTCAGAAAGTAAGATCCGCCATTAAAAATAATTATCCCTAGGAATTAAAAGATACAACAGATATTCACGAGATGGTACTTACAGCACTTCCTCTTCGTATGATCTCATTACTACTTACCGTAATTAGTTTGGAAAGCCTGTATATATATATAGCTTACTTTTTTAGATGCGCGAGTTCGTAACCAAGACAACATCAAGAACATTCCATAATTAGTAACCACAACAATCTCAAGCATTTTTCACATCTTAATAACCTGTGGAATATATATGTGTATATCTGGCGCAAATATATATTTTATGCGTAAGGTCCCAGTGGCTTCACTTTTCACAGTTATTCTTATGTGACAAGTTACTGAGTTTGAAAGTCTTAAGGTCAGTCATTTTGTTGTGAGTCAGTTTCGATATCTGTAAGTCTAATTACACATAGTTCAGGAACTTCAGTCCAACACCACGTTGTTAAACCTAACGGAAGATCAGTAATTAAAAATATGTTATAATGTTATCCAATATCATGTCATTTAAAAGCAGGACGAGTTGTTAATCATCAAATTCAGGATTCCTAGTGCTTACCCGAGTACAATCGTTGTACGATGCAGTTGTACAAAAACACAACTACATCACTTTAAAACTGATGTAAGTTTCAAGCAAGCAAAGATATAATATATGATTAACATACTTTACAGATTTAGAAAGATGTATTTGTTGTATTTGAAGATGGAGAATTACTTCAACTTGTAAGCTATAAAAATATAGACTTACGAAAACTTAATCTGGACAAGGGTACACCCGTCACACCAAAAATGTTCGCCCTTTCAGCCGTGGAGGCGTTATAATGTGAGGGTCAATCCCCCTATTCGTTGGTAAAAGCGTAGCCTAAAAGTTGGCGGTGAGTGGTGATGACTAGCTGCCTTCCCTCTAGTTTTACACTGCTAAATTAGCGACGGCTAGCGCAGATAGCCCTCATGGAGCTTTGCGCAATATTCAGAAAATAAAACAAACAAACAAGAGTACACTTAATACATCGTAAGGCCAGAACAGAGTATTTGAAGTACACAGTTTAGCTGGTAAACATGGTAGTATTATTATATTTTACAATTGCACAAACATATAATTTCTATATTTTATAAATGAAAAAATTATACTTTGTATTAAAACAGGGGTCACCAAACGTTTTTCACAGGGGGCCAGATTATTTGGGGAATGAGAAGCGAGGGCCACATGATCATTATGTTCAATACTTATTAGCTAGAACGAAAGCTCTCTGTAAAAGACTTAACACTAAGTTTAGGATGCCACATTAGCCATGTGGGAGTAGCATGCAATACACACATATAATAAAAAAACAAACAAAAATACAACCAACATTTTTATTTACCACATATTTACCAAATGTTTACCAAAAGGTTATCAAAGAAAGTGACATTAGCAAAAACAATTGTCACATCGCACATAGTGAGTACATATCTGAATTTCACTAAGCCGCAAAAAAAATAGTGAGATTTATGAAACTGGGGTTTGGCTTTCAAAATATCTTCAATGTTCGGTTTTGAATTGCTGCATCAAATCATTAGAATTGCTTTCAACTGTTCATCAGTCAACCTTGATCGATGTACCGAGTTCACATACTTCATTTTTGAAAATGCTTGTTCACAGACATAAGTTGTTCCGATCACTGATGCCATAGCAGATGGAAACTGCTTCAGCTTTGGAAAATCATTTTCAGGTATGCAGCTGTAAAATTCAATAAGTTGTCCCTCTCTGTGTTTTGCTTTCAACAAGTCATTTCCTTGCAAATCGATGACCTCCAGCTGAAGTTCCACTGGCACGTCATCAATGACACAATCAAAAGAATTCTGAAAAAGGAGAATGTCACTTTCGATTCTGACGAGATCCGAAAATCTGTCTAAAAATGCTTATTTAATTCACCAATAATCTTTTTCTGAAACTCCAGGTTGACATCTTCTGTGATTCCAGCGTGAAACTCATTGAAACACTGAAAATGAGAGAGGTTTTCTCCTTCCAAATGTGCTTCAAACAATGACAGCTTTCTCCGAAATCCTTTAATGATTCTATAGAGATTACAGACAAGGCTATTCTTCCCCTGAAGTTTCAAGTTCAATTTATTCATGTGGGATGTGATGTCAACCAAAAATGACAAGTTTGACAACCAGGTTGGATCCGACAGAAGTGGATCGGCTCTATATTTCTCGATAAGAGATATATCTATTTCTCTTCTCAGTTTATAAAAACGAGACAAGACTTTACCGCAGCTGAGCCACCTCACCGCCGTGTGATAAGGCAAGTCACAGAAATACGAATCAATTTCTTCAAGAAACACCTTGAACTGGCAATGATTAAGTGCATGATCCCGAATGAAGTTCACTGTAGAAATGACTGGTTTCAGTACGCAAGAAATATCTGCGTCTTTTTCACAGAGTGCTTGCTGATGTATGATGCAGTGTATGAACAGAGCGCTTGGGAGTTGAAGATCTTTGAACTCTTTTCTGACCAGCCCCACCAGACCCTTCTTTATTCCAGCCATGTTTGTTTTTCTTCCATCAACTGTTACACCTTTAAGCTGATTCCACTGAAGATTATAATCTTGCAAAGTTTTATGCACTTCCATGAAAATGTCTTCTCCAGTTATTCTTCCCTGCATGCTGCAAACTGATGCCAACTCTTCCGTGATCTAAAAGTCCAAATTAACTCCACGAATGAACACGAGAAGTTGTGACGTACTCGAGAGATCAGTAGACTCGTCCAGTGCCAGAGAATACCACAGGAAGTTTCTAGCTTTTTGGCGTATCTTTAATGCGATATTCTCTCCAAGTTGTTCTGCTCTCCGTACAACTGAAGTTGCTGAGAAGCTGATACTTTCAAAGAAATTGGCTTTTTTAGGACACAGCTCATTTGCTGCTTCCATCATGCACTCTTTGATGAAGTTGCCGTCAGTAAAAGGTTTTCCTCACTCTGCCATCCTATGCACTATTTTGTAACTTGTACGAGTGACAGATTCATTTTCAGCAAACTTTCTCATGAAGAGATTCATTTGAGATTCAAAAACACGTTTCATGGATTCAAATTTCTTAGAACGGAACTTTCCTGAAAATTTCAAATATGTTGATAGATGTTTTGTTTCATAGTGATGCCGAAGATTGTACTCTTTCAAAACGGCAACACTTTCGATGCATATCACACAAGTAGCTTTCTGTTTTTTGTTTCCACAAAGAAGTGCTTTTCTCCCCATTCTTCATTGAAAGCACGACACTCAGAGTCCACTTTTCTTCTTTTAAAAGCAGCCATAACGATGGGTGAAAAAAAACAGGATTTGAAAATGAAAAACACAGAACGTTGAGAGAAAAGTATTGTACTGGTCCAAGAAGGCACAAACAAAATATCTTGAAACGTACGTTTGCCACGACACTTACCTAAGAACGAGTTACGAAAAGCACATAACCCGACTACTAAGAGAAATGAGCTTGCTGAAGCGGTAACCCTAGGTCGCTGAATTTACAAGACGAGTCGATGGGACGAGGGTTAAGTCTGTACTTGTTATCGAAATCCTAATGCTTTCATAGATACGTGCCTCGATATGAATAAACGGGTAACAAGGACAAAAGAAGAATTTTCCTATTGGTTAAAAATGCGCGTGATAACCTTGTTTTTTTTTTTTATCATGACGTCTTGTGTTTGCCAGTTTAAAGCGACCATCGGTGTGATTTATTTTGTTATGACAGTCGGACATTTGATGAAATGCCACTTTTTATTTCCAAGCGGCTAGCTGCTGGCCGGCCGAACAAAATGACCTCGAGGGCCGTAGTTTGGTGACCCCTGTATTAAAACATTGAGAAACCTTTCTTGATTGTAGAGTTAGACATAAGAGAACTAGCTATGTCTCTAAGATGGATAAAAACGTTTTGCTACATTTTTGAAACGAAAAAAATACTCATGTTTTTACTTTTTTACTGAATATTTCAGATATTATCGTATTCACCGAACTCCAAGGTAAAACTTATTATAGAAAAATGAAATTATTCGAGGTATAGAGGTTAACTTGTTTGACTGTGAATCCAAGAGTCCGTGGTTAACGACAGTTTCCTCCAAAACGCACTCCGCTCTTCGTAGCCATGAGTGTGCTGTAAGAGTGCCGTTTGATTCTTACTACTCAACCAGATACAAGCAATTAATTATGGCAGATGTTGCTTATTGGAATGCTTTCCTTTTAGTGTTTCATTTCAGAATTAAAGACGGCAGTGCGCAGACAGCTCTGTGTAGATTTTATGCGAAATTCTGAAATAAATTTTAGTAAATGTTCAGAATAATTTTCTCCAGAAATAAAAAAATAACTTTTGTTTTATCAAACGCACCATTCCTACCCCTGTTTTCACAAAACGTGGCGTAGATACATTTTTGAACATAAAGACGTTATGTATTAATTTAATATACTATTTAACAGCGTATTTACCGTTCTTTAGTATACCTCATAAGTATAGTGAACTAAAAACACATTTTTTGTGACGATTATATTTATTTTCGTCAAAAAAAACACGTGTTGTGAACTCGCTGAATTTTCTAGTCAGAATATAAAAATTAAACTGAAATAAAACTATTGTTTTTCATTTTGATCAGTTAATTGATTGGATTGAATTTCGCGCAAAGCTACATAAGTGCTATCTGCGTTAGCCATCTCTCATTTTACAGTGTAAGACTAGAGGAAAGGTAGCTGGTCATCACCACTCACCGCCAACTTTTGGGCTATCTTTAACCAACAAATAGCTGCATTAACCGTAACATTATAACGCCCTCAAGGCTGAAAGAGGCCAGCGTCTTTTGTGTGAGGGGGATTAGAACCCACGACCCTCGAATAACGAGTCGAACGCCTTAACACACTTAGCCATGCTGGGCCCTATAAATAAAAAAAACAAACAACGCTTTATTTGGATTTAGTGCGGGGAGTTATTGCAAATAACAATATTTATGTAAGGAGTATATAATAATGTTGAAGAAACGAATAAACAGAAATATTTTTATGCCATTAACTATTTACTGACTTCCAGTGTTTGTAGTCTTATAACTTTTCTTGTTTATTTGTTTTTCCATTTTTTTTTTTATTTACCGAATTCGATTTGGTGTGTTCACGTATGACGTAATTATGTTTCGTGTTGCTATGGTAACAAAAGGTTTGCATTCCGACTGGAGCATATGATGAAAATTCCGCATTCATTTTTAGTTTTCATCGAGTTTGTTTCGTACATTAATCAGTTAATAAATTTACAAATTGCAATTCCAGAACATAAAACTAAAATTTCACGCTACTTTTTTGTTTCTTAATTTATATTTCTAAAATAATTTCTAGAACTGTAAATCATACTCATTAGCTACCAAGTTGATTTCTTGAGAGAACCTATCAGAAACGTCTTTAACAAAGCGAATATACGGACCCCTAGAGGTGTTATTAGGTACAGTGAAAAGCTGGGCCTTTAGTGTTGTACGTGTAAAAGTAGTCACAGTAGGACGAATTCCTAGCACTATGGATAACATTAGTGGTTAGAGTTGGTGGAAGAGTGTTGTAGGTGTAATTAGTAGTTATGAGATGATGATGGGTCTTTAGTGTTATAAGTGAAACTATTAGATATAGCGGGAAGATTGTTTGTTTGTTTTGAATTTCGCGCAAAGCTACTCGAGGGCTATCTGCGCTACAGCGGGAAGAATTATCCCTTGTGTTGTAGTAAAAATATTAGGAATCATAGCAGGAGGACAAGTCTCTTGTGTTGTAGGTAACGTTAGTGTTTTTATTTATTTGGTGTAATAATATGAAAACTGTAAACAAACTTGTTATGAAAGAGTTCAATAAACTTGAATATTGTAAAACACAATGTATTACTTGAAGTACTTCTAATGTATACATCGTTGTTAAATCCGTTTACAGGAGGAAAAAATAAACTCTTGCCTTTAACAGAATTAATCACTTAGGATAGCTAGTTTAGTATAATAGGATAACATTATATCTCGTTGGAATTATTTAGGCTTTCTGATTTATTTTACGAAAGCTGTTTCAACCAGCATTCACCATAACCAGTGAAAGCACGGTACGTAGTTAAGTTCATTAAATTCCAATTTTGAGCATTATTTTACAGAAAACATATGGGTGAACTCTTCTACTACGTAGTTCTATGTATTTCTAGCAGAATTTCTGATCTTATGTTTGTGACACTGTTTTGTTTTCGTTGTATGCATTTGTTACATTAATCGACGTCTGTCAAGATACCGACTGTTTATTGTTTGTTTGTTTTTGAATTTCGCACAAAGCTACACGAGGGTTATCTGCGCTAGCCGTCTTTAATTTAGCAGTGAAAGACTAGAGAAAAGGCAGCTAGTCATCACCACCCACCGCCAACTCTTGGGTTACTCTTTTACCAACGAAGAGTGGGATTGATCATCACGTTATAACTTTACCACGCCTGAAAGGGCTAGCATGTTTGGTGCGACGGGGATTTGAACCCGCGACCTTCAGATTACGAGTCGAGACTTTAACCACCTAGCCATGCCGGATCCAGCCCGTTTAAAAGCAAGATGTAGGTGATTGGTAACAATTCATTTTAAAATGGTATAAAAATGCGCTTGGTGCTGATACGATAAAACAGAGCTGTGTTAATAGTTCAGAGCATTAGTGTTAACAAGCGAGTAACGTTCTTTGAATTGCCGATCGCTAATGCTTCAATTCTTTCTCTGTTAGCGGTGTTGTTTAAGGGAGTTAACAGCGTTTTTGATTACTTACTGATAAAGTAGGCAAAATTACCGCACACATTAAATACTAAATTTCACGATAAACACATTTCATAAAATAAGGAATATTTGAAAGATAACATAACTTTTACGTTCCCAAGACATATTAATTTTCGTTTATTGGGTCATCATGGACAATTAGGTTTTTTAGTGTCTAAAGCCAAAAGGTTTAAAGATAACAAGTAATCCAGGTCCTGAAAAACAAGAATTATTTCCTACAAGTTAGTTATGTTTAGCATAATTTTATCATATATTTTAATTTATTTTTACAAGGTCTATATTTCTGTAGAGATTATAGGTTTCAAGCAACTAAAACAAATAAACATTTTTGTCTGAAATCATGGAGAATTTTGGTTAGTGTCTTATCTAAATTTGAAACATGAAATGGCAGTCAATGTTAAATTAATGTAAACAACGTATCTTAAATCAGAAGCGTAATAACAGATTTACATTAATCGGTTTTATAATAACCAACACAAAATATCCGTGCCCCAATGCAAAGTTTAACTTCCTTCTCAGTTTCAAATGTGGCGACCCCCGTATCCTGAGTGGATCAAGGAACACAAAATCCTATAAGAGCTTCAGGTGCAGTTATTCTAAAAACATACTTCTAGATTCCTATCATCAACAGATGACATGATTTAGACCCCCTTGGTGCCCCATGTAGATAAGGACATTTTCGATTGCCAGGTTGAGTTTCGCTAACTACAAAAGTGTGGAAGAAGTTCACCTACAGGGAAATTTAAAAATACACAAAGTCATTTAATATGTGATGAACACTTTGTTCATAAGAAGGTAAATAAATTAATGTATTGGTTTGTTTAGAATTAAGTGCAAAGCTACACAATGAGCGATTTGTGCTCTGCTCACCACGGGTATCGAAACCCGGTTTTTAGCAGAATGAGTACGGAGACAATATTAATATACATACCTTATCGGATATAGAAAACAAACCTTAAAACAGAAATATTTGATAGTTTGATGTAAATATAAAGTGATTATACCGTAATTAGAAAATGGTAGACTGCATGATCTTCAAATATAATATCTGTGTGACAATCTTCTTTTGTTGTTTTTTTGTAAAATGTTAAAACAGCTTTTAAAATTAGGTTTTAACATGTCATTGAGTACTATAGCGCCGTTGCTGATCACTTAAGAATTAAACTTGGGCCCTTTTCATTTTTTGTACTGAGTATGTTCCGTTTCATAACTTCCTAAACTTCCACTATTAACAATAACTTGTTTTATAACTAGCGCAATATTCGTACTTGATGACCGAGGTCTTGATGGTTGTTATTCTCTGAAACCAAAATCAAACAAAAACATTCATACGTAAGCGGCACCAATATAGTTCAATCCAGTACTATTTGAACAGGAGTTAGAAATTAATTATTTCTCGGTTGTAACTTTAAGTTACCGAGACGATTACAAGCTGAGGTGACGTGTTCAGGTACATCAAACAAGTAAATCCCAATGTTTCTAACGCTCACTATTTAAATTACGTTTTTTAAAACTAATTTTTACTAACACTAGTTGTTAGGACTTTACCGTTAATTTCAAGGAAAGAGTGAACATTAAAGTGAACATACATACTTTCATTAAAGTATCAGTAATATACACAACTATAAAACACCTATATTTTCTTTACTATTTCCAAAAGGGAAAGTATTTAATTTTAAACGTTCTTGGATATAGACAAATCTGTGATATTTATTTCTCCTTGTTAATCTGTTACTTGGTTAAGATAATTTCACAACCTCTGTGGAGATTTATAAGCAGGAAGCTAAATAGCTATAGATTAACACGTGAGAAACTACAGTCTCGTATGACCACTTGACGTATATGTCAGAAACAGGTAATGCGTTAAAGATAAACTTCTCACTGAATTTAAATCTAATGTCCAAATAGTTCTTCAGAAAGAATAAAATTAATGACTTTTAAATGAAAAGTTTATATTTCTGTTAAAAACATATCGTTATTTTAAACTTGTGATGTTCAACTTGTAGTAAACCAAGATACAGTTCTTCACAACCATTCATTAATTTATGCGAAGACGTTTTTATTCATATTGATAAACAGATACATTTAATTCAGTCCAGGAGCACAAAGGATAAACAGCCAGTCTACATCAACGAGGATAAAACTGTTTTTTAGCTTTACAGATTAAACAAGAGAAAAATTGAGGAACCTTTCCTTTAATAAAAGTGATTATGTATTTTATATCATGTTGCGGAAATAAGTTTTATAGCTTATGAATTCGTATATATAAATATACATAAGACATTACCATCGTGAAGGATACTGTTCAGCTTCTGGCTAAGTCTTTTCTGAAACAGTTGCATATAAATAGTTTTTATTTTCATGTAGGGTAATGTAGTTTGCTTTGTTTTTCACGAGCTTGCAGGGTAAGTACTCTAAACAAATTTAACTGATTGTGAATGGATATAGTGCCTTAGGAAAAGGTGTACTAGTTTTTGAAACCAAATTAAAATATAAAATAATTAAAGCTCTTAAACTAACACTTTCTAATATATTTATTACTTTTAAAGTCCTTCTTCTGATTTTTTCTATTACCAAAACAAATAACTTAAACGACTTGCATGATATAAACTAGTTGCTAAGAATTTCTCTAGTTAGTTATTGGACTAGACAAGTTTGTTTTGGTATTTTTTACTTGTTTTTCGCCAAAACCTATTAGTTACATAGTAATTATGGTCTGTAATGTGGGTTATAATTTACACTTAAAGAAAAAAGATGTTGAGCAGCTGTTGAACTATAAGATTCAAAAGTTAATTTCTATTTTTTTAAAATTTAATTACAGATCAAAGCGTCAATGGATTTTGATAATCTCTGAAATAAAAATGATGTTTGATACTGAATAAAATATGTGTTTTGAGTGATGTGTATAAACGTTCAGAGTAGTAAAGCAGAAAACTGCCTGTTTTATTTTAACCCACTGAAATAATCTTTCTATCTGTCGTTATACATATCTGCCTATCTGTAAAAAACGGTTGTTAGAGGTTGGTCAGAGCTTCACAGGTTTGTTTGTTTTTTGAATTTCGCACAAAGCTACTCGAAGGCTATCTGTGCTAGCCGTCCCTAATTTAGCAGTGTAAGACTAGAGAGAAGGAAGCTAGTCATCACCACCCACCGCCAACTCTTGGGGTACTCTTTTACCAACGAATAGTGGGGTTGACTGTGACATTATAACGCCCCCACGGCTGAAAGGGCGAGCATTTTTTGATCTGAAGGGGATTCGAACACATGACCCTCAGATTACGATTCGAGTGCCTTAGTCACCTGGTCATGCCGGACCGATCCGATAGAGTAGAAGGAAGGCAGCTAATGAATAGCATCAGCCGTCAAATCTTGTGCTATTTTTGTTTGACTGAATAGTGGGATTTAACGATCAAGTGTAAGCGCACTCAGGGATTCAAAATGGAAGTGTCTTTCAGATTCACAGTTTGGCTACGCTAACTACCTTTTACGCCTTGCCTTTAGAAAGAACAAACTGTCGTGCCTCTTGTAGGAATCGAATCAAATTTTAATGTTTAAGTTCTCAAGTTCACTACTGAACTACCAGGTGAGTGAAAGGTGAAAATGACTCGGAAAAACCAAACTTACTCACATGAAAACTTTAAAAATCCTGACTGCTTATTAAAGTAACTTTCTTTATTAAAGTGTCTAAATTTAAACCAAACTTCGGCATATATTGCCTTTTTGTTGATTTTTCGAATTTTTCTTTTATTTTGGAAATTGAATTATGAAAATGTGAAAATGGAGTCATTTATTCAATAGTTTGTATAAATAGTAAAACGTATATGAAGCACTTTGTATACAACCACTAGTTATATTTACTCAACTATTCACCATGACTGTTAGTTGGGTTTTTCTTGAGGAGGGAGCTCTACATGTCCAAAACAGTTCTTACATCGGGTTTAGTTAATTAAATAAGATTATCATATCGGGTAAACGATTTTTGAAATTTTTTAAGCTATAAGTGGCTGAAGAATTGTTCCTAACGGTATAGGCCTTGCATGACTTAATGGTTAGGGCTTTACATCTGCGAATCTCGGGTTTAAATGCCGTTATTCAACATGTTTGTCCTATTAAATGTGCAGCATTATAATGTAATGGTTAATCCATTTTTAGTTCGCCAAGTGTAGCATAACAGTTGGCGGTGGGTGATGTTGACTAGCTGTCTTTTCTCTAGTCTATCTTTTAAACTATTGGTTGGTTTGCGAGTTCTACAAACAAACTTAATAGACTATTACATCTTGTGTCTCTGTTTATAATATACTAGTAGAGTACCCGGCGTTGATTCAATGAAAATGATTTTAATTGATTTAGTTCTTTTTTTATATGCTGGTTTATTGATTTAGTGTAAATTTTCTTTGTACAAAATATATCTTGTCAAAGAGAAGACATGATTTCCATTTATAAAAACCTTCTCGATCACACATTACCAAAACAAGCCGGCTTTTTCGATGTGGTCGTCCTATTTGCCAAAATATGCTATAGTGGTCACTTTGACCTCAAAACGACCCCTGATGCCGCGGTCACATATCCCATGTTACTTCCCGCACAAAGTTTTATCTGCACCGAATAGAACCCAGGGAAAGAGATAAAGAAAAAGCCATTGTGTTTATATGTGGTTTACTACAAAACATAAATATAATTTCCCCGTTTCTCTTGTTCTCATTTTGTAATTTTTATTTTTTATAATTCTGTTTTTTAATGCAAGAGACACCGAAATATATTTTAAAGCTCTCTTTCCATGACTTTTTGGTTTGTATTCCATTTTTAAAGAACAAAGGTGCTTAGACTTCGATAAATAAAAAACGAAAGAATTTCTTGGCTTATTACGACGGATAGTAGAGAATTTTAGTTGCACAAACCATAATACCGCAGACAACAGCTGCTCTGAGTAGGAGAACAACAACTTCATCTCACGTACATATTCAAAAGCTAAAAGTATTTCTATCTTTTAATGACTTAACTACAATCAGTACACGAGAAAAGATCCTATAATTGTCGTATTATGTACATATAGACCCAATAAACTAACACGTCTCACGGAGTAGTTCTTGATAAAACCCCAAGCGTGGAGTTTGTCCTCATTCTGTTAATGAACAATATACAATAAGCTCCAAACGACAGCAGCACCTTACTGCATATCTGTTACCTTGGCAACATACTGAAACTGTCATGAGGAGATGAGCTTTCTGTTTACGTTAACGAGACAGAGAGAGAGACTGCAGACTGCTAGATAAATTGGTTTATATGATACTAATGGACGACTGGCACGGTTAGTGTAGGTCTGGGGTACCTAAAGATGTCAAAATGTACTTTCTGTTTATAATTTTAGCTAAGTTTCATCCTGTTTATCGTGTATTCCCTTTTAGCGTGTTCAAAATTAAGAAGAAATACCAAGGTACATGGATGTTATTCGTTTAATCAACCGAGAGTCTGAAAAACCTGCAAAATTATATACTTTGTGATCTATAAGCACTTTATCATTGTTAAGAGACGGTACTTATCCATGTGTCTTTCAGATTCACAGTTCGCTCAGTATATGAAAATAGGCTTTCCTTTCCTTAAACTACATCTAACCCTAACATATATGAAGGATATGTTAGCATTAAGGTTCTGTATTAAAAACCACAATACAAATCCATGTGTAGACTTTCCAGCCATAATACAACAGTTAAATATGGTGTTGAAGTCTGTTGAATTAAAAAAAAAACAAAGTCGATGGACCTCGCGATGGAGTATCCTGTATAAATAAATCAGTGAACACTGATGGAGTCTCTTGTCATGATAATAATAGAAATATTAAACACGTGCAGAGAAAAAAAAAAACTTTAATGGTGAGTAGAAACAAATGGTAACATTTGTGGTTAAGTATCCTAAAAATGGAACGAAACGAATTCTATAAAAGAAACTTTTAAATAATAAATCACGGTTAACTTCAAGACGGGGATTCCCAAACGAATGAAAACATGAGGAACTTTGTAAAGAAAGCCCAAAGTCCAAATACACAACATATTTTATGACGGAGATATTTGAGTAACAAAAGCCACACTAACTTCATGAGTGAAATTCACTCTTGATAGAACAATACGTAGAACATGTATATAAGTTTCGTTATGATAAATCCTCATTGTAATACATACTTAAGTATGTAAAGAACTAGATCTACTGATAGTTATATATAAATATATATATATATAGTATAAAACAGAGATCTTTGAAATTAAACTTCTAAATAAAATATTACATTAGTTTTTCCCGAAATTTATGGATAAAATATTACACTTAATATAGTTAAAACTCTGTGTTTTAACAAAATAGAATAACAAAATAGAATATATTGATAAAAAGTAAGAACAATGGTTTCTCCCGAAAGCAACAAAAAACAACAACTGTCTTTATGATGAAAACCACTGAACGTAAAACAAAACAAGGTTTGTGGTAACAATGAATTAAATCTTTAAAACAAAGTTTTCAGGAAAGAAAAACAAGTTACAGTAAAACTTTGTGATGATTTCCGTTAATGAAAATGCACTAAAGACAATGACTCTAGAATATTGTTAAACAGCAAACTACAAAGCAGCGTTAGTTATAATATAATCTTCAGAATAATATAAATATACTGAATGTTGTGATATATAAGTGGCAAAGCTCCTTAAAATTAAAAAAAAACAAAAACACAACGATTTTTGTGATGGTAACCACAGATTAGATAAGTAAAGCCGTTACTTTTGTGATACAAACATATTAGAAAGACACAGTGAACATCGTGTTTGAAATTTGAGGGTATCATAATACAGAGCAGAAAACGTTGAGGTGGAGGATTATTGGTTAAGGGTCCGACTCGTAATTCGGGGGCCACGGATTTGAATCCCCGTCACACCAGACATACTCGTCCTTTCAGCCGTAGGAGTATTATAAAGCACGCTCAATCCCACTATTCGTTGGTAAAATAGTAACCCAAGAGTTGGCGGTGGGTGGTGATCACTAAGTGCCTTCTTTCCAGTCTTACACTACTAAATGAGGGACAGCTTGCGCGAAAATTCAAAACAAACAGAATTCTTGGTTAAATTCAGAGGCAACAATGTCCTTGAACTCTTTGATTTTATAGAGAATGAAATTTCTTGTTTATAGATAACTTTTGGCCTTGAACGAGCCATAGAGTTGAGTTATTCGTTATTAAAAACTTCTGAGGTTCCGTTTAAGATCCAAAAGTAAGCGAAGCCAAATACAGTCTTTTGGCACTTAAACTGTAATAAGATTAAAGACTTTTACCGAACTTTATAACAACTGCCAGATTTTTGTGACTCATTGATGTTACTGCGTTTAACAATAGAAATAGTGGCGGAGTTTTGTTGTTTTCCACTCATAAACACTTATTTAACTGGTAGAATGTATATATAGTACCTAATGACGAACTTTATGGAAAACAGACTGATAAAAAGAAGACGAGTCTATTTATAAATAACTGTTTTCACTTGCGCTAGGCCAGGTGGTTAAGGCACTCGACTCGTAATCCGAGGGTCACGGGTTCGAATCCCCATAACACCAAACATGCTCGTTCTTTCAGTCGTAGGGGCGTTATAATGTGACGGTCAATCCTACTATTCGTTGGTAAAAGAGTAGCCCAAGAGTTGGCTGTTGGTGATAATGACTAGCAGACTTACCTTTAGTCTTACACTGCAAGATTAAGGACGGCTAGCGCAGATAATCCTCGAGTAGCTTTGCGCGAAATTCAAAACCAAACCAAACACTTGCACTAAAAATTAATGGATTAACCGTAAAATAATACTTGCTTTAACTTTAATTCACTAATAATACAAACAACCTTTATTAGTTGATGGCCTTGTGGTTAGGGATCTCATCTCTCAATCATCAGAACACTGGCTTCAACCCTGTCACTGAACATGCTCACCCCTTCAGCTATGGAAACGTTATCATGTTACGGTCAATCTAATTGTTCGATGGTAACAAAGTGATACACGAATTGATGGTGGGTGATGTAGATTATTTGCCTTTCTTCTACTCTGTTAGTTCAAAATTAGAGAAGCTTTGCACGAAATTCATTAAAAAAAAGCAGGTAGGTGACGTTCTGTTTATCAACTCTGCTGATTTCCCATCGTTCCCGTGCTCTTCTTCTCAGTTATTTACGACTCTCCACCAGTGGCATAGCAATATGTCTGCTGACTTACAACACTAGAAACCGGGTTTCGATATCCGCGGTGTGTTAAACTAACAAACAATCATTTACTAATCTCGTTTTCTTTTTCTAAGAAATTATTTTAGTGTTAAATGTGTGTGTGTTTTTTTAATAGCAAAGCCACATTAGGTTATTTGCTGAGACCACCGACTGGAATCCATCCCCTGATTTTAGCGTTGTAAGTCCGTAGACCTACCGCTGGAGCAGCAGGGGATAGTGTTAGGTATTTGAACGTGGATAGTTTTTCTCAGTTGCTCTGTATTATACCAATATTATAAAGATATGCGAATAAAGGAAGTTGTAATTTATTTAAATTATTGCAATCTAAGACATGAAATGTAAAACAAACTTGATTTTATTATTAATCTAAAAACGAGTTGATTCCGTTTGTAGTATTTCAAAGTTTCATTTAATTTAAACACATTATTTTTTATTCTTAACTTGAAGCTGTTTTGCGAATTTATTCAAGTATTAAAAATTCATTTAACCTAATTTTTTTACATTTCATTAAAAATCATATTAATATACCATTAAAAAAAAAGACGATTTCAGGTTGGTGTTCAGTTAGTTATTCTTGTGTTGTTTTGTCAAATCAGTTTAAATGAGCTTTCAATTATTGTCTTGTCATGCACGTATTAAAAATGTTTGACTTCTTTCTCTCGCAATGGTAGATTATGTCGAAAAGTATGTAATTTTTATGAAATAAACATTTAGTATTTTATGTCCTTGAATTATCTGTAGTTTAATGTCGTGTTTAAAGCTTATATCGAAAAAAACAAAAGTTTATTCACAAAATAAATTTAAGTATTTATTCTTATTTTTAAAATAATTTTTAACATTACTTACCTATATGGTGTAACTCATCCTGACAGGAAGGTGGTATGGAATTGTTATGAAGTTCGCAAACTAGTCGCCGGGGGTCACTATGGTTTGTATTAAGCACCAAATACGTGATAAAAGGAAACTGACCTGGAAGTAAAAGTATTTTCCATGTTTATTTTGTCTGTATTATTAGTATATTTTACGAAAAAGAGATAATGGTAAATGTCTTAATTAACTAGAAATGAAAAAATTATACTTCAAGAGATAGCATATTTTTTTTCTTAAAATGTTCAATTATGCATGAACACATTGTTGATACAGTTTTCTTGGTATCATGGACTTAAACTATTCATAGTCTTTCGTGAAATGAGTCCTATTAACTGATTGTTTATTACACTGTTTTGAAGTTAAAATTAATTATCATTTTTATTTGTTTGCTATATTTTCTTGTGGATAAAAGATAAGACCGAGGGCTTATAACTAAGATTGCTTCGTATCACCTTTTCTAAAAAATACATATTAGCTCATTCATTGTAGTAATATTTATATGTACATTTATACACATATGTAACGTACGGTAGCCAGAATAGTATACTTTTGCAGGCCAATACATAGTTATGCTTACTGCATATATGTTATTCTGATTGTCTAAATTGAGGTAAATTTAAAACCACATTCAAAACTTGACAACTTTAATACAAGAGGGTACTAAATGTTATAAGTATGTATCCAAATAACACCATAAATAATGTTGTGAAATTTGACAGACATCAAATAGATAAGCATTAATACAAAAACACCTGCGATGTAAATGGATCAGAAATGCTCAGAACCTACAATGTTTATTGGACCAGCGCAACTGTGAACCATATAATAAATGTTTTCACACATTCTAATTGTAATATTATTACCCTTGAAAGTTTATTTTGTAAGTGTTGTGGGAAACATAAGCCACTTAGTCCAATACTGTGTTCATGCAGAAAGGGCACTATGAATGACACTTTTCTGTTTTGCACGTGCTTTCTTGCTCTCGAGGGTGTCGTATTACGTGTGCCATGTGCAACGACAGGCTAAAACTTACGCTGAAATGGTCTGTGATGCAGCTTTATTTACAGTGGATTTAACTTTAGATGTTGAGAGTAGAATAAACACAGACAATTATTGGAATATGTTTAACAGTTGAAATTCTCAGGGTACCTACTTTACAACCTCATGATTAAGAGGTTTTAGAGGTTATACAAGTGAAATATGAGATTCGTGAAACAAAGAAAATTATTTTTAATCTCAGAATAAAAGATCACTTTACTCTCGTACTAGTTAAAAATAATCGACAATTTCACGAACAAATATTAACAAAAAATTCTTCATTAAACAATCTGACTTTTCGTGTGCAAAATCCTTGTAATATTTGCTAAAAACCTGCGATATTTTATGAACATACTCTTAATATACCAGAAATTACTAGTATGTAAACTGTAATAAGTACAATGGTTATGAGTTTGGTCTGATGAGCTTAGGCAGTGTCAGTAAAGTTAGGCACCAATATGTGATAAAAGAAAACTGACCTGAAAGTAAAAGTATTTTCCATATTTATTTTGTCTGTATTATTAGTAGATTTTACGAAAAAGAGATAATGGTAAATGTCTTAATTAACTTGAAATGATAAGTTCATACTTCATTTAATAGGCAGCCTTTTTTCTCTTAAAATGTTCAACTATGTATGAAGTTTCAGTAAGTTGCACATTGTTGATACGGTTTACTTGGTATCATGGATTTAATCTATTTATAGCCTTTCCTGAAATGAGTCCTATTAACTGATTGTTTATTACACTATTTTGAAGTTAAAATTAATTATTATTTTTATTTGTTTGCAATATTTTCTTGTGGATAAAAGATAGACCGAGGCTTATAATTCTAAAATTCATGAACTAATTCTATAGCAGACACAACTAAATAACCCTTAGTGTAACTTTGTTTTAAAACAAATGCAGCAATTTTTCGTTAGACTAAGATCGTTCCTTATCACCTTTTCTAGAAATACAGATTAGCTCATTCATTATGTCAGAAGGGAGAGGTCAAAACGCACGCATAATGACAGATCGATGCTGTAGTCCCATTTGTTCTCTTGTGTGTATATCAGTATAAGAATTTGATGACGCTAGTCTTTCTATGAAATCGATTAAATAGTATTTTTTCTTTTATTTTAATGCAAATCAGTAAATGAAAAAGAGAGTTCGCCCATTAACACTATGATTTTATTTGCTATACGCGTGGTGGGTAGAGCATAAAAAGCTTAGTATGTAGTTGTGTGCTGAACAACAACCAAATCAAATTATACCACAATAGATTAGGAAATTTATTTTTCCCTTGTGCGAATCTCTCAGTACTTGAAAGTTATACGGTTGATGAAAGAATGAACTTACCAAAATAAATAAATAAAAGCGAGTGAGGTAACAGAACTCTTGAGATGTACAGCTTATGCCTTTTTTTAAAATAAAAAGGTTGTAGCTTACCTTAGCTCAAGAAATTATATACTATGGTTGATAAAAAAATGGCCTATAAAAACTGAAACTCGTAGCTAAAGGACAAGCTGAAATAATGTTGTTGGAGTCCTTGGGGTACAATTCTCAAGTAACTTTGGGAGTGCTAGTCTGAGAAGTTTTTGGTTGCTTTTGAGAGTTACAAGTTTGTTTGTTTTTAAATTGCGCATAAAGCTACACGTGGGATATCTGAGCTGACAGTGTAAGGCTAGAGGAAAGGCAGCTAGTCATCACCACTCACCGCCAGCTCTTGGGCTACTCTTTTGCCAAGGAATAGTGGGATTGACCGACACTTATAATGCCCCCACAGCTGAAAGGGCGAGCATGTTTGGTGTAACGGGGACTTGAACCCGCAATCCCTAGATTACGAGTCGAGTGTCCTAACCACCCGACTATGTCGTGCCGAAGAGTTATAGGATATTAATATAAAGATTACACCGAATAGCTTATATATCGTTAACCATTGTATCTTAACAAACATAACACACACAGTTAATTCTGTCCACGATTGTTGTGATGAAAGGAAAAATACAACCACCTTGCAAAAGATACGCTTTTGGTAAAATTAAAAACATTTTTTTTTAATTTATTTATTAATCTTTCCTTTTTCATTTTTCCTCTTTGTTAGCAAGCAACTAGTCAAGGTTCTTTTTCAAATTTTTACGACATCCTCCAAATTGAGCTCTTCTCATAGAGTAAAACAAACTCTGTAACTCATATATTGAATATTATTTTATATATATAGAAGAAATATGGCTTTGACCTAAGTAAAAACTTCAAAACCAAAGAGAAGCAGACTTGTATCCTCGGACTTAAAGAACCAGAAATATCACGATGACGAAGCCATAGAACCAGAAATGTTACTTTGACGAACCTATTGTAAAGTAGCCATGGAAGAATAAAACAGATTGGTAAATTCACGTTTATTGAACCTCAGCTTTAAATTCACCATAAAGGTTAAGCAAATGTAACCGTGCCTTTTTTGTTGTTTTCATTTATAGACATGATCTATCTCATTGTAAAACCTGTCCACTGAAGCAGAAGAATCTACCACACATATCTAATAAAACAAAGAAAACATCAAAATATGTTTGATTGAATCACAAAAACCTGCGGTTAAAACCAGCTGAAAAAGCAAGACAGTTTTTTACTGAAGGTTTTTTTCATTAAAAATTCTTAAGGCTACAAAACGGTTACATCTCGAAATATTCTTTTTCACCTTAACACAACAATAAAATTGGTATCGTTATAAATCGACGAGTTAAGTTATGAAAGAACAACATTATCACTTTGAATGAAATTGGCTCTAGTTACAACAAAAATATTCTTATGTTATACAAGATACAGCGATTCGGGGAAGTTTCAACGTGCATTTTGAGGTCTCGGCGTTGCATAATCCAAGACATTAAACTTCTAACTCTACAATATCCACATTAATAATTGAAACTTCTAAACGTATAAGGTTTCTCTTTAATTCAGTGCGAGTAAGTAATACAAACACACTTTCATATATTATTATTTAATTTCGCTCTGCAAGACTAGGCTTGAAATGGAAGATCGTGGAAATTTATCCCCCCCTTTTATGGCTAATCAAACCCCTCAAACATTTATATTTATACTTGACTTTAATAAACTCTCTAATATACAGAAAACATTTAAAATTAATTCATTAAGAGGAATGCTAAAAGAAAAACATCTCAATATGAAGCTTATTCAGTACCTGTTGTTGAGTTTATTGACAGTTTTGGTTAACTTATGCATGAAATCATAAGTTCATTGCTTTACTAAAATATTTCCAATGACGTCATTATGGGTATATATATATATCTTTAATTGGTTTGTTTGTAATATGGTTTGTTTTCTCTAATTTCGCGCAATGCTACACGAGAGTTGTTTGTGCTAGCCGCCCTCAATTTAGTTGTGTAAAACTAGAGGAAAGGCAGCTAGTCCTTAACACCCACCGCTAACTCTTGGGCTACTCTTTACCAACGAATAGTGGAATTGATCGTCACTTATAACGCCCCCACGGTTGAAATGGCGAGCATGTTTGGTGTGACAGAGATTCGAACCCGCGACTTTCAAGTTACGAATCGAGCACCCTAATCACCTGGTCATGTTGGGCCATTTTAGATTAGAAAACTGGTATATCTTACACACGGTCGCAAGTATATCGAACTTTGTAGCTAATGTATTTGACACCCGATAACTGACCTAAGATTCATCAACCTAATTGTAAACATACATATATGCAGGATGTTGCTATTTGCAATCACATGTAAGCAGTACTATGGAATTTCTAAAACTATAATGAATTTGTTTTCGTCTATAGTAATGTTTTAATGACATCCACAAAAATAACTTATCAAACGAAATAATACTACTTACTGTATTGGCTAAGACACGTCTTACCCTATTAGCCATGGAAGATATCACCCTGCTAGCTGGAGCGTATTTTATCCTGTTAGTTAAGGCATTTCTCATTCTACTGGCTAGAACACTTCTTACCAGTCAAAGCACATTTTAACCTGCTAGGTTCGGCAACACAAGTGACATTAGCATTAATTAATAATGTTGTATATTTGACAACAGGTTCTTGATGTAATGTAAAACGTTTTGATAGATAACGTCTTGCCAAGTTAGTTATAACTTTATACAATGAAGAACTGACTTAGTAAATCTTTTGACATACATAGCTGAAATATTACTTTCTGCCTCTATATGGGATTATCTAAGATATCTCTCGGAAAGAAAACTTTTTACAAACCTCACACAAATACATATTGATGTGTATAAGAATTCACGTTTCTTAAATGTTACGATCACAAGACTTAAGGCCAAAATATATATAAATATTTAAAGCAGGAATATAATTCTTTCTTTTTGATTTATTTTTGATAATTTTCTGGAAGACAACCGAACATTGTAATAAATTTTTTTTATATGTGACAACCGTACATGGTTTAAACAACAATATAATTTAAATATCGCTGACGAAATTTTAGAATTATGTTAGGTGCGATCCATTGAAGTTTATTATTATGTTTTTAGGTGAAGTTTTAGGTTTCACGTTGCAGAAATATATAAGAATTAGTGTAGAATAGGATATTTCCTAAGGTTGTTGTTGTTTTGAATTAAGCACAAAGCTACACAATGAGCTATCTGTGCTCTGCCCACCACGGGTATCGAAACCCGGTTTTTTAGCGTTGTAAGTCCGCAGACATACCGCTGAGCCACTGGGGGGCATTTCCTAAGGCATAAGAGCGGCTTTGTCTACAAATTCATTAGCACATGATGCAAGTAAACTGAGCAACATATTATGGTATATAAATAGCACATATTTATCTTTGTAAAACATGTTTTTCATATCTACAAAATTTTTAATGTTTGTTTAGAATTCTAATTCGTAACATATCAGTGTTGATTGAGGTCTTATACGTATTCAACCTTTAGGTGTTTGTGTTTGTTCAACCTCCAGGTGCATGTGCTTGTTCAACCTTTAAGTGTTTGTGCGTTTTCAACCTATAGGTGTTTGTACTTGATCAACTTTCAGGTGCTTGTGCTTTTCACACCACTGGATGTTTGTGCTTGTCCAACCTCTAGATGTTTGTAATTGTCCAACCACTAGATGTTTGTGCTTGTCCAACCTCTAGATGTTTGTAATTGTCCAACCACTAGATGTTTGTGCTTGTCCAACCTCTAGAAGTTTGTAATTTTTCAACCTCTAGATGTTTGAACGTTTACTAATTGAAGCTATTAGTACTCAATACTGTTTCAATATATGGTTGAATTACGTTCCACTTGAACTTACTTAAGGACTGATTTATAACTGTCAAACGAACCAAAGATATCAAGGAAAGGTGAAATGAAAACGAAATTTCGGCCTCTTTAAGTTTCTTAGTCAGCAATAAATTTACGAACTTAAAGGCTAAAATACTGAGTTTGATTCTTCGTGATAAAGAGAATGAAGGTAGCCTATTCTGTAGTTTTTGTGTTATAGTAAACAAACGAACAAAGATTTTTCAAAGAGATTCGTTTTTCTCTTGGAGAAACTAAAACCTCTGGAAAATGTTGTTCTTATTTCATTGTTGAATTTACCAGTTAGTGATGATATGTGTGCTATCATTAGTTTAGCTCTAAGTTCAGTTTGTTTTTATTTCCTTTTTTACTTAAATAGTGTTTTCTTTCATTTGATTCACACCTTAATACAGCATTTTTCATTACCTTAAAGCAAAATATCGATCACTGTTGATTGAAAAGAATCGGTTTTTACTCAACCTCCCAGAACACTCTTAATCTACAATAAATCACTAGACCTGTCTTCTTTCTATTCACTAGATTTCCATACCTTCATTGCTAAGCTCAGATAAAGGAGACGGGTCAATCTTTAGGATCACATATTTTAGTTAAATGGACTACTACCGAGAGCTAGAGATGAACGTTTACAACTGAAATATAACAGAAATAGATGTTACGTTATTGTCCAATTATAACTGAAGTAGATAGGCAGCTTACAATTAGGATCTGTGATAGATTGTACTTTTGTATAACTCGGTAACGAAACATTAACCTTGTTATTCAGGGGTCCTGTATTTAACTCCCAGTTATAAAGTCCCTTTCCACTTATCGGATTTTCAAGTGAAATATTTAATATATACAAATACTACGCTTGTGTTTGTCGGTCTGGAACTTTTCTTGCAAATTTCTCAATTAAAGGCTACAAACCTTATCACTAGAAAAGCTTTTGTCCGAGGAGTTCGGATTATATATTCAATTCAGGATCATATTACCTGTTTTTTGCTTAGCCCAAGTTTTTAATATAACAAGTATGATGCACGTTGTTATCACACGATGACTGGTTTCAATTTAAACTTCAGTGTTATTACTTGTCAAGTACTTCACAAAACAACACTTAACTCGTGTGTAATTTAAAACAACAATAACATTACAGTAAATATTCAGTTTCTAAAGATCTAAAGTATGCATGCACAATTCTTTCAAAACCGTATACTTATCAATTTGTGAACATACATTCAGCTACGTTTGTCTTTATTAGAATGTTACATTCACTAAACTTTACAATAATTTGCTTCGGTTCACTTCATACACTAATATAAGCACCTTTAAACTAATTTTTCTACACTACGAACTTAATTCTTCGTTTTTATGAGTTTCTTTGTGTCAATTCGTAAATAAAACATATCATATATTACACTTTCATGATAGTTTCATACTATGTTTACTGTTATAAGTACCATTACTTTACTTCATTGTTTACTTTATATGTAGTTTTATTAGATAAATTTACGTACGTGTAGTTTTGTGAGATTGTTTGTCTGACTGCGTAAATTAATTTCAAGTATAGCAGGATTTATTGATTTAGCTCAAAATGTCTGAAAGAAAACGTAGCTTAAATGACGTGTGTGTAAATCATAGGATAATAGAAGTTCGAGTGAAGGACATAAAAACTACTGCTAATATTTCGCAGGTCGTGGCTAATAAGTATTGATGCTTTATAATGATATTACTATTTCATTAGTTTCTGACTAACACCCAACATAAACAGATGATAACTTACTAAGAAATTGGAATTGGTAAATATTTTTTGTCAATTTATATTTTTTATTTTCCATAGTATATATCTAACTAAATTACAAATATTACTCTGCAGTATATTGTCTAATATTCCTAGTAAAGCCCTTCAAATGATGGTTTAAAATAATTTCAAAAGATTTAATGCCACAGTTTCGAATTGAAGTTAATTTCTATATGTATAGATTTTGAATATGATTTTCATGATATCAAACATTTTTTTAATGTGGTTAAAATATTTATTGACTTTTGTTATACGAATTACTAATTTATAATTGAAATAATCTTTAAAAATAACTCCTTCTAAATACTTGGCTTTCCAAGTCAAACATAAGTCTTGTTGAAAATCAACACTGACTTGTGTAGATTGGTGAATTTACAAAATGTTATAAACTAAAATCAACACTGACCTGTGTAGATTGGTGAATTTATACAATGTTATAAACTAAAATCAACACTGACCTGTGTAGATTGGTGAATTTATACAATGCTATAAACTAAAATCAACACTGACCTGTGTAGATTGATGAACTTACACAATGTTATAAAGTTTATAAACTAAAATAAACACTGACCTTTGTAGATTGGTGAATTTATATAATGTTATAAACTAAAATAAACATTGACCTGTGTAGATTGGTGAATTTATACAATGTTATAAACTAAAATAAACACTGACCTGTGTAGATTGGTGAATTTATACAATGTTATAAACTAAAATAAACATTGACCTGTGTAGATTGGTGAATTTATACAATGTTATAAACTAAAATCAACACTGACCTGTGTAGATTGGTGAATTTATACAATGTTATAAAGTAAAATAAACACTGACCTGTGTAGGTTGGTGAATTTATACAATGTTATAAACTAAAATCAACACTGACCTGTGTAGATTGGTGAATTTATACAATGTTATAAACTAAAATCAACACTGACCTGTGTAGATTGGTGAATTTATACAATGTTATAAACTAAAATAAACACTGACCTGTGTAGATTGGTGAATTTATACAATGTTATAAACTAAAATAAACATTGACCTGTGTAGATTGGTAAATTTATACAATGTTATAAACTAAAATAAACACTGACCTGTGTAGATTGGTGAATTTATACAATGTTATAAACTAAAATCAACACTGACCTGTGTAGATTGATGAAGTTACACAATGTTATAAACTAAAAGCAATGCTACCTATCAATGTATGCGATACATGAAGATGTGGAAAAATTTGTTAAATGATTGAGGGAAAAAACGCACAGTAAAAATCATAGATAGATACAAATTAACATATGCGATCGAACAGTATGTATTGTGTAGATGTACAGATATCTACAGTAATGTAGCTATCTTGTTATACTGAACAGACTCGAAAAAGATCAAATATTAATTCTTTCTTGTTATTATTTAGCGAGATGTTACACTCAGATTATAAAAAAAATTATATCTTTACTAACATGTGTGGAAAAATAACAAAATACAACATGTTTCAGTTCGAAACCTAATTAGTAGGATTTTGGACTTTTTTTTGTCGGATTTTTTGTCGGATTACTGATAACTTCGATATTGACATATTTTGATTTGTAAAGATGTGTACATTAAAGTATTTGTTAAACTGTATATTTTTTGTGGTCATTTTCGTACTTTTCTTTAGGATAGTCTATTATACATTACTTGGTGACGGATTTGTTTCTCATTGTAAATTGATTATAATATTTTCAAAATGTTTGTTACTGTAAACCGTAGTATTACATTTTTCAAATGTTTCTAACTGTAAACCGTATTATTATATTTTCCAAATGTTTCTCACTGTAAACCGTATTGTTATATTTTCGAAATGTTTTTCACTGTAAGCCGTATTATTATGTTCCCAAATTTTCTCACCGTGGACTGTATTATCATACATTCCAAACGTTTCTCACTGTTCATCGATTATCATATTTTAACTACGTTTTGTCACTGTAAACCGTAGTATTATATTTTCCAAATGTTTCTCACTGTAGACCGTATTATTAAATTTTCAAAATGTTTCTCATTGGAAACCGTATTATTATATTTTCCAAATATTTCCCACTGTAAACCGTATTATTATATTGTACAAAAGTTTTTCACTGTAAACAGTATTATTATATTTTCGAAATGTTCTTCACTGCAAACCGTATTATTATATTTTCCAAATGTTTCTCACTGTAAACCGTATTTTATATTTTATAATTGCAACAGACGATGTAACCTATTAAATAATTTTCCAAGTGCTCTTTGTACTGTTTTTTTATTTTTGTAGTTCATTTTTATATTTATATGTGCTATTGTGTTATTTAAGGTTTTCAGAAGAAAGTTATAATTAGTAGAATATTTTTCATTCAACAGATTTACTTTGGATGAAAAAATTTTAAATAACTAATGTCAGGTGGGAAATAAAAATATAGATTGTATGTTAATTATTAATAATTATATGTTTTATGAATAAAAAATTACTAAGTATAATAAATGTTTTCGTGTCTATAAATTAGATATCATAATATTTTTAGTTTATTTTCTAGTATTCTGAAACTCAAAAACTTTGAGATTAGGCGTAGAAAATAATGAACGATTTTAATTAAAATACAATACTTATCGTGTATTTGAGTGTTTCAAAATAGCACTAATTATATACACGTGTTATAAGTTTTCAATTTGATCTAAAAATAAGCCAGTTGTGCTAATTAAAGTCATCGAGATAAAAGTATATAGAGTATTGCAATCGAACAATAAAATATTATGTATTGCTTTTCATTTTGTTTTTAGCCTTGTCTTGAGTCATTTATAAATGGGAGTGGTTTAAAAAGAACGTATTTTTTCATAGCTTTTTCGAACAAGACTATGTTCATAACGATCAAATTCCACGTAGGAATTATCAGCTCGTTCTGAGTTTAATGTGCTTTAAATGTGTACTACTTAGAGACTATTTCGTTTAACTGAAGTCAACATCATGTCTCCTGTGACTTAGTTTTTGATCTTCTAATTGACTGGATTATGTCTATGATAACTATAATGTTTAGGATGACTACAAGTCTTGCTAATTTGTACATCACTAACATATGAACGACAGAGAGAGAGAGAATGGATTATAACAAGAACTGTTAATGATGACATTATTGTATGTTTTATCATTTAATACAGAAACACAGGTTGAAATAAAATTTAAACCTAAGATGTAAAAATATAATTGAAATACAAATTATAATATAGATAAAATCAGTTTGTGGTAGTAATGAAACCGTTGAAACCTGTTTTAAATTATGTGATAATAGTCGGGATTTTGTTTCCTAAAAACGTTAAGCGTTATCTCATTTTTTTCCTGTAATATCACACAGCTATTATCGTGAACTTGAAACAGTTTACGAAGAGCTAAGCCCGGCATGTCCAAGTGGCGTTCGACTCATAATCTGAGGGTCGCGGATTCAAATCCCCGTCACACCAAACACGTTTGTTCTTTCAGTCGTGGAGGCGTTATTATGTCAGTCTCACTACTCGTTGGTAAAAGAGTAACCCAAGAGTTGACAGTGGGTGGTGATAAATAGCTGTCTTCCCTCTAGTCTTATACTGGTCAATCAAGGATGGCTAACGCAGACACCCCTTGTGTAGCTTTACGTGAAATTCAAAGGAAATAAACCGTCAGTCTTAAATCGTTACATTTCAAGGGAGAAAATACATCAGACCGGAACAATTAATATCGATATAGAGTGGGCGAACTTAAAAAAATAAACAGACAAACAAACAAATGAAGAGTTAAAATCTATTTATATCAACTATAAAATGAATATTAATGTTTTTTATTCTGCCCTAGTTGATCAGTTAAGTTTATAGATTTACCACTCATTGATACACAGACACATATTAGTGCCGTAAGTGTTGATAGTTACTTCTTAGAAATTTCGTGTGATTTAAAGTGAACATCCATCATATTTTCTTTTTTATCTACAAAACTTTTATTAATACGTTAAGAGATATAGCTTGCCCTGTTTAAGCTAGTCATTTCCTAGATTGATACACTCCCATTGTAATCAGGAGGACCCGGTATGGCCAGGTAGGTAAGGCGCTCGCCTTGTAATTTTAGGGTCGCGAGTTCGAATCCCCGTCACCACAAACATGCTTGCCCTTTCAGCCATGACAGTCAATCCCACTATTCGTTGGTAAAAGAGTAGACCAAGAGTTGGCGATGGGTGGTGATGACTAGCTGTTTTCCCTCTAGTCTTACACTGCTAAATTAGGGACGACTAGCGCGGAGAGCCCTCGTGTAGCGTTGCGTGAAATTAAAAAACAAACAAACAAACGTCGTAATCAGTGACGTGTAAACAACCTCAACAATAGTGTTTTGAAGAGTCTTAAATTTAAGACAGTGGACGTTAAGGTGCAGTACCCATTTAAAAATAAGATCTTTCTACACATTTGACAGCACTTGAACCAATAAAATTGGGTGCGTTTCTTGTCAAACAGATGGAGCAATATTTTCTACTTTCAGTCTGACTCGAGATAAAAAAAAATTGTCAGTTTATTTTAGATCAAAGTCACATTGGACCACCTGCTGTGTGTACCACAGGTAATCGAACACCGGATTATAGTGTTGTAAGTCCATAAATCTACAGCTGAACCGTTTGGCGACGAAAGTTTTCATTTTTGGAAATAAAGTTTCTCTTCAGTCTCAAAGTGCTGATACATATTTCACGAACTTTTTGTTTATTTGTTTGTTTTGAATTTCGCGCAAAGCTACTCGAGGGCTATCTGCGCTAGCCGTCTCTAATTTAGCAGTGTAAGACTAGAAGGAAGGCAGCTAGTCATCACCACTCTCCGCCAACTCTTGGGCTACTCTTTTACTAACGAAT
This sequence comes from Tachypleus tridentatus, assembly GCF_004210375.1. NCBI lineage: Eukaryota > Metazoa > Arthropoda > Merostomata > Xiphosura > Limulidae > Tachypleus > Tachypleus tridentatus. The sequence continues at coordinate 76,516,183 of NC_134835.1, read as the reverse complement.
ACTGGGATTGACCGTAACATTATAATGTCCCCACGGCTGAAAGGGCAAGCATGTTTGGTGCGACCGCGATTCAAACCCGTGACCCTCGATTTACGAGTCGAACGCCTTAACACGCTTGGCCATGCCAGGCCATCTCACGAACTATACCACTTATTAGTTATGTTAACTATAACACGGTCTTTCTTATAAGCAGCAACATATAGTTAAAACTCAATGTATTCACTCAGCTGCAAAGTTTCAACAGAACCATTTGTTTTAGGTTAGAGGTTTTAATCTTATTATGAGTCTACACAAGCTGCGATAATTTTAACCTTATTCAAATACACTTCCATGGTTTTAAAATAGGTATTGTTACAAACTAGAGATTTCTTGTTATTTTGTGGTCTGAAACAGGTCGTGCGAACTAAAATATATTTCTTTTATATCAACGTTGTCATAAAATTTCAATAAAATACGTCAGCGAGCATAATAATTGGTTTTCAGGTTGCCATAAATTTGATAAAAGAATCATATCAGATTAATAATTAGTTCTATCTTGTTAAGGAAATTCCCACAAAGCTATAAAATTCCATCAGCTTGTCTTAAACCAACTTATGAGCGAGCTATCTTTGATTAGGTTGGGTTCTAACCAAGGCGCACGTAAAGGGAATGTTCTACAAATAACCACGAGTAAATACATTCCGTGTTCATCCAGTGATTTTTTATGTTTTTAATTAATCATCTATGATAGAAAAGCTAAAGGTAGTACGTAAAACATTAACGTGATAGTTTTATCTAATTAATTATATACAATGTGAATAAAATATAGATTGTCAAGCTTGCTGTAATGCAGTTCGAGCTACAGAGGAAAACAAATCTCTCTCTAAACTAATACAAATGAAATTAGACAATATCAGTTACGCCTAAGACGTCTGCACACATATTAAGAGAGAAAAATAGATTACGTTCTTAAAATCGGATTGGTAACAGGAAAAGAAATACACTTCACAAAATAACTAATATCAAGTAACAGTTTATATGAACATAGGAAATATAGTAAACGAATGAGAGTTTTGTTTTCTATTTTATTTTTTGCCACAGCGGCTCAACTAGATCATACCAATACGACAATATTCTTCACCTAAACGCTATTGCGTCAAATAACCTTGGTTATAAACGTGCAACTGAATATTGGGATATCTAATAACCGAGAATGTCGAGAGAAAATTGAATATTGGACTAGATCTTAAGAATAACATTCTAAAGCTGCGAAAAAACGAAAATCCCTCTTTATTTTCTGAATATAACGTTTCGAGATTATGAGAATCTTCTGGTTTACCAATAATATAGTTTGGTGTTAAGCAAGTTTGGGAAATTCAAATAATTTACTTATATTGGTTTTATTGAAAAAATATGTGAACACGAAAAACAATAACGTTAGTGCTTTAAACTTACATACCTTTTTATTTTCTATTTTATAAATGACCCCCCCCCAAAAAAAAAGTTTTGTTTAATCCCTTCTGTTGGCTGAATAGAAAAAAAATATATATAAGACTTCGGTTTATTTTCCGAATCTTTGTTTGACTTTTAAGGACTTTTGGTGACTTTATAGACTAAGCAACCTCATAATGACCTGATAACCCAATAAACAAAAGTAAGTTCATAATGATCTGATAACCCAATAAACAAAAGTAAGTTCATAATGATCTGATAACCCAATAAACAAAAGTAAGTTCATAATGATCTGATAACCCAATAAACAAAAGTAACTCATAGTAATGTGGTAACGTAGTAACCAAAAACAACTTCCCCCACTGTTTGAAACCACAAAAAAACCGAAGTAACCTTTCCATCTGCCAGTAACCTCTTGGACAGAAAACCAAATATTGTGAGAGCCCCGTGAAAAGTATTTTCCTTTTCTATAGCGAATCTGTTAATAAATCAAAGTTTTGGTTAATACATCGAGAGCATGGAGTAATGGAAGACATTACAACATATTTTGTTTTCAAATCAATAATTCTGTAGAAAGGACTGCGTTAGTCAGAATGAATCCACTTTATTCACACACCCTCTCTCCCAGACACACAGAATTGTTTGAAAACTTCATTTAGTTACTTATGCAAAAACATAATTCTCACGTGGCACGTACCTGGTGACTGCCCAAGCCCTACAGATACGAGGATATATTTTTAACAGGGTAAGTCTGCAATGAAACGGGTAAGAGTAGAAACTTCCTCAATTTTCAAACATTAATGTAGTGGGTGTCCGTCTTAAAGGACCATCGTTGAAGACCTGTTTATCTCACAGGCTACTCAAAGACACTTGCAGCTAGCGACCAAACTACTAGCTACATTTGTAGCATTGTTAAGAAATTTACAGAAAACACATTCAGTGGTTACCAGGACGTGTTTTTTGTTCAACTTGGGGCATGCTAGTGGGTGAAACGAAATTCGCTGTCTGGTGAATGAACATATGCTGTACAATTATTATCAATGCTATATGCGTAGCTAGCAGTTTTAGTCACCAATTTTGATTTCATTCCTTTAAACCGCACACCCAATCTTTTTTGGCCGCACAAATACAAAAGGTGTATTTGATTAGATAGCATGACGTTTTGTCAATACACACCAACAAACCACAACAAATACGTATTAAATCAGCAGGCTCGGCATGGCCAGATGGGTTAAGGCGTTCGACTCGTAATCTGAGGGTCGCGTGTTCGAGTCTCCGTCGCACCAAACGTGCTCGGCCTTTCAGCCGTTGGAGCGTTATAATGTGACGGTCAATCCCATTATTTGTTGGTAAAAGAGTAACCCAAGAGTTGGCGGTGGGTGATGATGACCAGCTGCCTCCCCTCTAGTCTTACACTGCTAAATTAGGGACGGCTAGCGCAGATAGCCCTCGTGTAGCTTTGGGAGAAATTCAAAAAAATCAATTAAATCAATAAAGAAGATCTGATTGGATTAATACTAAATCAGTGAATCTCATTGGATTAAAGTTATTAGCGTAAATATATTCTTTTTAACTCCTTAAATCATTATAAAACAATTGTTATTAAAACTGGTAGAAAAGACCTGTTTGTTCATTCGAAAGCAAGGTCACTTTGGGCTATCTGCTGTGTCCACCGAGGGGATCTAATTCCGGCTTTTAGCACTGTAAGTCCACGGTTTGTTTGTTTTTTTTAATTTCGCGCATACCTACTCGAGGGCTATCTGCGCTAGCCGTCCCTAATTTAGCAGCGTAAGACTAGAGGGAAGGCAGCTAGTCATCACCACCCACCGCCAATTCTTGGGCTACTCTTCTATCAACGAGTAGTGGGATTGACCGTCACATTATAACGCCCCACGGTTGAAAGGGCGAACATGTTTGGCGTGGCCAGGATTCGAACACGAGACCCTTGGATTACGAGTCGAACGCCTTAACACACTTGGCCATGCCGGGCCGTAAGTCCATGGACTTTCCACTGTTACTCCGAGGTGTGAATTTCTTGCATGTCCTTATGTAAGAGAATTTACATAAAACAACTGAAGTTTAATATTAGTTTTCAAATGTAAGTGTCACCTGAAAATCATTTATATTTATCGGTACACTTTGTAAAAGTAATTCAAGCTTAGTTGTAAGGCCAACATAGCTGATTTGTTTATAGGAGTGATTATTACTGCAGTTCATAGTATTAAAAATATATATTTTTCTGAACAAGTAAACTAAATTCCTTTTCAAAAGTAAAATCAACTTGTTGTTTAAGTCAAATAACAACATATACATAAAAGAAAAACGTTATAAGTCCGCTTTTATGTTTGTTTGTTTTTTTAATTTTGCACAAAGTTCTTCGATGACTATCTACGCGAGCCGTCCTTAATTGAACAGTGTGAAACTAGAGAGAAGAAATCTAGTCATCATCTTTCACAGTCAATTCTTGGGCTACTCTTTTACCAACGAATAGAGGAATTGATCGCACATTATAATGTTCCCACGGCTGAAAAGGCGAGCACCTAACACCTGGCCATGCCGGACCATGTTTTTTTATTTTATTTTTAAAACAAACTTACTGATATATATGCAATCGTGATTAATGGTAAGAACGAAGTTACACAGCTAGTGTATCAACGTATTCTAATAATAATGAAGCATCGAGTTGTTCATGAGTTGATTTTTTTTATAAAGACATTATCAATGTAAAAGTAGCAAAAAAACATTAATTAGCTTCCTAACAATTTAAATAATGTAGTTTCGTAACAGAAAGTGGTTAGACGTTTCAGTTTTAGGATGTACATGTCAGCTCGTTGTCTTGTCATTTTCTGCTTGCTTTGGCGCCTGTTCAGTTTGAAATCCAATGGCTTGAGTAAGATCCATGTTTATCGCGGAATGATCTATTGTTTCCACTTCACTTGTTGTAAATTGAATCCCAGCAAGCGATTTAAGAAGGCTCCTATTTCGAGCCAATGGTTTTTATATGCTCAAGTATGTCACAACGTGCGCTGGGGTTTCACAGAGAGTTCCCTACTTCCTGAGTTTAAGTTATAACCAATATTTTTACAGTCCAACTCTTGTGTGATGTGTAAGTTGTAGAGATACTGAACGGAACTTGCATGAGAGTAGAATATGATTTTTAACTAGAATACGTCTCGAACAGTACGTGTTTGTTCTTTCGACTACTATAATGTTTTTGGTTTCATTTTTCGAGCCAACCTGTAAACATGTTTCTTTTAGTTTCCTATGACTTGGTCGTTTTCTTTTCGAGAACAACATTACACTTATATATTAAGGGGCTGAAACAACTTCAAAAATCGATAAATTTGTTTGTTTAGAATTAAGTAAAAAGCTACTGAAGGGACTTTCTGTGCTCAGCTCACCAAGCGTATCAAAACCCGGTTTTTAGTAGTGTGTCTGCAAACACACTGCTGTGCCACTAGGGGGCCAAAACCTGTTAAGCCTATCGTAAAACAAAAACTGATTCAGTTACACGTAAATCATTGTATCACATTCTTATATTAAGTTTTATTTTATAGAAAGAGGGAAAGTGTTATTAAAGTATTATCTCCAGTAAAAAACAGCCTCTTACCATTTTCACAGCTAAAGTGCAGGTTAACACAACATAATTTTCAATATTAAAATATAATATGCTGGTAAAATGCCATTTTTGGAACTTAGGAAAGGGTATAACTACAAACAAACATATTATTAGTGTTAACACATTATTGTGTCCAGACTTAAAGTAGAGGTTAGTACAATATAATCTTAATAATATTCAGACGACTTAATATTCATAACATTACAACTAAAGTGGAGATTGTTGTACAAGATTAACGCCAGAAGTAAAGTGGAGATTGTTGTACAAGATTAACATTAGAACTAAAGGGGATGGTGTTGTACAAGATTAACATTAGAACTAAAGTGGAGATTGTTGTACAAGATTAACATTAGAACTAAAGTGGAGATTGTTGTACAAGATTAACATTAGAACTAAAGTGGATGGTGTTGTACAAGATTAACATCAGAAGTAAAGTGGAGATTATTGTACAAGATTAACATTAGAACTAAAGTGGAGATTGTTGTACAAGATTAACATTAGAACTAAACAAGATGTAACATTAGAACTAAAGTGGATGGTGTTGTACAAGATTAACATCAGAAGTAAAGTGGAGATTGTTGTAAAGATTAACATTAGAACTAAAGTGGAGATTGAAGTACAAGATTAACATTAGAACTAAAGTGGATGGTGTTGTACAAGATTAACATCAGAAGTAAAGTGGAGATTGTTGTATAAGATTAACATTAGAACTAAAGTGGATGGTGCTGTACTAGCTCAGATTTGTAACTAATCTGGATAGATGAGAACAACACTGCACCAAAGATATTTATGGAAACAGTTAGTATGCAATTATCGTTAACGTAACAGTAGAAAGACTGTTTTAGAACTACTATAGGGATAATTAGTACAAATTCATCCTCAGAATTAAGGTGGAAAAGTTTAGTATCAAATCACTAATATCAACAGGGGGAGGGGTGTCCTACCCCTATATCCAAAATATATTACCCCTGAAATTTCTACAAAAATGACGAAACAATCAAATAATGGAGCGGCAGTTACTGGTCAGGACCTTTGTTTTTAAAGGTCATCCTTTAGCCCATCCACCCCTCCATTGGTTTCCTTTGCACTGCTGTTTGTTATTAAGCCCAAAGCTATGTAAATAGCCATCTGTGCTACGGTCACTCTGGTTATCGAAATCCGTATTCTAAAGGTATAAGTCTACAGATATAACACTGTACCAAAAGATTAAATATTAATTTCTACATTTTCTCTTTACGTTTAAGAAACTTTGAGAATGACCTAGTAAAAATAACCATGAATGTTTATCTCAAGCGTAATCTATAATAAGAAAAGGATGTGTCTGTGTGACCATCATAGCTCCAAGAGAGAAAGAACTAGAAACTTGAGATTGAGAAAACATACTTAGTGAACCCTGAAGTTGTGCACCTGGGTATTATTACTTATCCATGTGCGAGTGCGCGTACATCTTTCTGTGAGATAAGCAAGCGAAAATTCACATAGAAAATAATATGCAACCGCTATAGCTCCAAGAGGAAAGAACCTAGAACCTTGAATTTTTGCATCATGAAACAGATTTACTGTTGTACATTTATTTTGATGCCTAAGCTTGTTTCTATATAGTTTTACTTATTAGATATGAAGTATATTCTTGACTGTGAATAGCACAAGTCCCGTCTTTTCTTGAAATTTGTAGAAGGTTATTGAAAGTAAGAATCAACAATATTTGTTTACAAAAACGCGTTAGAACATTGTTGAAAGTTCTAGACTCTCGCGTGATTCGCGTAAAAAAGCAGCTAGCGAGAGACGAAACAAGATTATTAATGGTCAGCTACAGTCAGTATGTTATACGTCTAGGAAGCTATAATGGTGATTAACAGCTATTAATCGAAAAACTACAGAATTTGACCAGGAAAGTTTATAGATTTCGAACATTACAAACCGTCCAATTTCAGTGAATTACCTGTGGACGTTAGTATTTCTACGAGGACATTAGATGTTGTTGTCGGCGAATGCTTAGGCTTGTAACCGTTGAAAGGTCAATCAAGTTAGCTTGCTTAAGAGAGGCGTAATAGTGTCAACTCAGAATTTATTTGCTTGTCGTGGACCTGGATCGTCAATAAAATATTCAATTCTAGATCGGATATTTTGGTTTGTTTGGAATTAAGCATAAGGCTACACAATGGGCTGGCTATCTATGCTCTACCCATCACGAGTATCAAAATCCGGTTTATAGTGGTGTGAGTCCGCAGACATACCGCTGTGTCATTGGTGGACTAGACCTGATATAAGACTCAGTCTTGTCTGTAAGTTGGTAAAACTCTTGTAATTTGTAATTACTATTATAATGAATTGTATTGTGTTTTATTTGTATATTCAAATATATTTGTATTAAAAAAGAAATTTATGTGTATCAATCTTATTGGCAAATAACAAAAAGTTAATACATATTAACATTTATTTAACTACTAAATTAAAATTAAAATTTCCTGTTATTTGAAATAGTAATACGTTAACTTACACAACATAATAAATTGGAGACTCGTCAGAAAAAAAACAAAAAACGTTACAATCCTTACTAACTAGATCCTGAGGGTTTACATCTGGGTATTATTACTTATTTACGTGCGCATGCGCATACGTGTGAGAAACACAGAAAAGAAATGTGACGACCATAGCTCTAAGAGGAAACAACCTAGAAAGTGGAAATTTTCCACCTATACCAAATGAACCCTGAGGTACTTTCACCGGTATTATTACTTATGTTATCATGTGTGTGCGCACATACCTGTCGTTTTAATGAGTCAAGCTAACGAAAAACCACGCTGAAGAGTGTTGTTCCTTGTATAACAACCTCTAATGAATAGAAAAGCCAGTACGTTTTGGTAACAGTGTGTCCTAATAATGGCTTTCATGTAATGTTGCTTAACAACAAAAGTATAAACTAATTTTGTTGTTAGCTTATGAACTGAAAGTATAAAATGAAATGTATAAAAGTACAAAATTGAAAATATGTTTATTAATTTCTGAATTTAATCAAAGAAAACTAAATTAATAAATTAATAAACATATTTTATGTTTTGCAAAGGTTATTTTACACTATGTCTTTATATATCACACTTGTTTATGAATTTCTTTAAATCGTAACAACATTCACTACACTTACAAGGTATTAGGGAAACTTTCTTTCGCGATCCATTTGCAATCCTGTGACTAAAATCGTAATAAGCAGTCATTAAAGCAACTGTTCAATATGAATAAATGAATTTTGGGTTTTATGACTCTTCTTATTTCGAGAAATCAAGAGTAAAGTGATAAAACACACACTGTGTGTTTTTATATAGATTACATAACGTGACGTATAGTGACATCTATAATTATTTATAATAGTTTTTTTATTATCGTACCTTTATGACTTTTTTATGCTTCTGGAAAATAATATAGAATCTGTGCTTAAATAGGTTCAAAATACATACAATGACAAAGTCAACTAGAATATGCCAAACCAATAGCCCAGACAAAGTTGGGTACTTTCGATAATTCTCTAATATACTATTTTCTTTATCATTTGAATAGTGATTATATGAATCAATAAGTACTGTCATTGTAAGTAAATATTGTTAAAACAATAAAAAATCATTACGGGGTTTTCCAATTAAGGAAGTTATTTTAAGGAAGTTATTATTTTAACTTTAAATAAATAATTTTCCTAATGGTTTATTACTTTACACTTATAACGTGCTTTTCATAGTGACTAAAATATTAATGGTTATAACTTTTTATGAAAGTCAACTGTCTATATGAATAAAAATTACAATCAATTTAGTAAAATAATATGGCTAATTTGATGGATCAGTCTAGGGCCCGGCACAGCCAGGTGGTTAAGGCATTCGCTTCGTAATTTGTGGGTCGCGGGTTCAAATCCCCGTTACACTAAACATGTTCGCCCTTTCAGCCGTGGGGACGTTATAATGTGACGGTCAATCCCACTATTCTTTGGTAAAAGAGTAGTCCAAGAGTTGGCGTTGGGTGGTGATGATTAGCTGCCTTCCCTCTGGTCTTACACTGCTAATTTAGTTAGAGTAAATCATAGAGAGACCAACTCTGGCAGCACCCTACATTGTTAAAGTGTTGAACTTTCTCAACTGAAGTGTATCATTATTAAACGGTGATTCTGGAAAAATAACATCTTTCAATGGCTAACGTCGTCTACTCACAAGTGAATTTCATTAATCGTAGTTTTTAAATGACGCAAATTAATATATTCTCAAGAGTAAGTCAAACAAACATTTCGAAAAAGTTTTTTGTGCGCTTATTTAGAAATGTTTTCTCTGTGCTTATTTCGTGTCTATAACTACATTACCTTAAGAAATGCGTAACAAAAACTACACATAAGCTTACTGTGGCGCTCGACGTTCATCAGGAGCATACCTTCTGTAGCCCTTGAAGTTTCTCTTATCCAGCCTAACATCTTCCGTTGGCGACAGAGTTGAACCATCAACCAGTCTTTGGGCGGCAGCTCGAGCGCAATCGTTGGTGATGGCAAGTCTTGAGAGCCAAATAAAGCGTTCTCGCCAAAATCGAAAATAATACAAATTTTTGGGTCAGTGACTTTCATCACACTCAGAGCACAAGAAGAAAGACCAAGGTTACTCTCCTAAAAAAACAAATTCGTTGTAAAAACGTTAATTATCTTTGTTACCGGTTGTGATAAACGATGATAATATGTTGCCTTAAACAGTAGTCTGTTTTATTTTAAAAAGGTTAGAAATAAGTTTTTAACTGCTCTATTTCTAAATAAATAAACATCACATATTTAGTTGCTTTTTTACACAGATAAGAATCACGAACACATTTTAATTTAAAATATAAAGTTTATCCATCAGTGAAAAATCCTAATCAGTGGTTCGTCTTCCGTGACAATGTGTTTACAGGTGTCACTGCTTGTGTGCATTGATATGACATTGTGTTCTGAATATATAAACAGACGAATTATATATAGCTACGAAATAGAACACACACCCATATATATGTATGTATATATTAGAGAAAGAAGAAAATAGAAGTATTGGAGAGTTTAAATTATAAGTTAGTTCTAAAAACCAAGGAGTAAAAGTAAAGAGTTATAATATGTATAACACTATTTTTGCCATCCTCAGTGACGACTAGACCTTTCGTCTGCTACTATGGCTCGTCAGGCTGCATTACATATTGGTGATAGAAACTACGAAATAAACTATCATCAGTAATGTTAGATAGATGAGACGTAGAAAGAAGTAAAAATTATAAAAGAGAAAACAACGTTAGAAGTAAACGAAGAAGTAAAAACTCACAATATAAAGTAAAACTGAAGATAATAATATATATATTTACTTACAACTTATTGTAAAGCTGTAAAAAATAAGTTGTGAACGGAAAGAGATATAGAAGGCATATAAAACAATAATCAGAAAGAGACGGAAAACAAAGAAAAAAATGACAAGAGTTACAACAAATTGACAAGTGAGACGAAAAATAACAAAGATGTGTGGGAAAAAAGGAAATAAAAACAAGTGGAAAAAAGAGAAAACAGTACAAGTTGTTAGGATACAATTGTGAAGGAAACACTCAGAAAAAAACAGATAAGAAAGAACATCAAAAACAAGGAAAAATTATCGTTATGGAAAAATAAAATTGTAACAGAACTAAAACAAAACACCGCTATAACAAGTGTCGAACGTAAAACAGCTTATTGAAATGGAAATGAAAATTTTAAACAATTAGAACACAAGTCTTATCATTTTTATCTACATCTATATATATAAAATAACCAACAAAAACAGTTAGTAAACCCATGCTTGTCCAGGATTTGATACAAATATCAATAAACAATATAACATACATACTAATGTTATTAATTTTCAAAAATAAAAGAATTAGGAAAAGAAAAATCGAATTAAAAAATACACCAAAAAACAAAACCAAAACCAAAATCCCACAATATTACAAAATTAAACTGCTTCGCGCTCATTAACAGTATCAAGCAACAATCAACAGTACTTCCTTCTAACAATATCGCGTGAATTAACTCGTTTAAAGTCAACGCAGGGTTTATATTTATTGGTTTGACAACGAGATTACATATCATGTAACTAGCTAATTTAGGTAATCTTCCACAGCATTAATATCTGTATGTGACCATTAAGAAAAGCCTGTGTAAGCTTCATCATACAAATATACTAAATTTCAACGTGCTTTAGCTAGAAGGTGAGTTTAGCGCATTAATGTAACAAAGAATTCATCGCTGAACTAAATGATAGAAGGAGCAGTGAATTCAACCATAACAAAGTAAAAGATGAATTCGCTGCCCCACATAGGAAATAGTGGCATGGTTGTTTGTGGTAAAGTTGCTAAGATTATCAGCTTATATGCCTAATTGATCACAGGGAAGATAACTAGTCGGCGAAACTCACCGCCATTTCTTGGGCTGCTCTATTTATAACGAACAACAGACCGACTGTCATGTTATAATGCCTCCACGGTTCACGAAGCGAGCATGTTCGAGGACGGGTTTCGATCCCATAATTCAAAAATTTGTAGTCGAGCACTTAACCACTAGATTATAACAAGCCAATTAAAACTGAGAGAGAGAGAGAGAGAGAGAGAAAATACGATTCTCAGATGCAGGACATTAAGTACATTTTCAAATGTAATGTATAGGTTTCAGCAGATGTTAAGAATTGAGATAATCAAATAAACTTGCAAGTTACGAATGTATGTAAAAGGAAATATAAAGTAATGAACAGAAAAAAAACAAACGAAAATATTAAAGTAGTAAAATTAAAGTGTTCAGAAAACAGAAACGTTTAGAAGATAACATTGAAGGAAACAAGGATACCAAAAATTAAGAAAAAAATATAGTCATAAAACTCTACGGTAATTAAAAAGAATAAAACAAAGAAAATAGTGATAAAACTCTACGATAAAGAAAAAATAAAAATATAACAGTCATAAATCTCTATGGCAATGGAAAAAGAAAGAGAATAGTCATGAAACTTTACAGTAATAAAGAAATAAAAATTAATAGTAATAAATCTCTATGGCAATGGAAATATAATAGTGATAAAACTCTACGGTACTGGAAAAATGATAAAGAATAGTGATAAAACTCTACTGTAATGAAAAATAAGAAAATGGGAGAAGAGGCTATATATGTATATATAAATGAAAAAAAAACAAACTTTTATTATCTGAAAATATAATGCACAAAATGAAAAAGAGTTTTAAGAATTAATAAAAATACATAACTAAGCGATCCAGGCAAACAACATGATACTCTTGATTTAAATCTGGTCTATAGAGCCAATTTTCATAGCTTATTTATTCTCTTACTTAGTCTTCTCTCGCACAGTACTCAACATAACATTAAAGTTTACAACATGCCAGAGATAAAATATAAGAAATTTCTTACCCAGTGAAATGGCATGAAGCGGTTCATAAGATGAGTGGGGATAATAAAACAGTCTCGAATTTCTTGAACTGCTGAACCTCCTCGATGTTCTTCCACATCGGCTGTAGGGAGTGAACGACGTGGCGGCTTCCTCTTCTCATCTTTGCGCTTTGTCTGTTCTTGAACCATTGATAACTGCTGTGTTCGTTTAATACCTTGATCTAATGTTGTTTCAGAATATCGATATGAGCTGAGATGACTTAAAGATTGAAAAGTATCTCCAGTTTTTAGTTCAAATTTATCTTTTGATCTTCTCCATGTTTTACTCTTACTTTTATCCCTAGCGGAAAATTCTGGAGACATCATTGTCGGGCTATGGCAGAAAATGTCAAAATCTTCATAATCTGGACGAGAATGTTCTCGACCCATCCTGGATCCCTGGATATCTGAAAATCGAATTATTTCCGAGAATTCTTTATCACCTGTATAATAATCTCTCTGGAAGTGGTTAACTCGACCTGCTAATAGTTGAGAATTATTTTCCTTCCTTTGTGGGTTCCCATTGCTACCTACAGGTGGCGCTTCTTGGGAAAAGCCCGAACTAGTTCCTGTTTTGCGTTGTGAGCCAGTCCTATCCATATGGAAATAAACGTGAGTACTCAAATGCTTAGTGAAAGAAGCCATTAGCGATAGTTTAAAACTTTTTCCAACCTTTACCTTATTCTTTTCTGCTGTAACACTACGAAAATCCATTAATGAAAACAGCTTCACGTTAAGTAATACAAACAGAATATATATAGATGTGCAAGATGGTTGACTGTTGTCACTTTTAGAGGCATGTTTTTAATTAAATATGTTTAAATTTCCCTCCATTAAGAAAACATTAACTTGTAATTCGAGAGTGGTGCAATGTGAGGAAAAGATTAACAACAAAGTGCGTTAAAATCAACATTAACATAAGCGAGTTAGACGAGTTACGCAAAGTGAGATTTTTGGGAATCAAGTATGGCACTGCTCCAGTGTAATAACTTAAGCACTTCCAAACCTACTAGGTTTAAAGCAGACCTTGGCGTTCGTCCAATGCAGAATAACCTAAGCACTTCCAACACCTACTAGGTTTAAAGCAGACCTTGGCGTTCGTCCAGTGCAAAATAACCTAAGCACTTTCAACACCTACTAGGTTCAAAACAAAATATAATCTTCTACTTCCCTTTAATCCATGGTTACCAGCACGTTCTTTGCTTTCCGAGTTTGGGAAACAGGTAGGACTAGTCGTTCGTATGGAAATGAATCTTACGTCTAGAGCTACCAGGTAATACGATTTTTAACTGTAAATAACTGAAAGTATAAGAAATGCACATGGACTGTGCTCATGTGAAAACGACAACAACAAAAAAACAACTGTTAAATATACGAAAAATAACCAGTGAACTGCTGCAGCAACAGGCGGTTGTTGAACAAAAGCGTATCGCAATTTGCCACTGACACTCCCCAAACCCGAGAGTCAACTCGGTGTCTGGACATGAAATCCATACTGCTTTCTCTATCGCAGCGCCATCAAACGACGAATAAACCAAATGCGTACCGCTATTTTAAGATTGTACACATGAACACGCTCTTGCAATACGTAGATCAATATTTCTCCTTCTTATAGGTAGTGGTTCCTGTATGACAAGGAATAAATCTTGAGGGATGTCGTTCTTATGGGTTTCTCCTACTGTTTGATTTTATATACGTGAGTCTTTGCCCTTTTAAACTGATACTTTATTTCAGGTTCGATAAACGTAAAAAGTGTTAATAGACCGTAGAGTTTGTAAATATTTACTGGTTTTTGAGAAATTTTTACTTCTAAAACAAGTAAAGAAAATAAAATAAAAAAGAGTTGATGCTAATTTTTCATTCCTATAGTTTTAATTGAGAGTAAACTTAGTTATCGATTCAACCATCATCAATTTCAGGTCTCATAACCTACCTTCAAATCTAGAGTGACAATATTCGGGTTGATAGCTCACATAAGCCAAGGATGTTGGAAAGCCATTGGTTACTATGCAACTAATCAGAGAGTAAGACATAACTTTGCTACAAAATAGTTAAACCTATGGGCCCATTAGATAATAAATCAGCGTGTTATGAATAAATAAATAAATATGTTAAAAGCACTCAGGAAGGTGTGGTGTTTGATGTTTTTTAATATTGATAATGCTTTATTCCAAAAATGGTCTCAACAATTAGGTCAAAGTTCAGGCAGTTCCCGCCCTTAATTTAGAACTGGTGACTAGAGTGACAAAAGCACACGTCGCCTGCACAGTTGTGTTTGTTTGTTTGTAATTAAGCACAAAGCTACACGAAGGGCTATCTGTGCTCTGCCCACCACGGGTATCGAAACTCAGTTTCCAACGGTTTATGCCACTGAGGGGCGTCTACACAATTACTTCTAAACGAATAATGGGAGTTAATGTCACTTTTATAATTCGCATACAACTGAAGGGTTAATCGTCATAGAGTGGGTTCGAACCTTGAACCTTTGATATGCAGTCCATTATCTTAACCATTATGTTACTTACAGTTCAATAGTGTGTGCCAAATGAAAGTACACATGTAGCTAATAAGATGGCTACCAGTAGGATGGTAGAGAACTAATGTATACAATCAAATAAAAACCTCTGACATACGAATACAAAATAAATAGTTTTTATTGTCAAGTAAAACCTGAAATATAATACACCCCCTATATAATCAAGTTAAACTTGTATATAACACCAGACTAGAAAATAAAGTACTATTGTGCTCAAATGAAACCTGTAATACTGTAATACAAAAGAAGCTATGTAGTCGAACGAAACCCCTAACACCGTAATACAAGAGAATGCGTCTGTGCAATCATGTGAAATTTGTAATACCGTAATACAAGGAAAAGCATCTATGCAGTCCACTTAAATCTATAGGAACGTAAATAGCTGAAGTTAAAAAGGATCTACAAGGATTTGCGAAAAATCTTAAACTCCAAAATGGAAACGCATGTAATTTTAAGTTACTAGAAAAGTTACATATTTTAAAGTTTGTTAAAAAAGACAAAGCGTGCTGTTTAATTTTTACAACATTACTTTGAAAGACAATAAAGATTAAGAAAATTATAGGGATAATTAAGTTATATATATATATGTAAGGTTTAGACTTTAGAACATTGAGAAAAGTATCGTCTACCAAAGTCATCGATTCAGTTGTAACAGAGGAAACTGGAATATACGTTTCAAGTATCTATACGTTTGTGACTATAATATCATGAAACTTATAAAACTTCGTGTTCTTTTGCGGGTGTCCTTAAATACAGGATTCATTATTTATGGATACTATTTCAGAGACAAGTCTTCTCATCAAAGAAGGTACTTTCCTCATCAGTTTTTCCACTCGAGATGCTTTTTACTTCATTCTGTTCACAATTTCTCAATTTTTTTTGCAACAGCAGTTAGTTATGCACGAGTATATTGCTAACCTATCAATATAACGAAAAGAGGCCGAGACAGTTTCGAAAACCATACTTTAATTCATATTATGTGTGACTCAAGAAAGATCAGTAATGATTCACATTTTGTGTATAAGACGAACATTACATTTGGATATGATTGGTTGATCACTTGTAAATGAAGACAACGTTGCATTAAACCTCCAAAAAAACGAAATACGAGGTGTTATTTTTAGGAATTTTTTACATAAGTTTATTTTTCAAATGCTACCAGTTCAGTTTTAATTGTTATTCAACTATAGATACTGTTTAACTTAAATGGGAAAAAGTGTAATCCTTCCAATGTTGCGTTTTAATAATAACTAAGATAATGCATTTAAATTTGATTACATAGTTTTCGATTAGGATTGCTTGGGAATCTTGCGCTATAGACGTGACGTGCTTTGGTTTTCTGATTTTAAACAAAGTTTGGTAATTATAAAGTTACAAGTACTGCCTACAGTACAACGTCTGTAAATTATATTCCTTTTATGTAACAGGCAAATAAGCCAGTTTACCTTAATTTGTGAAATCAAATACAGGCAAGGATAGTATAGGAAGTTCCTTGGGTTTTCAGATCTACAACGCTAAAATACAGGGTTCGATTACGTGCGGTGGAAAGAACACAAGTAACCCGTTGTGATGCCTTGCGTTAAGACAAAAAAAAGGAAATGTTGAAGGTAATTGGATTAAAACGAGGGACGAAAAAATTTTGTTACTTTGAGAATGTTTCTAACGAATGTCATAATATAGTCATTTTGATAAATTAGTTTTTGTTTTGATAAGTTACATATTTTCATTCATTTACCTTTTATTATTTATAAAGGAACCATCAAAGAATAAGAGTATTGGGCCTTGATTATATAAAATCTCGTTTTTTATTTTTTTTAATTTCGCGCAAAGATATACGAGGGCTATCTTCGCTAGCCGTCTCTAATTTAGCATTGTAAGACTAAAGGAAAGGCAGCTAGTCAACACCATCCACTTTCAACTCTTGGGTTATTCTTTTATCAAAGAATAGTGGAATTGACCGTCACGTTATAGCGTTCCCATGGCTAAAAGGGCAAACATGTTTAGTGTGACGGGGGTTCGAACTCATGACCCTAAGATTACAAGTCGAGCGCCGGGTTCATAAAACCTCCTATACCGACAAACTCATACAGAAGTGCTTAAAATATCAATATAAGTAGAGAAAAATAAAGAAATCGGATTATCTATATTAAATTCAAAAACGTTGGAAAAATACGTATTAACTTAACCCTTAAATACTATTATGAAATAAGTTTACACTTTGGCAGTCGAAACTTTGACAAGTACACGTTTTATAATCGGATGTAATTTCAAACTAACTTGTTATAACAGTTTTCTACTTCCTTTAAAATTATGTATATATATATACAAAGAAATCAATACATGCAGACACGCACGTATCTACATATTCTCGATTCAAATCCTTGTTTATTTCCAAAGGTACCACGAAATATGCCCAGTTTTTGTGTAATGCTGTTCTATTACGCTAAAGGGTTTTGCTTTAGTATCTATAGCTTTAACTTTAAAGATGAGGACGTTTCTACGAAGGGCATGGTCATGGCCAGGTGGTTAGGGCGTTTGACTCGTAATCTGAGAGTCGTGGGTTCGAATCCCCGGCACATCAAACATGTTCGCCCTTTCATTCGTGGGGACATTATAATGTGACGGTCAATCCCACTATTCGTTGGAAAAAGAGCAAGCCAAGAGTTTGCGGTGGGTGGTGATGACTAGCTGCCCCTTCCTTTAGTCTTACATTGCTAAATTGGGGACAGCTAGCGCAGATAGCCTTTGTGTATGTTTGCGCGAAATTTAAAAGAAACAAATCAAAGTGCGTAATGAGTGTGATTTGTAAACGTTCTGCTCAGTGAGTTTTCGTGTAAAATCTTGATTGATTCCTTGTGTTTAACAATCTTGCCATAGGAATATGTTTGTTCGGAAAGGATTCTTAAGCCACAAACTTGTCCGTGGCGGAATTGTACTGTGAATGGTAAAAAAAAACACCAAAATACAAAGTCGTTAACCAGTTATGTAGCTGTTTAACATGTCGCTTATAACTCTAGGATATGACAGTGTTTTAATAAATTCATATCATTTAAATCATTTTACCAATTACACAAAATAAAACCCATCAACGTGAATACATACATTGAAAAATTTTTTCACTGGTTCCACTTTGAATACGTTTATAAAATTGCCTTTACAGTATATTCGAAAACTGACTAAATAAGACTAGAATATCTTGGGAAGAATACGTTTGGATACCAGCTCCCAAAAGAAAGAAAAAGATATAATTCAGGAATCCAATGAGTGATATGGATGTGTGTACATGCACGCATCTGTGTTTCTATGTATGTTGATAGTTGGAGTTTTATTTATTTTTACTACAATTCATTCAAATCACGTTAAAATTGTTTGCTTGATCTAGAAGTTCTGTGTAAACCTAGGCAAGGTCTGCTTGTGTTTAGTCTTCCCCATTGTAAAATGTTAGATTAGATGAAAGGAGCTACTGAACAGCAGCCACTGCCAACGCTAGGAATACACTTGTCTGACCATATAATAGTGCGTTACCACCATTCTTAGAGAATACTCATGTTTCCAAAATGTGAAACACGTGTTTTGGGAAATTGGACACGAACCATGAACCCTTTGATCAAAGCCCAGACACACTAGTTATTACTCCGAGCCCAGTCATTTAGGTTCCAAAGCACAATAAAATAAGAACAATAAGACAGTTATATAGATATGCAACTGTTCTCTCACAGATTAGGAGGTAACGTAAGAACCAATACAAACAAAATAGGTTTTATTTACATATTTGGTAACAAACAAGCATCATAACAGGTTTTATTTCCATATTTGGTAACAAACAAGCATCATAACATTAGATCGTGGAAAAATAACTCAGCCATATAAAGGATTTCGTAAAAAGTGTTCTTCGCTTGTATTCTAATCAGCTGCAAACATTGTTGATATGAAATTTACGAGCTATCACCAGATGGCGTTGATTGAATCAGATGAATAAATAGAGTCATCACTGAAATAGAGTCATCTATATATTTCTCACCTTTCGTCATTGAAATAACACAAAATGATGTGTATGGATATGACTAATTTTGCTAACATAATAAATTAAATTCATTTTATAAATCATTTACCAAGAAGCATCTGGAATGAAAGTGTTAATAGTTTACGTACTACTGTACCACGTTATCAGGTAATATACTTCACGAAGGTTGAAACTGAAATTTTTACATGTAGAAAGAAAGATACAAGCTTTCTGTCGAAAGTTTATTTTAAGTAGTAGGAAACGATAACTTTTGACCATTTTCCCGTGAGACGTATCTCAATCTTGGAACTATTTATTGTTTAAGGGTTATCGTAGGTACGCCGTTTCGAGTTAAGACCGTATAAAAATTTAAGACTGAATGAAAGATAAAAACTGGAGAAATCATGGAAGATGCGTATTCTCATATAGAACCTATTCGTTGCAAAGAACGTTCGCTCCCCAGTGAGAAGTATCGACTCTAAAGGTTCTTATGAATACTTAACTGCGATACGTTGACTGAGTCTAAATACATCCCTTAGAGCATGGAAGATGAGAAAATCTATAATGGTGTTTGTAACGTTTTGCTTGGATGCCTCATTGTAACAGCTCTGTAAGTCAGTGGTACTTTACCATATACAAATCAATGGCCTTCTTGATGTTAAAGTTCAGCGGCTTAATTTTTTTTGAAATTTTATTCATTTTAAAATATTTCAAATTTTTAGACAAACAAACTTTATTTAAAATCTTATTTATTTTCAAACCTGGCATGTATAAAGGATATTGACCTGAATGACATAGAAATGTACAAGTATTAGTCTTACACTGCTAAATTAGGGACGGCTAGCACAGATAGCCCTCGAGTAGCTTTGTGCGAAATTAAAAAAAACAAACAAGCATACATATACACACACACATATACATTGTGTAAAACGCATTATTTCAGTTATCAATGGGAGTGTATCACAAATACTACATAAGTACAGCCAGCTGCAAAAATTGTAGACAATTCTCTTCAGCCATATATACATATATAAATAGACCACGAAACCTTACTTTACTATGGTTATCTACATGATATATTTGTGACAATTAGAAACACACGCTGCGTGTTTTTTGCTCTATTAGCTTAGATTTGTGAAAACTAAATTTTTCACGACATTATAAAACTTTGACACTTACAGAAGTTGTCACATTGTCACATATGTTTTCCTATAATATGAACAGAGCTGATAACGGTTATTTGCCGTAATAGTTCTTGTACTACTAGTGGTTGGTATTACAGTGAAATCTCTTCAGGCTTTGTATAACAGGTTTTATAGCTACACCAACCGCGTGACGTTGTATAGTTATTAAAGAATATGTCCTTTGTATGACATAGATGCCATTGCATTCTAAAAGAATTAGTTGGTTTAAGTTCTGTATGTAGCAAGCCAGACAGGTTCACTGTCTTAGTTCTCAAACTGTGAATAGAAGGCGACTGTTTAACATCTTGTATATGTTTTGTAACCTAGTATGTTCTGTTTTTGTCAAATGAGGAATTTTTGTTGTGTGTAAAACTTTGTTGTCCAGCATACGTTTTTGTTTAGTTTCAGTTAAAGGCAAAAATTAGAAGTCAAACTCAATTACAAACAATGAATGTTCTGCTAAATCTCTTGTTAAAGTACTTAATGTAATTTTCTGTATGAATTAGTGTGCCATATAATGCAATGGGGTGAAGTTTTATTGATGTAACCACAGAACGTGTATAGTTTTTAAATTTTGATATGTACTTTTCTTGTCCTTTCCTTGTATTATAATTGCATCTAGATTTGGATTAAAATACAATAACTTACAAACGACATTTTCCAGGCAAAGTACCTAAGGAAGAGAGT
This sequence comes from Tachypleus tridentatus, assembly GCF_004210375.1. NCBI lineage: Eukaryota > Metazoa > Arthropoda > Merostomata > Xiphosura > Limulidae > Tachypleus > Tachypleus tridentatus. Next base: position 76,495,276 of record NC_134835.1, on the reverse strand, counting down.
AATAGTTGTTTCTAAAACAGTGATAATATTAATTGGTTCTAAAAGAGCAGTTGGGATCCAGGCAGAAAGCACAGATAAGAGATGATCAAAATAGTGGCTTGTGTTCTGGAAGACGTGGGAATATGTGGAAATCTCTTCACTGGGTTTCTATGTTTCCGATTATCAGAAGTTGAACCAACTACTGGTCCATTTCATTATCAGGGCTGTCTGAGACTGGAGTCTTCCATGGACTATGGCTAGATAAAGGCTGTAGACAAGACTCTCTGAATAGTTGTAATACAACCTCTCTGAGCTGGGCTGCTGGGTCTACTAAGGCTTGGAACAAAGCTTGACACTGTGCCAAATACGACAATAACGTGTTTGTTATGTCTATGTATCACTCTGTCAATTGGGAACAAGGAACTTGTACTTAAAAGAGCATTGAAGTCTGTGAGCACCAGTCTGAAGTGGTGTATCTGACGTATTGGCTTAAACACCATAGGAGGTTATCTGTATCTTCAACTGCAGGTTAATGGTGGTGAAGTGAAGCAGACAGCATTAATATTATTCAAAGGGACAGCTAGTGAAGACTCGGGAACAAGGAATAAATATCTGATGACCAATAGAAACAACTTATAACTTGACTTTATTGTCTGATGACCAATTTAGACAACCTATATCTTGATGTTAATGGGTGATAACCAATGCAGACAGCTAAATAACCTAACTTGATTGTCTGATGACTAATTGAGAAGCTAAATAACTTGACTTGATGGAGCATTTGTGGAAGGAACAGCTCAGTGACTATGATTTGTACACCAGTATTTGTGTGCTTTCCTATAGCAAAGCCACATTAGACTATTTGCTGAGTCCACCGAGGGGAATCGAACCCCTGAGTTTAGCGTTGTAAATCCGTAGACTTACCGCTGTACTAGCGGAAAACGCAGTATTTCAGTACAAGACTTCATAATATAATACATTCATGGAGTTTGCGAAAACCAAACAAAAACCATGAGATTGTAACCACGACTATATATTGTTGTTTTTCTTCCCTTTCTGAATCTACTTGTTTTTATTACAACCAAAGTTATTATTTCAGCATATCTGTAAACAAAGGCGGTGAAATGGTGCTCATTGGAGGAATAAAAGATCAAGTACAACAACGACGTGTAGTGTGAACAAAGAAATATACTTTTCTGCGAAAAAAAAATCTAGATTTATACACAAGGTTATTAAAACACTTGTGTAAACAGGAAGCTGAACAACTCAAAATCGACAAGTGCTTAGTTAATTTTCACGTGTGTACGGTAGCAGAAAACCCTTGAAGATTATGTACGATTAGTCAGTGTCTTATTTATAAAACAGAGTATCTCATTGGAAAAAATGGCGCTTTTCAAGTAAAGTAAGGTAGACTTGTTCTTTTTTTGAGACGATACTGTAGAAACTATGGAGACTGTGGGTTGTCTTTGGTGCACATAGGGTAGAAAGCTACGAGAAACAAACAAATTCTTTTTTATTTACATTCAGTTGGCCTTATAAACGCTTTTAAACTATAATATTAAACAGCGAGTTCTTGCATATTAATACCCAATAGCATATAGAAAGTGTTATTAATTTTTAACGTAAAAAGATACAAGCCCTTATTGTCATTCATTTTAAGGGTAAAACATTTTTGAATGAGGCGTGTATTTTAATAGTTATAAACGAAAAAGAAACTTGAAAAAGGTATTTTTGGAGCATAAGAGCAGAAGGGGAGGGGTTGGAGCCCCTTAACTACTTCCACAATGCACTTCACTGAATATCAACACCTGCCAGTAAATTCGTCTTTAGTTTTGCCATGGGATCACAATATTGTATATGCTGTCAGACGTTGTTTTATGAAAACAGTTGTAACGGGTTCAATATTATTTTAATGTCTATGTTTGTTTCAGTTTAATATACATTTAGAAATGTATGTAACTTATATTATTAAATGTGTATTGCACAAGTTCTGCCTGTTCTCTACGTTTGTAGAAGATTCTCGAGTGGACGAATCAACAATACATGTTTTACGAAACTACTAGCGAACATTGTTGGTAAGCAAACTTTCGAGAATGTCGCTTTAAGGCTTATAAATCGACCCGCCGAGAGACATGTATATAATATTGTCGATCTACTACAATCAATATAATATAAGTCTCGGAAGCTATGATTGTGATAAACGCTTATTGATCAGAAAACTATAGATATTTGGCAAAGGAACATTTATAGATTTCGAACATTACGAACCGTTCAACTTCAGTGAATTAACTTCGGACGTTCCTATTTCTACGAGGACATTCGATATCTATCTTCTTCCGCGAAAAGTAATCTTATAAATTGCGTTAGGCCAAACAAGAATGGAGCTAGCTAGCATTCCCGTTTGTTTGTTTGTTTTGGAATTTCGCACAAAGCTACTCGAGGGCTATTTGTGGTAGCCGTCCCTAATTTAGCAGTGTAAGACTAGAGGGAAGGCAGCTAGTCATCACCACCCACCGCCAACTCTTGGGCTACTCTTTTACCAACGAATAGTGGGATTGACCGTAACATTATAACGCCTCCACGGCTGGGAGGGCGAGCATGTTTGGCGCGACTCGGGCGCGAACCCGCGACCCTCAGATTACGAAGCGCACGCCTTAACGCGCTAGGCCATGCCGGGCAGCATTCGCGTTAAATGAGACGTATCTGTGTATCAACATAACATTAATTCGTTCGTAGTGGACCTGAACCAACGATAAAATATTCAGTTCCAAATCAGATAGAAGACTGAACATTGTTTATGAGTTTGTAAACTTTTGTATATAAACAATGATATATAATAACCATTATTATAAATTTATTGTTTTTAGTATTTTGAATTATATGTTAGTGTTAAGAAAGAAAATTGTGTGTGTCAATCTTGTTGGCAAATGTCATAAATTTAATACGTATCAACATTTAATTGACTTCTAAACTTAAATTCATATTTCTGGCTATTTGAGGTCGTAATACCTAACGTGAGTAATTAATAAATCGTCAACTCGTCCGAGATACGCCCGGCATGGCCAGGTGGTTAAGGCGTTCTACTCGTAATCTGAGGGTCGCGGGTTCTAATCCCCATCACACCAAATATGGCCGCCCTTTCAGCCGTAGGGACGTTACAATTTTCTCTCAATCCCACCATTCGTTGGTAAAAGAGTAGCCCAAGAGTTGGCGGTGGGTGGTGATGACTAGCTGCCTTCCCTCTAGTCTTGCACTGCTAAATTAGGGACGGCTAGAGCAGCTAGCCCTCAGCGTAGCTTTGTGCAAAACTGAAAACAAACAAAAAATCGTCCGAGATAAATTATAATACGTAACACTTTCTCAATTGCTTCACGTGCAAGTTTAAGTTTAAAAGTCTTTGTATGTCGAATATGTGTACAAAATTTTAAAAACAACATTACCTAAACGCATTTATGAATGCATAAATAAGGACAACAATAAATAAATACACACACACACACACACACACACACACACACACACACATATATAAAAGTTTCTAAAAATTATATAAGTTTAACTTCTCACAAAATTTATGTACGATTAAATTAAACACAATTTGACATCACATTATAGCGATCCTATCTGTGTTAGTACAGTAACTGGCTAATGCTTCTGTATAATAAATAAATATTCCTGAATTTCCTGTTGTAGTCTTTGTCATTTTCTAAACTTTCAGTCATAAAAACATTTTATATCAATTACCTGAGAAAAACTAAATTTTTACCATATTCCTGAACAATAGGCATTTCATTGTTACAGCAATTAGCACTTGAGTTTCTGTTTAGTGTAAACTAATTTGCTTAAAGTATATTACCAATGTAATCAGCAAGTTAGGTTTTTTTTTAAAAATAGACATCAGTATGAAACCTATAACTGTTACAATACTTAAATTTTAGTTGTTATTTATTCCATTTCTATAATTTAACAATATTATTATTTAATACACGTAAACAACTACAGATATTAACAGGTAAAAAGGTGTTAATAATTTACAAGGTTACTTGTAAAAAAATAGAGCGAACTGAACAAACTGTCAGAAGTCTGAGAAACTAATTAAGACACGTCTTCTGATATCAGATTTCTGACAGTATTTCCGTTTACTGGTTTTTGTGTTGTTTTTTCACAATTTGCTATACACAATATTGTGTTCTCTTATTATTATTACATAGTTACTGCAGAACGTGATATAAAATGTTCACTCTTTCAGCCATGGGGGCGTTATAATGTAAATAAATAAATATTCGTTATTTATTTATAATACGGTTATTCGTTGTTGAAAGAGTTATTACAAGGGTTGGCAGTGAGTAGTGTTGAATAGTTGCTTGACCTCTAGCCTGTCATTGCTAAATTAAAGACAGCTAGTGCAGATAGGTCTCGAGTAGCTTTGCACGAAATTCAAACCTAACCAATAACTTGATGTTCTGTAAAGGATAGGTCTTTTTTTTTTCTATTGTGCATTGACGTAATTGGTGTAGTTGGTTCTCGTGCGAAAATGCACTTGTTCGTGTGATAGAAGAAGGACATGTTAACTGACACGCATGTTGTGGGTGAAAGGATAATGCCAGAAAGACATGTAGCCATTCCTCTCACAGCCAGTGTTATCGTCAGAGAAAACTCTTTCGAAAGAGCAATATTATATTGATGAATTCTGTCTTGTTACTAAACTGAGCAACAGGTAAACATTGATAACTTGTCTTGGTGTTATTGCAACATGTAATATTATTAATTCTCAAGCTTTATGCGTTTAGTTGTTGATAAAAAAGTTTTTAACATTGTATAAGCTTTGTTTTAATGGATTTTTAATATTAAATTTCGCCATCCAGAATTCTAATTAAGTGAAATATGAAACACATATCGCAGTATCTGAATATAATAAAATTCAGAAGAAGTTGTCTTATAGATAGATCGCTGGCACTTCGCTCATCTCATACCAACTTAAAATAATGTTCTATTAAAATATTTTGTGAAGAATATCCATCAGTACGTGAAGTGACTGGAAATTCCAGATAGTTAAACTAAAAAAAGAATTACATATGTTTGTATTACATATTTTGAAGTTGAGAAATAAGTGTTAAAACATGAACACTTACTTTCAGCTACACACATGCCATGCCTTCTCTGTACTGAACATTTACCGGTGTTAACGCTTGATCTTAACTTGAGTTCTGTATTACTATTTATAATATAGATATAACTTTAACACCAGTCTAAAGTACGAAACGTCATATCAACAGGTGCTTGATTACAGCCTTTATCCAAAAAAACTTATATCAGATTTAATCTGTATTCCTTTAGACTGATTATATCTACTTAAAACATCACTTTTAAATGGATTATAAAGAGTGCCAAGTTTCTGCATCTTTCTACAATCTTATAACAATAGTCAGCAACTTCTATCGTTTTTCTTATGTAATACAGGTATCTTGTACGATGTTCTATGAATAAATAGTTAAGTAAGAAAAAAAAGGCATATTATGAAACATTTTAGTAGGACTTCAGACTGGCAGGCACCCAAACATTCACACTAGTGCACACAGCTGAAACGTTTGTCCTTCTACAGCATGATATAATCTAGCTATTGTTAATATACCCAATTGTTTCCTTATTATAAGCCCTTTCCTTGTACAGCGGTAAGTCAACGGGTTTACAACACTAAAATCAAGGGCTCAATTTTCCTGGCTGCGCTCAGCAGATAGCCCGATGTGGCTTTGTTGTAAGAAAACACACACAAACACACCTTATTAAAAGTTGTGTATTCATGAACTTCGAAAATAAATTAAATTAACTGAACTCACCAGGTGTCTTTCTATTAGGCAAACTATTACCTGTGAAAGAGATTAAATATACTCTGGAGAGAAATACCTACAAGTTATATGCTATTTTAAATCTAACCTTTTTTCCTTTTTATCTTACTTCCTTCATGTTGTTTAATTTGATGAACAATAGAAAGATGGCAGTTACAACGAACATTTGATATGTGTGTGTACAGTAACAAACGTTTTATAGTTGAACGTTTCGGAACACAAGTATTCCATACACAGCAAGCTATACTGAACAACGTTAATGTATTATGTACAAAAAATTTATAAAGTTTAAATATTTTATAATAAAGTAATTTATATGTAGAATAAAAGGATGATGTAAATTAAAAGACAATCAAATAAACAAAGAATAGGATAATGAAACAATGTTATACAAGTGTTCAGAACAGACTTAACTGATAATGAAGGATAATGAAACAATGTTATACAAGTGTTCAGAACAGACATAACTGATAATGAAGGATAATGAAACAATGTTATACAAGTGTTCAGAACAAACTTTACTGATAATGAAGGATAATGAAACAATGTTATACAAGTGTTCAGAACAGACTTTACTGATAATGAAGGATAATGAAACAATGTTATACAAGTGTTCAGAACAGACTTTACTGTAGTAAAACTGTATTGTTGGCGTATAATTTTGCTAATTTAAGTTGCATTACACCGACAACATGTATATTTATATAAGATCCTGAAACGCCTAGGAGTAGATAATAAGTCTTAATTACGAATTTCAAAGTTATTTCATCTGGATCATCCAATATTGAACTTTTAATTAAAGACAGTTCATCCATTATACATGAACTCACAACTTTAAATAATAACAGAGCTTCACTACAGTTAGGTCTGCTCTGAATGGTTGTATAGTGTTGTTATAATTGTTTCATTAACCTATTTTTTGTTTATTTATTTGTTTTTTAATTTACTTTTAGTAACTTACTCTGTTTCATATAGCTTGCTAAAAATGGAATATGTATATTCTAAAACGCTTAAGAATTAAATGCTTGTTTTTGAACACACACGTGTTAAATGATCATTGTTTCTGTCGTCGTTCTATTGTTTAACATTAAGCTTTGATTCTCGTCGGATGAATGTTTTAATTGAGTATTGATTGAAAAATGTATCTCAGAACGGCTGGTATGGGTATTAGCACTTTCATTGATAAGAAGAGGACAACGTTTCGACCTTTCTAGGTCATCTTCAGGTTAAGAAAGAGAGAGTTTGAATGTGACCGTTGACGGACACATGTCTTAGGAACAAGCGTATAAACGGATACCGAATTGTAGGGAGCTTTGCAGATGGATGCTAGGTTATTAATTAGTACAGGTATAAAGATGTTCCTTTATACTGATTTAATGTTGGTTTTTAATGCAGTATAAATAGGACTTCTTTGATTTTGCGTTTGTTTATATTTGTTTCCTCACTTAATATCTGGGAGTTTTCTATGGTTATGTTGTGTTTATTTAATTTGCAGTGTTCAAAAACGTGTGAAGGTGTTTTTCGTGTTCTTTGAGTCTAGTTTCAATTTTTCTGTTTGCTTCTCCAATATAAAAGTCGTGGCAGTTGTTGCATTGTATTTTATAAATTGTGTTGGTGTTGTGTTTGTCAGTGTAGTTTTTACATAGTATGGACTTTTGTTTTGTACTTGGTTTTTGAATAAATTTGGTGTTTACTAGAATGTTGTGTCCTGTTATAAGTTGTTTTTTTTTCCAAATGTTGGTTATTTTTTTAGTTGATGTCAGGAACATATGGTATGTTTTGAACACTGCAAATCAAATAAACACAACATAACCATAGAAAACACCCAGATATTAAGTAGGGAAACAAATACAAACATGCGCAACATCAAAGAAGCCCTATTTATATAGCAACTAAAACCAAAATTAAATCAATATAAAGGAACACCTTTATACCTATACTAACTAATAACCTAACATCCACCAGCAACGCCCCCTACAATCCGGTACCCGTTTATACTCTCGTCCCTAAGACATGTGACCGTTGACAGGCACATTCAAACACTTTCTCTTTCTTAACCTGAAGATGACCTAGGAAGGTCGAAACGTTGTTCTGTACTTTATTTTAATAAAAGTGTTAATACCCATATCAACCGTTTTGAGACACACTTTTATTTCAAGTACGTTTCACGTCATCAAGAATGGGTATTGATTTAATTTTACCGCGTGATCTAATTAAAAATAGAACACGTGAAAATCTTATTATTCCTAATAAAAAGCTTAAAGCCATCAGACACCTTTTACTGATGACAGCAAAAGAAATTGTTTGAATTATATTGTAAGAATTACCGTATTTCGTGGCGTCGAAGACGCACCCCTATTTTGATTAGCTAAATCTTGAAAAAAACTAACAAAAACATAAGAATAAGGCCGCAGCACTTCCACCAATCTCACTACGTGGATTGTTTAGTGACTTAAGGTACATAAATCCTTTTGCTCAGTTCTCGTTTTTTGTGAGCTAAATGCTTATCGTATCTACCTTTGAAAGTGTATATCTTATATTACCACTGTAATATCTGTATAACTTTATTATAACCAGTAATAACTTTATTCTAAACCTGAAGAATTAAAAAGAGTTCCGGTATTACAGTACCATATCTACAGTAACCTGATCTTGTTTATTTATTTATTTAATGCTAAGTAACTTACACATTTCATTCTGGGTCGTATAGAGGGGCTTGGATTACTGTCTAGTATCGAAACGATTCCTCTTGGCTTAGGTTTAGGTCCACGAGCAACGTAACCTTTAGCCTGAAAGACGCAGGGTAAATTTTGAGACTTTATTTTGGAGGAAAAAAAGCGTCTTCAACGCCGGAAATTACGGTACATTTTGTTTAAAAAAAACCAACAAAATATACAGATGTCACTCTTATGTTTGTCATACACAATAATTGTTTATTTTTATAGCAAAGCCACAACAAGCAATCTTGCGCCCATCGTGGAAAATCGAACTTTTAACTGCAAATTCCTAGACTTATCGCTGTTTTACTGGGAACTATATATAAGGTATTACTAGTAAAAGAGGTATGAATTCTGGTTACCTGTTTAATAAAAACGTGAATTAATCTAACACCTGTTACAAATGTACAAAATACAAAACGACTGACTGTTAAGAACAGGCCTATGTCTAAATATAAATATTTTAATCATAAAGGCTCGAACAAGAAGAGGTAACTTAATTATATAACTTGTTATAGATTTCCAGTAAGTCTATAAAACATGAGTCTGATGTTGTTTCCTAAGTGCAAACTATATAGTGCACTATCTGCACTCTGTCCACCGCGGGCAACTGAATTCTCAATTTAGCATTGTGAGTCCGTAAATTTACTGCTGGTCCCCTGGAAGGACCAATCACTTTGAAACAATAGTTAGCTGAAAAGAATTATTTTCTTAATGTTTTGTTTGATAATACTCTATTTAAAATATTAACGTTATTTCGATTAATTATGTTTGAGCCAACTGCGTATGAGAATAGAAGCTGTAAATGAACCATAATAGGGTAATATTCTATTTCTATTAGGTAAAGCTTTTTAAATCTTTATACATATAATTATAACATCTTTAACTTTATAATCCATATCCATAAATATATATATCGAGAGAGATATTCGAAAGCTTTTAATCCTACCACATGTCAGAGCAAAAGAAACTCTTATATTTCAAATTAAGTGAACGATAAACCTAAGAATGTTTTAGTCATAGGACTCACATGCATCTGGACATCTAGATGACTGGAGTAACCGAAATCACAGAACCACATTCAGTCACGTACATATCTATCGAAGTTCCCCATACAGCTATATAGGACATGTTACATTAAGCGTGACCGACCCACACGAAACGAGCAGATCTTGGAAAGTTTGTTATTGTGATCGGTCTAAGGATGACCTCGTCGTCCTTGGTAGATGCCGGACAATAGGACATAATTATGATTATCAGATTGAGAAAGATGGACAATGGAAGAAGTATATTAAAAGGCACCAAATGACCTCGAATATCGTACGTGTAATGTGCGGACAACCATCAGTGTGTATGTGTATGTACTAAATAAAATTGCAAGTGTGTATAACGAACCTGTGCTTAGCTACGTATATATTGAACGACTGTCTGTATTAATCTTTAGATTAACATTAAATATTGACTTATCGCTAATGACAAAGAGTACGGAAATTATAATTAAAGTATTTCACTCAGTGATAACGTATTTGAACTAGGTTGCTGTTTTGTTCTGGTAGTGATATTTATAAAGAAAAATTAGCTTTTTGGGCGGACACTTTTTGTTATTCAATTTCCGAGTGTAGATTATTTCCCGCAATTAGGGCTTATAAATTTAACCCACTAAAACCTGCATCTGATCCAAAGAATAAAAAGTCTATGGAGAGTGTAGCACAAACGCACATACTATAGTTATTTAATAGTTCCTAACGTATACCATGAAATTATTACTAGGCAACACAGAAAGTAGATAGAACGTCATTTCTAATGGTTTGCCTGTAGTTACTCAATATAATGTTTGTTTTGAATTTCGCGCAAAGCTACTCGAAGGCTATCTGCGCTAGCCGTCCATAATTTAGTAGTGTAAGGCTAGAGGGAAGGCAGCTAGTCATCACCACCCACAGCCAACTCTTGGGCAACTCTTTTACCAACGAATAGTGGGATTGACCGTCACATTATAACGCCCCCCACGGCTGAAAGGGCGAGCATATTGGGTGCGATCGGGATTCGAACCCGCAATCCTCGGATTACGAGTCGAACGCCTTAACACGCTTAGCCATGCCGGGCCTACCCAATATAACACGGTTCAGCGTACAGTTTGTTTTTTGGAAGAAATACATTAAGCACGTGTTGCAATTAAAGCTATCTAAATGAAATCTTTCCTACCTTGCTGCTTTATAATGGTCAACGTAAACTCGTAGCATTGTAGATGTTATTAAACAATCACCGATATGGAGAAAGACATTCAGTTTTCTACAGGTATGATGAAGACAAACACAACATGTTGGAATATAACTATTTGACTGAGTTTATGGTCGCATCTCAAAATATACGACTTCACAGACCACAACCCGCCCCAGAGAAAGCACGTGTTCCTCTCCACAGAAACGCTATATTCTTCGTCGTCAATTCAACCTTTGTTGACTAGCTTATAGCAAGACGTTAGATTTCTTGGCAGCTGAGACAGTTGATGATAGTGACAAAGAGAAGTGAATCTGCACTGTTTTACCTCCTTTGTTCTAAGTTTCTTGTTGTTTTTAAAGAGCACCCTTCAGAAAACCTTATGATGACAGATCTCAATAAGACCATAAGTTGCAACATCGCGTGAAATAAACGTATGACAATATTTTTATCATTGTATATAACAAACCGTATAGAGTCTGCTAAGAGGATTTCTAGCTTTTGCTCATGAATCAAGAAAACGAAAAATTAGGAGTTAAACTTTCATCTATATAAACTGCCATCTATATAAACGCTTAATTACGATGAAAACAAAAAAAATGAATTAAACTTATTTTATATGGTCGTATAATTATAATGAAAACAAAAACTATGAGATAAGCTTACTTCTACATGGGTGTATTGTTATAACTTGAACAAAATCTTTAAGTTAAACTTAGTTTCACATGAACGTAGTATTATAATGAAAATAAAAACTATGAGTTAAACTTACTTCTCTACGGTTGTGTTATTATAATAAACAAACACTGAATTAACCTTACTTTTATAAAGGCCCGGCATGGCCAGGTGGTTAAGGCACTCGGCTCGTACTCTGAGGGTTGCGGGTTCGAATCCCTGTCACACCAAACATGCTCGCCCTTTCAGCTGTGGGGGCGTTACAATGTGACGGTAAATCCCACTATTCGTTGGTAAAAGAGTAGTCCAAGAGTTGGCGGTGGGCGGTGGTGATGACTGCTTTCCCTCTAGTCTTACATTGCTACTTTAAGGACGGCTAGTGCAGATATCCATCGAGTAGCTTTGCGCAAAATTTGAAACAAACAAACTTCTATAAAGACGTATTATTATAATGAAATCAAAAACTTTGAGTCATGCTCACATACAGAAGAATGTATTGTTATGAAAAAAACCGGGTGACAATTTCATTCATTGTCACCATAACCAAATGTTCACTTATTCAAATTTGAGATGCTTAATGACGGACCTTACAGCAGGTTGTTCTGTGTCTATATGTGTATGTCAATCTATACACGTATTGGTTGACTTTCATGTACGAATAAAAAAGTTTCATAAAATAACTAATAGACCCAATATTTTCAGAACGTTTAACTTTAGTTTGTGTATAATTATTTTTAAAAATCCTTGAAATTTTGGTATAATAGACATGTTAAAATTAGTAAATATACTTCAAATACCATACTGATAAAAATATAATAAATTTAATTTTGATGCTGTGCCTTAAAGTGATTTCGTTGGTAGTTTAAAAAATAAAACTTTTTATTTTAGGTTTAGATAAAAGAAGCCATTTTAAACAGTGATGAACGAGAAAACAGTTACAGAAAATATGTAAGTACGTTTACAGCCTGAACAACAGGAAATATTTTTGTTTGCTGGCTTTGATTTCGCGCAAAGCTACACGATGGCTATCTGCGCTAGCCATCTTTAATTTAGCAGTGTAAGACTAGAAGGAAGGCAGCTTGTCATCACCAACCACCGCCAGCTCTTGGGCTACTCTTTTACCAACGAATAGTAAGATTGATTGCCACATTATAATACACCCACGGCTTAAAGGGTGAGCATGTGTGGTGTGACGAAGACTTGAACCCGAAACCCTCGGATTATGAGTCGAGTGCCATAACCATAGAACTTATGGTAGTATAACCACAAGGAAAGCTTTCAACTTGTTAATCCTAAGCGGCACCTGTGAAAGCTTTGTTTAAAACTAAATTGAATTATCTGAGAAACAAGACGTTCGCCTATTATTTGTTTGAATATAAAGCTACACAGTGGGATAACTGTTCTGTGTCCATTGTTGGTATGTAACCCTCAATTTTGTTTTCCGGTGGGACAGTTGTAAATCTTCGGATTTACAACGCGAAAATCAGTTATTCTATTCCCCTCGGTAGACACAGTAGATAGCCCCAAATGTGGCTTTGCTATAGAAAACACACGCAAACATCTGATTTTGACGTATAAACCTCCACGCCTGTCGTTACTTTAGTGTTCAGTATCTTTTATAAGTGCTTTAACATGAAGTAGAAATAAACAGATATTCTACTTAGATTATAAATGAACATGATTACATGATAACTATTTCTTTATAGGTTTAAAGGTACAGCATATCTGGTAATTTTACATAAAACTTCGGGCTGTGTCTAACTTGTTGTTTGAAGTTGCGGATTTGAAATATAATAATAATAATTCAGAATTTTATCTGGATTTGTAGGTTTGGAAACAGTAGGTTCTGAGTCTTAAGTGTATGTTGCATGTTTGATATATTTCAAAGTACTTGTCATTCATGTTTGTGCTATTCATGCAGAAGCATGAATAAATGCAATACGTTTGTATTTTATAAATGTACTTTTGAACGTTTCTTATGACCTGTTGTGATCCATGACCTTGTCCTGTATCGTTGAAAAAGTCAAAATAAATAAAACATATTTGATTTGCGTGCTCAGAAGTCACAAATCTAAACTTCCTACATACAGTCTTGTGAAAAAGTTAGAACACCCTATGAAAGCCTGTGTATTTGTGTAACATTTTGGATATATAGATATTTAATCTCAATTTCAACAATACTGAGAGATTATATGAATATAACTAAACAATTAACACTGAAGAAAAGAGTTTTAAAAATCTTCTGTAAATGTAATTCTACAAAAATGCATATTCTAACTGAGGAAAAAGTTAGAACACCCTACCCTACCCCCTAATAGCTAGTGTTACTCCCTTTGGCTGAAATAACTGCAGTGAGACGCTTCTTGTAGCCATCTACCAGTCTCTGACATCGGTCTGAAGAAAGTTTGCCCCACTCCTCAATGCAGAATTCTTTCAGCTGTGAGATGTTTGAGGGGTTTCTTGCATGTAAAGTCCGTTTCAAGTCATCCCACAGCATCTCAATGGGATTAAGATCTGGGTTTTAACTCGGCCATTCCAGGACTCTCTATTTCTTCGTTTTCAGCCAGTTCTTGGAGGATTTACTGGTATGTTTTGGGTCATTGTCGTGTTGCAGGGCCCAGTTCTGCTTCAGCTTTAATTTTCATACAGATGGTCTCACATGATCCTCAAGCACCCTCTGATACACAGTAGAATTCATGGTGGATTCTATGATTGTGAGCTGTCCACGTCCTGCTGCAGCAAAGCAGCCCCAAACCATGACACTTCCACCTCCATGCATCACAGTTGGTATGAGGTTATTTTCCTGGAATGCTGTATTTAGTTTATGCCAAACATGTCCTCTGTTCTGGTGTTCAAATTTGGACTCATCTGTCCAAAGAACATTATTCCAGAAGTCCTGGTCTTTGTCTACATTCTCTCTGGCAAACTTCAGTCTGGCCTTGATGTTTCTCCTTGCTTGCACAGCTCTCATGCAAGTTAAACTTGTGCAGTCTCTTTCTGATTGTAGAGACATGCACTTTCAGATCAGCAGTTACCAGAGCCTGTTGTAGGTCTCGTGATGACATGTTAGGATGTTTGGAGACCTCTTTTAGCATCTTGCGGTCTACTCTCGGGGTGAACTTGCTTGGACGACCAGATCTGGGCATGTTGGCAGTTGTTTTGAAAGCCCTCCACTTGTTGACTATTTTTCAGACAATGGAATGGCCGATTTCAAAATATTTTGAGATCTTTTTTAAATCCCTTATCAGACTCATAAGCTGCTACAATTTTCTTTCTGAAGGCCTCAGACAGCTCTTTTGCTCTCACCATGGTGCTCACTCTCACTTCAACAGTCAGGAGCACACCAAACTAAATGTCTGAAATTTAAATAGAGCAAGCCTCATTCAAAATGCTGAGTAACGATCTTCTAATCATGTGCACCTGGTGTGATACACCTGTGTGTGAGTTGAGCTATTTTAAGTGGGAATAAATTGTGGGGATGTCCTAACTTTTTCCTCAGTTAGAATATGCATTTTTGTAGAATTACATTTACAGAAGATGTTGAAAAGTCTTTTCTTCAGTTTTAATTGTTTAGTTATATTCCTATAATATCTCAGTATTGTTAAAATTGAGATTCGATATCTATATATACAAAAATGTTACAAAAATACACAGGCTTTTATAGGGTGTCCTAACTTTTTTCACATGACTGTATGTGGCCCGGCATGGGCAGGTTGACACTCAACTCGTAATCTGAGGATCAACGGGTTCGAATCCTCGTCACTTCAAACATGCTCGCCCTTTCAGCCGTGGGAACGTTATAATGTTACGGCCAATCCCACCATTCGTTGGTAAAAGAGTAGCCCAAGAGTTGGCGGTGGGTGGCGATGACTAGCTGCCTTCCCACTAGTCTTACACTGCAAAATTAGGGACAGATAACGCAGATAGCTCTCGTATAGCTTTGTGCAAAATTAAAAAAACAAACATTCCTACATTTGTATCTGGCATTCACGAATCTGTGTGTACGAGCTTGTCGTTCATCCTTTTTGTTATCTATCAGTTAATTTTCATTAATTTCTCTTTCATCTTTAAAGATATGTGAGAATCACTGTTGTAAGGAAAAAATAGCCTCAGACCAACAACAGAACAGTCATCTGATGTTTTATTTTAACAGTACCAACGCTTGACGTCAGTTTGTTGGTACTACGCGACCAGACTAGGCTTACTCCTAATTTGTCTATAGTAGCATAGAGACGAGCTTAACACCCACTCATTGTGAAGTCATTATCGTCACCAGTGTTATAATTCATAATGTCTAACTTACTTCGTGGTATATCTTTTTTCCTGTTTATCCGCAAGTCAAAAGTTAATAATTACAAAACATTCGTAGTAAACTTCAAATACACGAAGCAAATTTAACAGAGCAAGAATATTATTTACTTCGTAAACACATGTTCAAGTTGAGTGTTAAAACTCAATACACGTGAAATTTTAGTGAAAAAGAGTAAAAACTATTTGAAACCTATTTCAAGTATTTCTTGTAGAAGGATAGACGAAGAATATGTGTTCATGGAACATAAGCATCATCAACATCCTTCATGTGTTCAGATATGTGTTCATAAAACATAAACAGCATCAACATTATCCATGTGTTCAGATATGTGTTCATAGAACATAAACAGCATCAACATTATACATGTTGCCCGTTGTGATGCTTCTTTTTATTCACATAAAAATACGTAATTGCTTTGGTAAACCAAAAAACAAATTCACGATGCTCATCAAAATCGGTATTGAATTCTGCTTATCAATAAACCAGGTGACTTTAAAGCTCATTGCTAAGCAAATAATTCAGAAACCGAGTGGTAAGTTAAATTAATTTTTAGTTTTATGGAAGGAGGTGTCGTGGGCCTAACTTTTAACAATATCATTGAGGTCACTCTAGGTCAATTACACGATTATATCCTTCAAAACTGTTATAAATATGTATAATACAACAGAAATTTAGAAACAGATGTGTAAACAATAACAAATGAAACGTCATAAACTCAAAACTATCAAACATTTACAAACATAAGTGCTCGTGATACAAACATTTTAAACAAGTTATAAAATTACGTTAATTGCAGGTGGACATTTTTCTACATTTTTCTAATTTCTGAATTTCGAATGTAACATCAGAGCTCTGTAGAGATATTTATTCCGATTCGCCTCTATTTCCCACAAGAGGTCTTTCATTCAATGTCAAAATTCGTCAGTTGAGCTGGACGATTGGAGATAGAATACTATCTATAAACGCTATTTTTGTATAGAGAATATTTTGTCCTTCATAACGTAGCCCAACTAATAGATTATGATATTGAACGAAAAATCCCTTGGGCAGAGACGTAATGGAGATGTGTTTTAATCAAATATAATGTACTATTAGCTCTATTGTTTCTATTATTGAACGTTCTTAATAGGTGTGTTATCCAAGTGAGCTGTGCCAGTGATGTTTAACAAACAGTTCGAGAAGCACGATAATCTGAAAACGCTTCCTGTAAGTATGAAAGCTATGCAGCTAGGAAATGTAAAGACGTTTGTCAAACGTCTTGCAGTTCTTCACGTCAAGATTAGAAAAAATCAGATAAAAATAGTTACCTCACGTCTACTCATTGAGCTCCATTAAAAACAAACAAAAAAAACTATGATTTGCTAGTTGCCAATAATCCACGACTGAAAAAAATGATAAAATACAAGATGATTGTGCGATATTATGAACAATTGTATATTTTAAACTTTAGAAGAGTAGTCATATTTTATTTCTCTACTTATGGAAGAAGTGCCATCTATTGGTGTGTTATTTAAAATCATACGTTCGTAAGCAATATGCAGTGAAATTTACTTGGTACTAAAACCAACAGTGCTTATTGAATGTTTTCTACTTTGACGTCCAACGTTGTTATAAACTCTTAAACATACATTTTAAAAAACTTTGCATAAACTGATAATCATAAGACCACTAAATTCAGCTCCTGATAGAAAAGTATTAAGGAATGTTTATCAAATGCAAGATATCAGTATAGATCACAAATAAAATTGTAAATAAACACATATTGTCGAATAAAGTAAATTAAAATCAAGCTTAAAATCCTATCGTTATTACGGACTATTATTATTACTTGAATACAGGTCTTAAAAATTTCACTTGTCCTCCTCAGTCCAACTTTTGTTTGTAAACCTTGTATCCATATGAACTTGTTGTTCCCTAGCAGCGGAAGTTTATTTTAGAATTGATTAAAACTTAAAACAATTACACGCAATGAATTAATACAATTCTATATATCGATCTTACCCTAAAATACTTGATGTTATAAATCAATACAGAACAAAAATTAAAACCACTAACGGTTACTCTGAACCATGAGTTGGATATCGATAGTTTCTATAATACCCCGGACAATAGCCCATAAATAACCATAACAGTACCTCACAAATAAGTAAAACAATATCCACAAATTTCATCTACTTTCCGAACGTTTTAGTTTTAACGTTTGCCGCTAGGAAAAGTACTGTGACGTAATAGTTGACAAACAAGCCGCCAACGCCAGCGCGTTGAAAATAAATAAACATGGCCAGTGCATACGGAGAAACAGAGGCGGAGTCAGTTTTGACTTTGTGTTCTGAACAGTGTCGAGTAGCATCATATCAATTCAAACCTACTCTGAACGAACCTAGAACAGTTACTTTTGACACAGATCTGACAAGTTCTAGTGATGAGGACAGTTCCACGAGAGTAGCAAAACTGTGAGTGATACTAAATAAATAAGATTATATATTAAAACAGCATGCTTTATGATGTTTATGAGATTTACATTTAATATGACAATGTCATAGTACTGTGTTAAGATTAATTTTATTATGATGGGTTATGGAAATATGTTACGGAGTTTATATTTGATTGTTTACAAGTCAACAATGTTTTTTTTAAATACGTAACATGTACTTGATTACTTCAACATGTTCAAGACATAGTCTTATTTCAACTTATCTTGAAATGTTAAATTTGAAAAATGTTTTTCTTAAACCTTTCCATATGTAAAAATGATACAAAAACATCTACAGAATGATCTACCAGCTTTTAAACTTGGAATATACTCTATTTGGGATAGATTTGTCCACTGTCTAGACTAGGAAATCAAGGTTTCACTGACTTTCAGGTGCCACAAATGCAAAACACGCTCATGAATGTGAATTGTGTATGTCTAGTTACATTCTTCAAAAACTTGTACTTTTTAAATTATTATATTGTACTAGTTATTGTTTATCGCTTTATACTGCACACATACCTTTAAGTTTGTTCTTTTCGTGATGGCAAGGGATGGCTTCAGAGGGATGGAACCTGTACACTACAGGCTGAAATCAGTCCTCAGCTCTACACGAGGAAAGATGGTGGGAATGATCCAGTCTACTGCCGATGGTTTTTTCAGTTTCAATCTGCCTGGCTTGAAACCCACGGAATCCAAAACAGTGGATCCGATACAAAACATGAGCGTTCAAAGTGATCTTGACAAAGCTTTGTATGGTGTGAAGGAGTCCAGTTCTTCCTATTGACCATCCACACAAACTGTCGCCATCTTGCCGGTTCCTCCTCCTTCCACGGAAACGAAAAGAAGCTTTTGCCCGATGCCGAACCATTTTACAACCATAAGCAACGCAGTAAACCATGTTATCATAAAACATACATAAAGTAGCAATTTCAAGACAAAATATAGTCTCACAAAGTATGTAATCCGAAAAAAGCACCGATAGATTTACATAAAACACCAGCACTAAAAGGAACAAAATGGTCGGCGCGCAACGAAGCGTGTTTGGCAACTATTACGTCACAGTTGTAAGACGTCACGGAAACATCCGAACCATCGAGAGGAACTTGAATTCGAGGACCCTCATATTTTGTTTCATTTTTTACTCAAAAACTAAAGTGTTTAATAATATGACAACCTCACAGGAATTATACCTAACCAAAGTACAGTTTCGAAGGCAATTATTAAATTTGTTGAAAATTCACCTTTAAATCAACAGACTAACCTACAAAACTTATAAACAGACAATTCTTTAAAAAAAGCATATCAGTTACCAGTTACCTATTTAGACTCATACAATTTACAAATACACGAAATATTGATAAATTAGCTAGAGTACTCGTCCCCTGGAAGGAAGTTATGAAAATTCTTGATTAATAAATGGTTATCTTAAGTTTGGTTTTAAGTTTCTCGCAAAGCTACACGAGGACTATGTGCACTAGCCGTCCCTAATTTAGCAGTGTAAGACTAGAGGTAAGGCAGCTAGTCATCACCACCGACCGCTAACTCTTGGGCTACAATTTTACCAACGAAGAGTGGGATTGACCGTCACATTATAATATACCCACGGCTGAAAGGGCGAGCATGTTTGGTTTAACCACCTAGCCATGCTGAGCCTGTTATCTTAGGTCATGAAAAGTTGCTCTTCTTACAAGTAATTGTGAAAACCGCCCATAAAACTGTAAAACACGAAATGTGAAGGCCCGGCATGACCAAGTAGTTAAGGCACTCGACTCGTAATCTGAAGGTCGCAGCTTTGAATCCCGGTCACAGCAAACATGTTTGCCCTTTCAGCTGTAGGGGCGTTATAATGTAGGTCAATCCCACTATTCGTTGATAAAATAGTAGCCCAAGAGTTGGTGGTGGGTGGTGATGACTAGCTGCCTTCTTTCTAGTCTTACACTGCTGAATTAGGGACGGCTACCGTAGATAGCCCTCGTGTAGCTTTGCGCGAAATTAAAAACAAACAAACAAAGCATGTATTACCCATAGATCCAACAAACCTTCAAGCTAAATTTAGTGATAATTCATAAACAGGGGACGAAGTAGTAGTAAGAAACGCAAAACGCCAGTAAAACACGCAAAACACAAAACTGAAAGTTTGTATGTACCCTAGCAGACTTTATAGCTTTTCATACCAATTCTGGTGAAGATTCATCCAAACCATGCGAAGTAATTAAATGGACATACAAGAAACAATGGACTCTACAGTTATGTTTATACAGAGTCGTAAGTATTCATGTAGTTTCAATAATATATATCCAAAATGTTAGCCGGCAGGACAGCATTAAGTCTTCAGATTTACAATGATAAAATTAGATGTTCTATTTTCTTCGGTGGACACAACATACAGCTCGACAACAAATACGTTCAAAATATTAATATCAATTTTATAAACGTTTTATATTTCAAAACTTTTTTTTTTCAATTTCTATTTGCCATTCGGTTGCTTGGTTAATCGATTTGTAAAATCAGTGTTCTGATATTATTATTTTTTTCAAAATATTAAATTTTTTATTTGGACTTCAAAGTTAATTTAATAATATCGGAATTATTTTGGGAAAGCACATGACAAATAATAGTATGTTTCATTTTATTCTATCATTGTATCAAGTCATCCCATAAGTAATGTCTGAAAATTTTATACAGAAAGTGCATCATCATTTCTTTTTTTGTAGAAGGTTTTAATAACCAAAATATGTAGTAGAACGTGTATAAAAATGCTCAGACAAATAAAAGAAACTAACCCAATACCACTTTTTCAAACCATTAATCACTTATGATGATGGATATGTCTGGTGAGCACATTAGGCATATAATGCTTTATGAGTTTTAAAAAGGCAATAGTGCAGCAGAAACTAAACGAAGCATTCAAGTTGTTTATGTTTCTTTCAGTGAAAGAAAACGTCGAAGGTGGTTTCAGAAGTTCAGATCAGGTGACTACAACTTAAGTGATGTGCCACGTTCAGGTTGTCCTGTTGAGTTTAATGATGTATTGCTGCTGGCTGCACTCGATGAAGATTGTACTGTAACAGTTGAAGGACTAGCACAGAAGCTTAATTCAACCCATTCAACAGTTCACCGTCATCTACAACAGCTTGGAAAGGTGTCTAAACTTGGAAAATGGATTTTCTATGATTTGACAGAAGCCATCCTTAGAGCAAGAGCGGACATTTGCACTTCTCTGCACTCTCGTGAACGTTACTCACCTTTTTTGGACAGGTTAGTGACTGGAAATGAAAATTGATATATTATAAAAATGTTAAGGGCCGCAGACAACGGCTCAGTTCAGTTAAACTGGCTAAAGCACAGCCCAAAATAGACCTCCACCCTAGGGAAGTCTTGTTAAGCATTTGGTGGGATATTGTTGGTGTCACTCACTTTGAGTTGCTGCCACTCAATGTAACGATTACATCAGACTTCTATTGTCAACAGTTAGAGCGCTTGAATGTTGCACTGAAAGAAAAGAGGCCTGCTTTAATCAATCGTAAAGGTGTTGTGTTGTACTAGGATAATGCACGGCCCCATACAGTAAGGATCACATTCGTAAAGATTGAAGAGCTTGACTGGGAAACACTTCCACATCCTCCTTATTCTTCAGACCTTGTCCCATCTGATTATCATCTATTTCGAAGTTTGCAGAAGTATCTTAATGGAAAAGTGCATGGAACACATGAAAATATCAAAACTACCCTCTCTACATTCTTTTCCTCCAAACTCCAAGAATTTTTTTAAAAGCGGCATTCAGAAGCTTGTGAATCATTGGCAGGAAGTAATTAATTATAATGGAACATACATTATTGATTAAATAACATTAAAAGCGTTTGAAATCCCCTCTCTTTTCTGAAGATAAAATCGGACATTACTTAAGGGATGGTTTGGTTTGTTTGAATTTCGCGCAAAGCTACACGAGGGCTATCTGCGCTAGCCGTCCCTAATTTAGTAGTGTAAGACTAGAGGGAAGGGAGTTAGTCATCACCATCCACCGCCAACTCTTGGGCTACTCTTTTACCAACGAATAGTGGGATTGACCGTCACATTATAACGCCCCCACGGCTGAAAGGGCGACTATGTTTGGTGCGACGAGGATTCGAACCTGCGACTCGCAGATTACGAGTTGAACGCCTTAACCCATCTGGCCATGCCGGGCCTTCTTAAAGGATGACCTGATAGTTTTCCATTTGGACACTTCTAGAAAACGGCATATAGCATGCTATTATTCATTTGGGACAAACCGCAATAAATATTTTGCTTTTTACTGGTTTATTCTTCAAATTGACTGACGCCATTCGGACTAGAACAAATCGCATTTTGACACGTTCAGAAGTAGTGGGATATGAATTGAGAAGAATTAACAGATTACATTACTTCAGTAGAGTGAGTTCCATTTTAAACTACTTATAAGCGCAAAGAAACTCAAGTGAAAAAAATCCAATAACAATAGCTTATCTTGAGCTGTCCTATAATATAGTTCTACACGACATTTATTATTAGAAGGCTTATTTCTAGCTGCACACACACATACAAATCACATATACAGATAAATAGATAAATACATAGATTTTTTCAATTAAAGTCAACCACTATTTAACAATGTGTTAAAGGAAGTTATTTCTACTATATTTTAGCACAAAGTTACACAATAAATTATCTACGCTGTGTCCATCCACCCCCGAGAAGCAAGTCTCGACTTTAGAATTGTAAGTCCGCAACCTTACTGTTGAATCAAAGTGAAGCGTTGAAGAATCACTATAAACGAATGAAATAGAAAATACAATTGTTATGAAAATTATTATTATTTAATGTAATTAACGAATTACATTACTGGATACCACCTATCTCTCTCTTTTTATTATTTTACAGTTAGTACATTGAGTAAAATGTTTTACCAAGTACTATTGGGACAAAACACCTCGAAGTAAAGTGTGCCGTGTTTCATCTTTAAGGCTGTATTTTAATAAGAAGTTGGACCATTCCTGATGTTGATTGCAATCTGGACTCTGTTACTTGTCAGAAACCAATGGTTAATATCAAGTGTAATAGACCGTGATTTTTCTTGCAAAGCACTTTCAACTGTACTGTGATTCCTATGTATGTTTGTCTGTCTTGTTCTAATACATTATAGGCTGGTTTAGCTGGAAGAAAATCTGTGGTCTAAGTTGACCAAAGAAGCTTCTAGATATTTTAATGCCTCTTAAGCCAGTGCAGGACACGGTTGGTGATATGACAGGATACATTTTCTTACTGAATAGTCATTCCTCTTACAATTTCATCAATTTCCGCAATGTAATATTGTCCAGAATTGACAGTAGAGCAAGGCACTTGTAGCTTCTTTAACGACTTCTAAAAAAAACAACAAAAACCTTTTAACCAATTGAACAAAGCTTTACTCACAACACTAATCACGACTGGAAGGACAATAATAAAACCACAACATTTCCCAGGTTGAAATTAGGCTTACACTTGGGTATTAAACAAAAAACACAATGAAAAGCTGATCTTATGTCTAGTCTTATTCCACAGTGGTTTTCGAAGTCCTCATTGCTGGCGAAATGATTAATTTTTGATAGTTGAGCTTGTATAAACATTTTCATTAATGGATTTGGGTTTAATTTTTGATAGTTGAGTTTGTATAAACATTTTCATTAATGGATTTGGGTTTAATTTTTGATAGTTGAGTTTGTATAAACATTTTCATTAATGGATTTGGGTTTAATTTTTGATAGTTGAGTTTGTATAAACATTTTCATTAATGGATTTGGGTTTAATTTTTGATAGTTGAGTTTGTATAAACATTTTCATTAATGGATTTGGGTATGGGTAGTTGGCAGAAATACATTTCTCCCTCGTGCTACCAGATCCATAGTTTATCCACAAACTATTTCTTTTTAAAGGTCCACGAAATACTTTTTCTCGTGCCATTTGGGCTCCAATTGATTACCCATATGGAAGCTACTGGCCCTTATGAATAAAACACATTGAAGCACTATGAGCTTCGAATGGAAATTCAATAGAAGATGGAACATTACTACATGGATCATACTCTATTTATAAGTTTGTTGATATAGTATATTTTCAAATAAAACTCGCACAGTTGGCAACTATCAAAGAAAGAAAACAAAAACTGTATATTAGGAAAACTTCCACCATGCTTGTTAACCTCAAGTAATTAGTACTTAAATTATTATAACCTTTCACGTTATTTGCCAGAAGAAGGTAGTAAAGTTGGTAATATATTGAACTACATTGATCTAATTTACTACTGTTGATTCTTAACGATGTCCCATCTAAAACAGTGCTTCTAATCTTCGTAGAATTTACTATTAAGGACATGAGACAGGATTTTTCAATGGGTAACTAGAATTTTGCCTTTTATAGCACTCGAGAGGCAGCAAATTTAAAAGGCTGTTGGTATTCAGAAGACGAACACCCGACATTTCGAGACATCTTATATTACAGTTATTATGAATACCAGAGAACGACAGGTTTTAAAATTTTATGTGTTACTAAAGTATTTTTGATGCACTCGCTTGCTATGAGTAAAAACAAGAAGTCAACCAAACACCTAACTCATTTCCAAGGTGACATACTTTTATTAACGTAAGTCTGCTGTAATTAATTACAAGTAAGAATAATTCTTCCTACTTGAATGAGATGATAATATGTTATGTTGACTTCATCATTGAGTATCATTGGCTACTGACTTCAGGTGATAAACTTTTAAAATGAATGTTATTAGAGAAGCAAACTATGTAATTCCTTGAATAACAAAAGGGAATTATCAATAGCCGTGGCATAGCGACTTCTTGAACGGCTCTGCTATTTTTTGTTGTTTTTTGTAAGCACAAACTTTTAACTCATAGTACCGATCAATGTGAGATCTAATTACAAGTTTGGACTCAGGAGGCCAAACCCTTTCAACTAATCGATTTTGTATTTGACCATGCGTTAGGTCTCATAGGTTTATGCACTCCAGTCCTACCTTAACGAATTTCAGTTTGAGGGTAGACTGTTAGAGGTCATGGTGTGTAATAAAATCGAATCATAACGAAACAAGTCAAGTATACTGTAAGTAATTGAAATTCACAAAGCATTACAAGTAACTGTTTAGAACTTCAGTAACAACCATAGTTAATGTTTTGCGTAAATGGGCTGTTTAAAGAAATTGAATACCAGTTACTAATTATGTAGGAACCCCCTATTCTATGGAATAATAATTACCGTCGTTAAAAACATTCAGCATAAAATGGATATTCAATAAAATAATACTGTAAAAGATGGTCAAGGTCCTTTCAAAATTAAAATTCAACAATTTTCAAATTTAATCCATTTCTAAAGATATGATCGTTTCAAACGAATAATTTAATTACAATCCACCATTAGCAAATTTTTAAAACGCGCACGGTTCGGAATCGCCAGCTGGTTAGGGCGCTCGACTCGCAATCTGAAGGTACCCCTTCCATTTCTCGTCCCAACAAATATGCTCGCTGTTTCAGCCGAGGGGGCTTTATGCTGTGACGGAAAATTCCACTTTTCGTTGGTAGAAAAGTAGCCCAAGAGATGGTGGTGGACGGTGACGACTAGCTGTCTTTCCTCTAGTCTTTCATTGCTTCATTAAGAACGGCTGATGCAGATGGTCCTCATGTTCCTTTGCTCGAAATTCAAAACAAACAAATAAAAACAAACAGAATGTACAACTGAAGGTTATTAACATAATATATGTGGTAAAAAATTACCTCTTCTAATCTGTCGTTTCACTTACATTTTTTATTACTCTTATCATTCTGTCACTATCTCTAGAGATAAAATGTTGGGATTTTGACACTTTTTATGAAACTTTTCATCTTCAATTGAGTAACGAGAAGTTAAAAGACAAAAGGAGCGTTAAGCGTTTTATTTCTGTTAACGCTTTAGATATATTGTTCTAATAGCACTTGACGTTAAAATAACTTGTTGGGGCAGAGGTGTATACTTCACATGCTTAGGGTCTGGCATGATAAGGTAATTAGGGCGATCGATTTGCGATCTGAGGGTCGCGGGTTCGAATCCCCGTCACACCAAACATCCTCGCCCTTTCAGCCTATAATGTTACGGTCAGTCCCACTATTCGTTGGTAAAAGAGTAACCCAAGAGTTGGCGGTGGGTGGTGATGACTAGCTGCCTTCTCTCTAGTCTTACTCTCCTAAATTAGGGACGGCTAGCGCAGATAGCTCTCGTGCAGCTTTGCGCGAAATTTAAAACAAACAAACTAAATCTTATACTTGGGTGTAGGAAGTATACTGGTATATTTTATGCTTTTATTTGTTCCAAAACTGGGGCGCTTACTGTAAATATTATATCAGTTTAAACAATAAGGGTGTTATAATTTTTACACTATAGATTAGCACAAATATACAAAACAGACTATCAACTCTCTGGAAATTCAATCCCAAATTTTAGCGTTTTAGGTCAGTGAAATTGTCATTGGTGGACTGCAGTCTTTAAAAAATAAAAGTTGATTTTGATACACTTCTCTCCTCGAAGGGCTTTACCATACCACGGAAAATAAAATCATACGCCAGTAGTACATAACGGAGATCCTTTGGTGAATCCAAAACCTACTTTTACTCACCAAACACAAACAAAACAAATCAACAAACTCAAATGTAGTCTGTGATAATTATATAACTGTTCTACAAACGTTTAAAACACACGCGCATGTCGACTCAAAAGGTAACCTATTTCTGAAACTTGTAACTCGAACAGTGAAATATAATTACAGCCCCAGTATTCAAGTTCCCATTTCCAACCTTATCATTCAACAACTGAATCATTTCTTCAACATACAATTTATCTGAGTTTCTCTCATCCTGAGCACCTGAATCAAAGTACTCAAGTTTATAAACTCTCTAGAGAAAATAAGTGGATGTTTCTCCATAAAAACAGAATTGAAGTTTTTACCGCTCTTAAATAAACCAACTGAAAGCTGGAATTTATCTTTTGTCCAACAAGTCGTGATCTGAAGCCGAGAAAAAAATGCAAAATACTTAAATGAAATGAAGTGAAAAAACAACAAATTACTTTCACATACATTTGGACAAAGCTATACAAAGACTTTCTGCAATAGTTGTTTATAATTTTGAATAATATAGACTAGAGATAAGGTACCTAAGTCATCAGCGCTATCTGTTAACTGTTAGACTACTTTGATTGGATAACAGGATTTGATTGTCACTCACAGCTCTCAAGTGTTGAGCGCAATTTTTTGATAACAATACGAGAACCATGAACTTTTAGATTCACAGTCCGGCAGGTTAAACACTTGCCCAGCCCAAAATAAAGGACAAAAGGATGTTTCTAATAAAATTATATCATAACAAATTTAAGTAAAGGCTTTGTCTCGACACTTGAGATGTCCAGAAGTGTAGCAGAAAAAGGCATTCAATTTTTGCCAATACACTAGTGAACGTGTGCAGTCAATATTATTGCAGCGCAAGCTACTGTAGGCGTGTACAGCTAATATATACATACTCGATAAACATGTGTAACTAACGTCGTTACCACTAGTTTGTTTTGTTTTGTTTTTTTGGAATTTCGCACAAAGCTACTCGAGGGCTATCTGTGCTAGCCGTCCCTAATTTAGCAGTGTATGACTAGAGGGAAGGCAGCTAGTCATCACTACCCACCACCAACTCTTGGGCTACTCTTTTACCAACGAAAAGTGGGATTGGCCGTCACATTATACGCCCCCACGGCTGGGAGGGCGAGCATGTTTAGCGCGACGCGTGCGCGAACCCGCGACCCTCGGATTACGAGTCGCACGCCTTACGCACTTGGCCATGCTGGGCCTTGTTACCACTAGAGATGCCTGTTCAGAAAACAAAAATTGTATAATGCACAATGTTTTCCTTTTTTTTCTTTTGTCATTAAATCCCTAATAATTTCATTGGCTACTAATTGCATATTCTGCTGTGTGGACAGTAATAACTGACTCGTTTAATTGATTAAGCACTTATACCTTTAATTTCAAAACTAAAAGTTTGTTTAAAAAAAAAGTGGAAAGGCACCTAATTTCAGGGTTCTCGGACAAAAATCCTAAAACAAAATAATACATTCTTGGATACTTTCCAGTTGCCATACAAAAGATTACACACACATGTACACACTCAGGCAATAAATTTTGGTACTGAGATACTGTAAGTACATTTATCCAGAGCCACTGTAATCATAGTGGATATTGCATGAAGGCTACAAATACAATTTAGACATTATTTTTAACATTATAACTAACATGTTAATTACGTACTGTTAAGGCCCGGCATGGCCAGGTAGGTTAAGGCGTTTGCATCCTCGTCGCACCAAACATGTTCGCCTTTTCAGCCGTGGGGGCGTTATAGTGGCGGTCAATCCCACTATTCTTTAGTAAAGGAGAAGCCCAAGAGTTGGCGGTGGATGGTGGTGGCCAGCTGCCTTCCCTCTAATCTGCTAAATTAGGGACGGCTAGCGCATATAGCCCTCAAGTAGCTTTGCTCGAAATTCAAAAACGAAAAAACAAACTTACTGTTAAATAATATTTTAACTATGTACTTCATCTTCATGACAACTTGTGGTAAATACCGATGTTTTATTGTTTTTCACATGAATAGTTTACAAAACGTTCTTGAAATGACACTTAGAGGAAAAACAATAATAAACAGGTTCATTGAAAATAAATTGAAGTTATTAAAGTAAATGGTACAAAACCTAACAACCCTAGCAAACCATAATGAATTGATTGTATAGATCTAAAAAATAATGAAATCACATCAATAACTGGCTTTAGTTTAATACTCCCCTCATTAAAATGGATTTATAGTTTAACCATATGTGACTTGACCTTTGACCTTAAAATAAAACTCATTTATATTGCTTTCTGCCACGAAATTATTAAATGTTCCCTTAAAAATTGGGATGTAATCTGTTATTTTTGTACATACTTTAGAGCTCGTTTGATTTTACTTAATTTATTGAATAAAGAACTTTTTTATTTACATAACCTTTGAACTCAGTGAGGAAAGGAGAACAAGAAAGTTGTGAATATTTTATTAATTTTCATAAAGAGAATTGCACTCTCTTCCTACTTATAGGTAGTTTTCTCTCAACTTCATCTTACGAGTGAAGTTTCACTACTTACTTATGAAATATAAACAGGAAATTAGAATATTATAAGCAAGTGATTGTATTTTAAATTACAACAACCTGGACAATGATGTTCGTACCGGGACTCTGCAGTAAGAAATGTTTATTGATACATATCTAGATTTCTATCAACTCTGCCGCATTTCTGTTGAAATTTCTATGAAATCTTTCAAACAAGCAGAACGGCTGAAGTCTGTACCCACCGAACTAGGTCACTGCCAAGTTACTGAATGTTTGTAGTTGATACCACAATAATGTTATGTGGCAGTTTTGTCAGAGTTGATTCACGGTCTGTCATATTAAAACAGTTTTACTGATCCGGTTTTCTTGTTAGAACTTCATTTAAATGGCAAACTTTTAAACTTTTTAACAGTTGAAGAAACACTGAAATGTTTGTAACGCAATGACAAACTGCATTAAAAAGATTAAAATCGCCTTTACCAGGATGGGCGACAACATAGAGAAATGTCACTTGTTGAATAATTCTTTTGTTGTAGCTTCAAATAAAGTGCTCGCTACTTATTTTTACTCTCTTGTTCCAATGTTTATTTTAACTGATATTTCATTATAAGTATGTCTGGGTATTTTTTTAAAGTTTTAATATTTTGCACCTGTACAGCACATTAAAAGACAATTGGGTTAAGAGATCAGGTCAGGCCAAATATAGCCATCCATAACTTAGAAAAACTTGTGAAAGAGAGAAGAATCAGTTAGAAATCTATGCGATTATCTTTAAACAAAAATGAGGTTGACTGTTATGGGTAAAGTGCCACTTTAAGTAAAGTGCGAGAGTGAGGTTGACTGTTATAGGTAAAATGCCACTTTAAGTAAAGTGTGAGGTTGACTGTTATAGGTAAAGTGCCACTTTCAGTAAAGTGTGAGGTTGACTGTTATGGGTAAAGTGCCATTTTAAATAAAGTGCGATGGTGAGATTTACTGTTATGGGTAAAGTGCCACTATAAGTAACGTGCGAGAGTGAGGTTGACTGTTATCGGTTAAGTGCCACTTTGAGTAACGTGCGAGAGTGAGGTTGACTGTTATAGGTAAAATGACACTTTAAGTAAAGTGTACACAAAGGTACAAGAAGGTCAATACGCTCTATCCGGCCCCTGATTTAGCAGTAAAAGACTAGATTGTACACTAGAAACCTTCTAACTGTCTCGTATATCTGATTTGCATGTCCTTCCGTTTCACAGCATTTGAAACTTTTATTCCCAAGACCTGTTTGTAAGGCTCCGTCTTTTGTGTTTTAATGACCAAGATTTAAACTTAATTTTGACGAACTCACATAATTATTCGAAAAATTAAATTATATTAATAATGTTTTTGAAAATACCAGGAGTAATATTTTGAGCATTCCACACGCAGATTCTCTAAAGACCAAAGTCTTCCTCTGTGTGTTTTCTTATTGCAAAGCCACATCGAGCTATCTGCTGAGCCCACCTAGGGAAATCAAACCCCTGATTTTAGCGTTGTAAATCCGTAGACATACCGCTGTACTAGCGGGTGGCGTCTTCCTTTAAGCCTAAAAGGGAGAGAATACCTCGGTTTAATTCTGCTGTCCTTTAAACAGAATTATGACAGGCTTCTACAAAATTAATTCATTCTTCTAAGGAGCGGCTTATCTTTTTCCAATATTGTGACACCTTCTTCTCTTATATCTTTAAAATAAATGATAGGAATTTAGTAGACCAAATGGCACAATCAAATTTACATACTAATGACATAGGACTATCACCTTGTACAAAACCGTGCCAACCAGCATATATATCTTACGTAGAAGCATACTTATAACAACACAGCTTTTTTTTTAATATAAAGACTACATTTGCCATGTTAAGGTAAATTTACTAATACATCTGTTGTATCTCATACACTAAATGTAGGTCTTTATACATTGGACAGATATAAAACAATTATGAGGTAGATTTCACGGACATCCATCTCTTGTTTATGTTGTTGACAGAGGGTCTGTTTCAAGACCATTCATCTCTTCTACTTTAGACAGTACTAAAGACATGACAGGCTTAGTTTCAAGTCATGTCTGATGGGACAGGTTACAACGCTAAGTCCCAGGAAACCGTTTTAGTTTTAATTCAAATACCAAATACTCTCATTTTTGGACGAAAACCATTCTTTCAAATGACTAATTACACTCTTATAACTTTAATCCATCACAGTTGTATGTGCACGTTATATTATGGTGTTTTTAGCGGTTTGACTACTAATAAATTATATGTTTATATATTGTATATATACGTGTGGGTATATACATACGTATGATTGTTCTTACATATATCTATTGTATTGTCTTCCTTTAGTGTATTGTTAATTTTGTATAATAATATTTAGCTTAATGTTTCTCTGTATAATATGCACATAAAGCCATTATCGTGAGTCTCGTACGTTTACGAAAAAATTAATTCATTTTGAATCACTTTTCACTTTTGTATCATTCTGATGAAGAACAACTCCTCGAAACGTCTTTGTTAAAATACAACAGTTTTTCTCTTCTAGACGTGTGTCCAAAAACGTTTAGTGAGACCGAAAACTGTCTTTGGCGTCATTCAAAATGGTGAGGATAATGATGGTATCAAATGAAACACGATGTAGTCAGTCAGTAGTTCAAGTCCACGCTAGTACAGTGGTAAGTCTACGGATTTACAACGTTAAAATCAGGTGGGCTCAGCAGATAGTCCAATGTGGCTTTGCAATAAGAAAACACACACAATAGTTCAAACAGAAGCAAGGACCCTGGAATATTATTCTTGTAAAGTTTAAAAACCTTCAGTAATGTTTAAGAAGTGAAGATCTGAAATGAATCGATGAATTCGTATGACTAAGACCTTGACCGAAAATCTTACAAGTAAAATATATATGGATAGAACAAACACGTACGTTTAACCGTCTTAACATTTTATGAGGTGCATAATGTAAAAGAAAGAGTTCTTTTAAAATTAAAGCATAGTTTGTGGATTAGCTACTGAGTTTTTTAAATCTACACCACTGTACAGAGTATTTACAAAAGATGGGTGTCTCTCTTTCATATGTTAATCAGTCGTTAAAACTTGAAAAATGTTTAAACCTCCTTTTCTCTAAAAGACAAGAACATTTTATTATTTTATGGGATACTTCACCAGTTAGACATATAATATTTTGTGTTATTTCACATGATAAAGAAGTTCTGTTGGATTGAAGTTTTATACATTTAAAGTATTCTAGCTTTGACTTTTAAATAATGTGATGTAATAAGAACGTTGGAAGACACCAGCATTGCATGTCTTAAAAAATCATAAATTAAATTCCACGAAAACTTGCCGTTAATTTCCATAGAACTATGTAGTTTCACCAATAAATATTCAACTACTTAGTAAAATGAAGGATTAAGACCTCATTTAATGATTTCGTTTATTGAAATACAAATTATTCGAATCATCGTTTAGGACTCCTAATATCATATTTATATCCGTAATGACCTACGTAAGTAAGAAAATAAGTCAATTACTCTTTCATTCTTTCTCTTTTTTCTTTTAATTTTTTCAAGTTATTGATCAAGACTTTTTCTGTCTTCTACTCATATTGTCATCAGTTTTTTTTTAAATCTAATTAATTATGGAATTTTGATAGCTACGGTGTGGAGTATTCTCTGGAGGATTTATTCTGACTGTGATAAGCAACCAGATGCGTCTAAATTAATATTTAAGATTTGTTAACTTTTACCTTGACCGGGCATGGACAGGTGGGTTAAGGCGTGCGACTCCTAATCGCACCAAACATGCTCTCCCTTTCAGCCGTGAGGGCGTTATAATGTGACGGTCAGTTCCATTATTTGTTGGTAAAAGAGTAGCTCAAGAGTTGGCGGTGAGTGGTGTTGACTAGTTGCTTTTCCTCTAGTCTTACTCTGCTAAATTAGGGACAGCTAACGAAGATAGCTCTCGTGTAGCTTTGCGCCAAATTCAAACTAAACCCAAGCATATAAATGTTATACCGATCTTACGCTGGTGTGGCGTATACTCAACGTAATCAGAACGTTATTACATCACTTAGTATATTATGGATATAATTTTTTAACCTGGTTTGCGGAAATTATTAAAAGTATGCGTGATCATGCGAAGATTGAAGAAACCACTTCAATTAGATATGTCGTTTAAACTATCCAAACATTATCTTATAATCAGTTTTCTTGCATCAATCAACAATTTTTACCTTCAGATATTGAATAGACACAAATAGTATTTTCATAAAGAGGTACTTGAAATATTATTCTATTGTACAGAGGGTTAATCTTGCTTTATAAAGCGACATGAAAGTACTAATAACAGTTCACTTGTCACAACAATGCCACTTCAAATTCTTACATTTACTTTCGTTCCTTTAATTGCACAGTTCTTGCTTAAGTCCAATATTTCGTGTAATTTTATGGTCGATTGAAATTGCTATCATCCCAACCTGTTTTATTTGTGTCATAGCTAATCTCAGATTTTATGAATTTCACTTTAGAAAAGATTTTATCTGCACTAGCAACATTGGATGACTCGAAACGTCAACTGAATTTATATTGTGACAAGGGTATTGAGTTTGATTTGTTTTGAATTTCTCCTAAAGCTACTCTAGGACTGTCTAAGCTACTCATCCTTAATTTAACAGCGATAGACTAGAGGTAAGACAGCTACTCAGCACCATCCACTACCTGCTCTATGGCTACTCTTTTACCAACGAATAATAGGATGGACTACACATTACAACCACTCACAGATGAAAATATCTGCAGTGACAGGGATTCGATTCTGCAACCTGCGGATCTCTGGTTGAGCGCTCTGACCACCAAGCCATACCAGCGTGTTGTAAAATGAAAATTTTAATTTAACTTTATACGTGTATTCCAGTAGGGTCTGCTAAGTCTATGTATTTTCCAAGGATTTGAATTTCGTTTTTGTCTACGTTGACTTTAATACTTGCTACAGCTATAGTTTCTAACACAACTGTATTGCTTAATGGTTGTGGGTTAAAGAGTGTTTGTTGGTGAGTCCATAGGGTTTGTTTCTGTTACAAAATGCATCAGATCTGCTTTCTAATGCTCTTTTCGAGACAATCTTAGTTATTTTCTATGAGATGACGTGAAATTCGTCATACAGTTCTCTTGCACTGATAAATTCTTTACAACGCTACCTGTCAGAAATCCAAAACTCTAGGCCGAACTACTTAGGTGGTCAATAATAGTGACTGCTATAACAGCAAGTTTACGAGTAAAATATATAAACATTTTACTAACAAAAAGATAAAGGTTTAATGTAATAGACTTAAATAGGTTTAAAATTATCTGAATGGGGACCCAGATGGAATACGACTGAGGGCAGTCAGCAAACGAAGCAGTTCGCATCAGATGAACAGCCACCAACGTTAACCACATAGAGAATTCACTTGGTATCAGGTGGACAGGCACTAAGGTTATTCACATAGAGTTTACTTGGCATTGAGTGGATAGTCACCAAGGCTAATCAGATAGAATTTGCTTGACACCAAGGCTAATGACATCTCTTGTCATTCAGTGTCTAGATTCAAGGACGTGTTTGTTGATGTTGGTGACACCATTTTCAAAAATAAATGCCACTTTTGTGTGGATTGAGCAAACCAAATGATAATTCTCACCTGTTATATGTGGCTTAAGTCTGGGGTATAGTTGGGAGCAGTTAACATGAGAATCTAGATCTTACTGAAAATACATTTACTCATCTTATTCGTATGGTTCTTTAGTTGGCAATACTTACGGATTTCTTCCATTGTAGTTCTTCTAATGTATTCTTTTATGACAATATTAAACATGGCAAAATATTTAACTAGTTTTATGAACTTCCCATTTTTGGGTCCGAAGAGCAACATCTTGAGTTTCATGATCAAGATCAGGGGTCACCAAACTTTTTTCACAGGGGGCCAGATTACTTGGGGGAATGAGAAGCACGGGCCACATGATCATTATGTTCAATACTCATAAGCTTGAACAAAAGCTCTCTGTAAAAGACTTAACACTAAGTTTAGGATGCCACATTAGCCATGTGGGAGTAGCACACAATACACACATATAATAAAAAACAAACAGAAATACAACCAAAATTTTTATTTACTAAAAGGTTATCAAAAGGTGACATTAGCAAAACCAATTGTCACATCGCACATAGTGAGTACATATCTGAATTTTACTAAGCCGCAAAAAAGTTAGTGAAATTTATGAAATTGGCGTTTGGGTTTCAAAATATCTTCAATGTTCGGTTTTGAATTACTGCATCCAATCATTAGAATTGCTTTCAAGTGTTCACCAGTCAACCTTGATCGATGTACCGACTTCATATACTTCATTTTTGAAAATGCTTGTTCACAGACATAAGTTGTTCCGAACACTGATGCCATAGCAGATACAAACTGCTTCAGCTTTGGAAAATCATCTTCAGCTGTAAAATTCAATAAGTTGTCCCTCTCTGTGTTTTGCTTTCAACAATTCATTTCCTTGCAAATCGATGATCTCCAGCTGAATTCCACTGGCACGTCATCAATGACATAATCAAAAGGATTCTGAAAAAGAGAATGCGACTTTCGATTCTGTCGAGATCCGAAAATCTGTCTAAAAATGCTTATTTAAATCACCAATAATCTTTTTTTGAAACTCCAGGTTGACATCTTCTGTGATTCCAGCATGAAACTCATTGAAACACTGAAAATGAGAGAGGTTTCCTCCTTCCAAATGTGCTTCAAACAATGACAGCTTTCTCCAAAATCCTTTAATGATTCTATAGAGAACACAGACAATGTTATTCTTCACCTGAAGTTTCAAGTTCAATTCATTCATGTGGGATGTGATGTCAAACAAAAATGACAAGTTTGACAACCAGGTTAGATCCGACAGAAGTGGATCGGCTCTATATTTCTCGATAAGAGATATTTCTATTTCTCTTCTCAGTTTATAAAAACAAGACAAGACTTTACCGCAGCTGAGCCACCTCACCGCCGTGTGATAAGGCAAGTCACAGAAATACGAATCAATTTCTTCAAGAAACGCCTTGAACTGGCGATGATTAAGTGCATGACCCCGAATGAAATTCACTGCAGATGAAATGTCACTTTCTATTTCCAAGCGGCTACCTGCTGGCGGGCCGGACAAAATAACCTCGATGGCAATATCCGGCCCGCGGGCCGTAGTTTGGTGACCCCTGATCTAGGTAATAAATCTTTCAATATTTTGTCAACGCTCAAGTTCTTTTTTAACCAGATTTTCTGTCATTTGTTTGGCTTAGTTTCAATTGAGATTCTGTTTCTATTTGCTCCTGAAATATTTCTATGCTATATAATGACTTTTCATGCTGATTTAAAAGTGATAAATTTTGGCGACAGTTAAAAATTAGTTTTGCTGGAAACTTTGAAGCAAAAACAAAGCACAGATTTCCACATGACTGAATACTGAATTATTTGTTTTGATATTGTTTCTTCTTTAACAGGTTGTTGTATATAATAATTTCTGAATTTACTGCATTATTTCCTTTTGGAAGAATCGAATGTCTGCATTTTGTCCAACAACTGTTACACCTTTTAATCATCTTTTGCTATTTAGTTGCTTTGCCCAAATCAAATACAAGTTTATTTTCCTTTATGTCTGCTCTTCCTTTTAATGACTTATTTAATGAAGCAAAAAGTTGTAGAATTAAGATTATTGATAGCTTTTAGCTGCAGTAGTTCCTTGACTCGTTATAATGGAAGAATCTTCAGTGTACTTTAATGTGTTATATTACAAAGAACTGAGAAGAAATATTTTTTTCGATGTTGAGCATGAGACAGACAATGTCTTGTATCAGCTATAGTGTTCTTAATTGATTGTTTAATCTCTTTTAAATTACTACCTACACTTGCACTTTGTACACTTTTACAATATTTAGGAAACATAAAATTAATTCTAGAAGAATATTTTCTATCCTCTACACTTTCTAGAAATTAAGAGTTTTAAAATAAATAATTCACTCTGATTCTTCCATTTGCTACCCACAGCAAAATTATCCACATAGGGAAAACAAAACCAAAAAGACGATATTATAAACGTAAGGTGACCAAGGTAGGATAAATGGGTTATATTATTTTTATTTCGTAATCCTCAGTGCTGTGGTATTTCATCGCTATATAATGTCTATTTGGTGTCTTTCAGAAAGAAAATTAAAAATATCCCCACTTTAATTTCTATTAATCTCCAAGGAACATCGCATGTAAACAATACATGTAATATTTTTTAGAATTGTCTTTAATAGTAAAAAAAACTACATGTATCAGATGTAAATTGATCTCGAGAAGAATACTGTTGATACAAATCACGATACAATGCCTAAGAAGGTAATTGTGACGTCATTTCAAGTGATTAACACTTAGGTCGCCGTCAAACCTTGGTCAGTTTATGGTGTGTTTTTATCATTTACAGCCAGAAACTTCAACTGGCAAAATAAAATGTCAAACATGTATTAATGGATGGCAAACAAGTTGAAAATGACTGGATATGTAAAAATCAA
This sequence comes from Tachypleus tridentatus, assembly GCF_004210375.1. Taxonomy (NCBI): domain Eukaryota; kingdom Metazoa; phylum Arthropoda; class Merostomata; order Xiphosura; family Limulidae; genus Tachypleus; species Tachypleus tridentatus. The sequence goes on along the minus strand of NC_134835.1, from coordinate 76,457,321 downwards.
ATGAAATCTGTGGCCAATGTACCACAATCTGGACACCCACCTACACCTGTAGATATTGTTGTAGGTATTCAACAATCATCATCAGACAAGATAATCTACAAAAAACATTGAACATCTATAAAGTTATTACGAGTTTTGGTGACTCATGTGAGTAATGTGATGCACAAAATGCTAAATCTGTTTCCATACAAGACCGTAAGAACTGCATATTGCCAACCCAGAGATGTATTTGAGCTTTTAATTAATTGCAGGTTTTAACGTAAATCTTAATTGGCTTGACAGCATTTGTATAAATTGATAAAGTCCAATTCGACTTCAAAGTGAACACCCACAGATGAATTACCAGGTGTTACACAAATTCGCATGCATTCGTTGAATGTCCTCTTGAACTAAGATGACTGTCTGGATTTAGTTTGCAAGCAGTGCCATTATTAGGACTTACTGTTTTACGAGTCCACAAAAGATGATTAATGAATTGCTATGATTACAAGTGCATATTGTCAGCAGATTATAGCTAACTGGTGTTATCTCTTTTGCAAGTAAGAGGCATTCATCAGGACATTACATTCACGAGCACAACTACTTGTTACAAAGAATGCTAGAATTAGATATGCTATGAATTTGGTGAGTCAATCACAATTAGGTTATCCCTGTACATTCAGACTCATGTCACCAAATCTCATACACGCAATATTTTGGTTATAGTGTAATCTGAAACTGTTGGTTGTCCACAGACTATTTTAAGAACAACATTCAGTGCCATATTTCTGCTTTTCACAGCAGCCAGTTGCACTGACCTGTGTATCACTGTGTTAACTATTATGGAAAATTAGCAGCTGGAGTATTTAATATCATTATCCAATTTGCGAAACTAGCCTCACAACTGGTCGACCTCCAGTGACTCAGCGATGTATCTGCGAACTTACAACACTAGAAACTTGGTTTCGATACCCGTGGTGCGCAGAGCATAGATAGCCCTTTGTGTAGCTTTGTGCTTAGTTACAAACAAACAAACACAACTGCTCGTTATGCTCCTTTGTATGTACCAAGTCGAATTTTCTTTGATTTTTTCCCACTAGCCTATTGGGTTTGAGAATTGAATCTCAAATATTAAATTGCTACAAGAATTTTCTGTAAAAACTATATATATTATCGTCAGTGGTCAAAGGTCGAATTGCTTTAAGTTTTTTCTTCTCTTAACGAAAAGGAGTTCTGAATTCACTAGATTAGTTTGGTTTTTTTTTAATGATTCTCTTCGATTCGGACTCAATGTATAGTGTTTAGAAGGTTTTAACATTAAATCATAACACTCGCATAAGCGACAAAGTAGACTCATATGAACATTTTAGAAGACGTAATTTACACTATTAATATGAATTTAAATCTACTGAAATTACAGTGAGAAAACGTCCTGCTCCTCAGTGGTCAGCGGTAAGACTTTGGACTTCTCATGCTAAAAAACAGATTTCGATATCCGTGTTTGGAACAGAACAGATATTTGTTGTGTAGCTTTATGGTTAGATGCAAACAACTAAATATTTCTAAGATATCTTATTTTGAAATCAACCATCGATGAAGACAGAAATAACTGGAGACGTTATGCTCCAACATTTGAAAATCTTTTATTGATTTTAAAGCATTCTATAGCTTTATTTGTGCCTAATATTTTCTTCATGAAATAAATTCCTTATCTAAATATATAAGACTTTTGTCGCTACAGTTAATTTTGTTTTCATGAGTTTATTTTATGTGCAAAATTTTGAAAATACCTGACCTGTGCGTATTTTTGTACAGCAAAGCCACATCGAGCTATCTGCTGACCCCATCGTTGGGAATCTAACCTGTGATTTTAGTGTTGTAAATCTGTAAACTTACCACTGGACCAGCGGGGCACCATACCTGAATTTCATATGTAAAACAAATATCCACAAACAGAGCACATTACACACGAATGTTACATGATGTTTTCCTGATAAACGTTCCTGTGAAACGTTAAAATGTTTGAAATTATAATAACTATATGTATATGCATGAATAAGCTTTGAACAATGTTTTCTAATTTCGCTACATCAATAATCTTAAAATTGAAAAAGCATTTGGGACCTTCTGTTTATTTTAAAGCTGTAACAAAAAATTAATACCTGCATTCTCCCTTTCCATTTTAAAACAACAATATTCCCTTACCAACTTTTGTCTCAGGATATCAACTTCCTATCTATTTACCGCATAATAGCAAACTCAGTAGGTCGGAAATGAGCACTGATGTCTATCACAGGTTGTTAGTGAAGAGACACTATGCCCGAGTAACTTCACCCGATCTCTCTCAACCTTAACTTCCTGGTGTCGAGATTTCACGCATCGATTCCTCGCTACGTAATAAATGTACAATATTTTTTTTTATAAATATAATTCCTAGTTATGTTTGGAATATGAAACTAATAACATAAAATCGTCAAATTTACAGTCGAATTTTCATTACTTTTAGATCAGGCTTGATAAAACCAATTACGTTCAAATGTATACATTCCAAAGGCTCGAAATGCCTTAGAATTTTGAAACAAGTTTCTATGAAAAAAAAAAAGGTTTCATCATAAATTTTTGTTTATGGTTAAGGGTTATTGTGAGGAAAAAAAACACACACAGCTGAATGGGAAGTGGATATTTGTAAAAACATTCAGTTTCAGACAAAAAGTAACTATTTTGGAATATTTTCAATTAAACAAAATCATAAAAGTTATTTTACTAACTTAATTTATTGAAAACGAATTAAAATTAATAAAATAATCTCTTATGTTTTCTCACGCTTACTGAGTCAGTCTTTGTGTTTCTTGTTTGTCATAAAGCCCTAAGCTACACAATGGGCTATCTGCACTCTGCCTCCCACGGGTATTGAAGCCCGGATACCAGCTTTGTAATTCTACTGGCAGTGAGGGGCTCGATTGTTATGAGGAAATTAGCAAAGAGAACGTATATTTCGAAGAAGGAAAAGATTAGAGATTACTGTGTGTAATCCATGTTATGTAGCGTAATGTGAGAAAAAAGACAAAACAAAACTATTTAGTATCATTAAGGAATAAAGAGAAAATTATTATTACATTCATGGACGTCATTACATTACTCAGTCTATTTGTTTGTTTGTATTTAGGCACAAAGCGACACAATGGCCATCTGTTTGCTCTGCCCATTACGGGCACGAAACCTGGATTCTAGGCGGAAGACATGCCGCTGTGCCACTGGAGATATAATACTGATTCTGATCTATAATTAATACCAAATCAATATTTATCGATTGTGAATTATGACACCTCCAACGTTAGTTTTATTTATAAATAGGGTGTTATAAGAAAGAGGTTTCAAAAGCCAATACCCCATTAGAAGAGTATTTCAAAGATTATTGCAGAGGGTTTTTAACACAATCCTAATGGTTACCAATAAGCTAATAAGAAATATTACCATTTCTTTGTGTAGCAAAACATAGCAAGGACAGACTAAAATAGTATAGGATATAATTTTTTGCCATTCTTTTAAATACCACCTTTCATTTTTCAGATGTGTTATTTCATAGGTATAATCATTCAAGAAAATTGATATGGAAAACTTTCAGAATTTACAAGTCAAAGGTCCGGCCAGGTGGTTAAAGCACTCGACTCGTAACCTGAAGGTCGTGGGTTCAAATCCCCGTCACACCAAACGTGCTCGCCCTTTCAGCCGTGGGGGCGTTATAATGTAACGGCCAATCCCACTATACGTTGGCAAAAGACTAGTCCAAGAGTTGGCGGTGAGTGGTGATGACTAGCTGCCTTCCCTCTAGTCTTACATTGCAAAATTAGGGACGACTAGCGCAGATAGCACTCGATTAGCTTTGCGCGAAATTAAAAAAAAACAAGTAAAACAAATTATATGGGTAATGAAACTTTTATTATTTCGCTGTAAATTGTTTGAAAATCTTAAATTTGAAGATTTTAAAGCTAAATATTAAAGTTCTAGAGTTACGTAAAGATAATAACATCACTATGAACCTAAACATTGATATCTTCAAGTTTTAGGAAATTTATAGCAATAAAAAAAGCTGGTCAGTTAATTTAATTTTATATACAAACACCTAATCTTTGATACTTGATTAAAAATTGATTAAAGAAAGCCCTAGTGTGCAATACTAACCACAAATTCACACAAAACTTACAGCTTAATCTATCTGTTTGTACATCAGGGCCTCGCAACAGTTATTTGAATGCTTCTAACGCCAAATTTTAAAGGTAAAAAGAATATATTATTATTGTATGCTTACCAGAATTATTTCAGTTTCTGTATTGACGCTTCTACTATGAGGATTGTCAACTCGCTGAAAAAAACCTACAAAAATATCTGAAATTATTATCAAAAGTCAACTAGCAGTATAGGTAGGACCTAAAATAACTCAAAAAGTAATTTATGAATTATTGGAAACAGTTCTTTAGAGCAAGTTGTCAATAAATAGTTAGAGTGTTAAAGCTATACCTTACAAAGCTCTAAAACTTATAACGATTAGACTGCAATGAATCGCCATCCGGGTAACTTTTCTATAAACAATATTTTCGGTCATACCTCTGATAATTCCTTACCATATTTGATCAGCTTAGAAAAGTTATGATATGCTCAATTTTCTTGTACTATAATTTTTGTGATGTGAGAAAAACTACAAAGAACTTGGACCATCTTCGTTATTAGACATATAGACTACTGTGTAATTCGTGATGACCAGAAACCCACTTGAAGTAAAAATGTGACCAAAGAAGGTTGAAACGTTGGTCTCTGCTTTATTAGTAAAAGTGTTAATACCCATACCAGCCGTCCTGAGATAGAGAATGTTATGTAGGTGGTAGCCTTTTACGCCTTGACTTCAATTAAATAACTTCAGTTTATGATATTTGTTTCGAAACTCTCACAAGCCATTTAACCTTGTCCGTTCGTCATGCATGACTGCTAAGTACGAATGATATATATATATATGCCTAATACAATATAACCAAAAGACCTGTGAAATGAATTCCAGTGCAGTATAACTGCTCTTGTTATTTAAAAGGAACTATTCAAACATTTTTAACAATAAAATTTGTTTCAAAACGTATAAAGTAAATAACACAGTTAAAGTTAAACACACTTACCAGTAAGATGTAGTAAATTTGCCTTTGCAGCGGAATCGACCAAGAATAGAATGCTATGTTGCTACGCAACCATGATCCAGCTTTGACAAGATTATTCAGGTGCGCAACTTGACACGGACTACGAAACGTCTCAGTAGTTACGGAGATAACGATTCATCGATTATCAATTTTAGCATGAAAAACCTTCTGCAGTATTACACTTGTATAACAAATAATGAGCATTTTGTGCTACTTTATAAATATCTAATAACTGACGCATAAGAGGATCTAACAATTAAGTTGTCAATTTGATTCTATTCTATTAGTGTTTTGATCGATAATTTGCATAAGTCACAAAACATGTTCCAGGCTGTAATCAGCTTTAGATGTTCCAACCAGCGAATCTCCATTGGATGTTTTTTTTTATTTTCAGGTTTAAGAAGTGATTATTACAACCAATGGATGATACTGTTTCAAACAGAGATCATCAGAATGTGTAACTTGGTATGAAAATGTCAAAGAAGTAACCTGTCTAAATACTTATAGTCGACTCCTGTTCTGAGCTGTTGCTTTATATAATAAATAAACACGTAACCATCCGGCCACTGGACTGTTTATATTAATAAACAAACATGAAACCATCTGTCCACTGGACTTTTTACAATAATAAATAAACACGTAACCATCTGGCCCCTGACTGTTTGTAGTAATAAATAAAGTGGCTGAAGCGTCTAAACGTAACCGTTTTAAACAAATAATCAAAATAAAAGAATGCTTTGTTTGTTAAACTCAAAGCTACACAATGAGCTATTTATGCTGTGCCCACCACAGTTATTAAAACCACATTATTAACGTTATGATCCTTTAGACTTACCTATGAGCTACTGGAGGGCATAAAATTTTGGAAATAGTCATCAGAGCATATATTTCTTTTTTTATTCCATAACATTTTCTTATAAACATGAAAAATCCTCCACAGTTTCGACGCTTATTAAATGTGAAACGTTTTTTGTCATTCGTGTTGGGTATTAAAACAAACGTATGGGAATCATGTATTATGTGATTATATGAGAGTGTTCTTATACATGGATATGTATATATATATATGGAGATATTATTTACCAAACTTAAATTATATGCAAAAACGGCTCGTTTGGGCTGAGAAAACACTTTACATAGAAGAGCGAACAACGTTTCGACCTTCTTCGGTCATCGTCAGGTTCACAAAGAAAGAGGTAACTGACCGGAAGCTGACCACATGTTTGAAAGGGGTTGTGTAACTGTGTGTCGAAATGTAGAGGGCGGTATTAGATGTTTGAATATATAATATTATTTATTATATTAATATAGGTATAAAGGCGTTCCTTTATATTGGTTTATTTTGGGTTTAAGTTGTTGTATAAGTAAGGGTTCTTTAATTTTACGTTTGTTTATGTTTGTTTCTTTATTTAGTATTTGAGTGTTTTCTATGGTTATGTTGTGTTTATTTGACTTGCAGTGTTCGAAAACGTGTGAAGGTGACTTTTTATGTTCTTTGAATCTGGTTTCCATTTTTCTACTTGTTTCTCCAATATAGAAGTCGTGGCAGTTATCACATTGTATTTTATAAATAATGTTGGTGTGGTGTTTGTCAGTGTAGTTTTTACATAGTATAGACCTCAGTTTTGTGCCGGGTTTTGAATAAATTTGGTATTAATTGAATGTCATATTTTGTTACTAATTTTGCCAAATGTTGGTTATTTGTTTGCTGATGTCGGGAATATATGGTATACAGCAGTATATGGTTTCGTGGTTTTTTGATTCTTGAGCTGTATTTACTTTAGTTGGTTAATTTTGCTTTCTGTCTAGGTGTGTGCGTATAATGTTTTCTACGGTTTGTGGAGGAAACTTATTGATGTTGGTGAAGTATTGTTTTATTTTGTCTAATTCATCGTTAATTTTATCTGGTGAGCATAGAACAACTAACCCCTAATTTTGTAAAGGTAAAACTTTCAGAAAATTTTAATACATACACAAACATTATCCAAAATTTACAGAAAAAACTACTGAAAGCCATGTTGAACACAAAATACAAAGAACTACATGACTTACAAAAAACAAAAAATGAATCTAGACCATCAACTGGCATGCTGCATTAAACCAGAGATTTACGGACTTATACAACGAAACATAAACCAAATCAATACTAAAACGACAGAGACAAAAAAGATCTGCCACAAAAAAAACTAGAAAAACTAAGATGCAAACAACAGAAAAGACACCAAAACGACAAACCGTTGACTAACCTCATAATTAACAGATCCGACCGTCAATTAAACACAGACGAGATACATCTACTTAACAAAGGACTCAACTTCGCTATAGCACCTAGGCACATTCCAACCATAGAAATCAAAACATGTTTAGAAGATCTAGCCAGGAGACTTGTGATACTTTCTACAGAGAACAAAAAACAAGGAAACAAACCAAAAACAACCAACAGAAAGAAGACAACTTAGATAATTTTATTGACATCCAACAGCCAACCTTCCCAGGTAAAATTACAAATTTATATTTTCCAGAAACACCTAAAAACAACATCTTAAACGATTTTTCAAAGAATTTTCTCACAAAACCATCAACATAATTTCACAAAACAGAAAACTGAAAACAACCTTACAAAAATAGACATTAATTGCATAAAAACCTAAAACAAGACAAAAACATAAAAATTCTAAAAGCAGATAAAGGTAACGCTATAGTCATAATGAACACGAATGAATACATCCAAAAAATGAATAACATCCTATCAGACACGAACAAATTTAAACCAATACACATGAATCCAACAAAGACACACGAGACGCAACTGAACAAATTACTACTACAAATGAAAAAAGCCAACACAATTTCACAAACACTTTATTCCTACCTACGTAAAACCGACTCACGCACACCACAAATATACGGCATCCCCAAACCTCATAAACCAGATTGTCCATTACGACCAATAATGTCCACATATGAATCGTTTAATTACAACCTTGGTAAATACATAGCATGGGCATTCTCCAAATATGTAACATCAGCCAGCTCATTTATCAAAGACTCTTTTAATTTCAAGTCTAATCTAAATCAACTTAATCATAAAGCCTTAATGGCCAGTTTCGATGTTATATCCTCTTTACAGAAGTTCCAACCACTGAAGCCTGCAAGATAGCCTTAGAACTCTATATCCGAGACCCTAACCCAACTATAGAAATTCCCAGTAACCAGTTAGCAACCCTCATAGAATTCACCACGATAAAGACAAACTTCATGTTCAACAACCAAAACTATATACAAACAAACGGCCTAAGCATGGGCAACCCAGTATCACCAGTTCTAGCCAATATTTTATGACACAAGTTGAAACACAAGCAATTAACACAGCATTACATCCACCACTATACTGGTATAGATATGTAGATGACACGGTTGCGGGATTCAAATCTACAGAACACATACTTAATTTTTTCAATCACATTAACTCTATACATCCCAACATCAACTTCACATGTGAACAGGAAGAAAACAATCAAATATCATTTCTTAACCTCAGAATTACAAGAACTGATACACAATTCCAAACAGAAATCCACCGAAAAATCACCCATACTGGTCTATACATTCCTTGGGACTCAGCACATGAAATAAAACAAAAACTCAACATACTAAGAAACCAAATAAACACAGCCATAAAACTATGCTCACCAGATAAAATTAACGATGAATTAGACAAAATAAAACAATACTTCACCAACATCAATAAGTTTCCTCCACAAACCGTAGAAAACATTATACGCACACACCTAGACAGAAAGCAAAATCAACCAACTAAAGTAAATACAGCTCAAGAATCAAAAAACCACGAAACCATATACTGCTGTATACCATATATTCCCGACATCAGCAAACAAATAACCAACATTTGGCAAAAATTAGTAACAAAATATGACATTCCAATTAATACCAAATTTATTCAAAAACCCGGCACAAAACTGAGGTCTATACTATGTAAAACTACACTGACAAACACCACACCAACATTATTTATAAAATACAATGTGATAACTGCCACGACTTCTATATTGAGAAACAAGTAGAAAATGGAAACCAGATTCAAAGAACATAAAAGTCACCTTCACACGTTTTCGAACACTGCAAGTCAAATAAACACAACATAACCATAGAAAACACTCAAATACTAAATAAAGAAACAAACATAAACAAACGTAAAATTAAAGAACCCTTACTTATACAACAACTTAAACCCAAAATAAACCAATATAAAGGAACGCCTTTATACCTATATTAATATAATAAATAATATTATATATTCAAACATCTAATACCGCCCTCTACATTTCGACACACAGTTACACAACCCCTTTCAAACATGTGGTCAGCTTCCGGTCAGTTACCTCTTTCTTTGTGAACCTGACGATGACCGAAGAAGGTCGAAACGTTGTTCGCTCTTCTATGTAAAGTGTTTTCTCAGCCCAAACGAGCCGTTTTTGCATATAAATTTCTCAACAAGTGGGTTTCTCGTCATCACTGAAACTTAAATTATGTTTATTGTTCGTTGCTAGGACTTTATATTAAATTCTTCAGTTCATAGGTCACTCCCTATCTGGCTTCCTGAAAGTACAAAACCCTAAAAGTAGTATTGTAACCAGTCAGAATATATATTGAAAATAAAATGTATCCAGTTTTTATACGTATTTGAGAATAACAATGTTCAAACTATATTCATATTCGGCCCGTCATGGACAGGTAGTTAAGGCACTCGACTCGTAATCTGAGGGTCGCGGGTTCAAATCCCCGTCACACCAAACATGCTCGCCCATTCAGCCGTGGAAGTGTTGTAATATGACGGTCGATCCCACTATTCGTTGGTAAAAGAGTAGCCCAAGAGTTGGCGGTGGGTGGTGATGAGTAGCTGCCTTCCCTCTAGTCTTACACTGCTAAATTAGGGACGGCTAGCGCAGATAGCCCTCGAGTAACTTTGCACGAAATTCAAAACAAACTAAACAAGCAGTCATTCATATTCGTTATAAAGAACTAGCTAAACCTATCCGTTAAGAAAACAAAACATTAGATAATGTTCCCCTTCCTTCTTTCTTTTGTCAATAAATCTCTAATAACCGCATTAACTAATAATTTTATACTTTGCTTTGTTAACGGTAACTGATTACGTCTTTAAATTCAAGCCACATATTCATAAGAAATTGGACAATTACGATATTGCAAGGTATTTTTGTCACCCTTCTGTGACACAATTCATAAAATCCCAATAGTCTATGTACAACGTCGGACAGTTTCCAGCTATCATACTAAAAATTACTCTGATCGACATAGTTAACTCTCGATATTAAAACACACACCTAATGGGTCATATTTTTGGGACTATTATGTATCTAATTAGAAAATAAAGTTAAAATAAATACGCCCCCCCACCCACTCTCGAATTGACAATCTCACAAATACAAACTTTAGTCGTTTTTTTTCTGACGTATTAAATATACTTAGTTGTAAAAGTTATTAGAGGAGTCACTACTCGAGCGAATTTGTAACATTTACTAATCATGTTTGTGAAAGATTAATTTTTTCTTGAGCAATAAAACACAATGCACTGTTTTCTTTGTAATTCAGGTTTTGCTGTCTATTACTTACGTGTTTTCTTGTTTCTTGGATAATTCGGTGCAACTTTCTATTCGGGTCCCGGCATGGCCAGGTTGGCTAAGGCGTTCGATTCGTAATCAGAGGGTCGCGAAATCGAATCCCCGTCACACCAAACGTGCTCGCCCTTTTAGCCGTGAGGGCGTTATAATATGATGGTCAACCCCACTATTCGTTGGTAAAAGAGTAGCTCAAGAGTTGGCGGTGGTTGGTGATGACTAGTTGCCTTCCCTCTAGTTTTACACTGCTAAATTAGGGACGGCTAGCACAGATAGTCCTTGTTTAGCTTTGCGAGAAATTCAAAACAAACAAACAATTAACCCTTTGTTCGTTTATTTAACTTAGACTCTTATTTTATTTTAATATTTCAACATCGTGCTTTTCTAAATAATAACATCCAATCAGAGTAAGTATATATTCAGAGCGAAACGCCAAATCAACCCAGTCATGAGTATAGCTAATTAAATATACTTTTCTTACATTTCTATTTATAAATATCAGAATCCATTGGTTTACCAATTGGGTACTCACTCTATGATGACATTTTCGGCCTTAATCCCAGTATGTCTCCTAAGTTTGGTTAGCGTAATAACAAACAATAAGTCAGAATAAAATGTAATTGGTATTCTCTATAATGATTTCTATCACTAATACTGTTTATAAAAATAAGTATAAATTAATGACACAAAATTTGCGGTGGGTAATTGTTTGTTTTGTTCTGAATTTTGCGCAAAGCTACTCGAGAGCTATATGCGCTAGCTGTCCCTAATTTAGCAATGTAAAACTAGAGGAAAGGCAACTAGTTACCACAACCCACCGCCTACTCTTGGGCAACCCTTTTACCAACGAATAGTAGGATTGACCGTCACATTATAACGCCCTCACGGCTGAAAGGGCGAACAGGTCTGGTGTGACAGGGATTCGAACCCGCGAATTACGAGTGGAATGCCTTACCCCCCCTTGGGCATGCCGGGCGGTGGGTAATTGACTAGCCTTTATCCCTCATGCCTACCAGTTGAAAGTTAAGGATAATTGGAGCAGCTAGATCGAGAAAAGATGAAACAAACAAATAATTTGTTAAAAGTTTTAATGCTTTTTATTTCAAGCACATAAAGCTATTTCGTGATTTCTTATCTTAACGATTATTTTATACAGAAAGTTATTTTTAAATCAACAATATCGAAATAATCGTCTTTATGGCATCTTTCGTGGAAAACAACTTATTTTTTAATGACGTCTTTTTGACGTCATTTGTGGGACGGTTTTGAACTGAAATGTACCAAAACTAATTACTTCAAAAATCAATGACCAATGCGGTACAAACAAGATCGAAAAAAATAAAAAATAGATGAAATCGCTTGCAATAACTTGGAACTTATTCAGCAGATAGTTAAAATGCTATTTGAGACAAGAAATAATATTTAGATCGAAATAATACTTTTTAAAAATAGTTTAGAAGCATAAATACGATTTATGTCAAATAGAATTCAGGAAATGTTTTTTTAACACAAAACAACATTTCACATTTTTATTTGATATGTTTACGACATGAATTCAGTTATCAAATTCAGTTAGCAGAAATAAAACAAAAATAGTTCACGTTCATTGTCAGAAATATATATACTGTTAAAGATTCATGTTTTTTATCAAATATAATACGCCATAAAAATAACTTATGAATGTACTGGAACAAAGAAATGAAACCGTGACTATAAATTTAGTTCAACCTAGTTGTCATCCAAAATATGTAACTGTCTCAGAATCAGGATCTCAGATACGTTCGGTTTGTTTTTGTTTGTTTTTTGGAATTTCGCACAAAGCTACTCGAGGGCTATCTGTGCTAGCCGTCCCTAATTTAGCAGTGTAAGACTAGAGGGAAGGCAGCTAGTCATCACCACCCACCGCCAACTCTTGGGCTACTCTTTTACCAACGAAAAGTGGGATTGACCGTCATATTATAACGCCCTCACGGCTGGGAGGGCGAGCATGTTTGGCGCGACGCGGGCGCGAACCCGCGACCCTCAGATTACGAAGCGCACGCCTTAACGCGCTTGGCCATGCCGGGCCTTGACACGTTCGGACAAATAAGGATAAGTTGTGGCGAAGAGCATCTAATAATCATGTGATAATTTAGGAGAGGCATGACATATCGAATCTGTTGTTCTTCCACCGAAAAAAATCAAAGGCCCGGCATGGCCAGATTATTAGGGCGATCGATTTGTAATATGAGGGTCGAAGATTCGAATCCCCGTCGCACCAAACATGCTCGCCCTTTCAGTCGTGTGGGCGTTATAATGTGGGGGCGGTCAATCCCACTATTCGTTGGTAAAAGAGTAGCCCAAGAGTTGGCGATGGGTGATGATGACTAGCTGCCTTCCGTCTAGTCTTACTTACACTGCTACATTAGGGACGGCTAGCGCAGATGGATCTCGTGTAGCTTTGCCCGAACTTAACAAACAAACTGAAAAGCAAACAAAGGTTTAACGACTTATCTCGACGAAAGATAAAGAATCCCACGTTTTTATAAATGTATTAAAAATAATGTTATTACTTAGTAATTCCAGTAGAGTATTATAAGATTTATTTTATCTCAACATGGGCACGTACGTGCGCGTCTGATTGTTCTTATAACTGGAGACAATAATTGAGATGAAAACAACTATTTATCTTACCTAAAATATTTAGTTTCAACTGACATTAGATAAGAACTCCATACCCACTTAGTGTTCAATAAAACATCTTACATTTAACTGAAAGTTGTATATTCTAAGTGAGCGCCCCCAGTGGCACAGTTTTTTTTTTTAATTTCGTGCAAAGTTACACGAGGGCTATCTGTGCTAGCCGTCCCTAATTTAGTAGTGTAAGACTAGATGGGAAGCAGCTAGTTATCACCACCCACCGCCATTTCTTGGGATTGACCGCAACATTATAACGCCCACACAGCTGGGAAGGCATGTTTAGTGTGACGGGGATTCAAACCCGCGACCGGCTGATTACAATTCGAGTGCATTAACCATTTGACCATGCCGGACCAGGCAGAGTGGTACGTCTGCACACTTACGACATTAGAATCCAGGTTTCGATACCAGTGATGGGAAGAGAACAGTTAGCTCATTTTGTAGCTTTGAGCTTAATTACAAGTCTAATTGAAAATACATGCACTCTTTTCACTTACAAAACAGTTATAATTTGTTTGTAGATTAAATGAGAAAACATTGTGATAGCTGTATTAAATAAATGGTTTGAAGAAATAAGAAAATGAAATCCTCTTCTTTACTTGTTAGACAGGTTATTCTAATGGTATATTAGTTGATTTTGACTAGAAAGAACTTCTTAAGAAAATATCTTTACAGAGTTAGTGAAAAATACGTCCGCTTCTGAACTACTATCTAGATGATCAGAAGATTTACCCTTTTATCAACACAGCCGGCATGGCCAGGTAGTTAAGGCACTCGACTCGTATTCTGAGGGTCGCGGGTTCGAATCCAAGTCATACCAAACATTCTCGTCATTTCAGCTGTGGGGGGTGTTATTACGTGACGGTCAATCCCACTATTCGTTGGTAAAAAGAGGTGGTGGCTGGCTGCCTTCCCTCTAATCTTACACTCCTAAATTAGGGATGGCTAGCGCAAGAATGGCTCGTGTAGCTTTGCGCGAAATTTAAAACAAACCAGAATCTATCAACACTTTTTCTCATAACTTCACACTCACTGTATTCACATCATCATTATATCTCACCCATTGTACCCGCGTTGTCTATGCTTGTACTGAGTTGTTATCAAGGTTATTTGATCCGGAAAGGCAATATCACAATTTCATATGACAGACAGTCATATCCATTTCCGTTCTTTCTTTGTGGATCCACACTATAAACTGGTATTGTTAATTTTAGTCATCTAAGAGTTCAGATTAACTTCCTCACACACTCAGGATCGGAGGAGTTGCTTATTTGATTTTTAAGTCCGGAGAAAACGAAACACTGAGATCTGAGCAAACTCAACGAATATATAGTAATGTTATTAACCAGTGATGTCCCCTTATCTCCCTGATAAACAGCAATTACAATAAACTTAGAATCAGTTTAATTCCATGTAGACTCGTTTGGATAATTAAACATATTTTGATGCTCTGATTATTAACCATCTTAATTCTTTTGTTTTCCTCCAATCCATCTTCACTAAAATACCAACATATACCTCCTAGGATCTTCGAGCTTCATGAGGTATTTTTGGACGAAAATTTCAAGATTTATGAGGTTACCCAACTGACGAATTAAAGCATTCTGGTAATTGTAAGATATTATTTTATAACATTTCTTTGATCAGAAGCAACTGATAATTCCATTCGTAGACTTTTCTCTATATCTTCACCCCGTACAAATAAATAAGGAAAGATACTATAGGAAACAACAGGTCAAAGCGACTCATTGGTAGTGAGAGATGTTAATATTGATAGAAAAAATTTTGAGTCATCAGACCCAAGGAAGAAAACCTGATTGCAAATAAGTCAAACATTTTAAAATATATTTCTATTATCTCTCTTTGTCTTGGAGAAGAATATCTTTTGGTCAGTTTTCTACTACATCTAAAAAAGGTACTTGCTCTCTTTATCAGTTGGAGCTGGTGTGGCCAATTAATAAGAGTTCCAAGAACTGTGAATCCAAAGATACAGGTTCGCTTTCCATTTCCACAAAAACACGCTCCACACTCTATGGCCATAGAAGAGCTTTAAGATTGACAGTCACATTCTACTAATCGATCATACAAGAGTAACATAAGAGTTAATGATTGTTGCTGTGGAATGCTGTGTCATCTCTCCTAAAACAAATTGTTCAATATGTTGTATTATTCATAAAAAAGTATTTTTTGTGTGTAATTATCAATAGTTATGTCTATGAAAAATACATTTATGACAATATAAGGATGATTCGCTTGCCAGAAAAAAATTGTTTTTAAAGTCACAAAACGTTTTAATTGGATCGTAACGAATTCTTTATTCAATGACCTCTGATATATATATATATAATTTGTTTTGTTTTTTATTTTTACGCAAAGCTATACGAGAGCTCTCTACGTTAGGGGCCCCTAATTTAGCTGCCTTATCTCTAGTCACCCACTGAGTCAATAACATTATGGTACCATTAATCTCAGACGAGAAAAGAACCGTGAAAATTCCCTTATAGAGGTATTTATTCTTGATAAGACTTTATTATTATTCCTTTTCATAACAAAGATATCTGTCAGATATTAAAGATTGTTTATCTGTGATGACGAGAAAATCAACTTGAAGAGAAATATATGTATGCAAAAACGGCTGGTATGGATAGAGAAAACTCTATGTAGAGGAGCGAACAACTTTTCGACTTTCTTGGGTCATCGTCAGGTTCACAAAGAAAGAAAGAGGTAACTGACCGATAGCTAGCCACATGTTTGAAAGGGGTTGTGTAATTGAGTGTAGGAATGCAGAGGGCGTGCTTAGATGTTTGATTATATGTTAAAATATATATGTGTTTCTTTGTTTGGTTTATTTTGGGCTTGAGTTGTTGTATAAGCAAGACTTCTTTAATTTTGCGTTTGTTTATGTTTGTTTCTGTATTTAGTATTTGAGTGTTTTCTATGGTTTGTTGTGTTTATTTGATTTACAGTGTTCGAAAACGTGTGAAGGTGACTTTTTATGTTCTTTGAATCTGGTTTCCATTTTTTCTACTTGTTTCTCCAATATAGAAGTCGTGGCAGTAATCACATTGTATTTTATAAATAATGTTGGTGTGGTGTTTGTCAGTGTAGTTTTTACATAGTATAGACCTCAGTTTTGTGCCTGGTTTTTGAATAAATTTGGTATTAAATGGAATGTCATATTTTGTTACTAGTTTTGCCAAATGTTGGTTATTTCTCTGCTGATGTCAGGAATATATGGTATGTAGCAGTATATGGTTTGGTGATTTTTTGAATCGTAAGATATATTTACTTCTGTTGGTTGATTTTGCTTTCTGTCTAGGTGTGTGCGTATAATGTTTTCTACGGTTTGTGGAGGAAACTTATTGATGTTGATGAAGTATTGTTTTATTTTGTCTAATTCATCGTTAATTTTATCTGGTGAGCATAGTTTTATGGTTGTGTTTATTTGGTTTCTTAGTATGTTGAGTTTTTGTTTTGTTTCATGTGCTGAGTCCCAAGGAATGTATAGTCCAGTATGGGTGATTTTTCGGTGGATTTCTGTTTTGAATTGTGTGTCGGTTCTTGTAATTTTGAGGTTAAGAAATGATACTTGATTGCTTTCTTCCTGTTCACATGTGAAGCTAATGTTGGCATGTATAGAGTTAATGTGATTGAAAAAATTAAGTGTGTGTTCTGTAGACGTGAATCCCACAATCGTGTCGTCTACATATCCGTACCAGTATTGTGGTGGATGTTATGCTGTGTTAATTGCTTGTGTTTCAACTTGTGTCATAAAAATACTGGCTAGAACTAGTCATACTGGGTTGCCCATGCTTAAGCCATTTGTTTGTATATAGTTGTGGTTGTTGAACTTGAAGTTTGTCTTTACTCAACTACACAACCGCCTTCAAACATGTGGTCAGCTATTGGTTAGTTACATCTTTCTTTGTGAACCTGACGATGACCGAAGAAGGTCGAAATGTTATTCGCTTCTCTATATAGAGTTTTCTCTATCCATACCAGCCGTTTTTACATATAAAATATTGTTTAGTGTAGGTATTATTAATTAATTTATTTTGTGAGTTAATATTTTATTATTGTTTATTGTGTTTTTTTTCATGATAACAGATTTAAAAACAAATTATTATCAGAAGTGTTTGCAAGCTATTGATGTCGAGGCTGCGAAGATTTATAGAACGCCACAGTGAAGGCTATTAAAAATGGCCACCAGACGAGAGACCAGAGAGCGTGAAAAGAGCCAAAAGTGAAGCCGAGTGGAAGAGAATTTTGGTCATAGAAAGTAATAAAATGTAAAGTTAACTGTCATCGGAGTGAATAGTCTAACGGTTGATATGTTAATGTGAAATTAACAGTTTTCTGACATATTAGAATAATACTTTATTTCATTAAAGGGTGTTCTAAAGTAATTGAACCAATGTGAGTGGACTTTGACAAAAGGCAGACAATTTTTAGAAACACGAAAAATGAATAGACGATATTTGATGTAGAGGATGCAACCATTGTAACTCAACTACAGCATAAGTGAACTATACATGAATTTTATGACAATAGAAATAATAGTGTGGCATTTCAACTAGATTTAAAAGCAAGTGAACAGGCTTGAGTAAGCTGTGAACAGCAAGAAGAGAACTATATAGTATTTAAGATATAACTATGACCTCCATAATGTAATGCATTTTGTACATACGTTTAACTTATTTGTAATGTATATATTATTTTAAAACAAATGGAGTTAGTGCTGTCCGTTTATTATTTTAATTTATCGCTAACAAATCACAGACACCTACTGTAGAAGAATTCTTAGCTCGACACACCCATACACTTACTTTAATATATTCTATTAAAAAGTTTCTGTCAATAACAATAATTTTTATTGAGTTCTAAAAATAATTTATATATATATATATAAATACAAAAATATTGTTTGAACAATTAAGTAGATATTTCCATCAAAAGAAATGATTGCGGTTAAAAACGACAATGCCAGAAACCGGGTTTCGATGGGCGAGCACAGATAAGCCATTGTATAGCTTTGTGCTTAACTACAAACAACAACAAAAGAAAAATTGCATAAATTAAAAAAGATAACCAGAGCATAGGTCTATAATGTGATTTGACTGTCATTTTTATAACGCATTTCCAGCTCTGAAGTGCGAAGAAAGATTTTCTTTTGATGGTGAAGAACCGTGACCACTGGGACATGCTCGGCCCCATCGTTATGGAAACTGTGTAGAAAGTACATTGAAAGATTTACAATTTGATAAATTTACATGTAATAGTAGCAGTAAGCCTACTTAGCAATACTGATAATGTGCGTGATTTACCTATTAATGCTTATATATGTAGTTAATCACATATTTCTACAGTGATATTTGTAGACTAACCAATACAACGAATGGTAAAATTTATAATACAAAAAAATCAGGTATGTTTTAGAATATCATGTTTTATTATTTTTTAATTTTTAACTAAAAGTATTATAATATTATATTAATGATCACATGAACTACGTACGTTTTGTTGAATCAGCAAAAACTTCTCTTTCCAAATTATTACTGATCATCAGCAAGAGAGCAGGATGCTGGGAACTTAATATTTCAGTACAGAAGTTGAGTATGTTATGTTGCAAAGATAATGGAACACCGCGGCTTCAGTTACAGCTATTGCGCCGTGACCGGTCATGCTCTATCCGTTGGCAATAGTCTCTCAGCGTATATTCCATAGTAGAAGGCTTTGCCACAAGTCTGTTATATCTACAGCATACCACTCCTCTCTGCTGGCTTTCCATAATTCCAACAGTCGATCGTACAGAAATTCATAAACAATGAATAATGTGAGTTAACCAGTATCTCCATACGTTATAAAATGAATACTAGGTTTATTCCCAAGCTGTTTGAAGTATGAGGCAGTTGAACGAACAAGTTGTAGAAGTAAGGCGTGTGCACTGTTGCTTGTCTAGACGGAAATTTATCGTTATTGTGTTGAGTATTGTTTTTGCTTTGATCATGTGGACGACCTTTGTTACTGACTTTTACAATGTAGATTTCCACCTGTTATAACAGACTATATTTTATTCAGCCCGACTTATTGTAAGTCTTTTTATAGATGGGCCTGAGACTTCAAGCACATCCATATTCTTTTTGTTTTATAGAGTCATTAAGTACAAGAGATATCCTCATCTTGAAAATTCTAGATCCCTAATCTAAATAAATATTTATGAGGTTAGTGTCTGCGTCCGGCATGGCCACATGGCTAAGACACTCCACTCATAATCTGAGGATCGCGGGTTCGAATCCCCCGTTACACCAAACATTCTCGCCCTTTCAGCCGTGGGGGCGTTATAATGTGACAGTCAATTCTACTATTTGTCGGTAAAAGAGTAGCCCAAGAGTTGGCGTTGGATTGTGATGACTATTTGCCTTCCCTCTAGTTTTACACTGCTAAATTAGGGACCGCTAGTGCAGATAGCCCTCGTGTAACTTTGAGCGAAATTCAAATCAAACCTTAATGTTTGAATATTTTTTTTATCGGAAATGGCTGATGGGCATATTCAAAAACGTTTTAATATGACGTACTCAGTCTCTCTTTGTGTGTTTAAATTTGTATTGAGTAAATATATTGGCACTTGTGCAAATACGTCACTTAAAATATTTTGTATTTCTATGTTGTAATATTATACATCAGGGGGTGTGCAACATTTTTCGTCGGTGGGCCATATAACCAACTTCATCAATCAAGCGGGGCCACTTAAAAACAAGCTTATTCGTGTACATGCACAATAAATTAAAAAAAATTCTCAAAATGCAAGCAATAATATTTTATATTTTTGCATGAGTGATCATTTTAGTGCGACACTTGAAATTTAGAGTCCTTGCAGAGCTTGTCAATATCAGCTTTGACAGAAGTGGTTGCCACTCTTAACTGACTGGTCAAATGTTCATCAGTCAGCTGACTTCTACATTTGGTTTTGATGAGCTTCATTTTGGAGAAAAATTGCTCACAGCAGTAGGTGCTACCAAAAAAGGAAGGCAATTCTTTGTGCATGACGGGACAAATTGGGAAACTTTTCACGTACACAGAGTTTGTAAAAGTCTAGCAAACTGTTTTCAGAGAATTTCCTTTTAGTGTCCATGTCAGCCTGCAGTTCAATGAGTTCCATTTGGCAATCATCAGGACTGTCTTCCACTGCCAAATCAAAAGGTTGAGCGAACAATTTCAATCTAATTTCAATTTGTCTGAAATCTGGAAATCTGTTTGCAAACTCATCACGCAGCTTTTGTACACTGGTTCCATATTTGGTGCAATCCAGATTAGGAAATTCCAGTTTCCTGGTTGCAAGACATGTAAAATGGGTCAATATGGCTCTTCTCAACTGAACCTGGAAAAGTTCCAATTTCTTCTCAAAAGCACAAATATGCTCAAACAACTTATTCACAAGTTGACTTTTCCCTTGTAGTTTTAAGTTTAAATCAGACAGATGCTGTGTAATGTCTGTGAGGAATGCTAAGTCATTCAGCCAGTTCTCATTGCTCAAGAAGTCCACATTCTGACGTTTGCTCTCCATGAAGAACTTAATCTCCTCTCGCAGATTCCAGAATCTCTTCAAAGTAGCAGCTCTACTAAGCCAACGTACAGCAAAGAAGTACAAAACATCTGAATACTCACTGTCCAGCTCATCTAAAAAGTTTTAAATTGTCGATGATTTAATCCTCGTGTTCGAATATAATTTACGCATTGGACGACATTTTCATGACTTCTGCAAAATCCAGAACTTTGGTGCACAAGCTCTCTTGGTGAATAATGCAATGGCTTACAACTACGTCTTGTGCTCCAATTGCAGTTAGAAATTTCTTGGTGAATCCATTTGTCCTACCTGTCATGGAAGGAGCACCATCTGTTGTAACACCACATAATTTATAAGGATTCAGTTAAAACTTTTCTACAACCTTAAGCACTTGTTCACAAATATCCTGTCCTGTGGTTGTGGAGGAAAGGCTTGCCATATCTAAAACTCTTCGAAAACATCAAAGCCTGCAGTAACAGCTCTGATGAAAATGACAAGTTGGGATGTGTCATTGATATCAGTGCTTTCATCCAAAGCCAGACTGAAAGCTTCACACGAATTCAATCTCTCTTTCAAAGTTTCTTTGATGTCCTCTGAAAGATCTTTTGTCCTGCGTGAGACAGTAAAGCGGGAAAGGCTAGTTTGCTCCACCAAATATTTTTTCTCTGGACATGCATATTCTGTGAATATTGTTAAACAATTTTAATAAATTCTCCATCACTGAAAGGCTTTCCTTTTCTGCCATACATTCACAAAGCTTAAAACTCAGTTTTGTCACCAGTTCTGAATTTTTCTTGAAAGTGGTAAAACACCTTGTTGCTTTTCAATGGATGTTTTAAATGTTCAATTTTGTCCTTTCGTGCCTGACCAACAATTTCATCAAACTGGGAGGAGTGCTTAGTTGCGTAATGTCGCTTAATATTGTACTCTTTCATGACTGCAATTGTAGTTTGACAGACGAGGCAGACAACACCTTGATTATGTGGGACAACAAGATATTTTGTGCACCATTCACTGTTGAATAACCTTCCCTCATCATCAATTTTTCGTTTCTTAACTGCTGACCTTTTACTAGCCCTGAAATCAAAACAAAAATTATTCTCACGAAAATAGCAAAGTAGAAAAAACATAGAATTTATTTACACATGGAACCTCTTATGGACAGAAACACATGTTTCTAAATTGGCATCCCGATCATAGCCTTCCGGTACTTAAGTTAATTGAGAATAGCAAAATACAGTGTGACCTCGCCTATTCGCGGTTCGCCATTCGCGGCCCCGCATATTCGCGGGTTATGCGCGAACTGCGTTTTGTAGGTCACAGAGACTGAAAGGGCTTTTCGAGGAGATTTCTGTTGTATTTACTCAATCAAGCCGTTTTATCAATTGTCGTCTTCACCAAACAAGATTGGACTGCTATTGGCTGACTGCCTCAGCTTCCCCAACAACGCAAACGGCAAAGCACAGCCCGGTAACGCACGGTACAATTTAGTGAAATACATAACAGTATGCAATATTGCTACATTATTACTGCATCAATGAGTATAAGTATCATTAGTGTTTGGGAAGCATTTCATATAGTATATAATCGCATACATATACGTTTTAAAACTGCATCCAATATTCGCGGTTTTCGCTATTCGCGGGAGGGTAAAGAACGTAACCCCGCGAATAACGAGGTCACACTGTACATAGAATCAGATGCATCTGAAAGCAAAATTTTAATAAATTCAGTAAAGTCACAACAATATGCTAAATAATAATCAATTTACCTTCAATCTCTTGTAGTAACTGTAAAAGGTAATAAAATTTTCACCAATAATGAATGACGGACAGCAGAGGTTAGGGAAAATTGTCGCCAGCAGGCGAAGGCGAGGTTCAGGACATGACGTTGAGTCGTAGACAATAGTGCTAGTGCACGTCACCTATTCATGCCCTAAGGAGGCCGACCAATCGAATTCGGCCTGCTCCTCTCTAGCAAAGATAATTTTAGAAGTTTGTCGAGTCGAAGCCTGGGAATCCCGTAGGATCGATGCTTTTAAAAATATTCCATTTGCGTTGGATTACAGATCAGGCCACATGGTTATATTACAACAACTAGGGCCACACTAAATGGCTTGGCGGGCCGGGTTGTGGCCCGCGGGCCGCCTGTTGCACACCCCTGTTATACATGGTTTGTTAAAATTCAGAAAAGAGAAAGTGCTGAGTAAAGTGATGAATAATAAATTGAGTTTCTCCTGATTCAGGTTTGGACAAATATGAAACTAGTGTAGCTGTATATTGTGCCTTGTTAAACGTAATAATAAAACTTTTACGCTGTTTGTGACTTTAGGCACATATTACAATATTGGCATCGTTTATATATTAATAAATATAATCGTCGCGTAAACAAATATAATTGCCGTTTCTGTTCCTTATACAAATACCCTTATATAGATTACATGTATTTAGAGTTATAAGTATATGTTACACATTTACGAAAATCAATTTGCTGTATCATTTTTGCCAAAATTTACACGAAAAAAAACACTTTTGTAGAAATCATTTTTATTATTTACGCATTATACAGAAAAAAATCAACTGAAACGGTTGAATAATGGAAAGAACACATCAAACAAACATCTTAGCCACTGCTCTGATCTTATAAATAAATTTTACTCAATACAGTTTACAATAGAGAACAAGCATAGACACACAACTTTCGATGTTGACTGGAAACTGCTGGCGGCTTGTGAAATCTACACATACTTTTGAAACTTTACCTCGACATGAATATTGTTATTATCTTTTTGGTTTTAATCTGAATTAGAAAACCAAACACAAGCCGGTCAGCTCAAAACGAAATTGTCGCCATTGAAATTTTTTTATATAATTTCACGCAAAGCTACACGAGGGCCATCTGCACGAGCTATCTCAAATTTAGAAGTGTAAGACTAGAGGGAAGGAAACTAGTCATCAACCCCACTGCCAACTCTTGGGCTACTCTCTCACCAATGAACAGTGAGATTGAACATCATATTATGATGCTTCCACGGCTGAAAGAGTGAACATGTTTAGTGCGACGGGGATTCGAACCCGCGACTCTCAGATTAGGA
Source organism: Tachypleus tridentatus (assembly GCF_004210375.1). Lineage (NCBI taxonomy): Eukaryota > Metazoa > Arthropoda > Merostomata > Xiphosura > Limulidae > Tachypleus > Tachypleus tridentatus. The sequence continues at coordinate 76,433,162 of NC_134835.1, read as the reverse complement.
GTCGAGTGCCTTAACCCCCCTGGTCATGCCGGCCTCATTGAAAAAACAAATTATTTTAGAACAAGAACATTTAATTTAATCCGAGTACATTTAGTCAAACTTTGTAACTGATACCTTTACTTGATCTATTTATCCTTTTATTTTGTGTATTTAAAACACATAAGTATAATGCATATATATATATAGTTTATATTTAAAACCTGAACTTTTCGTTATCACCGGTAGGAGTTCCTTTGTTTAATTAATATATTTCTCTACTTCGACTGCCTATATTTAATAAAACTAATGATACCTTACCAACAAGGAAACTGAGGTTTAGCAGCAACATTTTCAGTTCAGAATCATTGCAAGCGCCGGGTCATAACTTTGTATCAAAGAAAAAAAACTTTAAATTGTACCATAACCTTCCCCAACGAGAGTTTATATTCAACTAAAAGCATCAAGTTAGTTTGCCATATATTAATAAATAATATGTGTTCGGCAAAATTGTGTTTGGGATACCAACAGCAGAAACACGTGAAACCTAGTTCACTGTCTAACAGATATTAATAATCCAAAGTATAAAAAATATATATTAATTTTGTTTCTTAAATATATAAGGATGCCCCCCTCCTAATGGCACAGTGGTATGTTTTCGGACTCACACTGCTAGAAACCGAGTTGCTATACTCGTGGTGAGCGGAACACAGCTCGGCTCTTATGTAGCTTTGTGCTTTAGTTACAAACAAACAAAATCTAGTTATGTATTATCTCTATCTACTCACTTCCGTGACATTTCCTATAGTCAACAAAACATAAACCTCCCAATCTTAGGATGTATATATGATAAATTGAATATTATTAATCTGATAGTAATTTCGTCGTACATTTCTGTAAACAGTACATTGCTTTAAATAATTCTTCTACGAGACTCTCTGTAGCTTACATATGATATTCAGAGAAAGAGGCTCTTATTGGAGTACTGTGTTGTCATCGGTGTTTTCTTCTAAAACTTGCCTCTGGCTTGCTGGCGATAAACTTTCCGACTTCCCTGGTGTGCCTGTAAATGGTTCGTTTTGTCTTCCCTAATCTCATCTTGAAACTTACCTGAAAGTCTTTTCTTGTGGTTCCTCAGCTGGGATTTCTTTGTTTTTACGATTCTCTTCAAATTCTGCAACTTTCTACAAAACAACAACAAAACAGTTGGTTTGTTCATAATCCTCTAAAAACAAACAAACACAATATAATACTAGAGTAGCACTCTGTGGCACTTAAAATAATCCACTTTCTGTTTCTTTTCCAAAAACCCGTAACATTTAGAACGATGATATTGACTAACCAACCAATGTTGGGAACATAGTTATTAAACCCTTCCATAATATATCTTTATTCAGACACATTGAAATAAATTTCTATATTTTTGTTTAGGTGTTCAGAATTTAGTTAGTTAGCGCCCTTATAGCCAGTATATATGAAGAATCCAAACTTGTGCTATTCTTCTAACTAAAGCAAAAATTACATACCATGACACTATTGTTTTATAGAGACTGATATTTGTTTGACCCTGTTTCTGTAGCAAGTCTTCCTGCAGTGAAGATGTATTCGTTTCAGGTAATGATACAGGATATTGTATTTGTTAGTATGAGTTCGGAATTTATCACCTTGGAAATTATTTCTAATTTACGTAATATAAACTTGTGGGGTATCGCACTGTGAAACTATCATTCGGAACCAATAACACGGCATATTTTTATTATTCTTTTAACTTTATTTATCTAATATAAATGTGTTCCTTGGGCTTCAGCAGATAGAGTTTCTAAACGTAGGTTTGAGTGCGTTATATTAAAACGATTTTAAATACAGAAATCAAGAAGTTACGTGAAGTTTAACCGATATAAAGTCGTGGTGGAGCGGCATCTTTCTGAACTACAGTTTGACTTTTTGACATTTTCTTGGTAGTGTGATATCACACATATTTGCTAGTTTTGAGGAAGAATATGTAACAGTTTTTGTTACAAAATATGCATACACGATGCGTTGAGATTGGAAATTTCAAACTTCCAAAATGGAAATATCTCTCGCGCTTGACAGCATTGGAAAGAAAAGGAATATGGGTTAACTGGAAGCACTATCCAGTAAGAGACCTGTAATATCTGTACCTCATTCGTGGTAAGCAAAGTACGACTTTTTTTTACTGATAATAATCCACGAATAAAAGTTCAGTGGAAAAAGCTGCCTTCTTACTCTAGACAACAATACACAATGAAATCAAGAATAATATCCATTTGGAAAATCGACATAAGTCACATGTACACAGTTTGCTTCCACAGCATGCTCATTCAAACTTAACAGATTTGAAAAAGCTAAATAATGAAATGGGTATTCCACAGAAAAATAATCAAGTCACCAGATGCAGCACCAGTGAATTACTCTCCCTTTGTTGTCCTCTTATACTAGATGGATACCACTTCAGAAGTATGGTACAAATACAATAGTCTTACTAAAGAGTCTTTTGCAATGTAAAATACTCTGCAGGACTAGTGTTGATATCCACGGTACTTATAAAAAGCATGACTGGACTTGGTCTAATTGACGCGACCACTAACAATTTGAAGTTGATTTTGATCATACATTTGAGTCATATATCATCTAATATTTAAAATAATATGTTAATTGAAAAAACAACAACGCAGAGAATAACCCTTTCCTTCTTATGAACAATATTACTAACTTTGTTTTTGAGCTTCAAAATAATAATTATATTCAAGGTTGTGTTAAGGATAAGGAAAATGGGTGCAATTATCTCCAGTCCTCCATGATTAAAACGACATCCGACGAAGAGAAAAACTAGGATAATCAATTTTTTGTCTCATTGAAAAACATATGCTTGTTTTTTAAATTTCGTACAAAGCTACACGAGGGTTATCTGCGCTTGCCGTCCTTAATTTAGCAGTGTAAAACAGAGGGAAGGCAGCTAGTCATCACCACCCACCGCCAACTCTTGGGTTATCCTTTTACCAACGAATAGTGGGATTGACCGTCACATTATAACGCCCCACGGCTGAAAGAGCAAGCATATTTTGGGCGACGAGAATTAGAGCCCGCGACCCTCGGATTACGAGTCGAGTGCTTTAACCACCTGGCCGTGCCGGGCCCCCATATGTTTGCAGCTCTGTCAGTATGAAAGAGAGGTTTTAGTTGTTTCATATTAACTATTATTTTGTAATTTTGTATTAACATGTTTCTACAGTCTGTTATTTTATGAATATACGCTCTGTATTTAACCGAACAAATTCACTGTCTTACTTTACGTTTATTAGAAATATTATAATTAATGTTTTCTATGTTATCTACTTATAGATGATATTACATCGTATTTGACTTATTTGTGAGACTAAAATCTACTTCTGAAATTTCCACTTAGGTGCCGAGGCTCAAAATCTGACCCTGTATGTTTATTCGTAACGTAGGAATTATAAAAATAAAACTCTGATACCCAAAATAAATCCAGAAGCTGGGATTCAATATCAACCAGGTCCCTTTTAGTGCTTGTATCTTCCGCTAGGATTCTCTCCAAAACTTCCTTAGCTGTTTGAAACTTTTCATCTAGAGACCTTACACTTGCCTGCGTTTCTTCAAAATTCCAACAAAAATAATCGTATTTGTTTAAATATCAACAATTTATACGTTTATGGTGTTAAATGTTTAATTTATTATTACATTACTTGACTATATACTTGCTATAAAGTACTCAAAATATACGATTGGTGAGATGGTAATAGATTACTCAATGACAAGTGTAAAATAAAGTTTTGTTCCTTTGCTACATTTTCTAGACCTAAGAAGAACATTCCACGAATGTATATAATTTCAAAGTTAAAATACTCTGAGCTTTTTCATTTTGAATTTTATTTTATATTAACGTTCCCTTCAATCATATATTCTAACAAAATGACTGGATTATACTGTTACATTTTCCATAACATTTCAAAACTTAATTTCACCTAGCTTTTCTTGCTTCAAGTGATTTGAATGTAAAGTTTATCTGTATATAAAAAATAAATTCAGTTTTATCGAATACGATTTAAAATGAAATGTTTTGTAACTAATTATTTTCAGCAAAAATCTGATTCAATTAATCTGAAACTTCTAAAACAAAAATAGAACATTTTTCGCAGTGAGGATATTTATATATATCATAATGTATTTGCAATTAAGCGCAGAGCTACCTAGGATTATATGTGCTTTGCCCACCATGGATATTGAAACCTGATTTCTAGCGTTGTAATCCGAGGGTCGCGGGTTCGAATCCCCGTCGCACCAAACATGCTTGTCCTTTCAGCCGTGGGGGCGTTATAACGTTACGGTCAATCCCACTATTCGTTGATAAAAGAGTAGCTCAAAAGTTGGCGATGGGTAGTGATGACTAGTTGCCTTCTCTATAGTCTTACACTGCTAAATTAGGGACGGCTAGCACAGATAGTTTTGCGCGAAATTAAAAAACAACAACATAAAACCAACTGTTTGTTTCGATGTGTATTATAAATGTGTGGGCGTTTTGATTATTTGTTTGATATTCGTACAAAGCTAATTTAACTAAACCGCTAATCTTTAGTTACCTTGATTATGATGACTTTTTGGGACTGGAAAGCCCACTTTCTTCACCACAGTCCTCGCTTTACGACAGAAAGCATTGCTCCCAATGGGTTCATGGGTTCATCTCCGTGATGCGAGTTGTTTCGTTCATTGTGAACAATATAGATTCCTATATTTGAAACTACATCTTCTGGTTTTACATCGTTTAACATCTGGATGCACAAACAATTCTGCAGGTTACTATAGACTATTGTTTGTAAGATAGTTATAGTTCTACAACAACCCTGACATCCGTAGTAAAATGTTATAGCTAAGCTACACGTATATTCATAATATGAAAATGACTTTCTGTGTGATCTCTATACTTATTTAACTACCCTACATAGAAAATGTACAACTGATGAAATATGATTTAAATTAATAATGATTACACGATATTTTGTGATATAATTAGTTGCACTGTATATTCGAGAGATATCCAGTTATTCAAACTGACAAAATACATTCATATAAAACATTTCTTTTGGGTACAACATGAGATTATTTATTACAGATTTTAAATAACAGGTGTGTGCAAAAAATAAAAAAAGAACCTTATTTTCCAAGCAAAAAACAACACAATGGGCTATCTGCACTCTGTCAACTGCGGAGAATAGAACCATGTATTATATCATTATATGTCCGTAAACTTTCCACTGACCTTCTCGGGAAAGTAAAACAAATAAGTCCGGATGCTCAGGAAGATTTTCTGAAACGTTATTTCTTTTATTTAGAGCTGTTTAAAATCCATAATGGAGAAAAGTTACAGCAGTATGAAAGTAAAACACAGCTTAGTTTTATCACATCTACTTTAAATAGTTCAATTTTTTGCACTTTCATCGATTAACCAGGTAACTAGAAAAACGTTTCCATTTAAAAGATTTGCACTGAAACGTATTTATGATGTTCCTATCTATCTAACTGTCGTTTTTATACTGATTTTCGGAACATTCGATTCACAATCTAGAGCTAACTTCTTATCACCGAACATGTTCAATTTTTTGGACATGGCGGCATCAAATGGTAAGTGTCAATTAAACTATTTGTTGCTAAATATAGTCCAAGATTTTACAGTTGGAGGTATTGACTGTCGTTTCTCTATATGATAACTTTAAAATAAGGGACGGCTAGCGCAGACAGTCCTCGAGTACCTTTGCGCGAAATTAAGCAACAAAATATCTTTACACTAATCTATTCTTAAGCATTATATTTCAGAAAATATTTTACCAGAGCGAAGTCGTAATAATTATGATTCTTAAGCCGTAGATGTTACGTTTTTTCTTTTTTTTAGTGAGAAACTATGCAATGGGGTATCTGAGTTCTATCCATTGCTAGCCTGTTAAATCAGCCACTACCAAACCATCAATACGACAGGTTACCACTAATTCACACTGAAAAGTACGGCACATGCCAGAGTTTGTTAAGCAAGAAAATAATGGATTGTTTTCTAAGTAATGAATGTTTTATATAGACCACACTTCAAGATTGAAGAGAAAAACCATAATTGTTATACACACATCACTGTTAGGAGACCTAACTGTATTTCTTGGTTTACTAACCTAAGCTATGCTGATGAGCCTTGAATAACTGCAGTCTGCAACAGAGGGTACGGCTAATTAAAGAAAGCATTAAACACTATATAAAATAGGGCGTTCTTCGTGTTTGAATGAGTATACGGTATCACACTACAAATAATTAAAATAAACTACAGAACAACGTTTCAGCCTTCTTAGGTCATCTTCAGGTTAACAAACGAAGATGACCAAATTTTTCAAACAAGCGATCACAAAGGCTGGCTATTATACTAACTTTGAGAGGGCCGGGGTGGGGACAAATATTTGAAAAAAAACTTAATCGTAATTTTTAACGTATGTTTATATGGCACTTAAATATATATATACTGTTACGGAATAAATTACCAATCATGAAACCAACAAACAAAACAGAGACAATATACAATAATAATTATTTATATGTTTATTAAATCACAATAAGAATTATTTTACATTGATAATATTTACATAGTTATCAAATAATATTGACATAAGTACACAAATACTAGGGCCCGGCATGGCCAGGTGGGTTTAGGCGTTCGACTCATAATCTGAGGGTCGCGGGTTCGAATCCCCGTCGCACCAAATATACTTGCCTTTTCAGTCATTGGAGCATTATAATGTGACGGTCAATCCCAATATTCGTTGGTAAAATAGTAGCCCAAGAGTTGTCCATGGGTGGTGATGACTAGCTGCCTTCCCTCTAGTCTTACACTGCTAAACTAGGGACGACTAGTGTAGATAACCCTTTTGTAGTTTGCGCGAAATTAAAAAAACAAACAAACAGAAACACTAAAAATTAACTGACCTTATCAGAATGAAGAATATCTAAACAAAATTTGATTTACTAACTCCACGTCACCGCCAAATACAATTCCAGCCAACATGACCATAATCTTCTTGTAACAGAACAACACCAATGCCAACATCGCTAGCATCTACAGCAAATCTGAATTGCTTTAAAATATCTGGTGCTGTGAGAACTGATGAATTTACTAGAATCTCTTAGATACTTTCAATAGCATGCTTGTATTGATTACACCACATAAATTTGTGTTTTTTTCTAAAAAAAAGTTGGTTAAAGGATGTGCCAATATTGAAACATTTAAATAGAATTTCCTGTAATAACCAGCTATACCAAAATACCTCATAAGTTCTGTTTTTCGTATTCTCTTCCTGTTTGAAAATTTACAATAGCTTCCACGTTTTTCATTAAATGTTTTATTATCCCTTGACCTTTAACATGTCTTAGATATTCTAAAGTGTCATAACAAAAAACACACACTTTTTTACAAGATTTTCAGTGACCACAACCTTTGAAAATCTTTTAAAAACTTCATGAAGTTGTTGTACGAGTACAGGCTTTTCTCACTCACCACTTGATGTATTGACATCATCAGAGTAATCGTCACACCTCTCTAGCCCAGCAATTACACTGTTGATCAAACGTTGGAATATTGCTTGGTTATTTTTAATACCGAACAGCAACACTTAGTACTTAAAAAGCCTATTCGGGGTTACAAAAGCTGATTTTTTAGCTCTGTCTGTGAGTGGAAATTACCAGTATCTTTGCAGTAAGACAAACTTAGTAATATGCATAGCATGATTTATCCTGTCAGTACAGTCATCAATCCTAGGAATCAAATAAGTCACTTTTGGTTACATCATAACCTTTCTGAAATTGGTGCAAAACTTGTAAGACTTGCCTCACTTGAGTACTGAGACACAAAGCGAGCTACATTCACTATTACGTGACTCGATGTTATTCTCCAAAATATACTTGACTGCACTTCTCACGTGTTCCAGCTTCTCAAGATTAACACAAGAAAGATTTATTTAGAAGAAGTGGCTTCACCAACATCTAAATCATGACAAACGATGTCACTTCTGTTTGACTCTTCAGGAAACAAATTTACAAACTTCTGAATTAAAGATTTCAATTCTTCTTGTTGAGTATTACTCAGATGACATAGTTTTAAATCTAAATCTGAAAGTACATCTGAATTTTTCAGTTTACTATCGTATTGTATATTCTGATTCACTCATAACTCGTCATTTTCATAATTGTCAAGTTTTCAATCTGGTCACTTTTGTGGGCAGCGGCTAAGATACCAAGTGACTTAACAGTTTGAGAGTCATCCCTCTTAATTAACTCTTTCACTATCTTTACTAAACCAATTCTCTTTGAGTAATTTCAGTGGTCTTGGTACTGAATGACCAAATACAAGCTCAAAATGGCTAAAACTAAGCAACTCCTGGACAGCTTCTCGAGTGACAAACAAAAGTAACTAAACTCCTTCACCTCAGTCTTTCTGAAATTTTAAATAATATGCCCAATAAATATTTTTAAGTGTTCTTTGGGAGCATTCCAGAGTCCCCTTGAGATTCTGGGTGATATGCACCAGACGTATATTGCTGAAATAATCTTGACCTGAAATTTGACCATCGATTCGACTGAACTTACTGTGTAAGACAACAAAGGTGAAAAATTTTGTCAGAGTCTTAATAATAGTGGTGACTTTAATATCCTCAAGGGTACTGCTTCAGGAAATTGATTCTTGCTGAATGATTTTTCAAATTCTAGTATGGGTTGGGACGAGGTGTTGGATGCTTTTACGTTTGGTTTGCTCACTAAATGACATACATGACATGACCTGAAATATTCTAGCACATTTGTCTGGAAAGTTGGCCAATATAAATGATTAAAAATTCTGTAACAGGTTTTTGTTGCTACCAGGTGTCCAGCCATGGGCATATCGTAGGCTAAACTCATAACTTCTTTCTGATACAACTTTAGAACAATTAGCTGTTGAGTAATGTTCAATTCATCCCCACTTGGCATATTGGGCGGTCTCTATTTTTACATTAACACTCCCTTATGAAAGTAATAATATATGACAACTTTTGTGATAACGAGAAATCCACTAGGAATAAAAATGTATCTTAAGACGGCTGGTATGAGTATTAAAACTTTTATTAAGGTCATCTTCAGGTTAACAAAGAGAGATTGCAACTGATCGTTGCCGGGCACGTCCTAGGGAGAAGAGTGTAAACGGATACGGGATTTTATGGGGCGTTGCAGAATATGTTAGGTTATTAATTGGCATAGGTATAAAGGTGTTCCTTTATACTGGTTTAATTTTGGTTTTAGTTTCTGTATAAGTAGGGCTTCTTTGATTTTGCGTTTATTTACATTTGTTTCCCTACTTAGTATCTGGGTGTTTTCTGTGGTTATGTTTATTTGATTTGCAATGTTAAAAAACGTGTGAAGTTGTTTTTATTAGTTCTTTGAATCTGGTTTCCATTTTTCTGCTTGTTTCTCCAATATAGAAGTCGTGTCAGCTGTTACATTGTATTTTATAAATAATGTTGATGTTGTGTTTGTCAGTATAGTTTTTACATTGTATGGACTTTAATTTTGTACCTGATGTTTACTGGAATGTTGTGTTTTGTTACAAGTTTTTTCCAAATTTTTTTTGCTGATATTGAGAATATATAGTATGCAGCAGTGTAAAGTCTTGTAGTTTGTTGTTTCTTGGGATTTATTATTGTTTGTTTGTTGTTAGCCGTGTTATTAATCGGTGTTTGGAGGAAATTTGTTGATGTTGATGAAGTGTCTTATTTTGTTGATTTCATCGTTAATTTTATTTGGTGGACATAGTTTTGTGGCTTTGTTTAGTTGGTTTATTAATATGTTGAGTTTTTGTTTTATTTCATGTGCTGAGTCTCAGGGAATCTATAGTCCAGTATGGGTTATTTTTCTGTGGATTTCAAATTTGAATTTTGTATCGGTTTTTGTGATTTTGAGGTTGATAAATGCTATTTGGTTAGTTTTTCGTTTTCACGGGTGAATTTAATGTTGGAGTGTATGGGCTTTGGTATTTCTCAAAATGTAAATGGGTTGTAATTTGGCATCATCACCTGTAAGTGACACAAGTGCTTCTGAGATAGAGGAATTATACTCCTTCATAAATTCAGGCTCTGATCTTCTTATTTTCACCAGACTTTTAACATTCAAGGGCGTAACAAAATCTTTCATTTCGATAAAACTCACTTTCCTTCCTTTGTTTCTCTGAAAAACCCAATACTCAGATATAATGTGTCTTATTTTTTCTTAAAGGTACATCTCTTGTTGGAGGCAATTTGTTCGACAGAGAAGAATCAGAACTGGAATGCTTATTGGCATTCTGGCTTTGGTTTTAATTTCGGATTGGGTCCTCTGATGGAAAATCTGAATGTTTGGTCCAATCATAATTGTGAGCATATTATAATTTGAGTACCTTTTTCTGCACTGAGTTTGTGTATGAGAACATAGTCATCCGCCATTGTTGTTGCTTGGCTTAAGTTTTCAAATTTGTGTTCATCCAAGTGTGTTTTTATTTCCGGGTGGATACACCGCCGAAATTCTTCTATCAAAATAAACTGCCTCATCTTGTCAAAATGTTTTATCTATTTTCTCAGATAATAGCCATCTGTCAGATAGTTGTTCCTTCTCTTTAGCAAATTCCACATGCATTTGGTCTTCTTATTTTCTGAATTTTCTAAATTTGTACCTATAAGCTTCTGGCACAAACTCATAAGGTTTCAAAATTACCTGTTTAAAAGCGTCATAGTTATTACTTCGTTCTAGTGAAAGTGCCGAAAATATTCCCCTGGTTTTATCAATCAGTGTAATAGCAGAGTCTAAACATCTTCTGGCCACTAAAGACTAGCGGCGACTTTTTCAAAATGTAAGAGATACTTATCGACTTCTTTTTCCTGGAATTTTGCAGTAGTCTTACATTTTTTGTTGCATCAAAATTGTGACTACTAAATAACACCGATGTGGTATAGTTTGAAATACTAGCTAATTTCAATTCCTTTAATTTAATCTGCATTTTAATTCTTTCCTTTCGTTTCTAATTCCCTAGTTCGTTTTTTCTTTATAATTCTAGCTCTTTTAAGCTCAGTTGATATTTCAGTTCTAATTTCTTTAATTCAATTGGATCTGTCTTGCTCTCATATTCTTAGTCTAGTACATTTTCACTAAACGCCTTTCATAAACCAAATATTTAACAACTAAACTCCTAGTTTCCTGCTTTATCATTGAAATCGTAACAGGTAATTAACTGTGCTTAGCTAATAACATTAAGCCAGATTTTTGTTATTGTCAAACTCCTTCAAGGTGGGATGTTTTTTCCAAAATTATCTACTTCAAACACTATAGTGGCTGCTTGATGATTTCACTTCATAACCTAAATTTAAACCCAATTCATTTTAATTTACAATTTATCAATTAACAATTTATTAATTGATATATTTATTAATTTCATATTCTCGCGAGCACTAATTTATATTGAAGTAGAAATTACTGGCCGTGAAACCAACGAACGAAACAGAGTCAATTTGCAAAATTTATTAGGTTATAATAATAATAATTTTAGTGCCAATATTTACAAAATTATTATTCTAATGATATTTACACAATTACGAAACAGTATTGACACAATAAAAAAATACTAAAAATTAACTGACCTGGTCAAAATCAAGTATTTCTTAATACAATTTGCTTTAATAAGTCCAATTTCACCGTAAAATATAATTCCTGTTTTTATTTTAACCGTTATACACAGTTCCAAGTTTTCTGAAAAACATTCAACAGTCGGTTGGGTGTCTGCAAAAGGTAACATTATATCTCTATCAGTAACGTTTGTGTAGAACTCTAGTAACATCTAGACTGTAAAAACTTCAGTACGTGGATGTTATCATATCCGCTCTTAGATTGTGATAAGTTCGCTGATTCCAAATTACGTTTCAGAATGTTTTAGCACTTTATATATTTGTAGGCCAAAATCACAAGCGTTCCAGAATATTTAACAACTCTTCTGTCGTTCAGGAATGTTCGATGAGAATCAATCGTATTATTTAGGCTAAGGATTCTAACATGGTGGTTTATTTGGCTTTCAACTTTTGACCAGTATTAAGTTCAATATTAAAAACAGTAAGACATACGTCTAAACATTACAATACTATTTATTACTAACACTACTACGTAACAATACATATATACGTATTGTGTCTTTAAGCCACTTCGTCATGGTTATATTTTCAACTTTACCTGAGGTTAACTGAAAAGAAGTTTCTTAATAAAATCATTAAATAGGTACTTGAAAAAAGTCATTAAAAATCTTTTTCTTACTATATTTTTATTATGTAGATTTTGTATTGTTAATTAAGCACATTGATTTACGATAAACCTAGGCTAGCTGAACTTTATGAGAAATTATTGGGTATACGATAGAAAATGTCAACAGCTAGGGTATTCGACTGATAAAACGATGAATTCTAGATATGAAAAGTATCAACATAAGAAAATTATATTTAATTAGCCACATTCATTGCTACGTTTATTTTTAGTTTCGTTTTAAGTAGATACCTTACTGACCAATGAAATGAGAGAAACGATAAGTGATTGACTACCTTGACATACTGAACGAGCTATTTCCACAGCGGAGAAACGAACTTCGGACGTTAGTGTTTCAATTAGGTATGTCAACTTACAAAATATTATTTCAATAGAATAAATGATAATTTGGAAATAGTTCCCTACTAATTTGGATAACGGAGAATTTACGATCTTACAATTTTAAAATCTGGGGTACAATGCTTTGCGGTGGACAAAGCGGATGATACAAATATTTGGCTTTGTTGTAAGAAACAAAAAAACTACAAATTTAGCATTTGCGATACCTGCAGCATTTACTTTTCACTAGTTTGACTATTTTGCGCAAAGCTACTCGAGGGTTACTTGCGTAAGCCGTTTTTTTGTTTTGATGTGATAGACTGAAGGTAAAGTACCGAATGAAAAACATACGTCACCAACCATTATTTTTTGTCCATCAGTATTAGAATACATCCACAACCCCGTAGCGCGAAGTGCAATTTTCGTTTATTTGTTGAAAGTAGCAGTTCGCAAATCACTGAATCTCAAACGTACAGCCTGACACTTCAACTACCAGGTTACGCTTGAGCCATATGCTGATGGTTGTTGAACTAGCAGTTTGATACCTATCATGAACATTTATAAGCCGTTTTATTGGTTAATTACCATTATTATTAAGCCCAAAACTATATAATGGACCATCTGTGCTCTGCTTACCACGATTATCGAAACCCAATTTTCACCGTCGTTAGCCTATAAAATATCGATGTGGCAGTTGGAGCATGAACATTTCATTCGCACTTATTTCACGGCTAATAAAGTTAAGTTTTAACATGTTGTACATCTAAATATACTAACAGACTTTTCGTAATTAATGGTATAATAAACACATAATAAGATTATTTATTATTGTCATTAGGCATTAGTATTAGACCTATATATATATATATATATATATATATATATATATAAAGTATAATTGGGATTTTCAAGAATTAGAATAGTGAATAACAAAGAAAACTGGGTTCGCCATGTTCATTCCGAAAACGCATTTTGTTCAATCCATAGGTCATTAGGCGCGTTGAGACGAAAAACGCAATAGTGGATGAAACACTATTTATGTAAGTCACTTGCTACAACAACAGTTATGATATTGTGAATACCTTTTTACAAGCTGGCGAAGCATGATTATAATTAATTATATTTGCCATCAGATATTAATAATAGATCAATTATATTTTTTAATATGCACTCTTAATCTAGTCTCAATTGGCCGGCCCGGCATGGCCTAGCGCGTAAGGCGTGCGACTCGTAATCCGAGGGTCGCGGGTTCGCGCCCGCGTCGCGCTAAACATGCTCGACCTCCCAGCCGTGGGGGTGTATAATGTGACGGTCAATCCCACTATTCGTTGGTAAAGAGTAGCCCAAGAGTTGGCGGTGGGTGGTGATGACTAGCTGCCTTCCCTCTAGTCTTACACTGCTAAATTAGGGACGGCTAGCACAGATAGCCCTCGAGTAGCTTTGTGCGAAATTTCCAAACAAACAAACAAACTCAATTGGCCTGTTAAGCTACACATCGGGCTATCTGTGCTCTGTCAACCACATGTATTGAAACTTGGTTTCTGGGGTTCTAAGTCCGCAGACATACCGCTGTGCCACTAAGGGTATGAAATGAGAGAAACATGATATCGACAGTAGATATCGTGAGAATAGTGTGTTTGGAATACTATTATTATATACTTTTCTAATTCTTGAAAATTTTCAAGAAAGAGAGTAAACCATGGCCTGAGACACTACTCCCTAAAGGACATCGTTTGCAAGTTGATATTTTTTTAAACAACTGAAAATACATATACTTTTCTATAACATCTTGCACGTTGTAACCCAGAGCAGGCTCTGTTGATAGTGTCCTTGGTACTGATAAAACGTACTGAATAAACGATTTTTGTTTGTTTGTTTACAATTCACAAGTTTCACTATGAAAGAAACATTTTAGAAAGTAAACGCTACATTCTATACAGTAGTTAAAGAATGGTAAAATAATTCAGTTTTAGATATTGTTTGAAGTTCTTACATGTAAGTTTTACTGAGGTTAGTGTGAGGCAGCATTAAAGTATCAATACCTTTTTGTTAGCTGTTTTTCGTGGCACATAGGAAATGACTTAATATGAAAAATACTTAGGCTTAGACAGTAAAATTGCATACTTAAATTTTAATTGTACAAGGAATCGTTATAATACAGGTGCTAGACTTGGCTTTTAATGGAAAGATTATTCCGACTGTAAATATTATGGTCTTTGGTTCAAGATCCATTGCTGCAAAAATGTACTTTTCACTGATTATAATTATCTGGTGGTTGTGCTATGCGAGTAAAAATAAAACCTCACCATTCTACAGCAAGATGAACGTGTGGAACGCAGACACCTAGAATTCAGGAACAGCATATGTCAGAGAGTGCAGATGAGTTGTTACCATTTCCTCAGTTCAAATTAGGATAACTAGTCGCAGAGATCTGTTTATTTTTGTGCGGTCCATAGGTACAAAGATGTACACAAACAAAATTTGTATCTACACCAGAATATATTTATAGTTCCTGTGAGTGACACTTTGTATATTGGTTAATAGAAACTGTTGCAGCTTGGAACTGCAATATTTAGCTGGTCATGGTTGTTAAATTATTATCCAGTAATTCTTAAAAATGTTTCTTATTTACATTTTAATAAAACTTAAGGCTACTTCTAATTTGTTACGTGATCGCAATGGGTTAATACATTTAATTCATGCATATTTGTGGCTACGTATTATAACATGCAGACCAGCACGTTATGGTCATATAGAATAAATATAATACTTGGTTTTCTCTGAAGTCACGGCCTGGCATGGCCAAGCGCGTAAGGTGTGCGACTCGTAATCCGAGGGTTGCGGGTCCGCGTCGCACCAAACATGCTCGACCTCCCAGCCGTGGGGACGTTATAATGGGACGGTCAATCCCACTACTCGTTGGTAAAAGAGTAGCCCAAGAGTTGGCGGTGGGTGGTGATGACTAGCTGTCTTCCCTCTAGTCTTACACTGCTAAATTAGGAACGGCTAGCACAGATAGCCCTCGAGTAGTTTTGTGCGAAATTCAAAAAAAAAAACAAACAAAAATTCTCTGAAGTCGTAATTTAAAACATGCTAAGTTCTAATTAGATTATGTGTCAAATTGAGCGACACTGCATGGAACACAAGAGGTGAACACGCAGACTTCAATAACCCTGGAAATAACAAATGTCCTTAGTTTCGAAAATTAAATATTGGATAGTCAAACAGTGAGTAAGAGTCATCTGATACTGTTATAAAGTACCCTCAGTTGAGAGTGCTAATTATTGTCGCAGCTTCAACACTGAACTTTCCACTATGCCACTATAATCTTGAAACATTCACTGTACTTCTCTACAGTATGAATAAAAAGTTGTTTTTTTTTCTGCTGATTTACGAGGTAGTTGTATTCTACCCAAAGCCACACCATATTTGAATTAAATTTCGTACTTGGTGAATTGTTTAAAAGAGTGTGGATTTGTATTGCAGTTTTGTGTATTCAGACATATAATACGTACCGGTATTAATTATGGCGTCTTCTTGTTGACTCGTGATTCAGTTGGTGACGATGTTTGTTCTGTCTTCCATCATTAAACACCCACTTTGTGCTTCAAGTTGAACAAAAATACGGCCTAGCTAACTAATGAACGAAAATCTTCTGTAAATTGTTATCAATGCTATAAGTGTAGCTACCAGTTTAGAGTTTTATTCCTTCAAGTCGTACATTTAATCCTTGTTTTGGCCGCACCTTTTTCACACTTAAGATGTTTTTGATTAGATAACAAAAGTATCGTGTGTTATTCCAAAAACATTGTCTAGAGAAAAAAAAGTTTTGTCCAGGATCGAATCGGGGACTTCACGGGTGTGAGGTATTACACCACAAAATCTCACACATCTTTTGTATTGTTAGATTCTACATGAACTGTTATCAATTGATAAAACGGAAGCTTATGAATGTAGCTTCTACAATGTTTGTGAAAATATTTCTTGTTTCTTTTTAGCATTCTAGAGATCACTGGTAAACCACTATTTATTTGTCAACCTCTTTACGTATCATCAGATTCGCCAACAAAATATAACTTCCTAGAGAAATTAAGTGTTTTTAATAATAGGTTTAAGTTGTTCTTCCTCCTTTGATTTAAAAGAACACTTCAAATAATAAAAATAGAAATCGAATAGTCTTAGGCATATATTTCTTACGATTCCATTCCATTATTCACATTTAAGTCAGTTCCTCTACACTGAACCATCTTGTGTATGATGCTCAAATACAACTATAACTTATGGAAAGTTTTATTTGTCAGAATATGTGAAAGGAGAATACAATATCTCATACAGCGAGATACAATGAAATGTTTTAAAATAATATGCAATAATCTCGAGACAGTGTTTTCACAAGATTCTGCCTTACTGTTGAAACCAAGGGTTCAAACCAAAATGTATTTGTCGTTTATACTGTTTGTTTTTTAATTTCGTTCAAAGTTACTCAAGGGCTATCTGCCCTAACTGTCCTTAATTTAGCAGTGTAAGACTAGAGGGAAGGCAGCTAGTCATCACCACCCACTGCCAACTCTTTTACCAATGAATAGGGGTTGACCGTCACATTATAACGCCCCCACGGGTGAAGGGGCGAGAATGTTTGGTGCGACAGGGATTCGAACCCGCGACCCTCAGATTACGCATCGAACGCCTTAACCCACCTGGTCATGCTGGGCTTCCATTCATACTGTACTGACAAAAGTAATAAAACAAAGTGGTTTCGAAAGCTATACCTTTTCTGCATCAGTGTAAACTAAGAAATGTTTACAAAATTAGACTGTTGGCAGAAACATTTACTACATTCTTTTTTGAAGTATATTGATAACAAAAAGCTGTTGCTGTCGATAGGACTTCAATCGTTTGAAGTGCACGTGATAATCATTACACTATGAAATGTAAAACGTATTAAGATTGAAACTTAACGTTAAAAAGTTGATAAAAAATGTATGTTCCTCAATGTATCTTTAGCGAAGTTTATGAGACCACTGGTACTACTACCATACTGTAGGGCCCTGGAATACTATTGTTGTATATATCAATTTCTTTGCATGACATCAGTATAGTAGTTGAGTTCACACATTCAATCATTCTGTCTTTCACCGATACCACATTTCTATATTTCTCTTCTGTTCTTGAGATAATAGACTGATCTTTGTACAGTGTCATATAAACAGAATTTCATTCATCCTCATCTTCTTCTTTGTTTCCATTAGACATTATTCATCCATTATAAATGTTCTGCTGACTGTAGATTAATAACACAGGCCTGCTTGGTTTTATTGTGGTGAAATTTTTGCATGTTTTACAGTCATTCCTTTACTATAATCTGAAAATACCCATTTTTCTCCATTGCTCGCAACATTTTGTTATGCTTAAAATGCTGACAACTATCTATAGGTTTCTCTGGACCAATCACAACGTGAGTCTTATTGATCATCCTAGAACCCTTATGGGACCCGAGTTGAACATGAAGTATACACTTGTACAAAAATGTTCAGCCCAGTATAGCAACTACTATTGTGACTTTACCCATTCGTCCTTGGCCATTCTGAGCAGTGGCTACAGAAAGATATATTAGAGTGCCTCTTGCAAAATAAGCAGAAGTCTGACATTTAAGAAAGGGTTCCTCTTACACCCAATCATTTTCCCTGACAATCCCTAACCTCCAGTAGCTGCATCTTTCTCTTGACCATAAGTAATTTGCCTAGAAAGTACAATTTCTTAACAAACTTCTGTTAATTCCAATATTTTGTTATTACGTGACATTTTAACTTTATTTTAAATTATCAAATACTTTCCTCATTTGTTGGTTCAGTCTATTTTGTGTTTTGCACAAAATTCAAAGGTTATGTGCACTAGCCATCCTTAATTTAGCAGTATGAGACTAGACAGAATGCAATTAGTCATCACCACCTACCTCCAACTCGTGGGCTACTCTTACTAATGAACAGTGGGATTGACCATCATGTTATAATGCCCCCATGGCTGAAAGAATGAGCATGTTTGGTGTGACAGGGATTTGAACCCACAACCTTTGAATTATGAGTCGAGTGTCTTGCTGGGCCATGCTGGGCCTTCCTCATTTCTATTTAAGTTTTTCTTTATATGATTTCTGTATGTAATTTGTGATTTATACAATGTATAATCTATTATTATTTTGTGATACTTTTTAATATTTCAAGACAAAAATATATAACAAATGCAAAAAGTATATAAAAATTTTTTATTTATTTACAACCTGGTCTAAGTTAAGCACAGTCAATAAAAATCTTATATACATAATATATCCTTTCTAATGGTTAATAATATAACAGTCATTATTCTGTACTCTTCAGTAAATTTTATTTTTGTATAAAAGGAATTCAGTTACTTGATTTTTTAAAAAGCAGCATATTGAGTCTTAAAGATACAAAATACTTCAGTACATCTGTAGACTTACATTGGGTATGTATCGGTTTATTCAGTATACATAAATTTTTAAAAATCTTTATCATAACTATTTTACACATAAAAGCTGAAATCAGTTCCACTTTCATATTATTAAGATCTATGTTTTTAAGTGTTCAGTCTTGACACAACTAGTAAATCACCAATTGTTAAAATAGTTTTGAAAAGCATAAAACATGTAAACAAGGAAATAACTTAAAATGTGTAAGTTTGAGTTTAATTATTTTAAATTCTTATCTAAATAAACATCAAATGTGGCAGAGTCAAACTGTTTTCCCTGATGTTAGTCTCAACTTGTTATTTTCTAAATAAAATATTCTTGTTTAAGCTGATCATACATAACGTAAAAAGCCTGAACACGTGTACAGGATGGCTAATAGATACATGTCGAAAAACTGATCTACCACTTTAACAAAAGGAATAAAACGTTTTCTTTTAGTGAGGTTTGTTTCATTGCCTTCTAAAATCGTACACTCACACACATTTTTTTTTTAAAACAAAAAATCACAGCTTACTTTTGAAACTGCAAGTATTATAATGAATGTGAAATACAAATTAATACAATTCAATCTTAAAATGTGTAAACATACTCCACTAAATAATCTCACTCACTTCATGCAATAAATATGTAGAAATCATAAATGTATAAACTGGAATTACTTATGTTATCTTCTGCAATTATCTTAAATACCACTAGTTAAAAGACAATCCTCATCAAATACCTTATATTGAAACAGGTGTTCAGCAACAGTTTCAACTTTATTTATGCAACAAAACTACAGCATTTTTGTTCACCTTTGTTTCAGTACTGACTATATAATAACACCTTTGTATTTGTAAACAACCAGTTTTACATCTAGAATATTAAAAAGAGTTTCATGTTCAATGAAAAACAAAATTAATTTAAATAAATCATTCAAACACAATTAGCATTTTCTTATTTTTTTTTGCAAACAAAATGTCACATATGAGGTACTTTGAGTTAAGAAAGGCCAACTGAAACAGCTTTTATACCCTACACACAGAGCTGGAGCTCTGAAAGCATACTATCAGCTTTGAACAGAATACAACTTATTAACAGTCAAATCCTGGATTTAATAATATATATAACAGGATTCAAAATTATGTAGAAGTAGAATAAAACAAAATACTTTAACTTAAACATTATAAAATGAAGTGAATGGTTTTCTTGAGTAACTAGTTCATAGTCTTTAAATTTTACATCATGAAAGAATGTTTCACTGAGCACTGCTACACACACATAATATGGCATTAAGTTTACTAATAAAAACTTTGGTAAAACAAAATTAATAGGTACAAAGCTCCTGTAATAATAGCTACCATACAGTACAAATACAAAAGGCATAGTTTTCCATATAAACATTAAATAGATTGCCCCTGAAGAAGAAAGGCCCATCTTTTGAAAGCGTTCGGGTTATAAGGGTTGCTATTTCAGTTTCAACATTAAATAGAATATTTGGGACCTGATGTGTTAGAATAAACAGCATTGTCTGGAAGAATTTACTTTCATATTTATATTAATATTAGGTCTCAGAATTAAGACAATGGAAATTATCTTTATAACTACTCAAAACATACAAAAGTTACAGTCTTAAAACAATGAACAGCTAAATGCCCATACGTGGATGAATAATAAGTAGACATAAAACAACAGTTGCAAGGCACTCTTCCCTCTCAAAGTACGATAACAATAGATTCTGTAAAAAACAAATTTGAATGTTCATGTGCATATGCACTACTAAATAAAACCTACAAATATGTTAAATAGTGAGTAAAAGACACAATACATCATAAAAATTATAATAATTCTATAACATATGTTAAAGGCAACAAAAAATTACCAAAGTAGGTTAGATTGTATACATTATGTACACATTTGGATGCTAATGTAATTATATTACATTGATAGAGATATCTCTGTACTATTAAATCATTATAAATAAATTTATATATGAAGGCCAAGAGAGAAAGCAAGAACACAATAACTGTTTATACATGTGTCAAGATGGTATTAGCATGAAATATAACAACTAAGTTTATACATGTATGTCAAGATGACATTAGCATGAAATATAACAACTAAGTTTTACATGTATGTCAAGATGACATAAGCATGAAATATAACAACTATGTTCTTACATGTATGTCAAGATGACATAAGCATGAAATTTCACAACTATGTTCTTACATGTATGTCAAGATGACATTGGCATGAAACATAACAACTATGTTCTTACATGTATGTCAAGATGACATTGGCATGAAACATAACAACTATGTTCTTACATGTATGTCAAGATGACATTGGCATGAAACATAACAACTATGTTTATACATGTGTCAAGATGACATTAGCATGAAATATAACAACTAAGTTTATACATGTATGTCAAGATGACATAAGCATGAAATTTAACAACTATGTTCTTACATGTATGTCAAGATGACATAAGCATGAAATTTCACAACTATGTTCTTACATGTATGTCAAGATGACATAAGCATGAAATTTCACAACTATGTTCTTACATGTATGTCAAGATGACATTGGCATGAAACATAACAACTATGTTTATACATGTATGTCAAGATGACATAAGCATGAAATTTCACAACTATGTTCTTACATGTATGTCAAGATGACATTAGCATGAAACATAACAACTATGTTCTTACATGTATGTCAAGATGACATAAGCATGAAATTTCACAACTATGTTCTTACATGTATGTCAAGATGACATTAGCATGAAACATAACAACTATGTTCTTACATGTATGTCAAGATGACATTGGCATGAAAATAATAACTATGTTTGTATACATATGCCAAGAAGGTAAGAATGGACATAATAACTAAGTTTTTATATGTATGTAAAAAAATTATTAGCACAAACATAAGAACTAAGTTTACGTGTATGTCAAAAACATATTTATACCAATGTAAAAACTAAGTTTACGTGTATGTCAAAAACATATTTATACCAACGTAAAAACTAAGTTTACGTGTATGTCAAAAACATATTTATACCAATGTAAAAACTAAGTTTATGTGTATGTCAAAAACATCAACATGAAAACTAAGTTTACGTGTATGTCAAAAAACACCAACATGAAAACTAAGTTTACGTGTATGTCAAAAAACACCAACATGAAAACTAAGTTTACGTGTATGTAAAAAACACATTAACACCAACATAATAACCAAGTTTTTATGTGTATGCTAAGAGAGTTATCATGAACATAAGATTTAAGTTTGTACATGTATGACAAGAAGGGTTAAAATATTGAACATACAACAGCTATATGAAAGTAGTAAAAGTGGTTTACTGATTAAAGAACTTACATTGTAATAAGATGATTTGACTTATTTAAAGAGAAATTTGTTTTTGCCAAATTAAATCTAAGTAGATTTTCTTCTCAATTAGCTTTCTTCTTAACAGATTACACACTCAACTTTGATTAATCATAAAAGAACAACAAATGAAGGAAAAAAGCTAAAAACATTACTATAAGATAACTAAACATCGTTACAACATTACAGTAATCATGACACTTGTAATTCATCATAAGAAAAAAGTAGTTGCTTATCAACAAGATGCTAAAGTACTGCTAATTACAAAAAAAACAACTAACGAACCTCCTTCCACGAATCCATCTCCTAAATTTGTAACAGTGAGTTTTCACATGCCGAGCTAAATGAACAAAAGAAATCTGTCATAAATACAGAGAACATAAAGATTAAAAGGGTGTTCCTGGAATGACAATGTGGTTAGTAACTACTGTAAGTGTATGTGTTTGAAAATTCAAACTAAATATTCTTCTTCATGGTTAGACTTACAATTTTATTTGTGCAAGTTATCATAAAAAAAAAAATGGCATGTGATGGAGGAAACCAAAATTTGTTAAGAAATAGTATTAATAATTACAAGTCACTGATATATTATAAATATTAAGCATCTCTTATAAAGACCAATCTTTAAAAATTGCTTATAATAATATTAAATATCATTTGTATAATATGAATGCTAAATGTCATGTGTAAAATATAAACTTAAAATATCACTTGTATAATTCTAATGTTTAATGTCACTTGTATAATTTCAACAATAAATGTCAATTGTATAGTAATTGTCTTTCACATTAATAACACAATCATAAAAATTACAAAAGAGAAAGAGACAATAAATGTACTATGGAAACTTCTAAAAATGTTAGTGATATACGTACATGAAAATTATGGAACTAACAAAAATGCTGCTCTATGAGTGGTTTTTGTGCTTGTAATTACTAATCATATTATTCATCCCTAATTAAAAAATTTAGAAGTGAATATTTTGTAAAAAATGGTTTTTTCTGTATGAAGTGCTGCATGGGAAAAGTGTTAGATTGTGGTCTTTAGTGATACACAACTCACTGCATCAAAATGATTCAATGTACAGAGCTTAAAGTGTTCATAAATGTTTCAGACAAACTGTAATAATTTTTATATATATTCAAAGTATTATTGCTTGTTGAAAGAAATAATAGTTTAATGACAACAGCATCTCAGAACTGCATTTAAAAATTACATCAATAAAGATATAATCAATCTCATGTACAGTTCTGGAGGAAGTTGTATTATTGTTGTGATAAAGAAATGGTTGTCACACATACCACAGTTATTTTTCTAACTGGTTGACACCTGAATACTCAAAGTGTGAAATTGATTATGGAGTTTTGTTTATGGTGCCATTCAGTAGATGTCACAGGAGAATTATCCCTCTGCAGGAAGTGCCCAAAGAGAGTCTAGGAGGTGTGGAACAGTGTTTTTCTTATTTTGTAAATCGATGTACAGAATCAGTTTTTTGCATATGCAAATATCAAGGCCATATGTGGATACCCACTACCAGTTTTTATTGTTTTGGGTATATTTAGATTATTAACTTAATTGGAGTATTAGGCCACTTTGCAGTGCCACCAGTTAGTTATTTGGGTTTTAGTCCTATCAACTTCTAGGGTCATTATGACCATCAGTGTGTTGAGACTCCTCACTACTACTGAGGATGTGTGCAGCTTGAATAATGAAGTATGTGACACTTGATTGGTTGTTGTAGAACTATGCAGCTCAAAGGAAACACTGGTGTGAAGCCAAAAAGAGAAAATATCACATCTCAGTGGGAAACTGCACTACATCAAATTGAGGTATACTCTTTCTCTTTATTACAGTATCTTGGATACAAAAGGTAGAAAAATATCAAGGAATCCTAGAAGATGAGAGACTAATGAATGGGATTCCAGGGAGTTGAGTGGCTACGGCATGACATACTGTGGTGGTGGTTCAACCTCATCCGACACCAGATGGTATCTGATTCATGGTAGGAAGAGGATCACTTATCTCTTCACCTTGAATCTGGAATTGGTAAGGAAGACAACTTTCTGTACCAAAAGCTTGAGCTTGAACATATTTCCAACACAAATAACACCAGATCTGCAGGGAACCAACAACATCCAGCAGACAGTAGGGAAGGTGGAAAGCCTCAGCAGAATGACATCTTCAGTCCAAAGCTTGATGACAAGGGGTATAATAATTACAGCTGATGGTTGAAGGAGGATGTTCATCTGTGCCCAAGCAGGAAGAAATGTTCTGCACCCAGCTACAACCAACACCATTTACTAATATCCAGTAGATGGTAGAAAGAAAGACTGCAAATCTGGGGTGCTTCTTCAGTCCAAAACCTGGTAGTAGTGGGAACTTTCCACCTATTCTGTGGCAGAATGAAGGATACCATCCAGCACATGTTAGGACCCACCAGGATGGTAGAGAAGAGGAACATTTCAAACTGGAGGACAAACTGTAATTACATATACATATTCATGAGATGGCAGAGTACTACGACAAAAACATGACAACATCTGGAATTGCACATCAAGTCCATGGTAGAAAGTGCTACATGTCAGCAACACCTGGAGGATGCCACTGACTGCTCTCAACTGAGTGGTATGATTCATCTATTAGGAGGACAAGCCTTCATGGTCCACCACCCCAATGGTTAAGAACTCTTTTAAGTTGTTAGGATTTCCATAGTTTCCTAGAAGAAAGGGGGAAGCATGCATTGGAGCGAGCAGGACTATACCACTGGAGATAGGAGAAATAGTGACTATGAAGAGCTACCACATTTGATGGAGTCAGTCAACCAAAATGAGCCAGCACCTGGAACTGTGGTAGGAAGCGACTCAATGCCACAGAGCAGCTGAGATGGGGAGCAACCCCTGTCTACTTTACTCATTAGTCCATGAGTGCATGGTTCAAAATGAACATATTTATGATGAAAAAAAAACTAGAAAGAACTACTATCAGTCCTATGGAATAATCAATCTCTACAATGTGCATAACCCAAACCTGCAAAATAATTGTTTTGTCATAGATAATAATAAAATAGATACACAACGAATACCTGGTGGTATGTGGAATTGAACAACATGTCCATAGTAGGAAGATTTACAATGCAATTAACATTGAGCATAGTTACAGAATGGACAGTTTGGATTAAAAAAAAAAGTATACCCAGTCAGCCATTACTTATCAGAGTGGGACAGACAAAAAAGATCCTGAAAAAGAAAAACTTGAAAAAAAGCAACCTTTCACAATACCAAAATGCAAAAATTTAAATAAAAATTAAAAACAAAACAAAGTCAAAAGTAAATGAAAAATGCTGACAAATCCCTGATGAAAAACTAGCATGTCTGTACAGTATTACTGGCAACTGAGAAGTGATTAACAAGTGCAGATGTGAAGAAGGGGCTGGTTATAACAAGAGTAGTTTCATGCTCCTATTGGTGGAAAGCTGCTGTGTGATTACTTACATGTGGACATGCAGAAGTGGAAGGTGGAAAGCTAGTGGTGTACACTGAAAATCTGTACTAATAAAAGGCAGTGCTAGTTGATAAAATCTATTTTGTGAGAAAAGGTAAGATACTGTATTTGAATTAGTAGCCAGTATGCACAACTAAGTCTGATTATTAACTCAACAATGATCTTACTAGATGTTGTTAAATAGTGTACATCTTACATTCACTTTTCATGAGGAAGGGCTGGTGGAATATCCACTCTTTTAGAGTCTTCCATTAGAACTTCAACTGGGTTACTCTGACTTCTTTGCTAAGTTTATAGTGTGTTATCAGTTAGGTGAATGTAGAAAGATTATTTTACCAAATAAAATAGTATGTGTGTGTGTGTGGCTTATATCACATTAATTACTTATTTCTACATTTTACTATAAGGGTTTCTTCATTCACATTACTGGCTGTACAAGATGGATTGATATCACAGTGTATGTTATTATCCTCAATTTTGAATTCCATTAGTGATTTTGTTTCTCCAATGTACTTGAATCCATATGATTAAGGGAGTTTATAAATGTGATGTTTAAAATATAATGCAATAATAATGGTATATGAACCACACACAAGAAAATGAAAGATGAAGAAAGTCTTCTACAAAATGTAACCAATATTACACTTAGTCAACTTAGCATAGGAGTCAGCAGTACTTGTTTATCCCTTTTTGAAAGCAATCAAATTCTAATAGGGAGGGGAGGGGGGTTTAAGACTGTAGATGAGTGAATAGTGCACCAGTCTTTTTCTATCAAGAACACCTAAGATCTAAATCTAGCCAATAACACTAACAATGCACAGTCTTTCTCATAGAACTTCCTGGAAGACAATATCTAAAATATAGGACACAAGTAATTTCATAATTATCACCTGATAATAAAACTAAATCGTAATTACAAATTTTTTGATTATACAGGCTACTAACCTTACAATATATCATAATTTCATTGGTTATCCTATTTACTTATTTTGATGAATTAATTACTTCGACAGTTGTTTTTTGCTTTACAGAAAATCCCACTGGTAATTTGAAACTAATGGATTATTACAATGGCCTAGGTTGTGGAATGAACCTAAGATAAGTGGGTTGTTTTTAAAATCACCCTAATTTACAAAAGGGTGACAAAGGTAAATTATATAAACAGTATAGAGTAAGATAAAAAATTGCATAGGTTTATTGAAATAGAGAAAAAAATGAAGAAAACATCTGTTCAAAGTTATACAAACTGTCATAAATGATGAAGCTAATTTTCTCTTTATGAAATAATTACTTACTATGAGAAATTACTAATATTATATTAAAACAAAAGAAAAACTTATGACTCTTGAATTATACAATTAATGAAGTCATTATAAGAAGGAAATATGAAACCTGGGTTACCGAGTGCACAGTATAATGAACTGCTATATAGATATACTGTGTAGCATTTATTATTATGAATTGTATATTTATCAAAGAAATCTAACTCAGGACCAAAGATATGCAATGGTTATTAGACTTTATGTACAAAGTTTCTGTATTTACAGTCATAAATATTCTGAAACTAGCACTGTAATATTAAACAAGATTACATTAGGGCACAAAACTGGACTTGGTATACTTACATATGGAATAATTGGTTTCTAGTACCATTTGGGGTCTGTCATCTTCCAACAGTAGACGATACTGAAAGTATTAACACATACAAAAAATAATTACATTTACTCAAAGATTAGAAATTAGAACGAGATTTATGATCTTTATTAGAATACAGCAGTTTTAAAATTTTCTCAACACACATCTAAGAACTGATTAAAAAGTTTTAATTTGAAGAACAGTCCAATTTAGTAAACAACATCAAGCAAGCTTATTAACATTGATGCACTAAGAAACAAATTAAAAACTTATGAACTGATAAACCAACACCATCTTAATTACACACAGTAATACAAAAAAGGCATATTTTTAGCACCCAGAGTTTGGTATTTTAGGATCAGGTATGAACAAGAACCATACAGTAGAAAGTGGTGTATGGTTTGTTGGTTGTTCTGAGTTGAAAATTTCAAGTTTCTCACAAAGAAAATAAGATTCCTGTACATTTGTACACCAGATGCAAGCAAATGGGATTGATTTACTACTTCAGATTAAGCTAGCAATGAAACGTGTTATGAAAATTAAAACTTAATACAATTACTATGACATTTTGTCATAGTAAAGAATTTCACAGTAAAATTGGATTCTCTAATCATAAAGGGTTTCTTTGTCAAAAAGTAAACTTTTAATTATTTGTTCACAAAACAATGTATCAAATTTAATTATGTAATACTGCTTATGTGATTTGGGCTTCAAGTTTATCCATATGATGTCAATTCTAGGAGAAAAATCCTCATGGTTCCATTGAACCCCACTGAGATAGTAATATGAATGTTATCTTTGGTATCCTGTTGAACCTGTTAGATTGGTTGGTACTACTTATCAGTTAATTTCTAGCTTTTGAAATGGTTCAACTAGATATTTAAACTACAATGATATTGTACACCTCAAATTATATCCTCAGACAGGTCAGTTATTTTTGGTAGATGTATAACAGTTCAAACACCATACAGAAATTATGGCAGACTGCATCATTACATTCACGTAGGAAAATGTTACTCTTATACGAGTCTATACAATAACAATTAGCTAGAATTGTCAGTAATATATAGTGTAGTACCAATCAATGAATGACTATTAGCTTTACTATCATACAAAATCATAGGCCATTTATCCATTATCACTGGTTTAGGCACTTGAAAAGCAAGAAGCACAGATCAATGCGATTCCTATTATCACCGAACATGCTCACTCTATCAGCTGTGGGTGTCATATTTTTGTTTTTGAGTTATGGCAAAGCTTCTTAATACTGTCATTAATTTTGAGTTGTTGACCACAGGAAAGACAATGAGTGAGTTGTATCTACTGCACAATCTTAGGCTACTCTTTTTCCCAGGAATAGTACGATTCACTGTTGTATTGCCATATTGCCACAAGTTTTTTGCCTTTAGTTATATAACAGTTAAACTTACACAAAATACAACAGGTATTAGTAATCAAGCTACATTTACCTATTGATTTAATTATGATTAGTTGTAAACTGAAAGCGTTTTACAGGAAAACTGAAATCTGGCTGTCATCAAATGCCATTTAAACACAGTCTAAAGACTTATCTATTTCTTAGCACATGTTCCTACAGTTTCTTTTAATATGTACTGTCAATTTTAAAGCAATTTTAATTATCTTCATGCACTCTTTCTAAACTTCAATCTGAAACAAAATTTCTTGCTTAAAAATTTATGATGCTTTTTAAAAGTTAATTATTTTAAACTTTTTTGTGCTAATGATGAAATAAGAAAATATCATTGTTGTAATATAATACTTGAATCTCTTCCTTGCAAATTATTTTAATCTCTGCAAAGATTTATCCAGTATTATCATGTGTACTTTTGCCAAATAATAAGTGTTGTACTCTGTTTTTTAACATCTGCCACATATGTAAACCCAGCATCTTTTAGTACTGAGTCTAGGATGGCTAATGAGGTGATCATTCTGAAACTGTTGATTTAGGGTTATTTCAGTAAGTCTCAATGAAAATAGCTTTGCACTTTTTCTAAAATGAAAAAAAACAAACAACAACAACTATATATTAATGAAAATATGACATGATAAAATCTACGTCGATTATACTATGGTGGTACCATGTTAGGCATTATGCCATTCTTACATTTACTTTTCATTGCATAAATGTTCTTTTTAATTTCAAATTTACTAGATAAATAATCTTGTAATGCATCATGCATGTGCTTCAACTTCAGTAATGTAGCTTTCTTGGTTTTGCTGTATTGTTAATTTCACAAAATATTGAAACTAATGATTTCCTATATATGTTCCCAATGACCCTTTTTTGAAGATACAGATATTACTGTGCCAATTGTTTATGTTTTGCTATTGATACAGTAGTTGTTAACAAGTCTATGATTCAGCTGGTATGGCCAATTTGACTGGGATTCTTTTAAGTTGTTCCTTAATCTCACCTGGACCACAGCTTAATCACTGCTCTTAAACTGTCACATTCACAACCACATCTAAAACATTTTAAGCATGTTTCACTGCTACATCATCTAACTTTACAAGTTAACATCTCTGTGTTGACTCTCTTATGACGTAGATCTCAAAAACAGTTGTTTTATCAAAACAACTCAAACCTTTCCAGAAAGATCCCCACTCTTTTTTCACAAGTTGGCTTGTATGGCAAGTGTTAAATATCACACCATAATAGCAACTTTTACTAATTTTCTAATAAGAAATCTAAGGATAATTATTTAATTAAATAATTAGTTTGTGAAAATATGCAGTGAGATATAAAATGAAATTAGCTGTGCTTGTCACAGGTTTCATACTGCAAGGAACGTATATTTTCATACACAACAGTTTAGGATTAAACTATTGCATCTGAAGATGTCAATCACTTGAAACAAAGAGTATAGTTTAATAAAACCAAAAGAAGTTGAAAATGTGAAAATTAGTCTCACATGAGAATAACAGATTAGATGAACGTAATCAATTATGAACCCTAAAATTAATTGAATCAGAAAATTTCATTAAATGTCCAGCTCTATATTTAAGGCATACTGCAGTCTCTGTATCTTTTACTGTACATTTCTTCATCACACTTGCCTATAATTGTTGCTGGACCTATAAAAAACGTGCCCAACCTCAAGTATTTGCCGTCTAAGCTAGTCAACTTATTAATCTTAGCAAACATTTAATACAGGTTTTTCCTTCACATTGTACGATAGGGTGTTGTCTAGCACACAGCTAGATCTAGCAAAACTCTAGCTGCTTCTTTCAGATGTTTACTCTCATACATCAGCCCCCCTGAGTTGCTGATGATGGCTCGTTTCTCAAATTATGCAGCTTTTCCTCAATTATATTTTCTTACTTTCCTACTCCATTTTGGTTTTGATTGATTGATTTAGTGTTTTATGGCACAAAGCAGCGAGGCTATCTGCGCCAGACATTCGGTAAAAATGTAAAATAAAAATAAATAAATAAATGTAGTAATAGACATAAATGGAAATGAAGGTAAAACAAAAAAGTATAAAACCAATGTTGACACCTAGTCTACAATGTTAAGATAGAAGGCAGAGTATAAGAAGTTGTAAGGTATTTACTCTAGCAAAAATGTAATGATCATAACCCGCCAGGAAGATTAACAGGTAAGTTCAAGAACCACCGTCAATCACCTGAAGTTGGCCTTTCCAGTCCTGGTTCTGGGTTATGTGTCATAGCAGCTATTATCAAAATGTAAAAGAATAAAAGTTTTAAAAGACACTCCGCAAAATCGTAATAATGAGTAGCTAAATGTCCAGTAAAAAGATAAAGTCAAGTAAATGGAGTAAAATTTGTAAAAGTAAATGAAGGTAAAAACAAAACAGCAATTAAAACAGAAAATGGTGTAAAAACCAATGGTGACATCCAGTCTTCAAAGTTGTAAAATATTTACTCTAGCAAAATGTTAATGATCATAACCCGCCAGGAAGACTAACAGGTAAGTTCAAGAACCACCGTCAATCACCTGAAGTTGGCCTTTCCAGTCCTGGTTCCGGGTTATGTGTCATAGCAGCTATTATCAAAATGTAAAAGAATAAAAGTTTCAAAAGACACCCCAAAATCGTAATAATGAGTAGCCAAATGTCCAGTAAAAGATAAAAGTCAAGTAAATGGAGTAAAATTTGTAAAAGTAATTGAAGATAAAAGCAAAACAGCAATTAAAACAGAAAATGGCGTAAAAACCAATGTTGACATCCAGTCAACAAAGTTGTAAAGAACTACCTGTAGCAGAATGGTAATGATCGTAACCTGCCAGGAAGACTAACAGGTATGTATAAAAACCACCGTCAGTCACCTGAAGTTGGTCTTTCCAGTCCTGGTTCCGGGTTATGAATCAATATGGCCAGTACTAAAAAGTTAAGTAGTAAAATGGTGAAATGATATGCAGCAAAAGTATAATAATAACTCGCCAGGATGACTAACGAGTAGTTCAAACGGATAGTTCAAACAGGAGCGTTAGTCACCTGAAGTTGGCCTTTCCAATCCTGGTGTCGAATTATTTAATGTTCTGGCCATTGTCCAATGTCAAATTGAAGGAGAGAGATTAAAACTGTAAAAAAGGAACCACAATTAAAAAGGTGTAATGAATAAATATGCAACACTTAAATGAGATTAAAAAGGTTAATGGCCATTAAAAAATTAAAAACATTATCAAGGTGGACAGAGTCACCATCACCAATAACTCTGTCCAATGTTACAGATTGACCCTGGGAAAAAATATGTTTAAAATATTGCCGTCGTTGAGAATTGTAACGATGGCAAGAAAGTAAAACGTGGCTGATAGTGATTTGAGTGTTACACAAACTACACATTGATGCATCAGTTCCAGATAAAAGAAAATGATGAGTTAAAAAACTGTGACCAATGCGTAGCCTAGTGAGAACAACTTCCTCCTTCCGAACTTTACGGAAGCTAGATGGCCAAAGTCCAATTTTGGGTTTGATTTGAAAAAGTTTGTTGTCACGTTGCTCATTCCAAGTGGACTGCCAGCTGGCACGGAGCCGAGCCTTGAAGACAACACCATAGTCCATGTACCGAATAGGCATAGGAGTGATGGTGCTGAAGCAGACATATTTAGCTGCCATGTCTGCAAGCTTGTTCCCGCGAATACCAACATGGCCTGGTATCCAGAAAAACTGGATTGAAGTAGCTGCTAATGAGAAATGGGCCAGTCGGTTTGGAATATCAGCGAGAATAGGATGTGAGCTAACGTGTAGCGATTCCAAGGCAAGTATAGAACTAAGCGAATCAGTATAAATAGTGCAGTTGGAGTACTGCTCAGCTGCAATATGATCCAGGGCAAGAGATATGGCATACAGTTCAGCAGTGAACACAGAAGCTGTAGAAGGGATTCTGCGCACAACTACTGACCCATAGCAAACCATAGCAGAGCCCACTGAATTACCTGATTTGGAACCATCTGTATAAATGGGAACTGAATGATTGTTTGAAAGATATTCATTGAATAAAAGACGGTACTTCCAATCTGGAGTATCTGCCTTTTAGGTGACTGAAAGAAAGGTCACATTTGGGGGCTGTAATAAGCCATGGTGGGATGGGCCGACCTGTGGAATCTGAAATGTTATCCAAGGACAGACCCAATTCATCCAATTGCTCCTGGATGCGAAGGCCAAATGGAGCAATGACAGATCGTCTGTTCTGAAAAAGTACTGCCCACCGAGGAAGGAAAACACATTTCCAGGTGGGATGCTTTGGTAAGGAATGAAGTTTCAAGTATATTGTAAAGATAGTTGCAAACGGCGAAGGTGTAGAGAAGGTTCATGAGATTCAATGTATATACTTTGAACTGGAGAGGTACAGAAAGCCCCAGTGCAGAGTCAAGTCCTTGGTGATGAACGGGGTCCAGCATCTTTAAGGCGGGGTCTGGCAGAGCCATAGACCATTGATCCATAATCGAGTTTCGATCTAATAAGAGCACGACATACCTTTAACATTGAACAGCGATCTGCCCCCAACTGGTAGAAGAGAGAACACGGAGGATGTTCAGTGCTCTTGTGCATTTGACCTGAAGCTGCTTTAAGTGTGGTATAAAGGTCAGTTTACGATCAAAGATAAGCCCCATGAACTTGGTCTCGGGACCACTGGCAGCAAAACTTCACCGATATGAAGTTCAGGATCAGGGTGAATACCCGCCGACGGCAAAAGTGCAGGCATACAGTTTTGGAGAGAGAGAAATTAAAGCCGTTCGCCAGAATCCACTTCATTACACAACTGAGGGCGGTTTGTAGTTGCCGCTCAATATATCTCATGTTTGATGACTGACATGAGATGTGAAAGTCGTTGACATACAGCCCATTCGCAACAGTGAGAGGGAGTTGTTCAGTGATGGCATTTATCTTTATACTGAAGAGTGTAACACTCAATACACAGCCTTGAGGGACTCCAAGTTCCTGTACAAAAGAACGGAAAGTGTCGAACCCACACGAACTTGGAATCTCCTGTCCATTAAAAATTTTTTTAATAAACATGGGTAGATGGCCACGTAACCCATATGTATGGAGGTCTTGCAAAACGCCATACCTCCATGTTGTGTCGTAAGCCTTCTCTATGTCAAAGAATATTGATACAAGATGTTGGCGGTTGAGAAAGGCTTCTCTGATAGATGTTTCAAGACGAATTAGGTGGTCTGTGGTGGAGTGCTGTCGAAGGAACCCACACTGGGTGGGCGAGAGGAGGTTGTTTGATTCAAGGAACCAAACAAGACGAGCATTAACCATCCTTTCTAATGTCTTACAGAGACAGCTCGTCAAAGCAATTGGACGGTAGTTTGAAGGAATCTTGGGATCTTTCCTGGCTTAGAGAAAGGTAAAATAATAGCTTGGCGCCAGGCATCAGGAAAAACATTCTCCTGCCAGATCCGGTTGAAAACAATGAAAAGGACATCAAGAGAAGCAGGAGATAGATGGTGCAGCATGTCATAATGAATATCATCAGGTCCAACAGACGTACTGGCAGACCGATGAAGGGCCATTTTTAGTTCCACCAGGGTAAAAGGACAATTATAGTCAAAGAAACAGTCAGTTCGAAAGGAAAGAGGTGATCGCTCTGCCCGAGTCTTGATGGCCAGGAAGGTGGAGGAACAAGCAGAAGTGCTAGATACCTGGCAAAAGCTTTCACCTAGAGTGTTAGCGATGTTCCGAACATCAGTCACCTCCTGACCAGAGAGTAAGATCGAGAGGGGGATAGAATTGTAGTGTCCATTAACCTTTCAATCCTGTCCCATATGATCTTGGAACTGGTGGTAGAAGATATACTGGTTGTGAACTTAATCCAAGATTCCTTCTGGCTGTGACGCCTTACCCACCTAGCATGTGCACGGGCCCGTTGGAAAGCAACCCGGTTTGAAAGTGTGGGATATCTATGAAAAGTATCCCAAGCCCGCTTTTGAGCCTTCCATGCTAAGTGGCAAGCAGGATTCCACCACGGACGAGGATATCGCGGAAAACGTGTCGAGGTTTTAGGAATACACTGAGCAGCTGCATGTGTAATACAGTCAGTTACCGCTGCTACACAGTCGTCTATTGATGGCTGATTTACGATGGCAGGATCAAGTTCTGCGAGAGCAGTGAAAGTGGACCAGTCTGCCTGATCCAGCTTCCACCGGGCACGCGGGTAGGGTGGCATCGACCATGGCCAGTCTCTCTCAAAAAGATCGGAAAATGATCACTGCCTAGTGGATTACTGTCAACCCTCCATGAAAAATGGGAGAATAATGAAGGGGAGCAAACTGAGAGATCAATAGCGGTAAAGGACTGACTAGGTGCATGAAAGTAAGTGGAAGAACCAGAATTGAAAAGAGAAAGATTGTGATCAGAGAGCATCCGCTCTACAGATCGCCCCTCCCATCAATAATAGCACTTCCCAGAGGGGATGATGTCCATTAAAATCCCTAGGATTAGAAATGGAGATGGCAATTGTTCAACGAGAGCATCAAGATCTGATTGATCATATGTCTTTCCAGGGGACAGGTACAGAGAACAAACAGTGATGGTATGACCCAAGGAAACACGGATGGCTACAGCCTCCAAGGGTGTGTTGAGTGACAAAGACAGGGTGGGCACGTGTTGATCAACCAACAGTGCCACCCCTCCATGTACTCGACCATCACACAACCTGTCGTTTCTGTACAGAGAAAACTGCCGAATGGAGACAGTATCAGCAGTTTTGAGAAATGTTTCTTGTAAAGAAAGACAAACAGGATGGTAGGAAGCAATCAGCGTTTTGATATCATCCAGATTAGAACGTAAACCTCGACAGTTCCATTGTATCAAGGTGGCCATTTTTAAGAACGGGTAGATGAAGTGGCTGGAGAACCCTTCGGTTTACGACCACGTCTTTTTTCTTTACTGTCTTTAGTCGGAGGAGGTCTATCAACCTCCATGGATCCTGCTCTGTGTCAGGTGGGCAGGTTTTTGTTATTGGAAGGGGAATCCAGTGACTGAGGACGCGAACGAATAATTGTTTTGTCTCTTGTGGTGGGAGAAAAAGATGTATCAGAAGAAATGCCTGTATTTGAAACTGAAGGACGTGGATCTTGAGGTTTGTTGGAAGGTATGGGAGAAACAGAGATAGGTGTGGAAGTCGATTCATCAACCTTTTAACCATGGAGGTCAAAAGGCTTTTCATTTGTTTTGAAAACGATTCTCTTGGAGGCACAGAGAGATCTGTCTGCACTCCCACTGTAGTTGTGGAATGAAGTGCAGCAGCATATGTCCGAGATGGAGTTGTGGACAGCAATTTCCGAGCCTCAGGATAACTAATGTTATGTGTCGTTTTCAAACGCTGCACCTCTTTTTCCTCCAACCATTTTGGGCAAGAATGAAAGTAAGAGGGGTGAGAACCATTGCAGTTTACGCAATGTGGGTTCATGTCATAGTCATAGGCATCGTGGTCCTTGCCTCCACAACGAGCACATGTCAGGGAACCACGACAGGATGTCTTTGAGTGGGTCAATCTCTGACATTGGAAACATCGAAGAGGGTTTGGTATGTATGGTCGAACCCTGCAATGAGATAACCTGCCTTGATGGTGGCAGGTGCACGTGGTGAAGTGAATGTTAAAACGAGGGTATTTGTTGGCAGTGTAATTCCATCTTTCCGAGTGGAGATGCGCCTCACTGCAGAAACTCCTTGAGTGGAGAGACCAGCGAGAATCTCTGACTCAGGAACGTTCTTCAAATCCCTTTCAACAATAACTCCTCGTGAAGAATTCAAGGTAGCATGGGGTGTAACCTCAATAGGTATATCCCCAATTGCCTTTGAATTCAAGAGGAGTTCACTGTGTTGGGATGTGGATGTTTCAACCAATATGTCACCAGATCGAAGTTTCTTTACTGATTTTGGAGAGCCAGCAAGTCCCTCTAGTCCCTTTTGAATAAAAAAAGGGGACATTTGCCCTAATGGTTTTTCCGAAAGAGAATGTAATATAAGAAAATGAGGTGCGTGTGTTACTGATGTTGAAGATTGCTGTTCTGAGTATTCAAGACGTGGTCGCTACCCATTGACTATTTTTTTACAATTTTATTTAAATTTTTAGAGGATCCATAGGAAAAGAAAAATTTCGGTACCCACTGACCCCACCCACCATGGAGCCCTACAAGGGGACGCACTACAAAGTCATGCAAGGACAATGCAGCAACGCCAGGGTTTCGTGAGCACTATACCCAAACACCAGCATCAGGCACAATGTCCACAACACCCGTTGAGAACTTCCAACACTGGTACTTGGTTGACTCTAGCCCAAGTGGACCAGCCGATTGACCCAAGGGGGGCCACCCAAAGGCCGCCCGTCTACAGGAATTCGAGGCCAAAGTGGTGTGTTAGGGTTGGACCCCTCAACCACCAGGATCCTCTCCTCCCCTTCACGGGTCGCCACGCACGGCAAACACGTGTGTGGATGTTTAGATCCCAGACAAGGTAACCAGATAGAACAGAACCTTCCCTGGGAGGTCCCCTCACCACGTACAGGAATCCACACCGAGGGGTTTGGTTTTGAGCTAGGCAGTTCATGAATATTTCAAGAAATATGTACACTCATGGGAATTTCTCCATCTGATGAGGTTTTTAAGTAAGGTTAACCAATAGACGGTCATAAGTTCTAAAACAGCAGTAATAAGCCAAGTTTTCCTTAGTGCTGCAAGTGATATGTTATGTTTTTTTTTGTCCAGAGTTTCATCTGCCTAACTATTTCAAATGAGATGGTGGGTGGCACCGAGTAACAAAATTTATTATTTATAAAAGTGAATAAGAATCAAACTTTAAGTCTTGAACTATAAACATGAGTTATTTTTGAAGAAAAAAATTTTATTAATATTGTTTTAGCATTTAAGTTAAAATAGAAAAAAAAGAGAAAGTAAAAAAAAATATTTTGGGAACATTCAAAACTAACAAACCTCTCCTTTGGTTGGAGACTGTGCATCAAGAGCTATTCTTTCTTGAGCATAATTTAATTCCTCTTCCACATGATGGCGCTTTTGTTGCTCTTGTTTAAGGGCTAGGTCTAAGGCTTCATTAGCTTGCTGTAATTCAACAGTTTTCATCTTACTCTCCTCCAAGCTACATTAAAAATAAATTAACATAAAGTCTTTTCATTCTTTAAGAAATAAAATATTTGAAAGTAAATAAATGCAAAAAAATCAGAATTTTTAATTAGTTTTAATAAAACTTTTTGCCATTAAATGGAGTTAAAACATTGACTGCTCAGAGTGTAATGTGATTTTTATGTTAAGATTAGAAATATGTTTTTTTCAGCTGAAAATTTTCAATTTCTTATTTTTATTTACATAATCATTAAAACCTACTAAACAAATATAAAATGTTATATCAGAAAATCATATATTTAATCTGCTGTTTTCTATGCTGTAACTATATATAGGGTCAGGTTATAAGATCAATACCATAACCACCATCATAATTATAAAATAAATCTAAATTACCTTTTTCATTTCTGGAATGAGTGCAAATTGTAATAGGAAAAATCACAACTGTTTATCCTAAACAGTTTAAGGATTCTAACAGTATACATGTATATATGCTTCGTTTTAATTGTCTTCTGAATCATGTCATCTAACTTGTAATCCTTCCATACAAGCTTTAACTCATTTGGCCAACAAGCAACTCACGTTACCATATCAAATTATGTAACTGAAAAAGCTACTAACAAGCATACCTCACAAGAAATTTTTGTTATTATTAATACTATTTTTATATTATCTAATCCAGGGGTGGGCAACGTATTTTTCATAGTGGTCACAAATGTGGCTAATGAGAACAATGTTAAACACACTATTCAAAAAAGATGTTAGTTTAATCAAAATAATTGCATTTCAACTAATCTTGATTGGGGTTTCCATGAACAAGTTTTGTGAAATTTAGCTTAATATCTATGCTCAATGAGCATCTTAGCTCTGCCTCTAAATTTATGTCGGTAAGCTGAGATCATTATCTAGACTTGAGAAAATCTAATGTAAAAAATGTTGACTCACACACCTATATGGATCCAAACATGGAAAATAATTTTAAAATTGTTATCTTTAAATTTGGAAGATTTTCATTTATCAGAATAGTGAGTCACATCTCTCTGATACAACATTTTTGTTTACCTTTTATGTGTTCTACACTCTGCAGGGTAAACATCTTGTTTTCAAATCCACAGTTATCCAAAGACAAAAGAGGTGTAATTTCCTTACTGAAATTTTCTAAGTAAAATTGAAATAGATCATGCAAAAATTCAAATATCAATTTCAAATTTATAAATTCGGAGAAATTTAATTCAAATTTTTGAGATACATTTTTGATCAATTTACATGGAGATCATCTTTAGCATGAGAGAAATCATAGTCATTATTTTTTAGAAATCTATTCAACTTTGCAAAATGTGTCAAATCATTCTTTTGTAATTGTTCTGCAAGGAGGTTTAGCTTCAATTGAAATTCACAAATAGACTCTGATTGCTCACTTATTATTTTACCTTTTCCCTGAAGCTTTGTATTCAAATTATTCAAGTGAGTCATCACGTCACACAGAAAATGCAAATCACACTGCCATGACAAAGTTTCAATTTCAGGGAAACTTTCAATTTTACTTTTTTCATGTGATTCAAATTTTTGAGACTGATTTTTGATCCAGTTTACATTGAGATCATCTTTAGCATCAATCTTACCTTTTTCAACAAGATTCTCTTTTATCTGAGGAAATAAAGAAGTAAATCGTTCCAAGACTTTTCCTCCACTTAACCATCTTACACTTGCAAAATCAGTAAGATAATTAAAAGCACAGTCACTGCTTTTTTTCAAAGACTCAACAGTCGATGGATAAGAGAGCTTTCATTTCTCATATAATTCACAATTTTTACAATGTCCATCAAATTTTTCAATTCATCACTTTTAAACATCTGAGCACATAAATTTTCCTGATGCAAAATGCAATGGAAAGATGGCAGAGTGGATTTCACATTATTTTCAATTAAATGCTGCTTTAAAAGAGAAACAAATCCTAATTTTGCTCCAGTCATGGTGGGAGTACCGTCTATTGTGACAGAAATCAGGTTTTTAAAATCCAGATTGAATTTTTTTGACATTTCAAGAATTTTTTTCAAAGATGTTTTTCCACGTTTGATCTCGTAATCCACAAAGGCTAAGCATTTCGTCCCTCGCTTGAAGATCTGAAGTTACATATTGAACCCAAAATATCAACTGTGCAATGTCACTAATATATGTTGATTCATCTAGTGCTAAAGAAAAATAGTCTTTTAGTTGTTCAAGCAAATGATTTTCTATGTCTTTTGCTAACTCTAGCATTCTGCAGACAATTCTTCTTTGACTTAATTTCAAATTATTTACCTTTTGAAGAATATCATCTTTTATTTTTGAATCATAATTCTCCAACAGTGTTTCAATGACTACAATCAATATTTCTTTTACTAGTTCAGCATCACAAAAGTATCTCTTTTTTTTTTTTTATGCTATAATCCAAGCTACTTTATACCTAGCTAACTTAACTTGTTCTATCAATGATAAAAATCGTTTTAGGCCTCCCTTTTGTTCATGAAGTTGCCCTTTCAGAAAGCCAATTTCATTCATATGATTTTTGTTATCAACTAAAAATTTTACATTAAATTCATTGTAAAAATTGCTAAAGTGTTGCTTAAAGTTGTATACTTTATTATTCCTAAAAACTTTGTTACACAAAAGACACACACTGGCTTATTATTTGCTTCAATTACTACAAATTTCAACTCCCAACTTTCATCAAATTCTCACTTCATGTCTTTCATGCATCATTGTCTTTTCAGCAGTAATGTCAGAATCAATTAAATTACCTATATTTTCTAAGTGTTCACCATTCTTTTGTTTTCAAATTATCCACTTATCCATATTATGGGATTAAAAATAAAATATATTTAAACACTTGAAAGTTGCACAATAAAAATATATTTGCAAGTACATGCAAAACAGCTCACACATGATAACAAACATCTAAAGCAGACTGATGTTACAAGATTTACAGAATCTGTGGCAGTGATGAAGTACGCAACATTAGCAATGATGTGAGGCAGTACAGTTGCTGATTACTAAATCTGTGATAAAAAATAAATGATGGAAAAAGTTGATTCCTAAACTCAAGCTGGCCACATGTGGCCAGTGGCCATAGAGTTACCCAACCCTGATCTAATCTAACCTAATAAATTTCTAATTGTCACATTTTAGTTCAATGATTTATAATAAGAAATAATGAGTTTTGTTTGTTTGTTATTAAGCACAATGTTACACAGAGGGCTATCTATGGTCTGCCCATCATGGATATTGAAGTTCAGTTTCCGTAGGTACAAGTCTACAGACTTGGGGAAAATAAGAAATAAAGAATACGCATTAAAACGAGAAATATAATATTTACCTTAGCCTTCTTTTTTTTCCTGTCAACACACAATGAAACTTAAGCCCACTTTTTTATATTAATGATATTACTACACTAAGTAATTACTTATTTAATAAAATAATGCACCTAAAAATACAGAATAATAACACAAAATGCAAACAATTGCCTAAAGCTATTATAACATTCCTGGCTTTCTAACAATGCAATAAGAGCTTTACAAATAAAGATAAAAGGTTGGAAAAACATGAAGGAATCCCAGAATATGTAGGACTGATGAATGGGACACCTGAGTCTTGAGTAGCTAGGGTGTGACAAACCAAAGTGGTAGCTTGATTTCATCCAACACAAGGTTGAATCTGGAATGGTACATCAGATTTGCAGTAGGTACAGGATCACTTACCTCTTCATCTTGAAATGATGAATTGGTAGAGAAGATGAGTTTCTGTACCAAAATTTGCAAGCATTTCCAACACAACCATCATCAGATCTATTTAGAAACAAGATCTTGCAGATTGTTGGAAAACAGAAAGCTCCAATAGGATAGCATCTCTAGTTCAAAACCTGATACAAATGGGAATTTGTAACCAAGTCTGCAGTCTGTGGTAGGAGAAGTATATCCTGCCATACAAAAGCAGGACAACATGCTGCATCCAGCTACAACCAACACCACATCCACTGGAGATCAACATTTAACAGATGGTAAGAAGAGGGATTGGAA
This sequence comes from Tachypleus tridentatus, assembly GCF_004210375.1. Classification (NCBI taxonomy): domain Eukaryota; kingdom Metazoa; phylum Arthropoda; class Merostomata; order Xiphosura; family Limulidae; genus Tachypleus; species Tachypleus tridentatus. Next base: position 76,390,870 of record NC_134835.1, on the reverse strand, counting down.
ACATGGGGTACATCTCTAGTTCAAAATCTGACAGCAGTGAGTATTTGTCATCACATTTGCAGTAGAAGGAAGGAAATCAGCCAGCACAGGATTTATATAGTTAGACTATAATCAATCAACACTGGACCTACTAGGAATGTCCACGTGCTAGACTCTCAACTGAGTGGCATGATTCTTCACTCAGGAGGACAGGTCTTGATGGTTCACCACTTCAGTTGCTAGGAACTGGTAAGAACTCTCTTATTCCACTAGAAGAAAAAAGATAAAAACATACTGGAGAGTCCAGAGGAATACATCACAGTTCAAGGGTGGCTGCAATATCCAATTTCAAAAAACAGAGATAGCATGTCAATGAAGGTGTTCAACAAAACCTGGCAATGTCTGGAATTGTACATCAGGTTTACAGTAAGAAGAGCTTCAATGCCATGAAGCATCAGAGATGGGCAGCAATCATTGTCTGCTTTACTCATTTAGTCCATGAGTGTATGGCTCAAGATGAACATATTTATTATGAAGAAAAACCACTAGAGAGAATTCCCAGCAGTCCTTTGGAACACCCAATCTCTACAATGTGCATAACAAATCCTGCAACAATGTATTTTCAAGACCTTCTTAGGTCATCTTTAGGTTAACGTTGTTCTGTTCTTTATTTTAATTAAAGTTTTAATATCCATACCAGCTATCTTGAGAATACAATATTGCAGGATTTGTTTATTGTTAAATAAACAGCAAAGAAAAACTAAGTCAGTAGTATAATAGAAAACATTGACAAATCTATGAGCATAAACCAGCACGTCTGTACAGTACTACTGTCAATCAAGAAGTAATTAGCAAATACAGATTTGAAGAAGGTGTTGGTTACAATATATTTATAGAAGTGTTGTGAGTTGCTGCATGATAATTTGTATGTGGCTATGTAGAAGTAAAAGATGGAAGACTAGTTGAGTAGAACTATTTTGTAAGGGAGGTAAGATATCGCATAAGAAATAATGTAATATGATATGCCATTTCATAAATTAAAACTTTAGCTTGGTTATGCATAATATGGTATAAAAGATCAGAGGGAACTTTTGGTAATTTATGAAAAAGAGAGTGGGACAGGTGGGTGTAGCAAGTGGGTCCAATTTTCTAGTTTATGTTTCTGTAAAAAAATACAATTGAATATCAAAACATTATGTTTTACCTGAATAATATTTATGTCTTAACTTGTAATTTATGTTAAATTCTGTATTTTTTGGAAGGGTGGCAAATAAATTAGACAATAGGGAAGAGAGAAAGATCATATATCACAATTTTCATTGGAGGGGAGATTAAAGTCTTTATATAATTAAGAACTTAAAACTTATATAATATTAAAATTTTATTTACTAACTAGATTCAAATGCCAATTTTATTTGTATACATTAATAACAAAGTAGTTTAATAAAGTGTTAATGTAATTCTGTCAAAGATTGTGATGTGCATTTTTGACTCAACCAATGCAAAAAGGTAAAGCATGATTCTAATCACTGCGACTGGGTCTAATAAGTTTCAATGTTTTATCAATTTAGGTTTTTTTACATCACTGTAGTGAATAAACAGTCTTTCTAAATTGATAAAACAATAAAGTTAAAACAGGTAATTGGATATCATAACAATGTAAAATTAATTTAAAAAATGAGTATATAAGTTTGAATTATAGTACTGATGATTATCAAGCAAAGGAATCTTTCTTTATTCTACCAAATATAAAAAATATAAATTACCTTTGTTGGAGGAGAACAATCTTTGTGTCTCGAGATTCAGGCACTACATATCCAGGTTCAACTGACAGTTTGGAGGTTTTATCAGCATGAGAAGAAAATGTATCAGCTTGCTAAATAAACAAGATTAAATGAAAGAAAATCTCATAAGATATGGAATTCATGTGCAAACTTAACTATTATAAATGCTTATGAGAATTACAAGTTTAAACATAAACAAGAAATAATAGTGATACTGTACATAATTGTCTCCTTGGCATACAAATATTTTGGTAAAGTTTTGAAAAAACAAGAATTTAATAGCTCAAGTACTTGTCTCATCCTTAAGAAGAAATGGATTTAAACATCGTTTGATGCTCTGAACAATTAATAATTTAACTAGTAATAAATGTAAGCTGTTAAAATATATAAGTAATATCAAATACTCATTTCCAAAGGAGAATGTACATGTTCTGATCTCCTGCAAGCTAAGTAATGTTAATTACAGTTAAAAACAAATTGATGAACATTTAACAAAAAAGTACTATATTATTACAAACAAATATTTTTTTATTCAGATGGATAACTAATGACCCTTAAAAATTTACAGTAACTTTCTGTGTACTTATAGCTAAAATACACATGCATACACAATACATACAAGAGGTATTGACTTGAGCTGAAACTGAGAAACTTGTGTTGGTATTAACAGTAATCAAATAAGTGCAAGTAAAAAGAAACTAAGATTTTAAAAGCTTACATTGTAAAATATATAAAAAAATGTACACATTTTCCATAATAAATATAAAAATACATAGTAAAACTTTGAGTGTAATTCACTTACAAAACAAGAAATAAATAACAGCTAATAGTGAAAAAGAAAAAAGTTCATTTCTTCAAAATATAACTCATGTCCAGGATTCAATCTGCATAAAGTTCTACAAATTTCTCAGTCTTAAAAACTAGGTGTTAATTGAAATGATATAAAGCCCATTCCATTGATTTCTAGTTCTTTCACCTGATCTGATTTGTGTACTTGGAGTTTTCTTGACAAGCTAATCTCTTGGAGGTTTATCAGTTCCTTTTCTTTTTCTTGAAGAGCTTTCTGAGTCTGTGACAGTTGGTGCTGTAAGCTGTTCCTTTCTTCTAACAACTAATAAAGGAAATTACACACAACTAACAGTAACAAAAAATCTAAAAATCACAACAGTTAATGATCTCAGTGTCACTGGTTATATAAATACACAAAATAAAAGTTTGATTCTGTACCATTTCTCAAAAAAAAAATAACAGAAGATTCTGAATGTTATAAAGTCATGACTGGAGTACAATAATCAATTTGTGTATTTTGGAGAATGTTAGGTCATCTCCTACTCAAGATTCCCAGAAGTCAAGAGACTAAGTAGCAAATAAAATCTATAAAGTGACTAGCTTGTTTTTGAAAAACTTTTATTTATTTAAGCAAACATGTTGTCTCTCAACAAAAAAATCTCTTTTCTTAAAATTTTACACTGATTATTACAGAAGCTTTGGATTCTGATCTTCATCCAATTGCTGTTTTTCTTGACTTAGCCAAAGCTTTTGATTCTGTTAATCATAAAATATTGTTAAATAAATTATCTTATTATGGTTTTAGAGGCATTGTTTTTGATTGGTTTTTTTCTTACTTTCACAATAGAAAGCAATCAGTTTGTATCCATAATAATTATAGTGATTGGCTTACAATTAATGTTGGAGTACCACAAGGTTCTGTTCTGGGCCCTTTATTATTTCTCATTTATATAAATGATATTCTTTACCAACAGTTTTTTGGAGATATCCAAGCCTATGCCGATGATATTGCTGTTGTTTATAGTAAGCCAAATCTAATTAATGAAGCCATTATTTCTAGTGATCTTAATAAAATTAAAATTGGCTTTTCTGTAATGACTTATCCTTAAATATATCTAAATCTTTTCTTCTTCAGTTTAACCTTTATGGTGTCATTCCAGCTTTTCCTTCTATTTTTATCATTCTAGTGATTGTTATACTTACCCTAATTGTAAGTGTCCCAAATTGACTCAAGTTTCCTCTGTTAAATATTTAGAATTATTTTAGATCGAAAATTAAATTGGCAATTTCATATTAATTCTTTAGTTAATAAATTAAAATATAGTTCTATGCTAATTTTGAACTTAGTCATTGTGCTCTTATCATATTTTGTTAAGTGTATATTATGCTCTCTTCAATCTTTCTTACAATATTGTATTTCAATTTGGGGTGGCACATATAAGACTTTTAATTCCTATTCACAAGTTGCAAAAGTGTTTTCTCTTCTTTTTTTTACTCATAGGTTTGATACCGATTTCAGTAAATTTAACTCTCCTCTTTCATATGATAAACTTTATTTATATTTTTTAGCTTTATCTACATTGCATGTTTCTTTTAATAGGCCTTTTAAAGTCACTTCATATTTTACACGACTTCAATCTTTTTTCCAATTAATGTACCCACACCACGAGAAAACAGTTACACTTCATCAATATCTTTATTTGGCACCTCAGATTCATAATTTTATTCCTTATAGTATAAGATCTTCTATTAATCGTGTTAATCAAAAGAAATACTTAAAACAATGGATCTTAAATACTGATGATAATATTCTGGGAACTTTACATTGATTTTGTAAGTTTTGATTTTACATTTTTATGTGTTTAACCATCACAGGACGAGTTAACTCTTTGTTGATGGTTTTATAATGATATTTGATTTTTTGTGTCTAATTTATTGCTTAATAAATTTATTATTATTATTATATTATTATTATAAATAAAATATTCATTTATGACAAAAAAAAAAAAAAAAGACTACAAATTATTAAGTTTTTTTAAAATTATATACACATAATTTCTCAACATGACTTACTTTACTGACTTCAAAACTAAGCTTTTCAATTTTTAATCCCTGTTGATGGAGACTCTGCATAGCCTGTTGAAATTCCCACTGCAGCTGCTCCTGGTTTTCTTCCAACTGTTCAGTTTTGGAAGGATGACTTTGTGAAACTGACCCAGTTTGTTGCTGATAGTCTTTATCAGCTAGATATTGCTTGAGTTCTTCTATTTTATGATGAAACACATCATTCTCACCTTGAAGTTGATTACATAATAATTCTTGATTTCTCTTTTCACTAAACAGGGATTCATTATCTTTTCTTAAAGACTCAAGTTCTTCTTGGATAGTTCCAAACTGTTTTTCAAGTGATTCATAGCTGACTTCCCATTTTTTGATCTGTTGTTGACACTTAGTTTGACAGCAATTGACTTTTTGCTGCAAGGTTTCATTCTTGGAAGTAAGTTCTTCAGCTACTTGCTTTAAATGCTGATTTTCAGATGCTAGTTTCTTTATGTCTGCAGCAGTTTTCCACTCAGTGGTGTCCAGCTGCTCCTTTACATGATTTAACTTGCTCAATAACTGTTCTCGTTCTTTCCTGAGAAAACAGACTTCATTATCAAACTCTTTATTTTTTTTGCACAACTTTTCAAAATCATCTAAAGACACTAATTCAGCACCATGCATGTCTGCGAGTTTCTCAGACTGCCGGAAATAATCCATTTGATGTTTCTGAACATGCTGCTTTACGGTTTCCGTTTCTTTCTCAATTTTATCAGCTTCAATTTGCAGAGTATCAGTGTGTTCAGGATCTGAAAGTTCCTGGTTAAAGCTAGTATGAACTGTTTTAAAGGATTCAAGTTCAATTTGTGTTCTGGATAGAGTTTCTTCTACACATTCTTTCAAGTGAATTGCATCATTTTTTTCTTTTTGAGCATTCTGTAGTTTTTCTTCCAAGTTATTTTTTTCCATCACAAGCTTATCAAGGTTTTTACTGAGTTCAACATAATCTGAATACAACTTTTGGTATTCATCCTCTTGTTCTTGAAGATTAACTTCCAAGTTCTTCAACTTGAGCGTTTCTTGCACATTTCTTTCTTCAAATTCTCTGGTACTTTTGGAATGCATTTCTTTAACTCTCCTTAATTCCTGATCCAATTCTTGTTTAGATGTCTTTAGTTCCTCAACAATTTGCTGATAAGACTCATTATCTGAAGACAGCATTTGTTCGTGTTCTTTCAGATTACTCAGTTCTCGTTTATAACTTTCACACTGAGCTTTTGCTTCTTCACAATCACTACTAAATTCTAAGCACTTCTTCTCTAGACTATTGCACTTGCTTTGAAATAATTCTTTTTCTTTCTCTAATTCTTCTATGATGTGCTCTAAACTTCTTGTTTCTGTTGATGAGCATGTAAGTTTCTTTTCAAGTGATTTGTTATCGTCATTCAAGTTTTTCAATTGTTCTTTCAAGTGATTATTTGTGTCTTGAAGATGATCTCTCTCTTCTTTAATTTGTTGGAGAGAGTTCCTATGATCTTCTACATTTGCAGCCACTTCTTCCTTCAGTTTACTTATAATGTGCTCCTTTTCTCTCAGATATTCTTCACTGATTTGTTGTTCTCCTGTTATTTGAGTTTCATCTACCATTGTCTCAGATGACAAACCCTCCAATTCTTTCTCAAGTTTTTCATTTTTCAGTTTAAATTGTTTCAGCTTAGCCAATGCTTTTCCAGTTTTAATTTTTGATGACTCTAGCTCATGTTTCAAACGTTCATTTTCTTGCTTTAATATATTTACATCAGAATTGCTAGATTTCTGTCTCGCTTCCTCTTCAGTTCTCACATTTTTTTCCTTCTGGATTTCTTGTAAGATTTGTGGTTCAGACAAACCTATCATACTTTGTTCAGTGAGAGAATGCTTTTCTTTTTCTTCCACTGAAAATCTAAAACTTTCAAAAGCTATCTCAACTTGTTTCAGCTGATTTTCTAACTGTTTAATAATTTCTTCATTTTTTTTAGCATAAGCCAAAGTTTCTTCCTTCTTAGTTTTTTCTAAACTTAAATTTGAAGTTAATGTTTTAACAACTTTCTCACTTTCCTTAATTTTCATTTCTAGATTCATTTTATCATTTACAAAAGTCTGTTTCTCTTGGAGCAGATTGTTAACTTTTACTTCCAGTTCACAAATCTCTTTTCTTGCATCCTCTAAGAGAGATTCTTTTATTTCTAATGTCTGATAAAGTGATGTTACTACCCCCTGTAATTTTTCCAAATTATTTTTTAGCTCCTGAAAGTACTGTTTTTCACCATTCATTTCATCTAGTGCAGATTGCAGAGAAGCTTTTTCTGATAAGATATTCTCTATCTGAAGTTTTAATGATTCATAATCTTTTACCAATATTTGTGAATCTTCTCTTTCTCTGCTTAATGCATGATTTGTTGCAACAAGCTTGCTTAATTCTCCTTCTAAATGTTGCAGGTGATTATTCTTTTCTTGAAGTGTATTCTTCATTTCTTGGACCTCAAGAGATAAACAGTCTCGTTCCTTTCTAATGAGCTCAACTTCCTCTTTTATTTCATTCAAGGTAACTCTAAGATTCTCCATCTCTTCAGTCATTTGGCATTCCCTTAAAGTTTTTTCATTAACCTCAGTATCTAAGAGTAGGTTCAGTTCATGCTTCAATTTCTGATTTTCAGTGTTCAACTTATCAGAAATTTGTTTGAATTGAGAAATTTCAGTTTCTAAAGAAGCTATCTGTAGCTGCTGTGTCTTTGTCAGTTCTTTTTCTTTTTCAAATTCAGTTTGAGCCTGTTTTCTCCCAGTTTCAAGGTTTTGTATATGACATTCTTGTTGACTAGTTTTCTCTGCTTGGATTGACAACTTTTCCTCAAGACTTTTCATGTCGTCTTCTTTCTTCCCATGAAGCTTTTTTAATTCTTCATTTAATTTTTCACATTCCTCCAAAGTACTCTTAATAATTTGAAGCTCTGACTCTAGCTTTTCCATCTTTGCCTGAAGCATAGTTATTTTTTCATCTTTGTCTTCTGTTTTCTTCAGAATTTCCTGAAAATTTACAAAGAGTTCATTATACTGTTCTTCCTTTTCTCTGAACTTTGTTAACAATGAACTTGCCTCCAAAGATTGTGAATTATGTTCTGTATTCAAAGCACTCAACTGTTCAACTAAACTAGAAATCTCAATATCCTTATCAATGTTGGTTTGTTGAAGAGTCTGAAAAGCACTTTCTTTGAATTCCAACTGTTGCTTTGCATCTTTCAAGTCATTTTGAAGACCAGATATTTCCTGTTTTAGGTATTTCATTTCCTCATCTTTTTTGTGTGTAGATTGATTAGCATCATCCAGCTCTAGCTGTTTGTTAAGAAATTTAGTCTGCAGTTCTTGAATCTGAAAATAACAAGATTCTAATTCCATTGACAGCTTTTGTGTGTGTTCAGCAGCACCAGACTGTAAAACACACACATGTTCATTTGCTTGTTGCAAACTAAGTTCAATTTTGTCGTATTTTATCCTGAGCGTGTTTAATTCATCCTTCTGTATTTTGTTGTTATGTTGAGATTTATTAAGACCATCCTCTAATTTTTGATTTTGTTCAAAAAGTTGCTGTTTTTCAGCTTGAATCCTCTGAATGTATAATTCTAATTCATGCTTATCGTGACTAAAGGTCTTATTTACTTCCTGGCATTCTTTCAAACTGAAACTTAACCTTACATTTTCATTTTGACAATCTATTAACTTTTTATAATTTTCTTCACATTGATTTTGTACTGTGATCAAGTTTAACTCTGATTTTTCTAGTTTTTTTTCCAATTCTGTAATCTTTTCTTCTAAGTGTGCTTTTGTATTTTCAAACTCTTTTGACTTCTTCAAAGACTCAATATTTTCACCTTCAAGTTCTTTAATAGAGATCTGTAAAATTTCAATTTTATGTTCTGTATCTTCAGAAAGTTTCTGGAATGATTCTTTTTCAAGAACTTCTTTTTCTAAAGCAGTTAAGAGCTCTGCTTTTTCAAGTTCTATTACATCAAGTTTTTCACCCAATGATGTAATATATTCCTGTAACTGCTGAATGTGATCAGTAATTTTTCTATTAGTATCTTCTAGCTTTTGAACTTGCTCTTTATAGGATTCTTCCATTCTGTTAGAATTTTCAACCAAACCATGATATTCAGATTCAAAGAACTGAAGTCTTTCAATCTGGTTGTTAGCACTGGTAATATAGTGATTTTTTTCTCTTACTTGTTTCTCTAGATCGCTAATAGTTTTATAGTTGGCCTCATCTTTATGTTTTAGCTCAAAAATCTGTTCTTCATAATATTTGACGGTTTTTTGTAACTCTTCTTGTTTATGACTCATTACTTCACTTTCCTGTTGAAACTGTTCCATTTTAGTATTTAGCTCACAGTTTTTATCCTTCAACTGTGATGATTTACTTTCAACTTTCTGAATTTCTAAATTAAGCTCTTCTTTGGTAGATAACAGATCTGATTTAAGACATTCAATTTCCTCTTGAAGAAAATTATTTAACTTGTTATACTCACGTAAATCTCTTTCCTTATCTTCCATTAGACTTTCATGTCTACTTTGTAAGTCTTTCAGTTCTTTTTGGATGGATTCTCTAGACTGTTGACTTTCGAGCAATTCCTTCTCTGAATCTAGTGACTTTGAGTACGCTTCTTGTAGCTGATAGTTTAAACTCTCAATTTCAGCTTTCAAACATTCAATTTGTGCTAGATGACTTGAATCAGAGTCTATCACCTGATTCCTTAAAGCCTCCATAGACAGTTTTTCTTCTTGCAACTGTTCATATGCTGCTTCAAGTTTTGATTGACATTCTTGAATAATTTGATCTTTCAAAGTTATAGTTTGTTCTATGGATGATTTTTCTTGTAAGGCCTCTTCTGATGACTTCTGTAAACTTTGTTGAAGTAATTCCACTTCAGTTGTCAACTGTTTAATATGACTTTTATGTGCCTCTTCCAATTTGTTAACCAATTGTGCTTCTTCTCTTTCAGTTCGAATTTCCAGAGATAAATTCTGTACTTCTGATTTTAACTCTGCATTGTCTCGTTCACTGTTTTGTAGAGTCTTTTCAAGTTCATTTATACGGTCATTTTTCTTCTGGGCAGCCCCTTCCCAAACTTTTATGTTTTGCTGTAGACTTTCCAATGTTTTATGAGCTTCTTCTTTATCATATATTAATTTAACACATTCTTCTTCTTTGGAAACCAAGTTTGTCTTTAAGTCTTGAACCATTCTTTCTAGTGTTTGGATATTTTCTGTCAAACAAGTAATATCCTTATTCTTTGTTTGTAGACTAATATCAGATTCTTTTTTGTATTGTGTCATTATGTCCAGATGCTGTGTGGCTTCTTTCAGTAATTGCTCAGATCTATGCATGTCTGAACATTTCTGATTGTATTTCTCCTGGATTTCTTCATACGCCTGCAAAACTTTGCTGTATTTATCATTCAATGAATTTAACTCAGAAATACTAGAATCCTTTGTTGATTCAAGTTGAGCAATATAGTTTTGAAGACCACTAAGTTGATCTTGATGTTGAGTTAATGAAGAGAGAAGTGTTTGGAGTTCTGCTGCAAGTGAGTTGTTTTCTTTGGAGCTTAACTCCAACTGCTGTGTTAAAGAATTCAAAGCTTTTTCACTATCTTCTTTTATTGAGACAATTTCTATATTCTTAACTTGAATATCATTTTGAAGTTTTTCAAGTGTTTCATTTGATGAGACAAGTTGCAATTTTAAAGAACTGATTTCTTCTATGTAATTTTGGGTCTCTTCAAGAAGCTTTTGTTGTTCTGTAAACTTGTCATTTCTTATTTGTTGTTGCTCAGTTAAGTACTCCTTCTCACTTTTAAGCTGCATAATTTCTTCTTGGTATTTCTGAATTTTTACATCATACTCCTGCAGTTGATTAAAGTTTTTACATTCAAAATCTGCCACAAGTTTATTCAGCTCATCATCCTTAGATTTTATTGTGTCAACAGCAGAAGAAAATGTATTCTCAAGAACATTTAATTTTTCTTCCAAACTTTCAATTTTTGACTCATATTCCACAATTTTTATTTTATAATCTCTAACTTCACTTTCTCTTTCATACTTTATTTCTTCTAATTGCATCTCGTACATTTCAAGATTTCTATCTTTCTCTTCTACTGTGTTTTGAACACTTGAAAGTTCCAGTTCTAAATCATGTATCTGTTCCAGAAGGGATGCAACTTTGGAATCAATTTTTTTGTCTTTGGATGAATAAGTTTCTTGCAGTATTTCAAGTTCTCTTTTCACCTGATTAAGCTGTAGGTTAAGTTCTTCATTATCCTTTTTTCCTGTATGTATTTCAGATCTAGCAGACTGAATACTTAGATTTTGCTATTCAACTCTGTGAGTAAACTTTCTATGCGGTCATTTTTATTCTCAAGTTCAGACGTTAACTGTAAAATCCTATTTTCTTGCTCATCCTTTTGAGTAACCAAAAACTGACATTGTTTTTCTTTACCATCTAGTTTTTCTGTCAGTTTTGCAATTGTGTCTTCTCTTTCTGACACTTCTGCATGAAGTTGGCTATTTTCAGAACTTTTTTCATTCAAGGCTATCTGAAGTTGCTCTCTTTCTTTTTGAAAGGATTCTTCTAATTCTGTGAGTTGTGTTAATACGTGTAATGCTTTACTTTCAAACTTAGATTTTTCTCTCCTCAAGAAATCCATTTCATTTTCCATTTGTTCTGTTTTTTCTTGAATTTCACACCATTTCCTATTAACTTCCTCAATACTCTGACATGTGTGCTTTGATAGAAAATCTGATAAATTATTTGATGTTGCCTCAAATGCTTGTTTTAGACCCGTAAAAGAATCTTCCTTTTCTTTCAATGCTTGCTGTGTTTCCTGTAGCTGGTTTACAGTTTGTAAAAGTTGTTCTTCTATAACATTAAGTTTCTTTAGGTTTGCACTAGATTCTTCTCTTGCATAATTATTTTCTTCTTTGACGAGCTCATAATGATTCTGTAACTCATTTAGTTTTTCTTTTGCAACTTCTAAGTTATTTTCCAACTCTTGAATTTTGTTCTTATCTATAACTCCAACTTTTTGTAACTCATTCAGTTTCACTTGCAATGTGTCTCGTTCCTTTTCAATATCTAAAACAGGTTGCTTTTCATTTTCTATCTGTTTAAATAGACTTTCACCTTTTTCTTGAAGTTCCTGTATTATCTGTTCATCACCTATAAAAATTAGTACAAAAGTATATTAAAAAAATTGTAAAAAATAACGTTGTAAATAAATGTTGTTTCATATTCAAATTGTTACATAAAACAAACTCACAAAACTCATTTAACATTTTCCAGTATTGCTGTAAAATCTTTCATATGATTTTATATCCCTATTTATGTACAAAAATTATGTTAACTCTATTACATTTCAGTAACTGCTTAGATCTCTACAAATCTGTACATTTCAGGTTATATTTGTTCTGAATTTTTCATACAATAGTAAGTAACACTATTATCATCCAAAGTAATTCTATTCAGAAATAATCAGAACCTCTGATAACTCTAACTTTATTTCAACAACTCAATCTATATGCATTTGGAAACTGATAGTTATTATGTTGCATATATTTAGTGTGATTCAAAAATGACAACTAAAGGGTATTCCAACTTCCATTACTGCAACTTCAAGGCATCTTACCTATAAAAAGTAAATTTTTGAGAAATTTTCTGCAAATATCAAAGTGTAAGTTTATATTACAAAGGAACTATCAACCATTGAAAATATAGTGATTCATATCTTGTTTTTCAACATTAATTTTCTTCTCTGTTACTTTGTTGCCACTTTTTTCTACTGTCACAGCATGTGGTCTGAACAATTACTAATAAAGCTTAACTTTAATAATAGCTAGAGGCAATGGCTAAAATACTAGTGAACAGAAAAGATTACAACCTATATACATCAATACAGAATATAAATAAAGTTGTCTGAGCAGTAATTTGTGAGCTTTTGAGATACTGATTGGCCAAATTTGCTGTAGGGATAAACAAAAAGATTCTAATAGGACATTTAGAACATGCAAATTAATAATTACATAAAAGCTAGAATTAAGATGAGAAGAAAATATTAAAAGAAAACTAAAGAAGGACATTCACCCACCTTCCTTCTGTTCTTCAAGCTCTATTATTTTCATTTCTAATGAAACTTTTTCTTCTTTTAAGCATTTCAATATAGATTCAAGTTGTTCAAGCTTAGAGTCCTTTTCCTGCAATACTTCAGTCATTCCCTTCTAGAAATTAATACAAAAAAATAATTAACACTTAAGAAACAAATTTCAGAAGAAAGTACCACAGTCTGTTCTTTGTACAAGTGATTTATTGTTCAATTATCCATGTGCAAGAAATTGTGACAGGTATGAAAAACAAATTATTAGATGCTGTGTACTCATTCAGGACCATTTAATAATTTATCAGGTAATTTAATAGCTCAAAGAGCTCTTACTACGTCTACATGTATTTCTGAATATACCATTTAGTTCGTTTTATTACAACTTTCACTTTTAAGGCTTAATACTATGAAATAAATACATCTATGCATAAGCCAGATTTTATATTAAAAAAAACCCAGTCCCAATCAACTGGAAATAGAGGAGTAACAACAAACCATCTGAAGCTGTTTGTCCTCTGTTGTCTTTTGAAGCTCTTGTACTTTAAGTTCAAGAGCACTTTTTAACTCCTTTTCCTGATATGCCTGTTCATGAAGCTGTAAAAATACAAAATATTTTATTATTTTTTATATGATAAAAAACTGTTAACTCTAAAATTTAAATATATGTTAAAAATTAAGTCTTACTTATAAAGTGTAAACAAAGTTGAGTTTCAAGTTTTCAGGTGATGTATTAGCACAGCAAAGAAGAGTTGATATTTTGCATAAGGTTTCTATATAAAATTGAATAATATATTTCTGAAACAAAAAAAATCTTATGTAACAGGTTTTTGCTAATACATATTTCATCTATTAGAGCTATAGAAACTTTGAAGTAGATACAACAAAACATAACAGATAATTTAAAGTAATCATATCACTGATTGTTTTCTAGGTTTATCAATGAACCTAACCTGACTGCAAGTACACTGGAGATATTCAATTTTTTCTAACATTTGTTGCTGTTCTTCTTTTAGGGATGAATAGTTGACCTCAAGAGTTTCCTTTTCTTTCTTTTCTCGTGCAAGACTCTGTTCAAAAACAGACTTTTCCTTGTTCCATTTCTCTGAGGAAAATGAAAGGAAATATTTGATGAATAAATATAATGACGTTAGTCCTTTGTAGAAATTTGCTAGTCATATTACCTCTCTCACTACAGAAACAGAGAAGTTGTGTTTGTGACCCTATATTGACCTTTATAGTTCTAATATCTTCAAATATATTCTGTCCATCTTGATGAAATTTTACAAGTTTTCAGTAACTATTAATAGTCTTTTGTAAATAAAAAAACAATTATTGAAGTATTTTCACTAAAATATTCTATGTGAACATATGTAGTCAAAATAATTTTAATATTTAGATTAAAATATTTTTCTTCACCTGAAAACTGTCAATTTTCATTTACACAATCTCTTAAAACTTCCTAAATAAATTTCCAAATTATTTTCAGTAAAAAGTTATATTTTTTCCTGCTATTTTCTCTACCCTAATTCTTTACATGGTTGGTCAATTTGACTGACCTCGTAACCACCATAAAAATATGAAAACAAATCTAAATTATTCTTTTTTCTTTCCAGAACTTCAAATTATAACATGAAACTACATTTGTTTATCCTAAATAGCTTAGCTTAAATCTTATAACATTTTACATCTATTTACACTTAAGTTTCATTGCTTTATTGTTCTTTGAATAATAATATGCCACTGCACAAGTTGTAAACAACTTGGTGAATATGTAGCTCACAGGCTATATGCAAGATACTTATAAGTGTAAATCATGAAAAATTTCATTATTTTTCCTTATCTTACCCAATCTAAAGTAATAAATTTTAATTGCTTTTACAATAATGTATAAAGAATACACTTGAACAACAAGAAATATAATACCTACCTGGATCTTTTCTTTTTGCTGTTGACAATACATAACTCTACTTGTTTAAATTAATGGTACTACTTCTTCACTAAATAATATTTTATTTAATCAAATTATGCATCTAAAAATACAGAATAAAATCGAATAAAAGTAGACAATATGCAGTAACTGTTGTAACTGTTCTAGCTTTCTAATAATGCAATAAGTAGATGTTCAGTTAATCTTGTCAATATATTTACAGTAGAAATAAAGTTGTGTAGATGTGTTCAGATAAGATTTTCCAAGATAGGAATAACCCTTGTACTTAATTAAACAGATAAATGAACAAGATAACCCTTGTACTTAATTGAATTTGAAAATAAAATAATACAAATCAGTTTAGAGCACCAGAATTGTCTGGTGTTCATTAAAATAAGGCCTCCAATTACATATTTTATTCAACTGACACACATCTCAAGCAGCTGGAGAATGAAACATGTATTCATGCTGTTCTATACTAAGACATAATAAAGTTGCCAGACACAGCACCTATGGATCATGAAAAGTTCAGAGGGAGACGTTTTGTGCTCTGAATATACAAGCTTTATGACAGCTCTTTCTACTGTCAAGATGCACAGTCATGAGAACATGGCATAGCAACACTGTCTGTATGTGGTAAAGCTCCAAATTCCTTTTAATCCAATGTACTCAATCCTCTGCATACATCTTTATTTCATGAATGATACCAGAAATGAGCTGTTGGAGATTTCTATATTATGACCACAACAGTTATTAAATATTCTCAAATGTAACATTTTTTGCTTTTCTGCACATACAAAACATATGGTTGTTTTGTAGATGAGTTAAAAAAGAAGAAAAACAAAACTATTGACATTTTTCCTAAGTTATGCATAGAATAAATGTTTGCTTTACCCTGAACATTAAGCACCTCTTAGGAAAAGAAATGGTGCAAGCAGTCTTTTCCTTAGATGTATGAATGTTTGGTGTGTAGTCTTTTGTGAAGTTTGGTTGTCAAAAATGAAACAATCTGCTTCAAGATGGTGTTTGAAATAATGTGTATTTCAACACTATTCTCTGCAAAGGAATCTGAGCAACTCTTAAATATATGCACACAAAAAATGCAGTTGAGAGTGCTTGCCACCAAAGCTAGTAAAAACTTATTTTTATCTATTGCATATTTTACAGTGCTAGCAGCATAAATCAACCTGCATCTACTTAAATGATGCAGTTATTTACTATTTTTTTTAGTTGTAAATAATATTTATTCTTGAAAGCATGTCACATCAGCAGAGGATGAGAGAGAAAATATAAATTAATAGAAATAAAAATTAACCTCTTCACCATTGTCTAGTAATTATTATTCCCAAAAAGTTAATTTTGCTTAGACCATCTTATAATGAGTGTGTCATCAACTGACATGGCTACTAATATCCTGATATAAATATTTATTACCAGCATGATTTATTTTCCTTTAAATGTCTGGTTACACGATAATGATTACAGCATAGGTGGCTTTGAGTTAATATAACACAAAAATACAAAAAAAAATCATCCAATACTTCTAAACCTGTTTCAGCTGAAATAGCTGGTGAAATTTTATAAAAAAATAATAATAATGTAACTTGGTATTCTTTGATAGATTGTTTAGGCAGATTATTCATGATGAAACTTTGTAGAATGGACAGCAACTGCCTGTTGTGGAGACAAAAGTGTAGAGGAAAACGTTTCAAAAGTCTTCTGCTTTTTGTCTTGGGTCAGTGTGTGTGTGTGTGTGTGTGTGTGTGTGTGTGTGTGTGTGTGTGTGTGTGTGTGTGTGTGTGTAAGGTGTTGTCAGTCTTTTATAGCGTTCTGGTGGATTGTGGAGAGTGTGTTATGATTGGTTGGATTATCACAGTTTCTGATTGGAAGAGATATTTCCTGTAGACTCAACCAATGGTAGCCATAGGTTACTCACCTCAATCTGAAATTTCTTAATAAATCTCTATTTATGGAGAAAGAAATGAACTGAAGAATGATATAGATGATGAAAACAAATGAACTGCAAGCAGTGACAGTGGTGATGAAGAATGCTGCAGATCAAAGAAAAAGAAGAACAAGGGACTGCGGAATGTAGAAGATAAAGATTTGGGCTTGGGTACATATCGCTGAAACTAGCGAGAATGATGATGAAAAGATGTGGCTCTAAAGTGTGAAAAAAGGAGAGAAAAACTTCAACCCTACATACTTCATAATGACACATTCTTCACTGTTCTATCACATGCATTTCCCTTCTTTATTATAAAATCCTGTAACTATAACCTAAACTGAGTTAATGAATCTCTGTGCTAATAATTTGATTTTTTAAAATCATAATATGTGAATAAAACTTAAGACTATTCGAAATTTGCATATTAATTCAAGTTACTGAAATGTTTTGGGGAAAAGAAAAACATATGTGCAGTGTTTCTCACCATCTACAGACGAAAAAAGAAAAACTGAATAAGGGATCTTTATTCAAAAAGTAATGTTCTCTTAAATTCTCACAATATCAGTTAACTGCTTCATTATTCCTGGAATTTTAATAATAATACAGCAATAATTAAAAAAGCATCATCTCCTAGATACTACAGTAAACTAAACAGACAAAACCTGAATGATGTATTTAAAACTGTATAAACAACCCTACATGTGACTGACAGGGAGCAAGTATTTTTAAAGTGCTTTTATCTAAAAATTATTCCCTAGAATTATCTTATGAAAAGATGAAAATCCTGAAAGTCACAAGAAGTTACCATAAAATATAAAACATGCAGAACATTGAGCATGCAGACAAACACTACAAGGGGATCACCTTGTAAATCTATCTGCTCCTCAAGATCCATAAGTCTCAATTGTAGCGTACCTTTCTCCTCTTCTAACTCTGCTAGCCTTTCTTGGAGCGGTTCAACTTCTGTTCCTTCTTCACCCTAGAAAGAGCATATACAAAGATATATTTTCTGTTAAAATAAAATCACAAGTACACAAAATACACTAACAAACATGACTGAAGAACAGCTGAAAATGCACATTCTTACAGTATATGGTCAGAAATGACCACATGGAATAGGCTCTGTACGAAATTCTGTGAAAATTTTATTTAGATTTTAAGTTTGTGATAAAAATGAGTTAAAATATCTCCTCCAAGTGAGTAAGTTCAACAAACAAAGCATAAAAATTATCAATATATAAATATAAAATGTTACATTCTTCACAAATGTGTTTATATTTAAACTGATGTTTCATTTTTTCACTATTATATCATCACTCAAGACATTTTTACACGTTTAGTCTACATTAAAGGTTTGTATCAAGTTTAATCACAGAAATTTTCATTTTAATTTCTTGAATTTATTAGCTTTGTATCAGAAGTTGCCATAATCAAAATGAAATTGAATTTGTCTAACTTTCATTTAATATTTTTTTGTAATATGAAAGATGTTAAAACTGTGCAGGGCTCAGGTAAGACAAGACAAATCACAACAAAAAGTTTCTGTACAGTACAAAATTATAAGTCCTAAAGAGAGAGTTCATAATTAAAATTATTTACAGAAGTTAATTAGAATTTGAATAAAGCAGAAGAAATGTTAAACTATTTGTTTCTATGGAAGACAATTTCATACAAAAAACAACTGAATTCA
This sequence comes from Tachypleus tridentatus, assembly GCF_004210375.1. NCBI lineage: Eukaryota > Metazoa > Arthropoda > Merostomata > Xiphosura > Limulidae > Tachypleus > Tachypleus tridentatus. The sequence continues at coordinate 76,372,530 of NC_134835.1, read as the reverse complement.
TGCCAAAAACCAAGCAACCTAAATTTTTGTACAGATTAGAAAGCCTTCAAGTACTGGAATATACCTAGATGCAAAATGAAATACATCAAAAAGTGGAGAAAAAAAACAACAAAACAAACTATGATGAATAGATTTTATACAGTGCAAACATTCAGCTTGATAAATATACTCTTCAAAACAAGAAACGCAAAAGGGATATTTTTGTTATTTTAAAGAGAAATATATGTAATAACGTTACAAGCTCAGAGTATGTGATGTTACACGTGTTAAGGCACTGATTGTCAGACCAAAATGACAATAAAAGTTGTGCACTTTGAAAACGGAGGAAAACATCGGATTTTTCCCCAAAAACGCATGCGTGTCCAATAAATTTATTTGAGAGATCTGCATGTTCTGCAAGTGCAACATGTGCAAAATCCCTATAAAAGTGATGGGTTCTCGGTTTTCATAGCTCAGTGTTAAGCCACAGACACGCAATACAGTTATGGCAACACTGACTGAAGCACAACGCAACAACGCCATTGGTCACTTGGAAGCAGGCGAATCTCGATCAGATGTTGCCAGAGCTGTGAATATCCACCCAAGCACCATCACAAGGCTATGGAATCGTCACCAACAACATGGATCAACTCGTAACCGTCCACGATCTGGCAGACCTCATGTGACCACGCCTGCACAAGATCACAACATCCGGTTACGTCACCTTTGGGATAGGACCACCACTGCAACATCTACTGCCTCAACCATACCAGGGCTGCGTAGGATTTCCGATCAGACCGTATGCAACAGTCTACGAGATTCTTAGGCCCCATGTGCAACCCATCATGATGAACGTCAACGACGTTTTTCAACATGACAACGCCCGTCCTCACACAGCTCGACTCACCACTGTCTTCTTGAGACACCACAACATCAACGTTCTTCCTTGGCCCTCCAGATCACCAGATTTAAACCCCATCGAACATCTTTGGGACGAGTTGGACCGACGTCTGCGACGGCTACAACCTCAACCGCAGACTCTACCTCAGCTTGCAGCAGCTTTGCAGGCTGAGTGGACAGCCATTCCACAGGATGTGATTCGTCATCTCATCGCTTCCATGGGCAGGAGATACCAAGCAGTTATTGATGCTCACGGGGCATACTCGTTATTGGCGTTGAGTGACGTTAAACTTCAACTAGTGGCGTGGACTTAGCCTTTGCAGACTTTGGATGTTCAGCAGTGAATGTGCAAAGTTTCACACATGTCATACAGAACTACCCGGAATAAACTTGTTAACAATTTGTCTCATATTTTGCCTTTTGTGTTTCTTTTTTTGAAGAGTATATTATTATTAAAATATTTCTTACTTAGTATTAACAAATATACTAGCCAGTAAAAAATTCAAGTTTTTCTAGAAGGATGTAAAACTTGTTAGCTTTATGTCTAATTATTAGTGTTACTATAGCTCATTTCAAGATTTTCAAAATCAGAAGAATTATACAGTTGAGTAAAAAAAAAAAAAGATTCTACTTGTAAGAAAATATGATAGAAATCCTGACAGTGTACATTCTAAAGTTATTACATATAAAATAACAAATGCACAACTAAATAAAAAACAGAATAAGCTTGCAATTATAAATTAAGCTTGTTTACTTAAGATCAGTTACAGATTTGTTAGTTAAAATTACAGCACTTTACCAGAATATTACATTCATATAATAACAAATGAACTGTAGTTGATGCACCACCTAATCTAAATAGTGCATCAAACAGCCAACATATTTTTTTTTGTATAAAAGCACTTATCGTTTGAAGTAATTCTTCTTAAATGCAAAAAAATTCATAATTGATGCCTCAATACACACTATAGCTGTTTTGTGGGACAGAGTCTGATTTACTATATTTATAGTGTTTCACATGAAAATTATAGTTTTCAGGACCAGTAACTTGTAGTAGTTAATGATGACAGTTTTATTGAAATGCTCACAGATTATTTTATTAATAAAATTAGCATAAAATTCAAATAATTTAAATAATTTTTAATATTATTTTTTTGCATAAAAAGAACAACTTCTCACAATTTATAGAACATATTAACCAAATTGCTTTTTCAAACACATATTTCAGATAGTTTAACAAAGTTGTACAGGGGTTATCTCCACCAGACATTCTTAACTGATAGGTTAAGAAAAAGGCAGCCAGTTAAAAGTTTTCACTTTCAGCACTTCGACTAACTGAATACTGGGATTTGATCCTTTGACCATCCCTTTCATAACACACTTTTAGCCTCAATTTTTCTTTTTTGCATTATACACTAGTCCATGCCCAGCCCTAGAAACAACACAAAATTGTTAAAATAAACTTAATCTAAAAAGTGTTGGCTTTTGTTGACTTGGTAAAGGTATAAATACAAATGTAGTTCTATCAAAACAAGAGAAATGAGTGAGTAACTTAAATAAAACTACTTATTTTACAAAAGTGTATCACAGTTGTAATCTTACTAAACTAAATAAACATTCACCTACTATGAGAGTAAATTTGTTGTCAAGCACAAAGCAATCTGTGCAATTTCCATCAAAGGTTGGACTTGTGTTGGTTAGTTTACTCAATATCCAAAACCAGCCCAAAGGGAACCAATAACCATGTGAAGGTAGGATGAAAACACCCAATTGAAGAGGTAAATTGCACTTAGATGTCTCACTTTGTTGTACCTGTCATTAAATAGAGGATGGTATACTTTCTACACCAGCAGAACATCACTGTCCTACTTTGAACTGAATGGTTATAGTGAACTGTGTGCAATTCATTCAACAGGATGCTTCCATGGTCAACCACCACAGCAACATGGAACTGCTATGTGGTAAGAACTCCCATACTCCACTGGGACATGTAGGGGAAGTGCATTGGAGGGACTGCTACACCTGAGACAGTGCAATAAAGGATCAAGAAACCTGATTTTGAAAAGTAGAACACATTGATTTATTCAACCAAGGCATAGCAGGGAAGGGCAGCTATCCCTCTCTGCTTTACCCATGCTATACATAGATGGTATGGTCCAGGAAGAATCTATTTATGAAGCATATATCCGGATTTATTGTCCCTCTAATGATCTTGTAAAACGCCTAAACTCAAAGGTGAGTATGTAGAGCCATGGAAAGAGCACACGAAGAAAAATAATGTACAGTGAAGATTTATGCAAAAGGAACATCTTGTCAGGCACCATTTGCCACAAAGTGGGATCAAAATTTTGAAGCAAGGACCCCTGAAAGAAAAGAAAGCATTAATGAAGGCTTAACCTAGTGTCATAGCCACATTTAATTCTGAAGTATAGCTACAGATGATAGGAGATACCCCAGAATGCAGAAACCATAAAGTAATGGAGATTGTGGGAGATGAACATCCAACAGGTGGCCTACATGTAGAATCTCCTCCAAAAGCCGATTCAGACGAGAAGCAAGGGAAGGATGAAGTGGTAGATTCAACTGGAGGTAGCAAAGAATAATATATGTTGGGAAAGAGACAAAGAAGAATAAGCCAACTGGATTAAACAATAAACACAACTGGCAAGAGTAAATGGAGAAATATCCTGAAAGGAAGAGGGTTGCCATGGGATTAATAGAGAATGGGAGCCCATGTGGGCAATAAAATGACAAAGAGGACATACTGGGCATAGAAGTCTATCTGGATCAGGATGAAGATAAAGATGAAAAATATAAGGAAGGGAAATGGATGAAAAGGGATCATTCTTACAAGCTACCGAGATCTAGGAAAGGAATGAAATATCGGGATAAAGGAGAAGATTATTGGGTTGTACAGTGTGTAAGTGATGTGGACAGCAAACACAGCTGACCAAGCTGCCTGCAAAGCAAGAGGAGGAGAAAATATGCCCTAAGGGATAGGTGAAACAAAGAACATGAGTCTCAAATGAGGGTAAAGTAAGGGAATGGAGTACAACATTAATATTCTAACCTGAAAGTACTGGATACTTGAAAGAATGGATCAAAAGGGTAAGGACAGGGGAAAGACACTGCAGGAAGAAGAAAAATGGGAAGTATAGGATATGACTGCTTGATAGCAAGATATTGAGGAGACAGAAGATGCCTTTTCATAAAGCCATGAAAAACTTGGAGATACCAGCAACCATTGGACAAGAAGCCAGAACTCTCAGAGCGAGGGTCCAGATGCACAATCATTCCATTTCTGCCAATTCACAGCATTGGATGAAGGGCAAATGGAATAAGCTAAAGGAAATGCCACTCAAAATGAGAAACTGGATCTCCAAAAGCCAGGCATGAAGATGGAGGATGTGAACTGGTGACTGAGGTTGCCAATAGAGGTCGAGGATTAAATGGTGAGGAATGGGAGGAAACAAATGTAACTGTAGTAACAAGAGGAAAGCGAACTAATAAGAAGCAATCAGAAAGGAAGATAAACAAAGAAATTTGTTCAATCAATTCTGGCCAGAAGCATCTCACCTTGGATCTTCTCCTTTGGTTCCACAGTCAACTTGACTGAGTGCCTCCTTGGTGAGTGATATGAGCCACCATTGTTTAATTATTGGAGTGGATCATTACTAACCAATACCTGGAAATGAGTGATGAACAAAAAGAAGTTTGAGGATGCTGATGTGAAAAAAACATTCCACTGCAAACAAACTATCCAAAGCCAATTGGTGGTCGACCCACGCACCCCATCACTGAAGGGATACAGATGTAAATCTGGCCACAGAGGAGAAAGCAGAACACCTGTCAAATTATGAGCCTTGTTCATCCACCATCACAGATCATCTATAATGTATGAAGGAAGAGTGAAAGGAGAATCCCAAGGATCCTAAGCAAGGTTCCATTGGTCATAGAGAACCCACTGGAGGGACTGCATATGAGCCAAATTGAGGGGTATGGGAGAAGTCAAATATCACATCCTCAAGAGTGAGAAGAAAGTGAAGGAGCAGAATAGCCATAGAAAAAAACTGAAAAGGAAAAGGGTTGGGGGCTGATTGAGATGGGTGTTGAATAAAACATTCAACTGAAAGAGGTACTGAGTAAGATGAAGGAAGAACTTCTCCAGTTTGTTCAACCAGATCACCTCAGTAGCTTCAAGAAGGAGCTGACAATTATGACAAACCAACCCCCATTCAGAAGGAGAAGCCAGTCATTTATGTAGAAATGAAAGAGCAATCCCATGGTATGAAGATGTAGAGCAAAGGTTTGCACATCTTAACAAAAGATGTATGGCAACAAAGCCATCCCAAAGGGAATGATGTAAAATTGGTACATTGCTCTACGATTGACAAACTAAAAATAAGGACAACAATGCTCCAAGATGAGAATATGCACATAAGCATTGGAATCATCCATCTTGGCCATCTGAAGGCCCTGAGAAAAAGCTCACCAAATAGTAAAGTAGGATTCCATGCTGAATTGTGGGGTGTGAATATATTGATTGAGATGGGACAAGTTGATGACCTGCCTTCAGTCCCTGGTATTTTTGGGAACTACAAACAGGTTTGATAGTCTGTTGTGTGAGAAGGTCTTGTACAACTTTGGAAAGATGTTGACATGAAAAAGGATCCTGCTGAGGATGAAAGGAAACATGGATTTTGGATAAAGGAGTAGTAGTAAAAAATGAGATGATAAAACCTTCTGATAATATTTTGTGAACCCAAACACTGGAAATGAAAGAGCTCCACTGAGGAATGAAAGCTGTCAAATGAGTTCTCACCAGACCCAAACCCACCTAATAGTCATCAGAACTGTTGTTGGCATACTATGAATTATTGTGAAAAACAATGAAAAGTAGCAGAAAGGAAGAAAGAAATAGACAAGGGCTGGAAAAAAAAGGGTTGAGAGAGAGGAATTGGTGCCACACTTCATTCTGACTGGGATGAGTGGGCCAACAGATGATAAAGGGCAAATTGTTATTAGACCAAAGTCACCCTTGACTCCAAAGACTCCAGAATCAGGTAAAACATAGTATCTCAAAATTGGAGCCATATAATGGATCTGTAAATAAGGAACTAGCAAAGAAATCGGTGACTAAAAGCCCCAACAACTGAAAAATCATGTTTGAAGGGCCAGAGTCAAGGACAACAGGTGGGCCAACGTGGAAGGGAAGTAGGAGAAAACATCCCCAGTAAACCACTCAGGTTTCCTATAAAAAGCTTTGAAACAGAAGACAGATCAGAAAAAGATACTGCAATAGACTCGTCATGATAAGACAAAGAGGGGAATACTTGACACCTGCTAGAAAGATGGGAGATTCTAAGCCTGACTTCCAAAGAGGCAGAACTAACCCCAACAATTTTTGGTAATGATAAGAATGGTCCTCCCTCTGATAAGAGAGAGAAGACTGATCTGAAGAGGAGGGAACAAAATAAAGATAACTGGTGGTTGAAGAAGTGGCAAATGCATCTATAAGAGGGATACTCCAAAGATCACAAAGCCACAAAAAACAACTGGGTGGCAAAACAACATAAAGTCAAATATCAGTGTGTGGGGAAAACTAAATGAAGTCAGGTGACAGAATCATGTAAGAGAAACGGACTTGGGTCATAAGAAATAGGAGCAACAGATAAAACATCAAATGCCTGAAAAATAAAATACAAAAAAAATCACAAGGACTGAACAGAACCATCAGGCCAGATGTGGGAAAGTACAGTGAACTCCAAAGGAGTAATAATGATCAAAATCTTTGACAGTGTGGCCAGGATTGAAAGGCTCAGGACAAGAAGAGTAATGGGAGGAGAAAAAGGTTGTCCCATATTGCATATAATGCTTAATTTCCCCGTGATTAAGTATGGCATCAGAGAAATGAGATGAACCTGAGGTGCCTGGCATCAAACAACCAAGCAAAGGATTTGATGACAAAGCAAATGGATATAAATGTTTACAAATGAAAGTGAAAATTTCTTGTAAAGGAATAAAGTAAAATGTGAGTGAAACCAAGTTAAATCACTCCAGGACAAAAGACATTTGAGTTTCAACACTGTCAAATGAGAAGTAAAGGACTGGTGCATAGATGGTGCCACATGATGGTGGTGCTCTCCAACTGGTGAGGAGATGATGCATATTGATTTTCATGAGAGACATATTGGAATGTTTGATTCCACTAGGGTGGGTGGGTGTAAAGGGCTTGTGGCATGTGTTATATATAAATATTTGCATAAATATGGCAGCACAACACAAGGAAAGCTAGTTCTGAGAGGAGGGAAGTATTGTATCAAAAAAGAAACACCTTAGGCCTAACATAAACAAGCCAAAAATAATAATTGTGGATAGAATATATTCACAACCAGAGCTAAGTTTTTTTGTTGCATGGAGAAATAAACTTAATGAAACAATGTGTAGTTATTGCCCATTAAAACATTGTAATATACCCATGAAAAGATGTCAACATAACTCACCATAAATGTTTCATATTTAATATTACATTGAATTTTGTACCTATAATATGCCGAGGATAAAATGCAATTAAAGATTTGTAACATTCGTAAGTTTTACTAAGCTGAAACCTCTCTTAAACCAGGTTTGTTCAGTCCTTTCTATTGCAACTGTTCATTTATTCCATTTTTTAATCAAGTATTTTATACTTATTTTATAAAAATTCTACAAAAAAGTGAAACATTGTGATTATTAGTTCTTATTCTTTTACTAATGGGCCTAATAATACGTTTGCATAAACCATACTTAATGAAGCTATCAACCAAGTACTTAGACAGAAAAGAATGGTTAGAAAATAGGCTTAACATTCATAATAAAAATTGCATTTGTTTGCAGATGTTAGTTTGTTTGCATTCTTTTTGACTTGTTCATTAAACATTTCTAATCATAGACCTTGCATTCAGTAAGAACAACTGGCTTTCACTGTTTTGTTAGTATTGAACATTCAAACACTAAGTCTTATTAACAAGTTTCAGTGAAAATATTTAGTTTAATAGTTATATGAAGAAAACACAAAAAATGTTCAAATGAAATGAAATAAACAAAACCTTTTTCAATTGTTCAATTTGTCTCTCTAAAGCTTTTATCTTGCTTCTTTCTTTAGCTCTAGCTTTCAGAACCTTGGTGTCAGTCTGACTATTGGCTTGCTCTAGATGTAGTTGTAACTCTGCAACCTGGGAATTTTTTTTTTCAAGTTCTTTTTGGAGCTGGTTCCATTCCTCTACAAAATAAGTGAAAATGGGTGGAAAAGAATTACATTAAATCATCATTTTTAACCACCCATAAAATAGATATTTTAATGGTTTTATTTTTGCAAGTATTTGCATTATATTAGCTGTCTTTCTGTAAAAGTAAGTACTGAAGGTTTGAAGTATATTCTAATGTAAATTACACAGTTGTAACCAGTATAATCAAACTTCCCTTAGAAAAAACAAATAAATATCATATTCATACAGATATATTATGATGACATACTTATCATCCATATGCTTCTTCAAATTGAATAATGTGTTTTGTTAACGTATTTGTGGCAGCTCAGCAATAACTCTTGGTTTTGTTTCCAATACTTGTATGAAAATATACATGGGCTACCTGTCACTAATTCTCAATTGTTAGGCTAGAAGAAAAGCAGATAGTACCCACTACATATTAAAACTTGAACTGCTCTCTAATAGAAACATGAGATGTTTTGGTTATTTTTATAAAATATCAACAGCCCCAACATGCAAATTGCAATTTTTAAGTAATGGAACACAAATAGCATTTGCAGCCAACTCTTGGGCTATTTTAATTAAACATTGGGACTTCACCATCATACTCATAATGACAGCCTTAAAATGTGGAAATGCAATTTAGCAGTTATGGGCTATGAACTGTGAACCTCAGAACAACTGCTCAGCATGCTTGCCACTAGAACATATCTTGCTCAATAAATTTAAAAAAATGGCAATCATTTATTTCACTACAATAAGTTTGGTTTGTTTTGAATTTCACACAAAACTACATGAAGGCTATCTGCACCGAGCCATCCCTAATTTAGCAGTGTAAGGCTAGAGGGAAAGCAGCTAGTCATCACCACCCACCGCCAACTCTTGGGCTACTCTTTTACCAACGAATAGTGGGATTGAATGTCACATTATAATGCTCCCACAGCTGAAAGGGCAAGCATGTTTGGTGTGGCAGGGATTCGAACCTGTGACCTTTGGACTATGACTCGAGTGCCCTAAATATCTGGGCATGCAGAGCACTACAGTAAGTAAAATGTATATAAATAACATTAAGTTTATTATTATATTCAAAGTAATCATGAGATCTGCTAGCAGGATATTTTAAAGTACATGAAATAAAAATAATTCATGTAAATTACTATATTTAAATATAAATCAAGATCTGCTGGCAGGTAATTTATACATAATAGCATATATAAACATACATAAATTATTTTTATACCATACAGAATGTATATTACAGATTTATTTTACCAAAGACACAATCACTTGAAGTTTATATATCAGAATATTTAGATAATGTAAGTTACAATTTGCTTATTATAATCACAATACGGAAATTATTCTCTTTATTGCCTAATTTCTTACTTACCTTCACGGTGTTTTAACTGGGTGTCTTTAAACACTCCCATGTTTTCTTGCAAGTAAACAAGTTTTTCTTGTAACTGTGCATTTTTTGTAGCTAGTTCAAACCGTACTGACTCTAGCTTTTTCAAACTTGACTCAAGGTCAGCAATTTTTTTGAGTTTCTCATCTGTTTCTGCCTCATGTTTTTCTTGAAGGTGTTGGATACCTTTCTCAAGTTTATCTTTCTCATCCTTCCAGCTTGTTTCCATGGTTACAAAGTTTTTCTGCATAATTTTCATTTGGCCACGTGTTTCATCCAGTTCATCTACAACTGACTTTCCTCTTTTACTCATATCTTCTGTCATTAGCTATAAACAATAAAAACAAGATACACACACACACACACACACACATATATATATATATTTACTATTTTGCATACTTTTCTAAAAGTTATTTAATAAGCTTTGAATTTCTCAATTCCATAAATGAACAAGACAATAATAATAACAGGAAGAGTATCAAAACCAGTGAGTCACTCTCTTCCAGAACATGATATCACTACAAAAATTATTTGATTTCCCTCAATTAATTCATTTAACAAATAAAAATTATAACTAAAATGTTCACATTAATAATTTTGTTTTGACATAAATTTGATTAATATACATTTTAAATAACATACTAAAAATCAAACAGATAACTCTAAACTACATCTTTGCTCCAAATCTTAATTAGTGAGTTAGAAACACTTAAGTCATTTTGCTTGCACAGATAAAACGTGTCAACATACAAAACATCAGTCCTGTAATCTGTGCATTTGTTGCTTATTTTTAATTCAAAAAATTTGAAAACAGTGATTTTCTTTTAAGCTGTTGTGTTTGTAAAATTTTCCAATGTCAACTAACAACATTTGTTTTTTCAGATTTTCTATGAAGTTCTAAAGCTACAAAAATATATTACCTGAAAATTGGGATTAGCTTCTTTCTCATGATTTATTTCTTCAGAGCACCCTTCCTTCTTTACATTAATTGTACATTTTGAGACATTTAGTTGTAGTGTCAGAATCTTTCTTTCTCTAAATAATGTAACTATACAATTTTTTTCTTGTATGCTATCTGAAAGTAATAACTTAATTTCACTGAGTGATAGTTTATTTTTTTGAAGTTATTACTTTGGTAGTTGCTTTTCATTTTATAAAATATCTCCCTAGTAACCTGAAACAATGAAGCCTTACTGTGGAGTCTGCTTGTGCATGAGTTCTAAAACAGATTTCCATTACTTCTTAAAGAATTGCAGATGTAACAAACTATAGTAAAATAAATATTTATATCATGCTTAAAGATACACATACATACATTTCATTGTAAATTTTTTTTAATAAAGGGGCTAACATGTAATTAAGTCTGATTGTGTTATTGTTAACATTAGGTGGGTGTAAAACTTAGTTTTAAGGTCAACAGTCAGTAGCTTTAATTTCATTATAAATGTCCCAAATAATTAGAGTTCAAAGACATTTAATGTTTATCATACTTTACATCTGAAACACATTAATGTCAGATATAGTGATATTTATGAATTAATTTTTATAACTGCAAATGCAGATGTGATCAGTTCATTGCTACAAAAATTGTAGAATAAGATTTTCATATGAAATATTAAAAACAAAACAAAAACCATATGAGGTTTAATGTATTGTAATAAACACAGTTTTAAGCAACTCTGTTTATAAGTAACCTCCACTGTATTAGAAAAAAAAAATTCTTACTGAAACTTATACTGAAATTGTAGTATTGTTGACTACAACCCTTACTTCTCATTTAAACTTCATGGCTTACAATATCACACGTCATTACACATTAAAATGCATTTCTGTTAGAAAATGAAATCCCACAATGCTTCAACGTTGTTTAATTGAGTTGAATGAGCGAGTACATAAGAGCGTGAACAATTTCTAGGAACCTCCTACATACACTAATAACAAAGGTTTTATCAAGTGTTTTTACAATATTACCTAATAAAAATAAAGGCCAACACACCTGTATTGCACGGTTTCGAGCCTGTAGGACCTCATCCTTTTCTTTAATAAGTTCCTGAAGGTCCATGATCTGGCGTTCCCTTTCAAGAACAGTGTAATTAAGATCCATGATCTTTGAATCTTTGTACACCAGCTGGGCGTATATTTCTTGCACATTTCTTTCCTGCAGAAATAATATATTTTTACTATCAACTCTTACACAATGGATAACCGTGGACAAAAAAATTACCACTTTTACTTATTTAACATCCTTACATATAATTACAGGCAATGTTTTACAAAACAAATGATTTTGCTATATAAATTATTTATAATATATTTTATCCACATCAAACATGAAAACAATTAATTTAAACAGAATATCCAATAACTATTTCTAAACCAGTGGCTTCCTAACTGTGTGTTATGGCAACTTGTTCGTGTTGCAAGAGTATCACCAAGAAAAGAGTAACTAAGAACAAACATACACACAAACAAAAAAACAAACATTGAAAAGGGTAGCAGAGGTTTTGCACAAATAAAAGTAAATGAGTCAAGATGTCACCAGGGGAAAAAATTTGGGAACCTCTGTTCTACACTCTTACACTGTGGGTAGTTGATGCCTTAGTTTCCTCATTTTTCATGTCTTTTTTCTCTTTCAGCTCTTGAATAAGGTCTTCCCTTTCCTGAAGCTGACTTTGTAAATCCTGAACTGTTTTTTCTAAAATGTTACGACTTTCTATTAGTTCTTTTTCTCGTCTTTCAAATTTTTGTCGCCCCTCCTCTAGTTGCCTCTTTAGCATTATAACTTTCCCTTTGATTCCATGGTCTGCAGAATGTTCATGAGGTGAGAATGGAACTTCTTCTGCTTCACCTGCTAACTAAAAAAAAATAACACATTTTTCAGTAATAAGTTTTAAAATAATTTTCTTGAAAAATCTATAACTTTACATAGGTAGTTACAGCAAACAACTGAATATTGGCAACCTTTGTGAGACTTGTATTCATAATTATCTTTATTTTCATCTTTTTCTAAAAGAAAGTATATTTTTCCCTAGAAACAGGACTGCATCCAGATGAGACAAGAACAATTCATCTTTGTATCCTTGATTTTTCAAGTTATTTAATTACAATAAATTAAAGTCAGTTTGGGGCCTATCTAGATATGAAGGCTAAATTTGAATTTTCTTTCATTCATCCTCTTCTAAGAATGTCCACAAATAAAGTAAAGAACTTGTAAAAAAAAGTGCTATAACATATAAGTGTAAAACTAACCTAACTTGAATAAAGCCCATATTTTATAATTAATAACTGCATAATTTACTGAATTGCTTATACAATTATTTACACAGTTATTTACAAAATTATAATAGTATGTCGCAAAAACTGCACAATATTAAAACTATGAAGTTAAGATTGAAATTATAAATTAACATGGTTTTTAATTTTGTTTTATTCATTTGATTATTTTCAAACTTTACTTGTTTCCAAACAGATTTAAAACAAAATTTAATTTCCAATGTATTCATTCCACATTTCTCATCAATTATAGGAAAATTAAATTAGTCTATAAATTGAGCATAACTACAAAAAAATATAAAGGTAGCTGAAATCTACATAATTTAAGAATTAATAAAAATATACATATTTTAATATTATGCAAACAGGAAAACATTTAATTACACAGGCAACAACAAAAATATTGTTTAAAACAAGGTATCAATGTGGATCTGATACACTTTTATAGTAAACCGAAAAGAAGCCATGGAAACTAATCATATTAACCACTTACTTGATCTAATTTTTTTCTCTTCTACATAAGTAATTGCAATGAATGAAAAGTTTTTCCATTTACTTTACCTTTTCTTGTCCAATGTTCACTTCTTGACTTTTGAGCTGATTAGTAAGCTGTGCTATTTTGGCTTTAGACTGAAGCTTAAATTTCTGAAATTTGGCCATTGTATCCTGAAAGTAGAAGAAAATTTTTAGAAAATTGGCAAAAATAATCATAATTAATATGCAATTGTGAAACAAACAAGAGAAACAACAGTTTCTATATCATTAAGGATGGACTACTGTTATCATTCATGACACAAATGCTGATCTTTCATATTTTTCATATAATCATATTATCATAAAAGTTCTTTAATCTTTTATTTCCTTGCAGTTAAGCACAAAACTACACAGTAGGCTATCTGTGTAGTGCCAACCTCAAGTATAAAAACCTAGTTTTTAGTATTTTAGCCTTCAAATTTACTACACTATCATTCAGAAACTACTGAAATGAAAACACCCAATCCTACTCTGACCTACATAGTAGTTACTTGACTCTTATTTGTTTTCTCATCTGTCACTTCTTATGGACAGGCCACCATAAATTAAGATATTATGTTCATTTTTCATTATAAAACTTTTGTTACAATGACACTGAGCCAAGCTATACTATTATCCAAAGAGAAAAAGTATTTTAAATTTCTACTTAAATGTAGATAACACTAAACGCCATTCCAAATTCCATGAAACAAAATAAAAAATGTTTCAAAGAAAATAATTAAGTGATAAGTCATGTCAAATACTGATATAAAGTATGTGACCACATTACAGAAAAGCATACAATGTTTCAATTAAAGAAAAAATTGACTATGCAAAACATTTTTTTATTTTATATTTTTCTGGACAGTCTGCTTCTGTCAAGCTAGTTTCACAGATGTAACAGAAAGTACTAAAATTGATTTTCTAAAACTTTTGCAACCAACAAGTTTGATTTCAAAATGCCCTAGTGGATGCATCATAATATAGTGGTAGAAATAAAGTTTTCTGATACTTGCTTCTACTTCTTTCTCCTTGTTTTTTAACTGTGCTTCATTTTCACGTAACATATCTTTCAACTGCTCAATAAGTACTTGTTGTTGTTCTTGGAACTCTGTAGGATTCTGAACATTTTGAGTCTGCAAAAGCAAAAATAATTATAGCATAAATCTTCTGGACTGTTCTTACAAAAAGAAAATTGTGGCAAAGCTTATTTAAGTGAACATATAGCATAATTTCATTTTGCTGAACTTTCTAATCAGTATAAGCAAATCAAACAAATAATGTTTAATGTTTGTTTTATAACAAAAACGTAATGTACATGCATAGCCTATTACCAAGTAGAAAGACATCCTTGAGAATACAAGTGAACCATCCCCATGATGTTGTATGCATCCTGAGTCATGGGAGCTCAAGGGAAACTACAAGAAGATGCTACAAAAAACTCAACATTTGAATTTAACAAATGACAATGTTGAAAAGGGAGTGATCCTTATTAATAAGCATAATGCCATCACATCACAGCAAATGAAGAATAGAAACAGTTCCTCTTTCATGTTGTATTGGATTATAAAAGATTACAGTAGAAAGGAAACAATACAAGTGACTAATATCACCAAAATCATAAAAATGATAGATTGAGTATGTGTACTTATTATTATTACTGCATTATTGTACATGGAGTAAAATAATAACACTTTAAATAAATGATTTATAACACACAAAATATATGTTTTTGTATCAGTGCATATGGTACTAAGCAACTATGAACTAGGAGTCCAATCTCATTTAACAACTTTTAAATATGGTACAAAATGGATGAAATCTGACATTTATTGTTTTTTTTTTGTACACTGAAACAAAACTAGGAAGTGAGAACATCAGAATTTTTAAATGCAGATAAGAATTAAACTTTAAGATGGTCATTTATTAACTTTGTAAAAATGTCTTTCACTTTTATATTTTGAAAAAGATTCATTATGAGCACTTCAAAAATAATGACCATAGAGGAGAGTTGAGCACTGCATGGTAAAAAATATAATGCACTAAGTAGAGTGTTTGTGCTGTATCTAATTGTGTTTATGACAATTTCAAAACAATAGAAAAAGTTAAATGAAATTGAAACAACTAATAAAGTTATCTTTAAGCCTTAGTATTAATAACAACTGTGCAACTGATGACTCTTATTTTTTTAAAAAATGACCAGTTATCAACAGTCAAAGATAATGCAATAAAACTCGGTTAATCCTGTCAAAAACATTCAAATCATAATGCAGTCAAATTTTCTTCCTGTCCTTTACACCATATGCCAGTTTCCTTTAGTTATAAATAATAAAGAAATATAACCGGACATGACAGATAGACTTACATATTTAAGTCAAAATATATTAAGCACATTTATGTAGAATTAAAGAGGGAAAATTCAACTCATAGAATATTACTTCCCAGTTTTTTCTAGAACAGTTGTTATAAAGCAAGCCATAGCACTGCCTATGTAGGGATGGCTCAGACTGTTGATTGAAATTGTATTTTAAGTATCTTCTCAATAAATCATTAGAACTTTACAATACCAGTACAGTGTTCCTTTTTATAACAATATCTATGTAATGACTGTGTCAACTTCTGGGAATATCTGTAAATATCATAGCAAAAAGTTTGAATTTTATGTTATTCTTTTTCTTCTCTCTATTTTATTACATAATAACTCAAATTCCAAAAAAAATGGTGTCAACCAATTTCACTGAGGTGACATAGTTTCAAATGGGGTATCTGCTTTATAAATATTATTACTAACTAGTAGTAATTTAAAAAATCAAGCATAATTCTAGTGTAAATGATGCTGTCATTATCCCTTCAAGTTAATGTTTTACAGAAATTTGTTTCAAGTACAGGCTTAAATAGTAATTAATAGCCAATAATAGACAAACAAATAATAGTTAGAATCTCATTGTGTATAGAACTTGGTTATAAATACAATCTTCCAATGTCCATTGTTTCAATATGTTTAACTTCATTAAAGAAATGCAAATAACATCTCTACTATCTTGTTTGAATTACTTTTGAAGGATTGATATTAGCCACACCTACATTAAGTCCCTTTTTATAAAAAGTTATTTCTTTACTTGTTTATGCATTTTCTGCAAAAATATTTATTTTCTAGAGAAAAAATTTTTTTTAAAGATAATTGGAATGTTTTATACTTGGCACATTGTTAATGTAGAACCACAATGATGGCATTATGTTTTTAAAATATGAAGTAATCTCTCATCAGTATTGTAGTTATTTCTTTTACCACAGTGTGACCATTCATAGAAATAGTCCTTTAACCAGCTGAACTTATTAATCACTTTTACACTATTGAACCATTTCTGAAACTACTTGTCAATGAGTAAGCTTAAGTATTGTTCACTCAAGTATAGAGTTGTTTTTCAAATAGTAACAAAATATTCTTATATTAATTACAAAGTAACAGAATGTATTCTAAAGACAGTTGGTATGGATATTAAAATAAAGTACAGAACTTTAATTTTCATTAAAGTTTTAATACCCATACCTACCATATTTAGAATACATTTTACTTCAAATGGGTTTCTCATCATCATGAAACTAATCAAATATAATTTTACAGAAAATCTAGTAAAAATGACTAACAAGTTTCAAATGCCTTTGAGATGTAACCAAGGCACAACAATATCAATAAAAACTTTAGAAATGAAAAAGATTGAGTAATTAGATACTATAAATCTACTTTTCCAAGGTTCAGTTTACAGGTCGCTTCATAAAAACCTAAGGAAATGATGAAAATATTGGGGACAACTGTGTGACCTTTTAGTGTGTTCTTCAAATTTCAATGATCACAGATTTAACTACTGTTTTAAATGAGGTAAAATAAAGTTCATACATTTGCTGAAAATGCTATTAATTTTCTGACATTGAAAAGTCTAATCTTTTCCCTATCCAATTACATTACAACTATTTTATAGCCGTTTCAAAAGTTATGTTTCATTAGTAAATGACAAAACCACTTAATGTAACATCAAAGGATGCCAATCAAGATGATACCAAAACTCATTTGGGAAAGCCAATGGAAATTATCAAAATTAAAGAACCAGATATTGGATTCTTCAGATACATTATTTTTTAGGAACTTATTCTTTAAGATGGGCATAAAATTCTGCGAAAACTAATAAGTATGAAGTTCACAAACTTCCTTAGAGCTGTACAGAAATGAAAACAAACATTTTTTAAATTGTTCTTTATAAATAAACCAAAATAAATGTATCACAAAATATTGATTCTAAAACATTTTATGAGTTATAATTGTCAAAGCAGGGTTACAATTTAAATTATCTTGACACTTTATAGGTGTTCACTAGTCTGGGCAAGTTTACGAAATCTCGATACCCTAGAGATGTTCACTGGTCTGGACAGGTTTAAAAGACATGATATTAACTCTATGTCTACTGGCTACTAATTATTTTAGTAATAAAACTAGCAGATAAAATTTGACAAGAATGTTCCTAAAAGCATGTAGTCTCAGAATATAAAACATCTAATTTTGATTTTTTTGCTATTTATAATAAAAAGAATTCATTATTTGTACTCACACTTTGAACAGTTCACTTACAGGGTGATTTTTATATGAAGTATAAAAATACTATTTTATATCTTACAGTTTTAACATTTCATTTGTATAATCTCTACAACCTCATAAGTATCAAAATATTTTTTAGGTAAATATTTGTTTTGCCTTCTATTTTCTTTATTATATCTATTATCACTAACACACAGTGCAATAAAATGTTTGAAATTAAATTTAAATATGTACATGCCATTTAACTCATCAACAAAACTCACTGAGATGACTATATTTCTTATATGTGTAATTTCAAGACTTAATATTTTCACTTATAGTTTATTTATAAATTTTCCTTTCAACTCCTTCCTCTATTACAATTTATGCCAATATGTTAACTGATTCCCAAAGGGCTTTACAAAGGTATTTCAGTAGACTCTCCATACAGATGTGTTGCCCAAGGAAGATGGAACTTGTACACACCATTTTGTTTATAACTTTTCAAAACCTGAGTAGCAGGTTAAACCATTCAAAAGTGATTTAAAAATAAAATACATATTTAAAAAAATATATAAGAGGTCTAAATATAATTTAACTGCCTCTTTAAATATAGCATATTTAGAGAAGAAACAACTATACCTACTAGAGCTGATCTAGTAGACATTAATACAAACAGCAGTTACATGTATACTGTTAACTGAGCTCTTTCTAATGACTATATACATTTGTGTCAACTAGCTACATGCATGTTGAAGTGATCTCACATGACAATTAGGTCAAACATACATAGCATGTAAAAACTGAACATGTGTGTCAAAGAAATGCTGTTAAAGAAATGATTTTTCAACGTTCATGAACAATGTGACATGAAAACTGCAGTTAAAATACTTTTTAAAAGGTTTCTTTTGAAACAAATCAATTAATACTTAAGTAACACAAAAATTCAAATTATAACATACAATATATTGTTATTTTTCATATATTATTTATTTGTTTATTTTGAATTTTTGCACAAAGCTACTGGAGGGCTATCTGCACTAGCCATTCCTAATTTAGCCGTGTAAGACTAGAGAGAAGGCAGCTAGTCATCATCACCCACCAACTCTTGGGCTACCCTTTTACCAACTAATAGTGGAATTGACCATCACATTATAATACACCCACAGCTTAAAGAGTGAGCATGTTTGGTGTGAGGGAGACTTGAACCCAAGACCCTCAGATTATGAGTTAAGTGCCATAACCACCTGACCATGCCAGATTGAAAATATTGAGAGTGAAGTAATATAATTAAATTTTAAGCTTAATGCAGTACAGTACTCAGAAAGGAATTTAAGAATTGTACTGGAGGCCACAGAGTTAAAGATGTTAACAGATCTGTAGAGGTTTAAATGATCTGAACACCTTAAAAAGGTTCATCTGTTGATATGTTTAAGAAATACATAGAAGCTGAAAAAAATTTGTTAGCATTGTAACTCAAACTTTAGAATTTATGAATGAATCTTCAGATTTTAGTAATAATTAGTTTTGATTTTTCATGACATAGTTTGTACTAAAATATTTACAAGAGTCAAAGGATGATTCATACAATGAAAAAATTGTTAGCACTGTAAAGTTTAAATTAATGGAATTAAATATATAATAAATTAAAATATGACCTTTGTTTAATTACAGCAATACATACATAATGAATCCGATGTGATCCAAAGCATAATAATTCATCAGAATATAAAATTGAATTAAAAATTTGTGGTCCCACAACTTTGGAAGTGACAAAGAAAAAATATTCAGCAAAAGCATTGACAAAAAGAGAATAGCAAAGTATACCCTGCATTCAAGTGTTGAACTTTACAGTTTGAGACTAACAGTGATGTATTTACATAATACAACATTAACTATACACACATTACTATTACTCTTAATATATTTAACATGGAGAACATAATAATACAACTCTACAAATGTGTTTTTATTTGGTAAACATGCTATTTGCTGCCAACAGCTTCCACACACATAAATCTTCAAGAAACACCAGTACTTTATAGAAATATACATCAAAGCAATACAGCTCATTCAAATCAAAGTTAATTAAGGTTATTTTGCATGATTTACAGTACTTCTATATTAACAACCACAAGCTTCAAAACTCATAATATTTTCATTCTTCATGAAGAAATCAGTAAGAATGGGAAGTACAACTCAAAGTGAAGGAGAAGGTGAGAAACAGAATTCAGGTTGGTTGGAAGAGATAGAAGTAAGTTTCTAAAGTCATCTGTGACAACAGAGTATCAAGAGCACTGATAGTCAATGTATAAGACTGTGATTAGGCTAGGGCTCCTATACAGAACAAAGACCCAAACTCCAAAGAAGAAAGAAGGTTTGATGATAAGAAAAGAAATGAGAATTCTGAGATGACTGTGGAGAGTCAGTGAAAGAGAAAACAAATAACAAAATAAAGAAAATGGAAAGAGTCAGTAGAATAGAGTAAAAAAGTAAAAGAAGTGAGGTTGAAGTTGTTTGGTCATTTAAAGAGATGAAGAATAAATAATAAGGAGAGTTTCAGAGCTGTCAGTAGCTGGTTAGAGAAGGCAGGGAAAAATAAGGAAAGCTTCAGAGCTGTCAGTAGCTGGTTAGAGAATGCAGGGAAAGCTAATTAAGAATTGAAAAGATAGGATTCAAGAAGATGTAAAAGAAACTGGAGAAAACCTGGTAATGAATAGAGATGATCATGGTAGGGCAACCTGTGTAAAGGACAGCAGCCCCTGCAGAATGGAAGAGCCAAAGAAAATGAATGAAGAATGCCCTAATGAATTCTTGTAAAAGGAAAATTTTGTACACTATTTGAAAATACAGATAAAATTCCTTCAATACAGGTTTCATTACAGTGTTATTGACAATACTGATGCTCCACTATAATATCATCCATAGGGTCCATACTGTGAGACTACATTATAACAAGATCCTTTTAAAGTACCAGAATAAGACAGAACTACACAAATACTGATTGAAATGGCCTCATGAACAGAAAAAAAATTCTGACATGAAACAAACAAACAAACTTCTGGTAAAACAAATGAAGACAGTCATTTCAAATAAATTATATTCTATATCTTCTGGTTAAAAAATGTGAATATTTTTGTACAATCAAACAATCCATAGATCATAACAACTAAACTTTTTCTAAACCTGTGTGGGCCATGAGGTTTGACCTAAAAAATGTTTTCATAAAAGGAGGATTTAAGAATTGTTTACATATCAATGTAGGTAAATTTAAACAGTATTATATTCCACACTATAAACACTATTCATCTGCACTTGGGTAGTCTACTTTATGAGAAAACTGTAAATATTGTTTTCCTGAGTATCTTAGATATTTGAATAAAAGCTTTTCTTGACTGGCTTTAGATTAGCCTGATCACTAACAATGTTATTATTTATTGCCCAAAACAATGTCCAACTATTGATATTTCTTTTACAAAATTTTCTTTGTAAATTACTTGATTCATTTGATTACTAGAATTTCAGCCTACCAATATTGGTAATACATGGAACATCAAATTATCTTCAGTAGTAATAAACATACCAATATAGATGTCATGTTCAGAAACAACATCCACTTCAGTAACAGTGAACTTGTCAGTATCAACATCACAATGTGAAGACACAACATCCACTTTAGTAACAGTGAACTTGTCAGTATCAACATCATAATGTGAAGAATTAACATCCACTTCAGTAACAGTGAACTTGTCAGTATCAACATCATAATGTGAAGAATTAACATCCACTTCAGTAACAGTGAACTTGTCAGTATCAACATCATATGTGAAGAATTAACATCCACTTCAGTAACAGTGAACTTGTCAGTATCAACATCATATGTGAAGAATTAACATCCACAGTAGTAACAACATTAAACAACATTAGCAGCAAAAAAACCTGAACTTTCCATGAAAGTTGGAAAAACTTTCTTCCCATGGATTGAAATACAAGTGATATAATTTGCTGTGTATGTGTGTGATTTATGCAAAGTAATCACTTACATCAATCACAGCATTCCTCAGTTTCTACATCTTCATGGGTAAGAGGATGGAATGATTTTACAAAGGGCAAGGATGGTCCACAAAAGAATGATAAAAGTCAGAGTAATAGAAAATGCATGACTACAGAAATCAATATCACAACACAAAACTCAATGGCAAAGTATATTAGGTAAAAAATGCAACACAAGTAGAAAAGCACTTGAGGTGATTTTTGATGCTATTATATATTCAGTAAAGAAAAGTTGAACATACCCAAGCACTGAGGCTCTTGAAGGCAACTTCATGGAATTGCTGAAGCTGATATCAAAGCACAACTTCCAGTTAAATACATAATTTTCTTAACATGTCCATTACAAATATTGCAGTTGGGTCTCACAAAATGAAATTGTGGAACATGTAGCTCTTAATGTACTTTGTAATGTTTTTGAAGCTGTTAACAACCATTTTTTTTGGCATCATTTGTGATTGTGCATATTAGGATAAATTTTTAACTTGTGTGTGAGACACGTCAATGATGATTTGAATATATATAAGAAATGAATAGCATCCTCTGTTCTCAGTAATGTGACAGCTAAAGAAAATGATAAGTACAATAAAACAAGGACTGCTATCATATGGATTAGAAATTAATCAAGCTTGTGAGCAGTTATGGTGGAGCCAGCACAATGAAAAGTAAAAAAATTGGAGTAGCAACATAAACATTAAATTAACATCAAAATGCATCTTTAGCTAATGTCCTTGTCATACCTTATTTATATCAAAATCTGAAATTATTTGATGTTATGAGTAGAAAGACTATCAAGTCTATAGTTAACATGTAGATGTATATACTTACATACTAAGTTACCATACATTCTCTAAATACTTTCCTCCACTATCAGAATTACACTTTCATTCTTACCTGTTGTGTATGCAGCTCAGGTTCAGCCTGACCGAGTCCTGCAACTTGACTTAGTCGGTTCCACATCCTGATTGATTAATGTTCCAGTAATATTACTTCATTGCTGCTACCACTAAAGTGTATACAAACAGAAACAGTAATTACATTAAGAGTAATGCAAAACACAAGATAAAATTCCTCTACAAACTGATGTGAATGTATAACACAATATAAAAAGTATTTTCTTTTAATTTTTACATGTAGAAACTTCAATACAAACTTGTGGTCAAAGCAGTAATTTGTTTAATTTTTCTGAAGCTGAAAATCATTTGACTAGTTGTGAATATACTTTCCTGTTAGAGTTCGAATCTAGTGAAACAGTCTGTTAGATTACAACAATACAAGAATGTGTGCCTAAGATTAATTCAAAATTCTTTAACCCTACTGGATACACATACATATAAGGTTGTGGCTATATTTAAGACTACAATAATTAGTATTAATTGGACCAAGTAAATCTTTGGTGAATGGATTGAATTTTACAATGTCAAATCCTTGAGGATTCACTGGCTTGAAGAAAGATGAATTATACTTACAAGTTACAATTATATAAAATTAAAAAAAGTTTGAAAATATTGGGATTATAACATATTTTGACTCGTGGAATTAAATGTAATGCAGACTCCAATATGAAAAGTAATTGTGGGGCTAGTTTAAAAATATAGAAAATGGCAAAGTAGTAGTATTACCTGGAAACGGGAAAATTGAAATCCTGTGGGCTGAAAAAAGCAAAAAAAAAAAAAAAGCTTACCTGTACTAAAACCTATAGGTTGCTCTCTTCCGAGAATAAGTTTTTAGGAATTAAAAGAATCTCTACAAACAAATATACACATGTTCTTTCTTATCAAAGGTTTTCAACTGTTATGTTTTATGTACAACGTATATAAAATATCGTAATTCCACATTTCATTTAAAGTTTTGAATTAAAGTTTACCTACTAATATATTTAATTGTAATGTGGTCGTCAACTTATATTGTCTTAAGCGACACCTAGCACAGGGAGAAGTATCAAAACTTCAGATTTTGGAAAAAGATATATGCAAAATAAAATACCTTTACTGTTTTTAAACATATACCACATCTACAATATATTCTAAAATTTTATAAATACTTATCGTTACTTATTTTATAATAATTGAAAGGTTTTGTTTTTTGCTTGTCTTCTTTTAACACTTCATTCTTTATACGTTTTAGTCTTCCGGTGGGGTAAGGGCAAGTTCATAGAATCGCTGCGCTAAAATCCGATGTTGGTTTCCCTGCAATGGATACACCAGATAGTCTAATGTGCTTTTGCTCTAAAAATAAATTAAAGAAAAAACAATTATCTAGTCTTTAAAGGATTTTGAAAATTTGAAATAGTATATTAATATTCCAACCACACCGTGTTCGCAAGATCCATTTCCAACGACACATTTCGCTTATTCCATATCTATGAAGGTCACACCAAACATGCTCGCCCTTTCAGCCGTGGGGCGTTATATTGTGACGGTCAATTCCATTATTCGTTGGTAAAAGAATAGCTCAAGAGTTGGCGGTGGGTGGTAATGACTAGCTGTCTTCCCTCTAGTCTTACACTTCTGAATTAGGGTCGGCTATCGCAGATAGCCCTCGTGTAGCTTTGCGCGAAATTCAAAAACAAACAATAGCTATGGAGGTCAGCTCGAACAAAAAAACATAATAATTGTCGCAGTATGAATACTTTTTATATAAGCTATTTGTTACAACTACAACTGTTGTGGTATGAACACTTTTTCCGAACCAGAAAAGCATGATCATAATTAATTATACTTGTCATAATATTATTCATCACGCAAAGGGTTAAAGAAAGATAAATGACACTGTTAAAGTTCTGGGAAGCTACAGCATCTCTATTCGGACGTGGTCACTGACTTACTTCAGTACAATAAACAGTCTGGAATTCCTGCTTAATACAGGAGTGAATAGAATGCTAGTAGATGTCATGGTATATTAGGTTCTCAGAATGAAACCATCACTTAGGCCAGTCGATACACAGTTCATCCTGAGGAATGTAGAGAGACTACATGCGAATAAGAGATTTATGCTCTAATTTGTATGGAAGATTTTTAATGCCACAAAGGCAGTTGTCAATGGCACTTGTTTTGGCAATGTGATCCTTAGAATGCATGTACTGTGAAGTTTATTACTCAATTTTGACTATGCAACTGACAAACTGATATTACGTGATAAAAGTATCCAATGGAACAAGGAAGTCACAGTACCCACATGTACACAAATATGTCTTGTGGTTTCTAATGCATCGATGTTGTTTAACAATTGTAAAGCTAATGACTGAAATAAATTGTTTTCTGTATAGCAAGCAAGAAGCATTAGCTCAGGGAATGAAGTCCAAGTTGCTTTCTAATAATGGATGAACAGTTATCCAGTTGCAAACTGAAATGAAAACCAGCACAGTGAACATAGTGGAAGCAAGTGAAGCTAGAGTTATTTCTATGTTTTAATTTATTGCAATACATCTGTAAGTAAAATACACAGATAGAAACACAGCTAAGATTGATAACTGAAGATTGTGCAGGCAAGCTAGATTTAACACGGTGGTAGTATGTTTTTTTTTTTTTGAATTTCGCGCAGAGCTACACGAGGGCTATTTGCGATAGCCGTCCCTAATTCAGAAGTGTAAGACTAGAGGGAAGACAGCTAGTCATTACCACCCACCGCTGACTCTTGGGCTACACTTTTACCAAAGAATAATAGGATTGGCCGTCACATTATTACGTTTTAACCCACCTGGCCATGCCGGGCCAGGTGGTAGTAACTCGGTGATTTGTTGACTGGTTGAGTCAAATAACACTCACACAACATCATATAGATAACAGGTGATGCATGCCCAATAAAACAACTACTGCACAGACTTCACATTGAATCATTACGAATGCAGCCAGTATTGAAGTACAAGAAAAAGGACGGG
This sequence comes from Tachypleus tridentatus, assembly GCF_004210375.1. NCBI lineage: Eukaryota > Metazoa > Arthropoda > Merostomata > Xiphosura > Limulidae > Tachypleus > Tachypleus tridentatus. The sequence continues at coordinate 76,346,707 of NC_134835.1, read as the reverse complement.
ATCATATAACTTTCATTGATTGTCTGGAAGAACGAAGGTACACTAAACTTTTGCATTGATTTTAGAGGAGTGAATGTGACAATTTATGTTCGAATTTCAACAGTTTTCTGAGTTGTGAAAACGTTTTGGTGTGGTAAAAACACGCGTTTTTCCTTATCATCCCCAGCCCCACAGTCTGATGGTTTAACAAAATGGATGATTCAAACTGTCAAGTATGTGCCACTCAAACCTATTGAGACCAACACTTACTCTGTGCCATGATGATGTACTGCGCAACTGAAGAGAGATAAACAGGTTATTCCCTGAATATGCTGTTGTTTGACCTATTTTGCTCTCTATAGATGTGATGTACAGCCCTCCATATAGAGTAGATGTCTTATAACGTACACAAGGATATATGGAGTCATTACGAAACGCAGGAAAAAATAATAGCTGGATGTCAATACATATTAGTCACAGACAATATTGGCTTTAATTTAACCTAAAAGTTTCTCCTTAGCAAAGGTTAAATGTTACACTATGGGTTGACATCTAATAGTCGTACTTATTTTTTACAGTATTATATTTAAAATATAAATTTATTACCTTATTCATAGCTGTAATGGCCCGGCATGGCTAAGCGTGTTAAGGCGTGCGACTCCTAATCTGAGGGGTGCGGGTTCGCTTCCCTGTCGCGCTAAACATGCTCGCCCTTTCAGCCGTGGGGCGTTATAATGTTACGGTCAATCTCACTATTCGTTTGTAAAAGAGTAGCCCAAGAGTTGGCGGTGGGTGATGATGACTAGCTGCCTTCCCTCTAGTCTTACACTGCTAAATTAGGGACGGCTAGCACAGATAGCCCTCGAGTAGCTTTGTGCGAAATTCAAAAACAAACAAACAAAACAATCATAGCTGTAAGTTATAAATCTATATACATTTTGTTTCTAAGTGATAATTTTCAATTTTTAGATTAATTGTCTGCAAGATGTTTAAGGGGCTGTGAGCATGGTTTAGTTTAGCTTCAACTAGCAGAAATGCCCCTATAAAGACGATTGTTTGTGCTACTAATTATTAATCTTAGTATCCATGCCTCAATGAAAGAATTTAGAAAAGGTGGCCCTTTTTGATAAAAGGATTTTCGTGGGAAGTAATACACAGCAAAAGTGTTCGGATTGTGCTAATACGAACTATGATGTTTTATTTTTTAAAGTGATACCCTTTATCACAAAAATAACAGTTTTTTTAAAACTTCCTTTTTTTCGTGCCACATTTACAAATTGCATTAATAAAGATATAACGAAATCCTCACGTACAGTCCAAGTGAAAGTTGTGTTCGTATTGTGAAGAAAATACGTTTATTTAAATCTGTGTTTTATGATAAATAAAAGGGATATTGCAAATACAGTAGTTATTTTTCTAATTATCTAAATGTTGAATAACTAAAATGTGATTTTTTTACAGATTTGTGTTTGTGGTGTCACTCAACAGATAGTACCACATATTTATTGTTTTAGTCACGGATGCAGGTCATGTATAGAACGGTATAGGTACCTGTCAACATCACTGTAGTACAATGTACTTAATGTTAGAAACTAAGTCTAAACACATACATTCAAAGTGTGAGAAAACTTCAGTACACAAGTGAAATGTGGGTTTCAACAATTTGTTATATACTGAAATATGAGATCTTGATCTGTCTCTGGGTAAGTTGATAAGTCTCATGTCATTGTTTTGTTTGTTTTTAAGTTTGTTTCAGAAAATAAAAAGTAAGAAAAATTATTCTTGCTCTCACCAGATAACAGTTCATCTCAATCTTTCTTTTAGATTGTTGAGTTTTTCCCTTAAAATTCTTCTCGTTTGTTCATAATTGAAGATGTACAACTAGCTATCCAGTTCAAAGACTTGTTCAAGCATGCCTTTGAATATCAAGTTCACTGGTCATTACAATATGATTGCTGCATCACTAATAGAAAATGGCTAAACCCAGCTGATACCTGTTTTTCGAATTAGTGAACTAATTGACTATAAAGTGGAAAGTGAGCAGCATTTTGGCTTATAAGTCCCTTCGTTGTTTCTTTAAGAATTGGTAGACGATGAGAACACTACATGTACTTTTCTTCAGTTATGAAGGTGACTCTTATTCCTCGCTGAAAGAGTCAAACAGTCACCAAAACAAGACATAGACAGCAGTAGTCAGAGACAAAAATAATTCTTTAGGCCTCCAAAAAACTCACAACTTCACTCTCTATCCATTAAAAGGAGATCATAAACATAAACACAAAATGTGGGCCATCTAAAGTTAAATCATAGTTTGATGAAGCTAAAAGACGTCTCTGTGGAGCTACCAAATAATTATATCCAGTAATCAATATCCATGTAACAAATTCTCTTTCAGTAAATAAAAATAAATTGGCAGAGAAATATAAAAGTGTTTTTGTGGAACCTGTAACATCTTGTGCCCCTGCTGTGTCTGTGCTTACTGTAACACTTTCAACTTTCCCATATCTTGCCACTATTCAAGCTATTATTGGAATCCACGGCCACAATATCGTGTGTTTTCAATGCTTAATTAATGATATGTTGGTGACGTAACTGTCAATACAAAACATTTGTTTGGATGGCCATCTTACAATTTATATTCCAGCAAGAAGACCACCATCAGGAAAAGGGAAGAAGTGGTTCCAGGACGGTAGCTAAACTGTTCAGAATGAAGAATGACTCACCACTACTGACAGAAACTGATGTATTATTTTGAGGTGACCTAACAGTTGGTATTGGAGAGAAAAAAATAACATCTGCTGTGACTTTAAATAACTTGCTATTGACTTTCAGCTATGTCTACTGGAGCTCCTGTTTGTAAATAAATATAGACACGTGTGTGAGTGTGTGTGTATGCATGCACTGTATACTAATTTCATGTTTCTTGTTTTTTTATCTTTTTATATTCTACTTTAGGCTTTTATGATTGCTATTTTTCATCTTTTTTCGTATCTTTATGATATTTTTATGTGTACAGGAAATAAATTATCAATGGATGATTTTATAACAGTGTTTATAACAGTTCAATTGATTATTTAAAATTGTAAGTTAATAATTTTTTATTCTTTATTTGTTTTTTTACCACAAGTTAGGATTTTGTTGAAAGCTCACCAGATCACATTGAGTTGTAGTGTACAAATACCATGTACAAACTTTCCTATAGTGAATTTTATCTTAACTAGCTTTTAAAATTTGGTTCAGCTAACGTGATAAATTCAACCTAATACTTTACTTTCGGTATCAAATTCGGTCAAGTACCTTATCTATTGTATTGTGGGATAAGTCTCCCACTTGGTCAGTTGTAGGGTTTCGAACTCACCTCTTTAAATTTTGAGGTTTAATTCCCTGTGGTGAGCAGAGCACAATTAGCCTGTTGTAGCTTTGCGCTAAAAACAGTTCATGGGCTTATTGTACTGTAACTTTCTTTACCTTCTGCTTTATGAGTTGCAGGTGAAATAGAAATGTGTCGGAAAGCAGTTTGGTAGACCTCAGATAGATTATTTAAAAAGTGAGATAAGCAGACAGGTGTCTGAGTCAGAACTTTCAAAACAATCCTATGTTTTAGTCTTTTAACATGTGGTCGTGCAACCATCTTCACTTAACCAAAGTTTTATTTTTTTTTTAATGCTAACCTTTCATTTATAATAATCTTACCAATTAAGACAAATAAGCCTTTGATCTTAAGTTTCTTTCTTTCCTTGGTAGAAAAGTGTCTCAGTTTTATTCCGACTTCAGCACAGGATATCGTTTCTTTCATTACACTACTTATAAATCACTGCATCTGTCAATCTATACAGTAGATCCTCAAACCTCTACTGTTGCGGAGATTAGTCATTTCTATTCTTGGTCTAACCTGGGATTACATTTTAATATTCTGACTTACTTTACTTTCTTCGTTCAATTTTACGTGTTAACTTCTTATTTGAAATAGTCCTTGACCTTTTCAAACCATATTAATAGTATGATTACGTCATGATATGTTTAGTTAAGATATAATTAATCGATGTTAATATTTATTTATTCTATGATTAACATAGCTTCCAGTATATTTAAGGTACTGTAATAAACCGATGATACTATTTCTTTATTTGTTATATTGATTTTTCAGATTATTGAAGCTTGTCCAATGTAGTGGTTCTCAACCACAAGGGCCCGACATGACCAGATGGCTAAGTCACTCGATTGCGTAATCCGAGGGTCGCGGGTTCGAATCCCTTCACACCAAACATGCTCGTCCTCCCAGCCGTGGGGGCGTGATTATGTGATGGTTAATCCCACTACTCGTTGGTGGTGGGTGGTTATGACTAGCTGCCTTTCTTCTAGTCTTACACTGATAAATTAAGAACGGTTTTGCGCAAAATTCAAAACAAACCAAACGAGAAACAATATCACTGATTTAAATAAGACTATCTATGTAGAAAAGCGATATTTAAATTCACAAGTATGTAAGTTAATAAGATTTTGAAATAAAACGATATTTTTATTTAATTGAAAACCCTATCGTGTTTAGAATAACTAGGATTAAATCATTATTTTATCTCTTTATAATGCTCAGAGATTCATTTAAGAGCCACTAGAACACAGGATTATAACCAAAACTTGTATAAATATGAAATCGCCGATGTTGCTTATGAAATTTGAACGAGTCTTATACTGATTGATCACATTACATGTTTGTTACCATTGAAGTGCCCCCCCCTCTTTTCTTGGCTTACAACATTAAAAGCAGGTTTTTATATTCGTGGTGGATACAGCACATATAGCCTACTGTTTAGCTTTGTGCTTAATTACAAACAAACAAATACATACGACTGAAGTGTGTTGTAAATTAAAGGATTTCCTACTTGGCCCATAGAAAATAGAAAGTACAAAATCAGCTATTAAGATGAAAGATCTTTAATTATTTACACAAGCACAATAAAAGCATTTTTTGTTACGTTATTGCACAGGATGTCCAAAAAGTCTGGAATAATAGGACCTTCAACGAATTTTATAGAATGTGTTTGTTTTTTTAAATTTAGGGCAAAGCTACACTATGGGCTATCTGCGCTAGCCGACCCTTATTTAACAGCGTAAGACTAGAGGGAAGACAGCTAGTCATCACTACCCACCGCCAACCTTTGGGCTACTCTTTTAACAACGAATAGTGGGATTGACCGCCACTATATAACGCCCTCACGGCTGAAAGGGTGTATGTTTGGTGTGACGGGGATTCGAACCTGCGATCATCAGATTACGTACGAGTCGAGTGTCTTAATCACCTGCCCATGTCGAGCCTTATAGAATGTGTTTTCTATGTTGTCTCTGTAACTGGAAACAAGTTGGGATTAACAACAGGATTAATTGGACCTTCTCATACCTTGATAGTGGTCATATAAGTCAGGATAAACTGTAAATCACCTATGGTTTGAGACTTTTCGGACAGTCACTATAGGGACATATTTATAGGTAATACATAAACTGTAACGCAAAGAGAAAAGTTTATAGGAGCCACTCAACATCTTGAATACGAATCTTATATTATTTTCGTTACTTTTATGCATGTTTGTCTTTAATCAAACATCATGTTCGAAGTTATGGAACGTCTAAACTTTAGGCCCCAATCATATACGTGCCCTCCAAAGAAGTCTTACAGATGTATTAATATTCACATTCATATGTATTTACAAACGTTATAACATTCATCTTGTTAATGGAGATGTTTTTTTTTAATATGTGTGTGTGTGTTTTTTAGCATCTACTACCAACAGCTGACTGGCTCGATTACCTTACATTTTACATAGTGACTGAAAACTTTCCGACTGTATACAAGAACTATTTTGTTTTAGGATTTCTGCTCGAAAATAGAAATAAAATCCACAATAATATGACCCATTTCCACTATTTGTAGACTTTTGACTTACATCATCCATAGTTGGATGGTTTCATAACACCACTTTTTTGTGTGGTAAGCGAAAAAATGTCGAACAGTTTTCATGGGTTATTAAAAAAAAACTACCTAGAAAGAGGGGAAGGGGAGGATAAGACACTCTGATAGGACACTTCTACCATTTATGCACTTTTATCTTTGAATTTCAAGGTAAGAATACTTAATTAGTTAAATGAGACAAGTATTATATTTTACAAAGCAGGGAGTAAAATTAGCATTTAATTACGTAATTAGAAATTTAGTAGTAAAAGGAGAAGAAAGGAAGCGTCATGTTAAATTGACCTTGATAAAGTTTTTGTTTGCTTAGCGGATACTCTCAACTAGTATCAATAAACAGAATACCACAATGAACGGTATCTATGTGCATTTCATGGAAAAGGCAGATACTTCCGCTACAGGAAGAGACACGTCAATAAATCTAAGTTACTTTTTTCTGCAAGTTCTTGTTGAAAATGGAACATTGAGAGTTATGTTTTTTCTTTTTATGAAAACGTTATAGAATCATAAAATAATAATTAATTAATATTTTAGATATCACTAACTCAAGTGGTAACGGTAATGAGTAAGTACCTGTTTAAACTTATATCTTCCATTAGAATCGACAGTTCTGAATGAAACATTGTTAAGTGAATGGTTTCTAAAGCTACAATATTCTGTGAACTAACATATCTTTTTTTGCGAAATATATAAGTTTGTTGTTAAATTACCACAATTTTATAATAAACAAGCTATTATAAATGCCCAATTTAAGATTAGTTGGAAATTTAACTTCAAAATTAATGAAATTAGTGTTTTCGATATTTGTGGCACCAAACCAAAGAGAATCATTGTGATCGAGATCTGAATTTCCACTAAAAGCTTCCCATATTGACAAATTTTTGAAAGTTTATTTGGTTTTGAAATTAAGCACAAAACTATTCAGTCTGTCTGTCTGTACGGTTTCTAGTGTTATAAGTCTGTAGATATTCTACTGTGCTACTAATAATTCCAGATATTATTTTTACAATTTATAGATCTTAGATAATTCGTTTTTTTTTTCAGTTGACTTTTTGTTTTAACATTATTTAATAAAAATACTAATTTTAATAGTAATAACATGATTAGCAAATCTCAATATTTTACAATTATTTGTGAAACATTTTAAAGTAAAATGTAAAATACAAATAAAATAATAATGAAAAGCTACGTGCAAAACATAAATACTTAAAAGGCTGATGGTTGTTTTCAAGTATAAAGCTACTTAATGGGCTATTTATTTTGTATTTGTTTGATTGTTTTTGAATTTCACGTAAAGCTACGCGAGAGCTATCCGCACTAGCCTTTCCTAATTTGGCAGTGTAAGACTAGAGGGAAGGCAGCTAGTTACCACCCACAGCCAATTTTGGTATGATCTACCTAAAAAATTATATCTTGTCATTTGTTTCTTAAGCGTTGTATGCAAGATAGTTGGATTAAGTTTATTAATTATGATAATAAAAGAAAAATGCGTGTTAAATGTCAGATAATCGTGTTTCTATTCCATAAGTCGTTGTTAATAATTTTCATGACAGAACTTGAATTATAAGTGGACTAACTAAGTTGCAAATCGACTCAAATAAATATACATAAATATGAACAAGTTGTTTAACTGCTTCTTTGCCTCCTGTAAAAACTTATGGTTTGTGTTTTAAAGAAGACGCAAACAACTAGACGGTTACACAAACAATCGAGGACACAACCAGAAAGCAAAAACTGTAAAAAACCTGACAATCAGTAATTACATTTTCATTCCAAAATCAAATTGGTGATATAGTTCGAGCTCTCTACTTTGGATAACTATACTTAGAGATAGCTCCCTGGTGGTTCAACATGAAGAACTGGGTTTTGATACTTGTGGTGAGCACAGCACAGATAGCGAGTGGTACTTTGTTGTAGATAATACTCATTTTGAAATAAAGACTTAGATTCGGGAAAGCTACATAAAATGGTAAAAATTATAAGTGCTTTGTATGTTTCAGCGTAAGATTACACAATGAGCTTTCTGTGCTTTGTCAACCCTGGTTCGAAACCCGAATTTTAGAGTTTAGTCTGCAAGCTTATTGCTGGCACATTGACGGTCAGAATAAAAGTATTCATTTGTAGAAAATTAAATAAAAATAAAAAGATATTGTGGTTTAAGAATAACCTATAGTTTGATCTAATAGAACATATTGTTCAAGTTGGCCGGCATGGCCAAGCGCGTAAGGCTCGTAATCCGAGGGTCGCGGGTTCGCGTCCGCGTCGCGCCAAACATGCTCGCCCTCCCAGCCGTGGGGGCGTTATAATGTTACGATCAATCCGCTATTCGTTGGTAAAAGAGTAGCTCAAGAGGTGGCGGTGGGTGGTGATGACTATCTGCCTTCCCTCTAGTCTTACACTGCTAAATTAGGGACGGCTAGCACAGATAGCCCTCGAGTAGCTTTGTGCGAAATTCAAAAACAAAACAAATTGTTCAAGTTAAAGTTTATGAACCATATTATAACATTTCAACACGAACTTTCCACTAACTGAAACTAATTTACAAATTATCGTACACTCGTACTTTTCATTGTACAAACACTTTTCATAATAGACTATTTGACATCTTGGCACTAGCAATTCAGGCATTTGAATTAATCGGTGTTTAACCAACATAAAATTCTTCTGATTGCCTGATAACAAGCACTTTGTTGCATGTTATTTTGAATTTCTCCAATCCAGTGTTTTTATTATTCAAATGATATATTATTGAGTGAGGTTAAAAAAGTATGAAAAACTTATGTATTTAGCTCAGTTTGGTTCAGATTAAAATATTGTTTAATTTTGTGTTATTTAGGTTAAAAAAACTCTTTAAAAACGAAATATATCGAGTCTCGTGAGTGACGTCATCGTTTGTCAGAATACGATACTTACATGGAAGTCGATTGTAAAAGAGAACAGGTGGATGATTTGATACAGCGACTTAGCCACGAAAAGGGTATAGTCGATCTTCCTTATGGGTTTTTGGGACTGGATATAAGTTAGTGTCTAGCGAGCCCTAATTATGTAACCGAAGATTTATGGTTTGTGACTCATGTCTACAGAAATGAGCGTTGTACCTCAATTTCCAACTTCTACTATTCGATAAAACAAGAGTAGTTCAAATATTAGCAACGGGCGCTGTTGACAAGTTGCATTTTCTTTAGCATTTAATTTAAAAGTAAAGTACATCTGTAGTTTTGCATGAAAATAAATTTAAATAAATAATACGCTTAAATCTGGACATTAAAATGTCGTCGTAAACAGTTTTATCCATAATCTGTAAAGTAAAATATCTTAACTGTCGATTTGATGTGTTTAATCTTGATATCTTAAACATCCGAAAATGATTTTGTATTTTAAACGACAACTAGATGGCCTCTTACATTAAATTGGAATTAACTGATTCTGTCAGTCATGGATTCTTAAGAAAACGATTATTTTAAGAGATGTATGTTTAATTAAGTTGTTTCTTTATATCAGACATGAACAATAAATAATAAATTTCACCAAAATAGTTGCTGAAGATGGTACAATAACAGTGAATAATGATTAGTTTTAATAATGAATGAGAAAACAACTATGAAAGGTTTCTACGACCACTCTGTCCTGTATGCCATCAGATGAGTATACCTTCAATCGCTGTTTTCAGTCCTTACTCGCGATGTTTGACTTCATCTTCATGAATGAATCTGAAAGGCACTTGAATTCAATGTTATTGTTTGAATACTTTTGGAAAGTCCCGCTTTTTTATGTACTCACATGGTTTTAGCAGACTTTACATTTAATGTAATGTTTGTCTTTGATTTAAACTCCGTCTTAACCAACAATGTTTCAGTTTGAATTCCTACAATTTTTAACAATAAATGGAATCTTGAATGTTTAGGTTTTGTTGATTGTCACTTAATTATCGTTGTAGTTGATAAAAAATAAACAAAACTGATGGTTTTTGTTTTCATTATATCCAACAGAGTTCGATGGGATACCGTGGTTTCCAAGAAAAATTTCCGATTTGGATGTCGTTTCAAACAGGGTATTGATGTATGGTTTAGAACTTGATGCCGATCATCCAGTACGTATAATTAGTTATGAATAAGGAAACATCATGATGTACCCGACCGTAATGACGTACAAAATCTAGAAATTGTAATCTGAAGTTCATTTCTTATCGAATTAAAAAGTTTGGAAACTCTTTAATGAATGAAATGTATTTTCAGATGTTAATGATTGAAGTAAGGCAACATGTATTCATGTCGACATTAATATAAATATTGAGTTTGTTTATTTATTGTTATACATAAAACTAACCCATGGGCTATCTGTGTTATGTGTACAACAAGTATCAAAACATCGTTTTTAGCAGTGCTAGCCCTCAGTTCCCCGCTGGTTCAGCAATAAGTCTACGGATTTACAATGCTAAAATCAGGGATTCAATTCCTCTCCCCCCCCTTCCGGTGGACTTGGCAGATAGCCCGATGTGGCTTCTTTGCTGTAAGAAAACACATACAGATACGCTCGCCCTCAGACGTAACATTGAGCAACTGGGAGAAAATATTTGGTTATAATAAAGTTCTGTAAACACACGCTTTCCTGTTAGGCCAATTAAGCTGATATATATTTTAAAATCTGTAAACAATTTGAAAACGTTATCCGTACACGGGAATTTGTCAGAAGGCTATTAACATTGGTAATTAATACACATTCTAAATGCGTCAGTTGGATTATGAAATGAGTATTCGGGGACTAAATTAGTAGGAATTGTAGGAGAAGAATGATGGAAGACATAAACTTCTGTTTGAAGTGTCGAATTTATGTTGTTTAATATACTGCTTTGAGAGGCTTTACTAATTTATTAAATTTATTACCTCAGCACTGTTCTGCGCTGAAAAGACTGTTCCCTGAACTGTTTTTGATTCTTTCAACTTACTTTTGCAAAGCCACAAATTAAAATATAGTTTTATTTTTAGGTTTATTTGTTTGTTATGAAATTAAGCACAAAGCTACACAATGGACTATCTGTGTTATCTCACCATAGGTATTGAAACCCGGTTTCTAACACTATATATCTGTAGACATAACGCTGTGCTAATGAGAGCTACTTTCAGGCGTAGCTTGAATGACGTGACTAATACTAAGTATTATACATTCGCGTGAATTGTCCCCTAGTGGCCCAGCAGAAAATCTGCGGACTTACACTGTTAAAAACAAGGTTTCGATACTAACCAATCAACCGTGTGGATTTTAAGCTATTTTAATTAAAATCGTTTATTAACCGGAGGTAGAGAGTGACATGCTTCATTCATCGTGATTATTCTTTAATATTTATAACCTGTCTTCTGTATTTTTATTCGTAGTTAAAAACGAACATAATTCAGTATAATATGTACAGGAACATACTTTTAAACATACATTCAGCTTTCAATAATTTGGTTAGGTTTGAATTTTGCGTAAAGATAAACGCGATGTATCTGCGCTAGCCGTCCCTAATTTACAAGTGATAGACTAGAGAGAAGGCAGGTAATCAACACCACCCACCGCCAACTCTTAGGCTACTCTTTTGCCAAAGAATAGTGAGAATGACTATAACACTATAGCGCCACACAGTTTAACGGGCAAGCATGTTTGTATGATAAGGATTCGAACCCGTGATTCTCAGATTGCAAGTTGACCGCTCTAACCATCAGGCTATAAAAGGACCAATAACTTTGACAAATGTTTAAACAGGCTTATTGGTTGTGTATTCCATATTATTATTGTATATCAAACAGAAAAAATGAAACATGATTCCGTGAATCCTTTGCGTGACGTACTTCTCAGAATGTCCGTTCACGGAAGGTCCTGGAATGTACTCATATGTGCGTGCATGTTCCATCACGTAGAAACACTACTGCCTATTTCATTTCCTAACCAGTTCCTACGTTTATGACGTAGACATGCTGTCATGCCATTGGTAGGCATAACACTTACAACAGTGATGTGTTGCAACACATCTGATTTAATAGTGTCCTATATTCTTTTCTTATCACTGGCGATAAGTTTTTCCTGCAGTGGCGTCTTCCATGAAATAAATGTTTCAACGGGAAATTAGTTCGTACAATTTCACGGATTCCGATTTCTATTAAGATGTTAGCCTAAAGCCCTTGTCTTTTCTTACCATACATATGAGGCACGAAAAAACATTCAGTTTCAGAGGAAAATGCGGCCCGGCATGGCCAGGTGGGTTAAGGTGTTCGACTCGTAATCTGAGGGTCGCGGGTTCAAATCCCCGTCACATCAAATATGCTCGCCCTTTCAGCCGTGGACGCATTATAATGTGACGGTCAATTCCACTATTCGTTGGTAAAAGAGTAGCCAAGAGCTGGCGGTAGGTGGCGATGACCAGCTGCCTTCCCTCTAGTCTTACACTACTATATTAGGGACGGCTAGCGCCGATAGCCCTCATGTAGCTACTCTTTTACCAACCAATAGTGGGATTGACTGTCACATTATAACGCCCCCACGGCTGAAAGGGCGAACATGTTTGGTGTGATGGGGATTCCAAACCGCGACCCTTAGATTACGAGTCGAACGCCTTAAACCACCTGTCTATGCCGTGCAACAAAGCAAGTAAACAAATGAAGTTTGAAAATAAGTGTAATTATTGAGGGCTTATAACTATATAATTTGCGGATCGATCCCTCCGGTGGATATAGCGCAGATAGTTCACTGTCTAAATTTGCGCTAAACAAAACAAACGATCAAAATAAAACAAATATATTTCAAACTAAGAAAAATGTATTAAGAAAAGTTTTTATTAGAGTAGGATTTAGCAAGGCTTAATGGTTAGCGTATCGGATTATGAATCAGTGATTCACGTCTCATTACCAAAAAAAAAAAAAAAAAAGAGAGTTGTTTCTCACATTGTCTTCCCTCTCGTCCATCACTTCTAAAGTAGTGGTTCTAACGCAGTTTGTCCTTCAGTAACTTTGATGGAAAGTGAACAAATTTTAGAGTCCGCGCCAATTAAAAACAAAGCATTATAAAAGGTTGATAACGCGCACAGGTTCAACATGTTTACCGTATGATACTTAAAGTTGTGAAACTATGAGGAATCACATGAGCCCTTGACAAGTTTAACATTACAAACTAATTCATCAAAAAAACATTTTTTCAAATAATTCAAAATTGTAAATTTAAGTGATGTTTGGTAGTTTGAGAAATAGTTATTTATATTTTCATGTTTTTCGAATACTGCTTTTTAATTGTTAGACATAACGTGCTTTATGGACACACGCTAACTTGCAGATATGATTATCTCACTTCGCAGGGTTTTAAAGACAAATCGTACAGGGAAAGGCGAAAGAAGGTTACTGCCATTGCCTTGTCTTACAAACAGTAAGTAAATAAACCTATAAGAAACTAAACCTAAATATCTTCAAAATAATACAGAAGCAACTTTTTTTATTTGAGTTTTTAACCATAATTAATATGAATTAACATAGAATGAGTTTGTTTTTCTAATTTGGCAATAAGCTGCTATCATATCATTGCTGCTGTAATAATTTTGCTAATAATTTACCTATATTTATATGTTCTTATAATAAATTCGCACTTTAACAAGACTGATATTGTCAGTGCGTTTTCGTGCCGGTTGACATCACTCACTTACAGTTGTTCTACTTCTATCTTTATCCATTTATTCATTTGTCAGGCACAGATCCCAGATTTTCAAAAGAGCGGCAAATAAAGGGATATGAGAAAGTTCGGGGTGGGGTGTGTAATCTTTATTAAAGCTAAGAACATTTTGAAATAGTAAATCTCTCTCTCTAATGCCCCCGGCTAGTACAGCGGTAAGTCTACGTATTTAGAACACTAAAATCAGGGGTTCGATGTGGCTTTGTTATATGAAAACATACACACTCTCTCTAATTCTATATCGTAACACTTTATACTGATTATAGCCAGCCACTTCCATTGATTGTTTAGAAATAAGAATGACCAACACTTTCTGCCACTGCCGAGAAAATCTTTACCTTCATTTTGGAATCTGACTGTACATATTGGGATTTTAAATGTCCATTAGAATTTAGTTATATATAGCCCTGTTCACCATTAGGCTAATCTAGTTATATATAGTCCTGTTCACCATTAGGCTAATCTAGTTATATATAGTCCTGTTCACCATTAGGCTAATCTAGTTATATATAGTCCTGTTCACCATTAGGCTAATCTAGTTATATATAGTCCTGTTCACCATTAGGCTAATCTAGTTATATATAGTCCTGTTCACCATTAGGCTAATCTAGTTATATATAGCCCTGTTCACCATTAGGCTAATCTAGTTATTATAATCTAGTTATATATCCTGTTCACCATTAGGCTAATCTAGTTATATATAGTCCTGTTCACTATTAGGCTACAGAGAAAGATACCGATTAAAAGGATTTTTTCAAAGACCTATAATGGACTCTGGAAGATAATATACTTACGACTGCTTTTGACATTTTACACATTACAATCAGTTCAGAACCCTTTTCATAAAGTTATACGAGCATAAACGATACCAGAAAACAATTAAATATAATATTTCGACCTCTTGCATTCATATTTGTTTCTCTACATTTCTCTGTTTCTTTCATTTTTGATTTTACATTAAAAAAGGGGTTCTGGTCCCCTTAAACCCTCTTAGTGGGTTCACTACAGATTTTGTTTCAAATCTTAATTACTCTATATTGTTAATTTAGAGATTTCACCTAACCTGATAGAAGACCTTAGTCTTGACACAGAAGTTGTGTCAATCTTAAGGTTTCAGTCTCCTGCTGGGACAGCAGCAAGTCTTCGGATTTCCAATCCTGAAATCAGGGTTTCGATTCCTCTCCGTAGACACAGCAAATAGCCTGATGTGGCTTTGCTATAAGAAAACGCACCTACGGCTTCAAGTCTAGATTATTTGTGATATCTGATAAATAGTTTAAAAATTGTAATTTTACCTTTCCTTTCACATCAGAGTACTCAACACAGGTCATGAATTATCGATAATGTAAATTTATTTATCTAAGGAAATTGATAAGATTTTGCACACCTTATTCCTTCCAATTTTGGTTATTTCTTACAAAAATCAAATTCCTGGATTATGTAGATCCGTTTTTGTTTTATTTCACTTTTTGAGAGCCTGTTAAAAACACAGAGTAAAAATATTTAAATACAAAAATAAAAACATCGATTTCAGGCAACGTAGGTTTAAAACTAACTGTTATATTTATAAGATTTCCCAGACATATATATACATACCAGTACCTGGCCTCTTACCGAGCTAAATGTCTCATCCAAATCATTATTTCATAAGAGTTTGTGTGCGTGTATTTGTGTCTATTTATAAATAGCGAACTGTGGAATGTTGTCATGCGACCTTAGCTTCTCCCGAAAATTGAATTAAGGAAACTTCGACGTTCGATTCTGACCCTTATGTCACTCTTCATCGTGTTTTGAACAGGTACTGTCTGCTAGTTAGCTTAATGATTAACCCGCAAGAGAGATCAACAACCCCTAACGATAGAAAACTGAAACACCATTTCACACGGAATCAGCATTTCTTGATGGCGAGAAACCCACTTGAAATAAAAATGTATATCAGAATGGCTGGTATTTGTATTAACACTTATATTGATAAGGAGAGAACAACGTTTCAACCTTCTTAGGTCATCTTCATTTTAAGAAATAGAGAGTTTGCAAGTGACAGTTGCCGGACACATGTCTTAAGAACGAGAGTATAAACGGGTACGGGATTGTAGGGGGTGTTGCAGTTGGATGCCAGGTTATTAATTAGTATAGGTATAAAGTTGTTCGTTTATATTGGTTTAATTTTGGTTTCAGTTGCTGTATAAGTAGGGCTTCTTTGATTTTGCGTTCGTTTATATTTGTTTCCCTACCTGGCATTCATGATATATATCTATATTTAAAAACAGAATATATTTTCTATTTACTAAACATTTTGTAAATCACGTTGAAAATACATTGAATTATTTTGTGTTAAAGAACGTTCAGTAATTATTTAAAGCTATTTTCAAAATAACGATTGTCACATATTTTTCGAGATTTACACAAGTGAAGTGAATTCAGAAAAAAAAGTACCAAATGTTTAAAGAAACATAGGCTCCACTGATAAAACGTTAAAGAATGCGGACCTCAGAGTAGTTTGGACTCACGGAACGATTTTCGTTGTTTTTTTAAATTCCGCGCACAGCTAGGGTTATCTACACTAGCCGTCCCTAATTTAGCAGTGTAAGACTAGAGGGAAGGCAGCTAGTTATCCCCACCCACAGCCAACTTTTGGGCTACTCTTTTCTCAAAGAATAGTGAGATTGACCGTCACATTATAACACCCCATGGCTGAAAGGACGAGCATGTTTGGTGTGATGGGTATTCGAAGATCATTTAGGATGTTTAGGTTTTGTTTGTGGTCATTTACATTACATAATTTCTAGTTTATAGCATGTTTCGCATTCATAGAGCGTTCGCAACCTCTAATGTGAAAATAGCAGCTTGTTTGTAGTCTTTTTTATGTTCAGAAAGTCTGATACCAAAGCATCTTATGTTTTTATCTATTTCAGTGATTGATCAACCAGAACAGGGTTTATAAGAAATATCGGTTTGTGACACAATATCAGTGGAATTTTTGGGGTTGGGTGGGATTTGTCATGATATATCTTTTAATATTTTTTGAGATATCATAAATACATGAAATAAGAACCGATTTGTCGTATTCAGTATTTGTTTCTGACTTGTTATCAGCGCAGTTTTACATCTTGTTTCCTTGATATTTATAAATCTATATGAATATCCATTTAAGTAGAACATGTCATATTCTTCTTTTCTTTTACTTAGTCTGAGTTTTGTTCCGGTTTAAACTTGTTTTGTGTAAATAGGTGCAAACTACAGCTGATTTACGAGAAACCGGGTAGTGCTTATTGAAATGCAAAATATTTCTAAGTATCTATTGGTTTATAGTGTACATCGGTTTATGTTTTCATTTTCTATACGAGTGACAACAAAACTGAGGAAGGGTAACGTGTTACCTTCACATCTTTCTGCTGTAAATCAAGCGTGTGTGTTTTGTGTAGGTAATTGAATGATGTTAAAACTTGCCAATACTACCATTAGCTAGCATTCACAATTCATTAACCATTGAATTGTGGCAGGTGTATTATATAATCTAAATAGTAACACAGAAAATTGCCACAATCCATTTCCTGCAGTAAAGGCTATCTTCTTTCGACATGTTTCATTGAGTTTCGCATGCTGATAATCACTCTTAAAAGCCTGTGTTGAAAAGCATTTTGATACAGACAGAACATTAAAAGTAGATGTAATCCTTGACAATGGGTAGACATCCTCTTTTGTTTATCTCCAAGTTGTCAAAGTAAAAGTTATGGATCTCCATCTTTGTTTTTCACAAGTGCAAGAAATGACACCTACGAGTAATACTCAGTTCTCTTACTCCTTGTTTTTTCAAAGCTTCAGCCTGTTTTATAAGTTGGAGTCTGACTGATATATTGAGGCTGTATTTGCAGTATCAATAATCTTAATGTTTGTTTGACCTAAGTCACAATGTCCACTGGAAAAGGTAACTTGATAATAAATTGGGAGGTCATTAATAATTTGTAAATCTTCCAAAGCTATAGTTACACAACACCTGTAATCTCTTCATATTCGAGAATTTGACACTGGACTTTCTAAATTTTGCCCCACAGGTGGCTGTTTCTTTCTGATATTATCTGGTGTGGAAGTAATACTTGTACAGTTTGATATCCTACAACTGTCCACCCAGAATTGATTACAAGTTCATGGTTTGTTGAGTTCATGGCCCTAATATTGACATTTTTATTGATCAGATCTGTGACGGGGTTTTCTCAACTGTTACTCCCACAGGACACATTAGAGTGTTTGATTCCACTACACTCCAATCAAGAGATGTACATTTATTTCTAATAAATCTTGGTATAAATATTTCACTGGTGGTAGAATAACTGTCATCCTTGTTATCTCTTATAAGTTCAAACTCTGGTATAGTATCTGTCGTGTAGTGCATGAGAATTTCGTGGTCAGAGACTTTGAAACTAGTTGAAGCTATCCTAAACTTGTATCCTTCTACTCATGAAATCAGTTCCCAATATATAGTCACACATCAGGAGATGCAGAAAAGCTTCTTGCAATAAGGGCAACTTCAAACTTTCCTGTTGGCCTAACGTTATGTTCTCTTGTATGTTTCTTAAACTCTTCTTATTTCCTTACCAAACTGGGTCATATTTATGTAACTATAGAACCAGTTTTGATCAACAAACTGCTATACTTCCGATCAAAGTTTGATCTTCGTGGACTTACGAGCTAATTTCTCTAAATACTGAACTTATTATCCCATTTGAAGCAGAAAAAGTATTCTCAGTTGAGCATTTCTCCATTAAGTAAAACTAATTTTTGTCTTTCCTATGTATGGTTAGCTCTTTGTTTTTTTTCGAACCGATTTGACTCGAAGACTCATCCCTGAGGTATCATTTCCTCAGCTTATTAACAGTTGTTTATTTCTTACAGTATCGGCTCTAATGTTTACTTTTTCCACACTTACAAGAGTTCACTGTTTATGGTATTCTTTAGGAGGAGCTCTTATTCCATATAGGATTTCCATATATTCCTTCAAGTTATATTTGTAACATCATTAAATTGTGACGTACTTCCTCCATTTTGTGTAACTAGTTGTCTAATTAATAATTTCAATTTTTCTAAACTATCATCAGGGGGAATTCAGTAATAATTGAACTGATGATTCCATAACTTCTGAATGGTGTCCTTAAGAGTTTATCTGTAGCGTTAATAGATTCAAGCTCCATCATCAGATGTCATCTGAAAGAAAGCTTAATGTTGTTAAAGTTGGTTCTTAAATGAGCAGCGAATTTTATTGCTTATTGTTCACTCTTCTGCTTATTGATCCTAGAAATTATTTTCAAACTTAGTCTAATATACATCCAATGGTAACTTTTCATCACAGTCTAATGGTTTCTCGATTAGGCAATATTGTTAAATGGACCACCAAAATTAATGGTACGGCAGTAGTGGTAACGGGTGCAGACTAAAAAGTAATAATGAATTGTGTTTCACGCTGAAATTCTTGTATTCAATTCAAAAATATGAGTGGCTTGTTTGATCTATTGATTTACCAATTGATTTACTAATTGCTTTATTCCATTACTAATTTCATTTTGTGCTTATCCAATGTTGATGTCATATCCATCCGTACATCGCTGATATCTTTTCTTTTGTAGTTTTTCAGGCTTGTTGTTGCCATCCCTCTGTATGTCACCAGTAATGTTGTGGAAGTTATGATTAATCATATCTTCTTCTTAATATATTAAGTCTCTTACCTTTAACTTTTATTTTATATTCCAGTCTCTTTTCTTTTAATTTTCTTTAAACGTCTTCTTAAGTTTCTTCAACATTATTCTGATATTCTGTTTCTCATTTTCCTTGTCATTCTTTTAATTTTCTGTGTCGTTTTTTGTTTTTTTTTATTTCTCTGTCTTTTTTCTTCTTGACTTTCCTTTAATTGTTTCATAGTTTCCAGCAAAGTTTCGATCTCGCTTCATGATAAAATTTCCATCTTGAAATTTAGTCGAAGTTCTAACTTATTCTCGCCAAAGTGTTTTCATATAGCAAAGCCACCTCGAGTTGTCTGCTAAGCCCACCGAGGGGAATCCAACCCCTGATTTTAGCGTTATAAATCCGGAGACATACCGCTGTACCAGCGGGGGGACATCTCGCCAAACTAACTTTACTTGTGATACCATAAGGTACACTATCGTTGGGCAAATTCTTTAAGATTATTTTGTAAAAATGATACGTTTTTGTCCACGTAAGGTTAATTTATTTGCTCAATAACGTTTGCTACAGACTACATTAACTTTCACACAAGTTATATTTAAGAGCCAGGCTCATAAATAACATTTAAATAGAAACTGCGATGCTAATGTATGCTTAATTCATAATATAAGCATCAACACTCAACTGACACTGAACTCAATAACTAACTATTAATTAACTAACTGTTTTACTGATTCTCCTATTTACATTTTACTCTTATTTCTCCATACTGCACGCAATTTCTAGATTACACAGAGACATTAACTTTCATGAATTTTTTAGATAAATTGAATAATTTTCAACTCCCTTTAACAGATTAAGATTTAAGTAAAACAATGAAAATATAGATTACAACAATACCAACATCACTTATATTATAACTATAACAGTAAATTAAAAAAAATACGTTCAGGAAATCTCCTGATTCATTGCATCACATGTTGATCAGTATAACCCAGTGACGATTCTTTATTGAAATAAGAGTCACTCTGAATGTGAATTTAGTTTTATAACACATAAATCAAGTGATGCAATGTGAAAAATGTCAAGTTCGTTTGTTTATGAGATATCACGTTTAAACTAAAGTAGAAATTTGTTTTGTTTTTCTTCCTCAAAAGTTTCTCAAGTGCATTTCACATATTTTTGTGTATTACAATAACCAAAGACACAAAACTTTGATTATTATTGTTTATCTAGGTCTTTAGGAGGATGCAACTCCCACATGGAAGTGAGATGTAACTCAGAATATTGTAAACGTTATCAAGTGAATTAGAAGGAATTAAATAATAATAACTTGTGTCAAAATGATAAATGTTTTTTTTTTCAGGAAATATATTAGTGTGAGAATGTTTACTTAATTAACCTATGCCATATGTAATAACAAGAAGCTTCCAGTATATCTACAGACTAACAACACTAGAAACCGGGATTCGATACCCATGGTGAGCAGAGCACGGACAGCCAATTGTGTAGCTTTGTGCTTATTACGTAACACTTAGTAACAAGAAATACTCCGTATTTGGAGTAATATATATATATATATATATATATATATATATTTCAATTTATAAAAAAAGTGTCTTATTGTTACAGTGGCCACCCCATCCCTAGAGTTGAGTATACCCAGGAGGAAATTATCACTTGGTAAGACTGATTAAAAAGTTTTTGATTTTAAGTAACCAACGAAATTAAGTCGATGTTTGATAACAAATAAACGAATTCAATGAAAATTAGTGATGTTTGATATTAGATAATAATTCAGTGAAGTAAAGCTGGTATTTGATATTAAATAAAGTAATTCAGTGAGAAACCTAAAACAGCTATTGAACAAATGGATAATATTTATGAGTTCTTTGAGTAATATATATCGTACTTTTCCTTAACATTACTTTCATTAACAATATTGGTTAGATTATATAATACTTACTTACTTTTATTGTTTTTAATTTCTTTATCACTATATTTGCTTTATAAAGGTCGTTTTGCATTTTTAGTTTCTATCACATTACCAACATAGGAAAAAGTTATACCTGCTAATTAATAACAGGAGACTGTTGAATCTCGCGCTTGGATGTATAGTCCCCAACAATTTGCGACAATTGAGTCACACAGAAAAAGATTCGACATATATGAATACAAAGGAAGATAAATATTTGAAGATTCACAGTAAACAATATAAATTAATAACACTCCACCAACAGGGTACAAGACAATATGATGTAATGAATAACTGATTGCGTGTAATTCCAAGTTTTAAATGGAATATCTAGAACCTGTAAAAGTTAATGAAGAAATTTAACAGAAACAACAACAACAAACATTCCTGTTGGTCCATGTTGTTGTTGAATGGGGACACAATACATTCAGTAAAAACTACTTATATACGTCCTTAAAAACAAAATAATAAATCTTCAAAATAATTTGAAAAATATCTTAGGAAATAAAGATTTGTCCATGGAACAGTGCAAGCAGACAAGAAGTATTGTAGGATCTACAATAAGAATGGGTGGGATACACAATACATGCATTACAAACTAACTGACCTTATTTTGATGTCTTAGTAATTGTTTAAATATTCCATTATAAAACAGTTTTAGGTGCCACTATAGCATGTGGTCTACCGGGACATTTAGATTGCACTAAATAAATATGAGAAGATGTTAAATAATAGCATCACATTAATGGTACATATGCCATATAATTCTCATTATGAATGGCAAACTATCACGTTACATACTAGAATAGTATTAATTTATTCAGCGAAATACAGGCCTGTATTCCCCTCCTCTGTCATGTTTTCTTTTCTGTTGCATAACACAACAAGGCTCTGCTTCTTATTGTGTGTACAGAAGATTGTTTTCACGTAAAAATACAAGCGCTGTTTCTTCTGTCACGAAGACACTTCTGTAGAACTCTTTCAACAGCATTGTATAGGGTAAAATGTGTCAGACTGATGTTCTTGGCTTGAATATTTAAAGAATGTTCAGTTCAAGTCATGTGTCAGGTATGATCACGTCAAGTAAGGTCTAAATCACCTGATAGACCGCACACTATAGTAGCACCCAGTTTTATTCTGAAAATCAACATTATTAAGCAAGTTTTCACATCCAAGATAATGAACTTTATGTGGAATATAAACGTATAATTTCTTCAATTTTTGTAGGGGGAGAGTTTTTAAACATCTGAAACAACTGTATCCAACCCACGCTTGTAAGGAGTTTTTAGAAAACTTTAATCTACTGATAATGTATTCCGCCTATAGGTAGGCAACGGTATTCAAATATTTTTTGTTTGTTGTAATTTTTTTTAATATTCCATTTTTCATTTACGGTCCACTAAGCTATTATCGTAACGTGATTGTTACGTTTTTAATACGAAGTTTACATTGTTGTTTGTTTGCTTATTGTTAAATACAAGGATACACACTAGGCTATCATCTTGGGTATCAAAGCGCGATTTTTATTCTTATACGCTCTCAGGCTTAACGATGAGCCAGCCACCAGGGGGAATGTTTAAAGAAATATTTTAAACTTCATAAACAGATAAATGAAAACATTTAAATAAGTACTTTATAATACGTTTTTGTTCCTATTATTATTGTGTAATATCAAAGTCATTTGGATATAAAATTCTTGGTTTAGAAAATTACCAATTGACCCCAAACTAGTTGGGATTAAATTCGTTATAAAGAAGAATACAATTAGGATAAACTAGAAACTAAAACAAATAATCACCATAAGTTTGAAAGTTTTACATTAACAGAAGTATTGAGTTAGTTGAGAAGTTCGAGAGTTGGCTTTTAAAACATTTTAGTAAGAAAGTTGCAATTTACTTGGTGTTCCATGGAAAGTTTGCAACATTTTTGTTTTTCAGGGAAGACAGTATTCCCCAGTTGGAAGATGTAAGCTGCTTTTTGAAACGTAAGTTGAGTTTATCGTATTTGAACTAACAAAACATAAGAACATAAATCGAATACATTCAAACAATGTAAAAGCCGATTTGGCTTTTATCGACTGATTTCTTTGGAAAAAAAAACCCAAAAAAACTTTGCCCATAGAGCTACGTAAACAGTCTTAGGTACGGTAGTAGGAATGGGACAGATACACACAATACATGAAATACAAATTATTTACTCGTATACACCTTTAACAACCAAATAATAAACCTTCAAAAGTATTTAAGAAATACCTTTAAGTGATAAACAAACCTCATACAAAATTACAAATCATACAACCACTTGATGAAGTTCGTACAGCAGATACAAAATAATCACAAAACCACAAATTTCTTGCTTCTAGCTGTGTAACAAACAGATTTATCATAGTTATAAGTGCACCAAATAGAAGAACAGCACAGGATCCACGTGCTGGTGTAGAGTGAAGTAGGTAATTAAATTAATTTATTAATTTACCAGCCTTTACTATATGCATACCATATGACCCAAATGGCACTTTATACCATAAAGTAGCAAGACAATATATCGTTTGAGCATTTTCAGATGTTTTTGTAAGCATACGTTCCTTCTAATATGACAATGTACTTCTATGACAGATATCGCTCATACGGCTGTTTATAGTTTTTCTTCAGTTTCATGCGAATCATTATGTTTACGTTTGTAAGGAAGGTTGTGATTTCAGCTGCAATAGACTGCTGTATTTTTTAGTTATTTCTGGTTATAAGTGATTTAACTTTTCCTACTACCTCTGGTGTGTAATGATAGTTGGTCATAAGAATCACATTTCAGCGGAATTACAATAAGTGGGTTGGGTCTTTAACCTACTTAGTCAAAGGTTAAGGGGATAACTAGAGACAACGTGATTAACATAGACCATAAACAACTTTTAAATCTTGTAACAGTAATTAGAAGCTCCTATGATATTGATTTGTGCTTGATCACAGGAAAAACGGGATTTCAACTTAGACCTGTTGCTGGCTATTTGTCATCACGTCACTTTTTGGCTGGTTTAGCTTTCCGACTATTCTACTGTACCCAGTATATACGTCACAGTTCGCATCCTTTCTACACTCCAGAACCGTAAGTTTAGTAGTATGACAAATTTATCACTAGATTTCAAGTGTTTTATGCTTGAGGACTTTTTAAGTTATAAATTCAAATAAAGTTTTAAACAACTTGTATAATTTGAATGAGGTATGAATCATGAAAAATGTATTTGATATCAATTCACTTTGTATTTGAATAAAATATAATTTACTGTTTTATTTTTAGCCTCAGAAAAACAAAACAAAATTGGATATATCGTTCTTCAGTTCTCGAAATAAGTACCTTAGAAATAGAAACTTCTTGACGTGACATTGATAATTTCTGCTAATAACAATGATATAACCAAGTATTTTCCAGAAATGCTATATCCGAGTTTGAAAAAAAAGAAGCCAAATGAAAGAAAGTGAATAATTCAGAATTTATAAGAATGTTTCAAAATAACTGAACAATCAAATAATTATTTGAACATCAAACTGCATTATTTACGCTGAAAACTTTGCGTGCACACTTTAAATCTGTTCTATTTTTTAAGTTAATGTTTGGTGTAGTTTTTTATTGTGATAATTACTTACTTTATAATATTTCATAACCGCTTTACTTATGAGGATATTTATTTATTTTTAAAAGACGCATCAATAGAGGATTGAATGTACTTTATTAACACGATTTTCAATACTTAAATCAGCAAGTCATGTGAAAAACCATAGTCATATAAAATCACGGTGAAACAGCATTTATCAGAACTACATTTTGACATTGGTTGGTGTCATGTAGGTAGTGTAATGCTTTCTAAAACTGATCGTAAAAAGTTGTAAACAAACTCGGATTAAGACATGTTTCAGGATCGGATATTTAGATGTTCTACGACAGGAATATTGGTAAACTAAGGAATATAAATATACTAACTATTCAGAAAAGTACCTCAACCATGGTAAGAAAAGTGTCAAATTTCATTATAGGTGAGAATCTATGAACACGAAGGTCATTGGCAATAACTGTTTTATGTATTCCAGGAATAATATGAACACAAACTGCTTCGACGACATATTCTTTCAACTGTAACATGTTTCAAACACTGGGAGAATGAAATGGGCATTCTTCCTGTTACATACGAAAACATACTGGCTAATTCTTCGAATGCAGTATTTATAAATTTTTATTCTGCTTGATTGTTGAAATAGGCAATGGAAAAACCATCGTCACGGTAAACTAGATGGATTATGGAAACACTGCAAGGAGGAACGATGCTTTGAACGTGACATCCTTACGATAGAGTTTTTTTTGCAATAGACGTTACGCTACAATGGTGTTTTCAAGATGCATAATCGTCATGTAGAGCGTGATTGAACATGGCATGGCAACAAAGGCTGTAACAACGTTTCGAGGCTTCTAAATCATCTGCATATAACATACTCATTCAGTGTATTAACGTTGCCTGAAATAGAACGAATATTTATAACCAATATTCTAGCAAAGAGTTATACAGTGAACATTATGGTTAGCTTCATTACCTCCTATAAATAAATCTGTTTGTGAATTTTTGGTGTATCTGTAGAAGGTAAAAATATTCTTCAAGTGTTACTTAATATATTATGAATAACGATTTGTAATAAAATAATCACTAAAGTCACAAACAACAAAAGAATGTTATCAGATTAGTGAAATTTCAAAGTGAACTGAAAAGAACTTGAAACAGCATGAAACATAAAGTATATTTTTTCAATATTGTCTTTTACGAAATTTAATCTGTGCTAAATCTTATAATTCTTTATACGGTATTTTTCAATAACAAGAAATGTCATAAAAGTAAAGTTTGAAAAATAATCTGTTTATTGTTGCGTTGTTTATTTTCCTGATAGTGACTGTTGCCACGAGCTTCTTGGCCACGTACCTCTTCTAGCAGATCCCAATTTCGCGCAATTTTCCCAAGATATTGGTTTGGCATCTCTGGGAGTTTCGGATGATGAAATAGATAAACTAGCAACAGTAAGTTTTGATGACTTATTGCTTTTTTATTATCCAGTTGTAAAATATAATTCATGTATCTGTATATGAAACTCAAATCTCTATGTTTGCTTATTTGTTTTCTTGTTTGCTCGCCGTTTTCACTGCGCAGTTTTCATTGACATACGCATCTATCGTCTGCTTGCCGAACCAATAAATTTATCATTAACATATGCTTTGTAAGAATAAAATTCACATAGACTTGACATTGTTTTGGAAAATATGAGTTAAAATTTAATTTAGACTATAGTATTATACGCCTATTTAGTTATAGATTATTAATTATACATTTAACAACACATCATATATTTAAACTTTCACACAGGAGTGTAAGCAGAACTAATATGTCCTGCATGAAAAAGCAAACATTAGGACTATCCTATAATACAAAATTATGCTGCCTACCGTAAAATAGAATACGTGAAAAAGTAAGACTTAAATTATAATACTTGTTGTGAACAATGAGATTAAATTCAAAGCAGTGTAACTGGTAGAGCGCTCATATGAAGTGGTAGATGGGTTAACTTGGAAACTGCATTTTTTTTCTTAGCATTAGAGTAGATAGGCCTATTTACTTACAGATAATTAAGTATACATCTACTAAACATTATGTATAGTTAATCTCACACACACAAAATAAATATTTAGAATGTTGTGTGTCAAAAAGCAGAACGTATACTAAGTCTATAAAATAAAATTATGCTGTATACCATTAGATAGAGTACGTGAAAATTGTAAGGCTTACATTATAATATTAATTGTGTAAAATGAAATTCAAGTGAAGTCAACGAATGCATTTTATTCTACTTTTTATTTCTCCAGGTAACTCGATATCTGGAAATAGATTTTTTTCTTTTGATACATTATAACGTACAATATTGCGTTTTGTTTCTAGTATACTTCATAGATGAGTGTCATAATGGGAATACGCTATCACAGTCGTAACAATATATTAAATTTACGTTAAAGCAAATTGAACATAATATTACATACATATTTATGTTTGAAATTTTAATATTTGAGAAAGGATATGGTTTATAGAGTTAGGCTTATCCCATTCGCCAGTAAAGATATTCACGTGTATAAGACAGTCTCAATATTCTCACAAAAGAAAACAAAAAACATTAGTTCTTAGTTTACATTTAAAAATCAAACCCAAGGTTTTTTTCTTAAAATCACAGGACGGAGAAACAATTTGTTTTTTTATTTTTGCGCGAAGATACACGAGAGCTAGCTGCATTAGCCGTCCCTAATCTAACAGTTTTAGAATAAAGGAATGGCAGCTGGTCATCACCACCCACCACTAACCCTTGGGATACTCTTTTAGGAATAGTGGGATTGACCGTAGTTAAACGCCCCCATGTCTGAAAGGGTGAGCATCTTTGATGTTACGAGGATTCGAAACCGCGACCCTTAAATTATGAGTCAAGAGCTATTTTGTAAATTTATGATAAAAAACAATAACCTTAGGTTTGATTTTTAAAAATAAACAAAGCGCATGTTTTAAGTGAGGGCTTACTTATGAACATTTGTGTTTTTACTTTTCTTTCACTGGCAAAGATAAATACGCCCTTATTTATATATATTTTTCATATAGAGAATATTTAGATTATCTTATTAGCACCCTTACCAGCGAACAAGATAAACTATAACTATAATTAAAATTTCTAACATAAATTTATATGCAATACTATGGTCAACTCACTTTATTTAATATGTTGTTACGAATGTGATAGCGTGTTCACATCATGACATTGATGTACGAAGTGTACTAAAAAATGCAATACTGTATTTTATAATGTATGAAAAGGAAAAAAATCTACTTCCAGATCTCGAATTGCCCGGAGAAACAAAAAGTAGAAAAAAAAAATTCACTGACTTGATGTTATTATCATTTTACACATCAAGTATTATAATGTAAGCCCTTCTCGTTTCATGTAGTCTATTTTATGGTAGGCAATATAATTTTATTTTATAAGCTAGGCCTACTTTTTCCTTTTTCATTTACAACATTTTAAATCAGCACACATTTCTTTTGTTTCTGAGGTTAAATATATGATGCATTAGTAGACGCATAGTTAACGATTTATAAGTAAACAGACCTACAATAATATATCCTAAAATAAGTGTAATCTCAAACTTAGCTAGGCATGGCCAGATGGTTAAGGCACTCGACTCGAAATCCAAGGGTCGCAGCTTCGAATCTCCGTCACACCAAACACGTTCGCCCTTTCAACCGTGGGGGCATTATAATGTGACGGTTTATTCCACTATTGGTTGGTAAAAGAGTAGCCCAAGAATTGGCGGTGATTGGTGATAACTAGCTACCTTCCCTCTAGTCTTACACTGCTATATTAGGGACGGCTAGCGCAGATAGTCCTCGTGTAGCTTTGCGCGAAATTCCAAACAAGTCAAACCGATTTCAAACTTGCCAAAGAAATATCAATTCTACGTATAATTTATTCGTGTAATGCATATGTTAACGATAAAATTATTGATTGGATTAGCAGGTGATAGACGTGTTATGAATGAAAAATTATAAGATTGAACACCTTTACATAAGGAAAGATCTGCGCAGTGAACGCGGCGGACGAACATGCAAGCAACCACCAAACAGAGATATTTGAGTTTTATATAAAAGTGACGATTGGTTAATGAGATTGTATTTTATTGTGACTGACTTAAAGACATCACTTGTCAGTACAATTGAGTTCTTGATATTCTGTCGACGTAATGAACTTTAAAATATATCATATGACAATGTGGCTAAGTTTAATATATCACGTGCCATTTTAACTGAATTCAGATTTGCTTTTGTTTGTTTGTTTTGAATTTCGCGCAAAGCTACACGAGGGCTATCTGCGCTAGCCGTCCCTAATTTAGCAGTGTAAGACTAGAGGGAAAGCAGCTAATTATCACCACCCACCGCTAACTCTTGGGCTACTCTTTTACCAATGAACAGTGGGATTGACCGTTACAATATAACGCCCCCACGGCTGAAATGGCGAGAATATTTGGTATGACGGAAATTCGAACCCGCGACCCTCAGAGTACGAGTCTAACGCCTTAACCCACCTGTCCATGCTGGGCCCACGTTCAGGATATGTATCATTGCAACTTAGATCAGGATGTTATGTACCAGCCCGACTTAGTTAAAGACATTAACAACTAGTTTGACTGGGTTCACGATAACATTTTCAACGTGATACAGTTAAAGATATAACATGTTAAAATATTATTTTCCAATCAAAATATTTTTTCGTTTGATAGTGTTACTTCTTCACAGCGGAATTTGGACTCTGTAAACAGAATGGTGAAATGCGGGTATTCGGTGCTGGTCTTCTTTCTTCTGTCGCAGAGTTACAAGTCAGTTTATTTTCACTCACTTTCTTTTTGACTTTATTACACAATCCAATTTTTCTGTACTTTAAAGACTATTTAAACATGCTAAGAAAGTGAGTTTGTATTTAACACAATTGCAACCGGATGAATTGATTAATTCCTCTACAAAAGAGAATATAAAAGTTGTAAATAATTTAATTATTAAATGGTAACCCAGATATACAGAATTTATGTACATCAAAACTTTATTTATTATAAACTAAGCACAATCCACCAACTTCTGACGTCACGTCATATGAACTGATGACATGCTATTTATTTGAATTTTACAGCACGCGCTGTCTCCCAAGGCCAATGTTTTGTCCTTTGATCCCGACCTGACGTGTAAACAGAAACCTATTATTACTTCCTTTCAGAAGGTTTACTTTTACACCAATACTTTTGAAGAGGCCATAGAAAAAATGAGGTAATCATATGTCTGAAACGTTACAAATTTGCAAAGAAAATTTGGATTCTGCAGTGTAAACGCACTCATATAGTGATTTCATATGGACCATTACTGTCACTGTGTTTTTCATTCATAATAACAGAACGGCTAATTATATTATTGCGTTTGGAGCCTAACGCCTAAAGTACTCGCGTAATATTTGAGATATAATTTACATTAGAAAAACCATGGCATAACACGCATCTATTTATTTAATCGATAAATTAATTTTGTTTTCGTATTCTGGAAGGAGATTTTATATTTTCACTTTTCTACCGGATATGATCAGGTAGTTATGAGTGGGAAACTATCTGTGTCGAATTCAAAATCGAAATGTTAGCAATCGTAACTGATTTATCTCCTCTTTTTCTGTTTTCGTTGTAGAAAATCATTTTTAATATTGGTGTGAGCAAAGATAATGTTTTAAGAATTTTTCGTTCACTCAACTTAAACCCGAGTGAACTTTATTCCATCTACACCTTACTATCTACCACATACTATTGTAAACTTCGTTAGTGTTCTGATACTTGAAATGAAAACCAAAATTCGATAAGAATGATTTCATTGACTCTTTGCATGTTTATAAGATTTAAACTTTTAAACAAGTTCACTTTGAAAACTTTAAAATGATAGCTATCATTGTTTATTTTACTTCTGGTAGTTACCAAGATTTATCATGATTCTAGAGGTTCAGATACTTATTACTTTATTTTTTCCTGTATTTATTAATTTTTTTTTTCAATTAGTCGACTTGTGTACTTTTATTTTCAGGGAATTTGCTCAAACCATTAAACGCCCTTTCGGTGTTCGCTACAGCCATTACACACAGACTATAGAAATACTATTGAACAATAGGAAGATTGGTGAGTCAGTGTGATTACTGTATCGCGGTCACGTTAACACTGAAATGAATCGAACTATTAAATGGTGTTTGTGCTTAATTAACTGGAGTTCAATGAAACAAGTTTTAGAAACTTCCATTACGCGCTGAAAATGTTTTTCTATTGATTTCATTTATTTCAAATAATTTAAGTTTCATTAGGAGTAAAATTTTAAAATCAATAACATAAGTTTAACTAAAAATGTGAAAAAAACTTAAACATTTTCTTTTTCGTCTAGGATTTTATTGCTATTGTTGTTGATTTACTAATATTTGTTCAGCTTGCAGAAAAATTAATTGCTTCTTTTTAAATTTATCCCCACCCCTAGTGGCTTAGATTTAATCCGAGGGTTCATAATGCTTTAAGATAAACACGTTTTTATACCCCTGGTTGGTAGATCTCAGCTATCCCATTGTGTAGCTTTGTGCTAAACACGACTTTATAAATTCATTACCGTGTTGGCCCGGCATGGTCAGGTGATTAAGACACTCGACTCGTAATCTGAGGGTGGTGGGTCCGAATCCCCGTCACACCAAACGTGCTCGTCCTTTCAGCTGTGGAGGCGTTATAATGTTTCGATTAATCCTACTATTTGTTGGTAAAAAATAGCTCAAGAGTTTACGGTGGATGATGATGAGTAACTGCCTTCCCTCTAGTCTTACACTGCTATGTCAGGGACGGCTTGCGCAGATAGCTCTCGTGTAGCTTTGCGCGAAATTCAAAACACACCAAACTATTACTGTGTAATCGATTTGCAGTAAAGAGAAATTTAGCACAACACTCTTTCTAAATCGGACCACCAGGAGTCCAGTCATGGACACCGGATACCACCATACTTGAATAACATAAACTGATTATTAAAAAAAGGATGTTATTTTCGAATAAGAAGACGTGTTTTGTTCTAAACTTGTACATTTTGAAAATATTATGGTATTATTTGTGTGCTAATACCACACTTGAGATGTCCAAACATAACCTAAGGAAAAAATTTAATATTTTAACGTGTGGACATATGTAATATCTACAAGAAATGAAAGTTGAAATGTCAAATTATTATTATATATTTTTAAGGTGAAAAGAAGTGAAGATGTAGTACTTTTGATTTATTACTAAGTTATAATAAATAAATGTAGACACTGAAAGGAAGAATAAAATAACTTATAATAAATAAATTAGACACTGAAAGGAATGTGTGTGTGTTTTCCTTATAGCAAAGCCACATCGGGCTATCTGCTCAGCCCACCGAGGGGAATCGAACCGCTGAATTTAGCGTTGTAAATCCGGGCACACACAGCTGTACTAGCGGGGGGCGACTAAAAGGAAGAATAAAATAACTTATAATAAATAAATTAGACACTGAAAGGAAGAATAAAATTTCTTATAATAAATAAATGTAGACACTGAAAGGAAGAATAAAGTAAATTATAATAAATAAATGTAGACACTGAAAGGAAGAATAAAACAACTTATAATAAATAAATGTAGACACTGAAAGGAAGAATAAAATAACTTATAATAAATGTAGACACTGAAAGAAAGAATAAAATAAATTATAATAAATAAATGTAGACACTGAAAGGAAGAATAAAATAAATTATAATAAATAAATGTAGACACTGAAAGGAAGAATAAAATATCTTATAATAAATAAATGTAGACACTGAAAGGAAGAATAAAATATCTTATAATAAATAAATGTAGACACTGAAAGGAAGAATAAAACAACTTATAATACATAAATGTAGACACTGAAAGGAAGAATAAAATAACTTATTTATAAAACAAATATAAGAAGTGCATCTTCACTTCTTTTCACCTATAAATTAAAGTCTGTGGAAAAATAATATGAAATATATAAAAATCACAACAACGTAGCTATTACTTAACAAAATCACAAGTATACAAATAGCTTAATTACATATTGGGCTTGAACTCTGGGACTGTTCAATGATTGAGCGTTGTACGAAGTTTTATTGAGGGCTTGTCTAGAAATGAATGTTTACTATGTATGTTTCTAACTACAATAACCAAGTATTCTATGATGGCAATTCAAAGACTGTTTTTGTCGATTAATGTTTTTTTTTCGGACTTGTTTTTGTAAGGTTTATATTTTAAGGAAGATTAGCTTTGAATATTCTAGATATGTAAAACATAATATCACATGTTTATCTATTTTTATTCTCGACTTGTTCATACGTTCTCAGTAGGTTATAACATTACATTACATTATCTTTATTATAACCTTAACTGTAGCATTTTGCATATTCAAATCTTGTCCTGGAATAACTCTTCTCCTATCAATTCTCGAGTGAAACGTTTGGCATTAAATATTATGATATAACAATATTACTATTTCGCTATAAGTCTGTGATATACTTCCATGCTTTAATCCTTGCACTTATCAGAGTGTAGAATGGTTATTATACTCACAGTGAAAGTAATTAAGCGAACATTGATAGGAACAATTTGTAATTTTGAAAACGTAAATCAGTGGTATTTTAAATAAAAGATAAGGTTGTGTTACATACTTGTTTCTAAGGTGTAGTGTTCGAATATTGAAGTGCACACATACACATCTAGATTGTTATAAAGATTAATGTGCTAAACTTTGTGTACGGTGGTTGGAATTTATTGTTTGTTTGTTTATGGCTAAGCACAACGTTATACAATGGATTATTGGTACTGTATTCAACACGATATTTTGCGTTGTCAATTCAAGGACTTGCCGTTGAGTCACTGGAAGACTGGTACTACTGATTACAATAAGAGTATGCTAAGGTTTACACTGGTAACGTAATTTAGTTCCTAATCCTTACTAAAAAATATCTATTTAACTTTATGTCTGTTTCAATTAGAAACTTTATTTTAACGGGTTCCACGCAGTCTAGTAATAATTGACAAAGTATTTGTTTCTAGTTATTTAACCTTTATTAAATGGCGTTTTAAAACAATGAAAACGGAAATGCAAAGCATTCATGTGCAATTACTGCTGAACACAACCAACGATGAAAAAATGTAGGCCCAAGGGGATCATGTAGGTGCGTAATTTCATATTACGATGGGGTGGGGGTTTAAGAGTAAATGTAAAAATAAATCTCTTTTTGGAGGACTTCTTTTGATAATGTTCATATTATATTATAACGGAGACACTATTATATGTTTATTTTAATATCTATGTTTATTGAGGTTTAATATACATTTAGAAAATTCTAGATTTGTAAGAATCAACAATATATGTTTTACGAAAGTACTAGCGTATCTTCGATTATTGTTGCAAACTGAACTTTGGAAAACCTCACCCTAAAAGTTTATAAATCGAAGCGCCCAGAGACTGTTTAATATTGTTGGTTTGCTACAGTTGAATAAGCTATAACTGTAATTAACGCTTGCTAAGTTACAAAATAACTTCGGACGTTAGTACTGCAATGAAAAAATCGTATAACTTTATTGGAAAAAGCTCACGTGTGAAAAAGGTAGCTAACTTCCGTCAAGTGAAGTGTACCTGTGTATTAAGAAAGAATTAATTCGTTCACCGTGAACTGTCAATAAGCTATTCAGTTCTAGACCAGATAAAATACTCAGCATAATATGTAAGTTTGTAAAACTCTTGTACATAAACCATTATTTTTAATAACTATTTGTAATAAACCATTTAACTTGTTGTTTGTATATCAAAATATATTTGTGTTAAGAAAGAAAATTGTGTGTCAATTTTATTTTCAAACATCATATATTTGATACATATTAACATTCAAATAATTTTTTGAATTAAAATATTTCTGGCTATTTGAAATTGTAATACGGTAACATACGTAACATAACAAACTGGGGGATCGTGTACGAAATCTGAATCAAAGAGAAAAATGGTTCTAAATTCAAATTCAAATCGTAATTCAATCTATGTCTATCAATGTCAACAAGATTTGATCGTGCCTGTTATCAAGGTTTTCTTGAATCCCCCCTCAAACAACTAGAGAAATATAGTAAAAGTAAATTTCTAAAAATTGCTAAAATTTTATTATTAAAAGTTAAGAGATAAATGATAAAAATAAACTAAAAAAGTGTAATATTGAAATACTAGTCGATGATGACTTATTGTCTGAGGAAGCATTAAGGGAATACACTAGTGTTTCTACTAGCAAATCAGAGATGGGGGATTAAATACAAGTTAGAAATCCGAATAAAACTCAAACAAATCAAGCTTGAACAAGCCTGTATCAAAGTCTAAAGAGAAAATAAACATCTTATGGCCGAACAAGCCTGTAGCTTCCTGTGAAGTGAAATGTATTTGTGTATCACCACAGAATTAATTTGCTCATTGTGAACCGCCAATAAAATATTCAGTTCCAGATAAGATAGAAAACTCAGTATTGTTTGTAAGTGAAGGTGGAAATTTCTTACAGAAAATATCCCTGGAAAAACAAACATATCAATAGCGTATAAAATTATATAAAACTATACCTATAAGTGTTTCCAAGGGGTATAAAAATCCAATAAGTTGAAATCGTGAAAAAAATAATT
The DNA here is from genome assembly GCF_004210375.1 of Tachypleus tridentatus. Lineage (NCBI taxonomy): Eukaryota > Metazoa > Arthropoda > Merostomata > Xiphosura > Limulidae > Tachypleus > Tachypleus tridentatus. The sequence continues at coordinate 76,311,119 of NC_134835.1, read as the reverse complement.
AATATACACTTTTGTTTTATTCCCAGATTGTCTCATCCAATACGAGAGTATATATATTCGTAGAGTTTGTAGAGATATACAGGTTTGTAATTTTTAGACCACAGCTTATACAGGCCCGGTATGTCTAAATGGTTCAGGTACTCGACACGTAATCTGAGAGTCACGGGTTCGAATCCCCATCATACCAAAGATGCTCGCCCTTTCAGCCGTGAGGGCGTTATAATGTGACGGTCAATCCCACTATTCGTTGGTAAAAGAGTAGCTCAAGAGTGGTAATGACTAGCTGCTTTTCCTCTAGACTTACACTGCTAAATTAGGGACGGCTAGCGCAGATAGCCCTCGAGTAGCTTTGCGCGAAATTTAAACCAAACCAAACCAGCTTATACAACGTGAATAGTAATAAATTTCAAAAAGTGTTAAACAACATACTACCAGATAAAATTAAGCATACAGCCAATAACGAATGTGAAATTGATTGTTACAGTCAAATAATCATGGAATGCCTACAAAAAGCAGCTACGGACACTGTACCAAAACAACAACACACAACCACAAAGAACGCATGGAAATCAACCAAACAACTATTAACAATGATAAAACAACGAAAACAATTAAGAAGACAGCTCATGGCAACAAGAGAACAAGAAATAAAAACACAAATTAACAACATTAGAAATAAAATTAGAGCAGAAATTAAACTGTTAAAACAAGAAAAATGGGATAACTTCTCCTCCCAACTAAATGAACAAACCGACCCTAAAAAGTTCTGCTACACCTAAAAAGATTCACAAATGAAACCCCTACAAAAAAATACCCAACTCTGAAACATAACAACACCTTAGCGCAAACCAACAAAGAAAAAGCAGAAGCCTTCAGACATCAACTATAAAACACATTTAAAACACATCATGACCAAGACATGATCAACTATTACTACAACAAAGTAAACAATCATGTAACAAATAACATAGAATTATACAAACCACATTTTCCAGTCAATATTATTAACAATAACACTAGTAACACATATGACTATAAATACTCTACTGCTCACCAAAAAAAATCACACTAACTGAGCTCAAATAAGCAATCAAAAATTCAAAAAACAAAGTACCAGGAAATGACGGCATACAAACAATTCTTCTCAAAAAAGGCACTCCAAAATTATTTGACCACCTATTAGCTATCTTTAATTTATCTTTCTACTCTGAATACATCTCAGTTTCTTGGAAGCAAGCTAATATATTAATGTTTCACAAAGAAGGTAAACAGCTAATAAGCCAAATAGCTATCGACCGATCGGCCTGACCGGCTGTGTTGACAAAATTCTGAAAGAATAACAAGTAATAGACTCTCCACATTTTTTAAGATTACTTCAAAATTACCAGAGGAACAAAACGGATTTAGAAAATGTAGACAAACAACAGATCATTTAATTAGGTTAACTGAAACTATAATAAATATCTTTAATAGAAAAAGAATGCACTGTCGCTTGTTTCCTCGATATCGAGAAAGCATTCGACACTGTATGGCACAATGGTCTTCGGTTCCGTATGTATGAAATACTTCGCTGGTTATCTAACGTTTTGGAAAATAGAAAATGCAGAGTAAACGTAAAGAGATCTTTCTCTGAGTTCTTCACTCCAGAAACTGACGTCCCTCAAGGAGGGGTGGTTAGTCCTATTCTCTTCATCATGTATGTGAATAATATGTCACTGAAAGACCCAAATCATGGATACTTGTCACAGTTTGCTGATGATGTAGCAATTTCGAAAAGTGCCCCTACACCAAAAATTGCAGCCACTAACATACAACCACAACTGAACAGAATAAGTGAACACTGCCAAAAATATAGAATCAAAATGAACACAACAAAGACACAATTAGCGATATTTTCAAAATCAACGAAACATCAAAAAATACAACCCCAGGTTTACATGAATGGAGCACTTTTCCAGACTGCTACATCTGCAAATTTTTAGGACTAACATATGGTTCTAAACTTACCTGGACAAAACATGTAAATGACATAAAAACTAAAATTTGGCGAAGAATAAACGATGCTAAGAGTCAAACTGGTAAAAATTATGGAACAACACCTGAAAACATCCTTAAAATATACAAAACATATATAAGACCAGTAGTAGACTATGCAGCTCCTGCATGGACTAACGTAGGTAAAAAACAAGTGCAAACCAAACTACAATTATTACAAAATACATTAATTACAAAAGCATATAGAGTTCCCAAAACTACTTCCTCAAAGTTCATGCACAAATGCTCTAATACCCAAACAATAACAGATAGACTTCTACATGGTATAATAAAATATTTGTATAAAAACTGGAGAAAAAATGAGCTGTTATGCGAACTAGACAAGTATTGAATATATGATGAAGAGAGTCTTGAACACCTCTCCCTGATTAATTTATACATTAGATCATTAAGTTAAAATTAAATTAAAATAAATAAATAAATTAATTAATTAAAAATATAACAAAATAATAATAATAATAAAACTAGTGCTAATATAAAACAGACCATCTATGTTCTAGATATAAAAAACAAAAAAAAACACTGAAAGAACAATATACATAGACATTGCCCTTAAAAGGCTTATCACTCTGGCCCTCTGCATTTACTTTAAATATATTAATAAGTCCACTCAAACAATGTAAAGGAAGGAGGAAGAGATCTAGTGTACCTGACCCTCCTGGGTATACAAATATATATACCCAAATACCAGAGAGAGAGAGACAACGTGAATACATGTCATGTGACTCTATCAGTAACCTTGCTGCGACCGTTAAAGACTTAACTTTGATGTTCTAACTACTTTAGTAACAATTTCCATAACGATTGTTAAGTAAGTTCAATAATTTATTAATGACGCTCTAATGATATTAATTTAATATCATGCTTTTATAAGTATCTTATTTTACCTTATGAACCAAATGATTTTTTTTATATGGTTTGATTTGTTCTGGTTATCGTTCAGCACAAAGAAACACGAAAAGCTCTCTGTTCTCTAACCACCACATGTATATAGATTGGAGTTTTAGTGTCGTAATCTGGCAGGTGTGATAGATCTTACGGCAAAATACTGAAAAAAAAACACACGTTATTATGTAGTTTCTCAGAATAAAAAACAATTTAAGTTATCATTCCTTGTTTTTTATGCACACAATAGCCTTAACAGCCATGTGAACCACAGTCATGAGTCCAGCCAGGAGGAAGACAATCAGCCATGAGCACTTACTGCCTAAAATGGCAACTCTTGATCAAATGGTGTGTTTACCTTCATTCTTACAGCGCAACCACATTCGAAAATGTGAAATGTGTTTGAAAAAACAAAATAAAAAAAAACGTCTCGAACTTCCTTAGGAAAATATTATTCACGAAGATATGTTCGGGATTTGTTACTATGTGACAATAACGTTTTGTTTTTGTTTCGTTTCTCTTTAGAAATTAATATCTTATGAAGTAATATTCATTTATAAACATTAGAAAGTTTGAACTTCAAAGCTTATTAGATCTGGATGGAAAGTCACTCCCTAGTGAAAGAATATAAAATCAGCCAATCTGTTTGTTTTAGTCCTTATCTTATTAGAAAATATACTACTTAAAAGTACTCTTAAAACTATTATTACACTCTGGAATAATCAGAACTAATGCTTGACAAATCTACCGGTCTGCTCTGGAATAATTTGTAGCTGGACGAAACTATTGATCTGCTCTCGAAGAGCAAGAACTGATCCTGGAGGAAACTATTAATAATGTACTTGTGAAATTTATTTTGTTACCTACTGTGAGCTAATTGTTCAAATAACCTAAAATAGTCCACATAACATTAATGCATGTGAAAAGAAGACGTTATTTCGTAGCAGACAGAAAGCATACATATACATATACTAACACATTTATCCATGTATTTGTACTTCAGTTCATGCTTGTCACACCTCTATATATATTAAATATTATTGAGATATGAAACGGTTCAAGATGCCACGATAGTTTTTTTGGTTTGTTTTTTATTTTTGCGCAAAGCTACACAAAGACTATCTGCGCTAGCCGTCCCTAATTTAGTAGTGTAAGACTAGAGGGAAGGCAGCTAGTCATCACTTTGAACCGCCAACCTTTGGGCTACTCTTTTACAAACGAATAGTGGGAATGACCGTCACTTTATAACGCCCCTATGGCTGAAAGAACGAGCATGTTTGGTGCGACGGGTATTCGAACCCGCGACATTCAGATTACGAGTCTAACACGTGAACCCACATGGACATATCGGACCCGCCGCGATAAACAAACAGTGGTAAGTTCTATGTTATTGCTTCAAGTACGAACATGCAGTAATAATACAGATTTAACGAACACAATAATTATCCTTCGACATAAACATGTTAATATTCCATCACCTATCTATTCCAGACAGCTATCATATCTCATGTCTAAAATAGACTAATTCATCACGAAACCCAACCAAACATGCTCGCCATTTCATCCGTGGGGGTGTTATAATGTGACGGTCAACCGCACTATTAGTTGGTAAAAAGAGTAGTCCAAGAGTTGGCGGTGGGTGATGATGACTAGCTGTCTTCCCTCTAGTCTTACACTGCATACTTAGGGACGGCTAGAGCAGATAGCTCTCCTGTATCTATGCGCGAAATCCAAAATAATCCTTACATCTACTTATTTATTTAAAATAAATAGTCGCTAAATGCTAAAACTCTAATAATAGAATCATACAAGAATTTTTATAGACAGTTACATTTCAAAGTTTCCACAAAATCCATTATTTTCTTCCTTTCTTTTTGTCCCCTTCCCCAGTTGCACAAAGGTATGTCTGCGAACTGATGCTGCTAGAAAAACATGGTTTCGATATTCGTTTTGGGTAGAGCACTGATAGCCCTCTGTGTAGCTTTGTGCTTAATAACAATTTGGAATGCAGAGAAAGCTCCTGTTACATTTGGTTATTATTTTGCCCAGCTTTGTTTTCTACAGTTTGTGAAATAAGATGTATTTACCACTTTATTTAAATACGAACGGATAAAGATATACGTTATTTTTATTTTGTTACTTTCTATACTTACCAACTCTATGTAAGATATACTGTATTATTTCTTTTATTAACTGAATTAATCAGAATGCTTATTGTATCAAGTTTTCTTATTTTCAAAATTAATTTATCATTATTATTTTATCGTATAGACTTTTTTTCGGTTGTTAGTTTAATATATGCATTTACGACTTATCAACATTTCTGAGCTGTTGAACCTTGTGAGATATTATTAGGTTTTTGGCTGAGACATGTTTAAGAGTGAGGGTACCCATCTGATGAAATAATGCACTGTAATATACTAACTATTACCATAATTAATAGTAGGAACGCCAATGTTTACAATAATTCACCGTATTGAAGTCGTAAGCAAAAAACCGACCATTTGGAATATCGATTACGATATATATTTATAAATATACACATATATTAACAATACGCTAAAATGATTACTTACGTTCCTTGTATTACAATTACAAAATTTCAGAAACAGCGCCATCTGCACTTACCTGCTGTGTACAGCCAAATGAAGTTTACCTTTGTCAATTGTTGCAGAGATTGAAAATGCTTGTTTGTTTACTTTTTATTAAAGCAGTTATTCCTTCTTTCCGCTAATTTGTTGTCCTATTCATATATTTAATTAAATATACTCGTTACTAGGTTAATTTTATTAGCTTTGCTCCAAGTAAATGACTTATTCTAATTGGAAGTAAGTATTTCTTGATGTGAAAATACACAATAACGCGTTTTGAAGAAAAACTATTTTATTTGATTACAATATTCTTATATGAGGAAGATTATTTGTTGTTATATCATAATTATCATTTATATGACAATGACTTTAGACTAACGTGGACGAACTCGTTTTGTTTGAAAATTTAATATTTGCTGAACTTAGTAAGGATAAAATATTATTGAGAATTATGGATTTTGTTTTTCTACCAGTGAATCATATGTACACGTGTCTACTTGGTTAGCATTTTTACATGTTTAAAGAGTCTCGCACTGTATAAAAATACAACATAATAAATAAATAATATGTGAAACGTAATTAGGCTTCTAGTTTTAATGGTTCTTTTTATGAATAAACTGCACAATGGGCTATTTGTACTGTGCCCAAAAGGGACCGAACTTTAATTTATAAACCTTCAAGTTTAACGTAGGAAAACCGGGGTGTATAGAAGTTATATGATAAAATATGTTATTATACAATGACGTAATTGATATGTTAGCGTTATCTAGTGATGTAAAATAACACTAATATCCGATAGCACAATCGAGTTTTTTTTCTTTTCTAAAATTATCGTTCCTAGGTGGAAACCTTCTGCTTCCAACCACAGAAGTGTTGTTGTACATTCTGTACAGTGCTGTTCTGTCAACAATCAGTAAGTTTCCGGGGAAAAAAAAATGTTACATACTACATACATAGATAGTGAAATTTACTTTAAATATTTACAGTAAAATTCAGGGCCGTAACTCTAAGAGGGTAAACGCAGAAGCTTGACGTTTAAGTAATTAATCCCATCTAATCTCAAGATCAACATGACGTTGATTATTTTTGAATAAGTTTGGTTAGTGATCTCTTTTTGATCGATAACTTAGTTATCTGTAAGGGAACATCACGTTATTTTAAATTTAAATTTTTTGATGCTTTGAAGAGAAACATACTTGTAAATCTTACATTCAGCTTCAGTTTGATAAACGGGGTACATATATATATATATACTGCAGAAAATACAATATGAAAATATAACAAAACAACATGATTTCATAGGTCTTATGACACCATCATCTTAACGTATATCTGTTTATGTATAAACATTTAGTAGTTTATTTATAATAATAAAAACAAAACCATCTTTTTTGATGTGGGATAATAATTCAATATAAGAGTTAGGTATATATGCACACACCCGTCACTGTATTTTCAGCTGAGTGAAAATAAAAAAAAAAACGTAACGAAAGTTTGTTGAATTTTAACTTAACGACACTGTCAACACATGAGACTAATAATTCGACACAGCATTTTGATTTTTTTAAATACGTTTCTACAGGCATGTTTGTTTGTTCGAAGTTAAGCACAACGCTACAATACGGTCTGTTTGTGCTCTGCCCATCACGGAATCGAAAACCAGTTGTAAGTTTACAGACATTCGTCTGTGCTACTGGAATGAGGGTAAGTTATACATTGTTTATCTATGGTAATTGACTTTTTGAACTTTGATGTTTTAATTTTGTTTGTTTGTTAGTAAGCACAAAACTTCACCACAAGTTATATGTGCTCTGACCGCCACAGGTGTCGAAACCCGACTTACCACTATACCACTAGGTGGTTACTTTGTTTGTTAAAGTTATTTCTATAAGTTTGGTTTTCTCGAAACGTTTCTGCCACTATATATACATATTTTTAAATTTGCTTTTGTCGAGTATTGATTTAGGTGAAACAAAAAAATCAGTATATACTAAGATTAGCAAGTCTTGGACTTTCTTTATCATATGTCACATTTCTAATATTACAAACATAAAAGCACTACAGACGGCCAGTAGTAAGTGTATAGACTCATGATGTTAATATTCCGCACTGGATTACCCGTGATAGACAAGGTGAAGATAGCTTGTTGTTCGGCTTTGAATTTCGAGCAACTCTACACAAGGGCTATTTGCGCTAGGCGTCCATAATTTAGTAGTGTAAGATTAGAAGGAAGGCAGTTAGTCATCACCACCCACCGCCAACTCTTGAGCTAGTCTTTTACCCACGAATAGTGGGATTGGTCGTAACTTTATAATGTTCCCACGGCTGAAAGGGCGAGCGTGTTTGTTGCGACGGGGATTCGAACCCACGACGCTCAGATTACGAGTGAAATGTCTTAACCCACCTGGCCATGCCGCGCAGGTTTAGCAATGAAATTGCTTATAATATTTATTAAATACGTTTGACAGGTGGAGAAAACAAATATCACTCCTCATTACAGAGTAACAAAATATTATGATATTTATATTTAACCAAGTATTTAACGCGTATAAATACCAAACAAGAAACAGGCTTTTCCAAAGCAATCTATTAAAAAAAGTAACTTGTGCAGTTAAGATAAATTGGTATTAAGTACTTTTTCTTTTACAGGTACAATCTAATAATACAACAGCTTATGAAAAAGCTTGAAACGATTTACACTTAAATTAAAAGAGATCAAGGACAAGACGATTACATTACGAGTCTTGCTCTTAGTCCTATTGGGTCCAGTATGGCTAGGTGGTTAGGGTGATTGACTCGTAATTAGAGGGTCCTGGGTTTGAATCCCCGTCACACCAAACAATCTAGCTCTTTCAGCTATGGAGACGTTATAATGTGCAGTTAATCACACTATGCGTTGGTAAAAGAGTAGCCCAAGAGTTGGCTGTGGGTGGTGATGACTAGCTGCCTTCCCTCTAGTCTTACACTGCTAAATTAGGGACGACTAGAGCAGATAACCCTCGTGTAGCTTTGTGCGAAATTCAAAAAAACAAACTTAGTCTTATTACGGCATGTTACGTCACTGCCTGGCCTCGTGGCTTCTTGAGTGCCATGCAACGTTGTTGAATCACTAGAGTTGAATTCACGAAATATGTTACTGCTTTTGGCTCAGTTTTTTGTTGTCTTTGTTAACACATTCAAAGATGTTATCGTGACACGTGTGAGTAGCTGTTGAATGACTATTTCTTATAATTCAGGTGATAATAATTAACGTTTGTTTTCATAGATTTATCTGAGAGATGAACAGTTGTTTAAAACTTGGGTTGTCAGACAAATTCGATTTGTTTAATAACGTAGTCGTGTATGGTTGAACTACTCAAAGTGTGATGATTTTCAGAGACATACAAACTGAACAACTTCACTGCAAAAGCAAACTGAGATCAAAGTCAGGTGTTATTCCTCCTCTCTGGTTACAACCTTCATCGAGTACAAGAAATACAAGTGATAATGAAGTGTTACCGATTGAGCATGTGCAGTAACGACAAAAGAAAAACTCATAAATAGTACCGTCTGTTTCTGTTTCTTAAAATGGATCTAACACTGAAAATGTTATCAACTTTTCTCTCGAATTTAAATTAGAAAAGATTTAAGGATGGAATTTAAAACTACCACTGAAAAGCAGAGAAAGATAACAAACGCAAAAACAAACAAGAAAATATATGCTTTAAGACAGAAAATCTTCGTTACATAAAAAAGAATTCGAACTCTAACAAGGTACCAACGTTTTTCTTTGTTTGTTTGCAGTTAGGCTCAAAGCTACAAAATGGACTATCTGTGCTGTGCACACCATGAGAGCTGGTTTGTTGTTAATTTCACGAAAGCTGCACGAGGACTATCTATGCTAGTCTTTCTTAATTTAGCAATGAAGGACTAGAGAGAAGGCAGCTAGTCATCACTACCGATCACTGATTATCAGGCTACTCGTTTACCAACGAATAGTGAGATTGATCAAAACATTATAACGCCCACACGGTTGACAGGACGAGCAAGTTTGGTGTGATAGACCAACATATTGCGAGTTGAGTATCTTACACATTTAGACATAGGACGTCTTTTGATGTACTTTTACTTCACAGAGTTTATCTAAACCTTTTTATGATAACTCTCTAAAATTGTAGATAACGGGCTAAAAATTAAACCTATTATCCAAAATATCAATTAGATATTGGCTCTTTAATACACTATGCTGTTCTTCCTATTATAGGATTATTATCATACTGTCTACTCTTTTGCTTTAAAATATTAAAGAGACAAAAGTAAATTTTAATGCTAACAGTATACAATGTATATATACTTTCTCCAACCAATGCTTTGTTTTATATATTGTTTGGCTCGTGATAAAATGTTCGATAAATCTATTCAAAGGATAGCAATAAATGTACCTTGGTGTGCTTGTTAAATCACTAAACTGGATTAGCGAATAGACCAATTTGTGCTGTACATAGAACATTAGAACAACATAACAATACATAGTCTAAATAAGCCTAATCAGTGTACAATAACTTAAATTCAGAAGAACAAAAAGCAGAATCTAAGAACTACACCAATTATTGTTTTTATCAATTTATATTATGATTTGCTCAGTCTAGTGTTTTAAGCTAACTATCACGGTATCTCGAGGTAATGAAATTACCATAAGAAAATACAAAAACAAACAAACTCAAATCAATTATAACATTGATCAAACAAATTTAGACTTTGATCCTGTTCCTATCAACAGTATTCTTCATGAAGGATAACTGGCCCATACCTCCATCTGTATTCTACTATGTTACTGGAAAGTGTTCCAGTTTTCTTCAATGGAAATCCAATAATATTTGGATCTTTTCTCAGCATTGATTTTGCCAAATGTCTGGTGAAAGAGGTTTGAAGATTATTTGGTGGTTTACTTCAACAGAAATATTGATGAATGTCAATGAATGAGCAACTTTACGCTAATCTCTGGCAAACAAATGTTTAGCCCTTGTGGGTTGAACGTACAGTTCTTTCGAATTTAACTGTACGGGAACTGACACTGTATTGAGAGTAAGACAACTAAATAAAGATATCATATACATGTAGAAACATCGCCTATATAGCCCTTTCAATCCATAGGAAATACTTACACGACAGATGTTCTGTACTCATGAGAATGCTTTGTCAAAACCCATGTTGACTACCTTTCAAGTTACTATGAGGAAAGAAATCTATGACAACAATATAAAGATGATTTAACAGTGGTGGAAATAAAAAAATAAAGGAAAAAAATGGATGCGCACAGACAAGTAAGGCCTTAAGATATATATATATACATTATTTTATAGAAAGGTAGGTTTGATTTTAAGAATATCATACTCTTTCAGTCAGAACCCTAACTTTAGATTATTGCTCTTCTCGTGATGTCGTGAAACAAGCACTCTTACTTTACTTTATTAAGAGGTATTACCATAACTTGCAAGTTATCAAGTGCTGTCACAAAAAAACAAACAAACCTTACACTCATTCTGCCACAGATCAGGTAATTTTACCCCAATTTTCTACTTTTCCATTGTTGTTTTTGTTTAACACTCCTATGAAAAGTGGGGCCTAATAGGCCCCAGAGCAACTTGAAAGGTTATTAATATTAGGCTAATAATTTTGTATTTAAATGAAATTGCTATTTAAATCCATTAATAAATGGATTAACGAGATTCCCACTGTCCATATCTACTATCTAGCGATACCACAGCCAGGGGAACGGGCTTGGAGAAATCAGGACTAGAAACGTCTTTTCGTAGGAGTGTTAAAGGATGCGATTGCAATACCGTCCCATATTAAAAATATTTCTTATAAACTGCAATACACATGTATAATAGTTGTTATAATAGCATCTTTTTATCTGATGACGTCTTCCATGTGCTACTTATTTTCATTGTAACTATTTTGTTCCTTCTTGATGACGAGAAATCCACTTGAAATAAAAATGTATCTCAGAACGGTTGGTACGGGTACACTTTTATTGATAAGGAGAAAATCTTCTGGTTAAGAAAAAGAGAGTTTGAATGTGACCGTTGACGGACACATGTCTTAGGGACGAGAGTATAAACGGGTACGGGATTATAGGGGACGTTGCAGGTGAACGATAGGTTAATAATTAGTATAGGTAAAAAGGTGTTCCTTTATATTGGTTTAATTTTAACATTTTTATAACACAGATTGAATCACAGGCGATCATTTCAGCCTTACACCCTCCACTATACTGGTACAGGTATGTTGATGATACAATTGCTGGATTCACATATACAGAACACACACTTAGGTTTTTAACCATGCTAACTCTATAACCACAACATTAAGTTCACCTGTGAACAGAAAGAAAACAAAACAATTAGCCAAATAGCATTTCTTAACCTCAAAATAACTAGAACCGATACACCATTCAAATCAGAAATCCAAAGAAAAATCACCCATACTGAATTATACATTCCCTGGGACTCAGCACATGAAACAAAACAAAAATTCAACATATTAAGAAACCAAAATAAACGCAGCCACAAAACTATGTTCTCCTGATAAAATTAACGATGAAATCAACAAAATAAAACAACACTTCATCAACATCAACAAATTTCTTCAAAAAACCGTGGAAAAAATTATACACACACACCTAGATCAACAACAAATAAACAACAATAAATCTCAAGATACAACAAACTACAAAACCTTATACTTCTGTATGCCATATGTTCTCGACATCAGCGAAAAATTAACCAACATTTGATAAAAACTTACAACCAAAGACAACATTCCAGTAAACACCAAATTTATTCAAAAACCATGTACAAAACTAAAGTCCATACTATGTAAAAACTACACTGACAAACACAACACCAACATTATTTATAAACTACAATGAAACAACTGACACGACTTCTATATGGGAGAAACAAGCAGAAAAATGGAAACTGGATTCAAATAACACAAAATGAAAACACCTTCACACGTTTCTGAGAACTGCAAATCAAGTAAACACAACATAACCATAGAAAACACCTAGATATTAAGGAAACAAATATAAATAAACGCAAAATCAAAGAAGCCTTACCTATACAGCAACTTATAAACCAATATAAAGGAATACCTTTTTACCTATACTAATTAATAACTGAACATCCACCCGCAACGCCCCCTACAATCCCGTACCCGTTTATACTCTCGTATAAAATTACACAATGGGCTATCTTTTGTAGAACACATGGACTATCTAAGCCCGGTTTTTAGCGTTATAAGATCTTAGACTTATGCTAAGCCTGTTGAGGCAGTTCTGGTGTGAAACCATTTACAAGGGTAAATAACCTAAGATTTCCTTCAGATATTTTATTTTTTGATCTGGAATGTTCTCTGAATTTAGGAGAGAAAGCGTAATGTTAAATACGTATTTTCTAAAGTATGAAACAAAAAACAAAGAGTAACCTATATTATTAGGGTATGTTTAAAAGATGACGAAACAAGCTACTTGTTAGAGCCTTCGTTAAGCTCCGTGGTTGGACAGGGTGACAATGAAAGAAAATTAAAAGTGTCCTTGTTTGTGAAAAATGAAAGTCGGCTGACGAAACTGTATTACTGGATTTATTTGAAAGTTCCTGTTAACTCCACCCTAAGTCTAAGTAATGGTTTACTCAGGTATAAAAGCAGATTTCTTGAAGCACTGCGTATCACTCGTCATAAGAGCTGTTTCAGAGCGAAGTAGTCTTGGACAACATACAGGATGAAAGGGGTAAGTCCCACGTGCATTTTGTATCTCTCTAAGTATATACATATATACATGATATTATCAACTTGATTTTATAATGCGTTAGAACAAATGGTTGGAACATTGTTTGCAATTGGAACTTATTTAAAGGATCCGTGAATATGATATAAACACGTTGTATTCTCTGTATTTCTGTTAATATTTACTTATTTTAGTAATAGATTTATTAATAATATTTGTGTAGGCTATGAATATATCTTCACATGTTTCGAAACAATCATCTCTTGTATTTACTGTATAAAGATCGGCCTGTCTGGTTCTCAAAAAAATGCCCTTAGGTGAAACATTAATGAAATATTTAAACAATCTCTTTACGAAGTGCGTGTTTGTGTTTTTCTTCTACCAAAGCCACATTGGGCTATTTGTTGTTTCCGTCAAGGGGAATCGAACCCCTGATTTTAACGCTGTAAGTTCGTAGACTTACCGCTGTATCAGCGGAGGTCTCCTTTAAGAAAAGTAATGCTTAACATTTTAAGTCTTTAGATAAACTTGTATTCTGAAAAAGTCACTTTGTAGTTTGACTATTCTATTATTTTTAAGCACAGCCTACATACACCTCTTATAGATCTTAAATATAACAAAACTGAAACTGACTTCGTATAACGTTGGTGAAAATCACGTTTTTCTAAATTGAAAGCATATTTCATATTAGCATAAATTATGATAATTGAAAAATGTCAGAATAATTAAGAAAGAGTGGCGATGTTTCAAACAAAGGAGCCCCCTAGCGATATGTCTGCGGACTTACAACGCTATGAACCGGGTTTCGATACCCGTGGTGGGCAGAGCACAGATAGCCCATTGTGTAGCTTTGTGCTTAATTCAAAACAACAACAAACAATGGATCTTTGCTATGATAATTTTGTTGTATTTCTTCATTTTATTGTTAAATGCCTATTTGTTATATTGAGTTCATTTCTTGCCTGGTCTGTGACTGCTTTGTTATTTACTCCAATACCACAAACACTACAAAATAAAAACTTCTTAAAGTGTTATAATTACCACCAAAGTTGTGAAAAATGCAATTTAATCTTTCTACCTTTCTAAGTGACTTTATTCTCATTAGCTCATCTTTATCCTCCTGTTGGCTGCTGCCGTGTACGCCATCGAGCTGGACACTGCAGAAACCTACGCAGTTCCTGTTAGTTATATTCAGGGTCCTGCTCTTCTTGCTGGTGGAGCCCACGCTGCCGGATACGGAAATAGCGGCTATCTGAACACTGCTGCTGGGGCCGCTGGTCTCTCTGCTCTTGGCGCTCGTTCTCGTTGGGGTCTTGCTGGTGCTGGAGCTTCTGGTCTGAGGGCCAACTCTGCTCGTCGTAACCTTGGTGCAAGTGGTGCAGCTGGTGCCTCTGGTTCCATCTGGAATGACCGAGGTGCTTGGGCCCGTAATAAGGGATCTGGCTTCCAGAAATCATATAGCTTTGACAAACAGGCTGGCACTCGTGACATCGGTGGTGCCCAAGGTGCCTGGGGAAGCGCAGCTGGACTGAGAGACGACTCTGCCTCTGGTGGCTTAAATGCATACGGTCGTTCTGCCAGCGGTGCCTACGGTGCTAGGGGTCTTGCTGCTGCTAAGGGTTCCTCTATTTACGGCCGTTTGGCAGCTGGTCAAGCCGGATATGGAGGTGTCGGTGGGACGAGCTACATCCAAAGGCCTGGCTATTCTGGTCTTATCCTGCACTAAGTACTGTTTTCTCTTTTTCAGGTCAGTGTACAGTTCATGATTATTAAGCTATACTATACTTGTTTGTGTGGTTAATATACAATTAGTATATAATGTGTATTTTGTTGTAGCGGGTTTCCTAAAAACATTGTCTGGCCTTCTAATAAAATCTTTATCAACTTCGCGTTGGGATTGAAATATCCGTTAAGACAATTAGAAACTTCACTTACTCAGTACTAATAAATTTACGTTTAATTTAGGGAAATTAAGAGGATGATGTAACATAAAATATCATTTGACTTCATTAAAACATAATACAGTTATTATCAGAAACAAAAATAATGAAGTAAAAGTTTCGTTTGCTTGTTTATTATTATTAAATACAAAACTACGTAAAGAGCTCTTTTTGCAGTACCCACCAATAGGTTTCTAGCATGGTGAGCCTTGAGTGAGACTTTCTGTTGAGTGGAGTTGTTAATTTAGTTATTTTGTAACTTGAACTGGCAGACAAAAGTATTGAAGCACGTTCATATTGAATGCTGTCTAAATAACATCAAACTTATAACATCTGAATTTCGTTTGTAAGTTCTAGAAGTAACTATAAGAAGAAGTTAAGTTTTTGCTCAGAGCAGAGGATATATAATGGTCATCTGCACTCTGTTTACCACAGGCAATCGAATCCCAGATTTTAACATTGAAAATCTTGAACTTACCGATGGCCCAGTGAAAGTCAACGACATTTGTATCAGGAACTTTCTACTAAGCTGCACCTAATTTTCTGAAAGTAAAACTACGTATAATTCAAATTTCCAACAGAATACAGATCTATTTTAACGACATGTCATTCTCAACCAAAAGGCCCGGCATGGCTAGGTGGTCAAAGCACTCGACTCGTAACCTGAGGGTCGCGGGTTCGAACCTCCGTCACATAAAACATGCGCGCCCTTTCAGCCCTTTTGTATGTCAGATGGCATAGCGAATGCTGGTATTAGGCGAAATGCGTCCTCGGCAATGGATATGGCAGATGTGGAATGGTTGACATATTATACATATTATTCTTTGCGTTCAGTAATTAGTTCTTAGAATTATGAGGCACATTGGTTCTTTAAATCGGTTTAACATAACTCTACGAATATTTTGCTCAAATATATATATCGGGATTAGAATACAAAATATGTCGAAATAGAAGTTAAACTCAGACTTGTATACGTATACACTATAACAAAAAATCGAGAGTCGCCGGTTCAAATCCCTGTCGCACTAAACACGTTCGCTCTTTCAGCCGTGAGGGCGTTATAATGTTACGATCAATCCCACTATTCGTTGGTAAAAGAGTAGCCCAAGAGTTGGCGGTGGGTGATGATGACTAGCTGCATTCCCTCTAGTTTTACACTGCTAAATTAGGAACGGCTAGCACAGATAGCCCTTGTTTAGCTTTTCGCGAAATTCAAAACAAACCAAACCAATCCCAAACAAAAAAATAAAAAAAACAGAACTAGAAATATCAACATTAGTAAGATTTTTCTGAACTTAGGAAACTAGTAATATATATTTTAAATCGTGGATATTTTGATAGTGTGATATAAATTCAGATTTAAAACATCTTCAAATAATCTTGTAACAACCTGCTTCTGCTCTGTAAGATAAGCGAAGTTAGTATACAAATTAAGTGAACTTAACGTAGAGATTAGGTACAGTTTAAAATGAATAAAATAAAATAACAATAAATATAAACAAGAACAACTTATATAGATAGGTTTATTTTTTTAAATAAAAATACAAATGAAATAAATATATTTGGTTTTTTCTAGGTTCCAAGACAATCGAACTTCGCTACTCCAGTTGTTCTATAATGCTATTTAATTTCAACATGTCTACTACTAATGTACTTTTCTAGTTTTCGTTCTCTACTATCTCCTTCTTTACAACTCAAGCTACGTAAACCTGTTTCTTTCAGAATCCTGTACCTTCTTGTATTGAACTGTAATTTGACAGTGTAATTGTTCTTCTATTTAATTCTGTTATTTAAAAAATAAAGAATAATATATTTCTCATTCATCATTTCAGTGTCATTCATATTACTCAAAACACTAATCAGATCACACTATTGTTATTTACCTAGTATATTAACTGATGAAGAGCACTTAAAGTTCCACCTGGTTTTTAAAATATGTACTAATGTGAAAATATAAACACTTGAAATTCAAAATAACAAAGATAATAAATAATGTAAACAAGACGCTCTGACATCGTGAGGAGATGGAGTGTATTAATTATAACAAAACATAGTTCGTAGTTTAATGTTATTTCGCACTTTATTCGGTAGTTTTCTGTATTCAGATACTTGTACTTGAAATGAAAGTTTTTATTAATATTAAATTATGTTGTTTTTAAAAATCAATAGATATTATACTTCCTTAAAATGCTTGGGGCCCGGCATGGCCAGGTGGGTGGGTGGCGTGCGACTCGTAATCTGAGGGTCGCGGGTTCGCATCCCCGTCTCACCAAACATGCTCGCCTTTTCAGCTATGGGAGCGTTATAATGTGAACGTCAATCCCACTATTCGTTGGTAAAAGAGTAGCCCAAGAGTTGGCGGTGGGTGGTGATGATTAGCTGCCTTCCCTCTAGTCTTACACTGCAAAATTAGGGACGGCTAGAGCAGATAGCCCTCGAGTAGCTTTGCGCGAAATTCAAAAAACAAACAAACAGTAAAGTGCTTGAAGCTGAGAAAGTTCTCTCTCCATCTTTGTCTCTTCTGTTTGTTCCTCTGTACTAAATAAAACTTTAAGACACAGCAATCGTTACTTAAAACATTATCTTTTTCGCTTATTACTTTATCTTGTTTTATCTAGTTGGCCTAACGAATGAAATTATTTTTAAAATTTGTACAAGCACTGTATGGAAATTGTTGCTACATTTACATCCATTGATAAAAAAATTGTATATTTATACGTCTGTACATTAACTTCTATGTATCGTTTATGAAGAAGCATTTTATTTTATTTACAAAAATAGAATTAATCATTAACATAATCAGATGACCAGCGAATCAAATGAATCAGATGAATGTACCGTAGAAGACGTTTTTATTTTTTTAAAGAAAGCGCTAAACTTCTTCTAGTGATTAACGTGACGGGCTGCAGATAGCAGGGTTCAGGTTTAGAAACATGATGTCACTGAATGTGCACCTCAGTTTCAGCTTTTATTTGAAACATTACAGTGGATTTGTCTATTTAATTTAAAGAAGAGATAGAAAATAGTCTGTTGCAGCCATACTTCTGACTGGTAAGCTTTTTTCTGGTCTGTAGTTTTATTTTGCTTGTTTTGAATTTTGCGCAAAGCTACACGAGGGTTATGTGTGCTAGTTACGTAATTTATCAACGTAAGATTGGAGGGAAGGCAGCTAGTCATCACTACTTACCACCGACTCTTGGGCTACTCTTTTACCAACAAATAGTAGAATTGACCTAACTTTATAACGCTCCCACGATTGAAAGGGCGAGAATGTTTGGTGCGAGCGGGATTCGTTTCCGCCACTCTCAGATTACGAGTCGAGCGCCCTAACCACCTGGCCATGTATATCACACACGTGAAACATTTTTTATATCTCACTTTACCTTAATGCACATCACACACGTACAACATTTTTATTTCACTTTACCTTAATGTATATCACACATTTAAAACATTTTTATCATACTTTACCTTAATATATATCACATATTCATAAAGTTTTATATCTTTATATACTTTAGCTAGGAACATCCTGAATCCTGTCGCGGGCATGTGCTAATCAGCCCTGAGCGCTATTTTTTGCACTGTGGATCTATCTAATAAGCGATCTGCGGTTACATCGAGTAATTGCATGTTGTCCTACTTTATCGTGCAAGGAAAATGTTCCAGTGACTATCACACGAAGAAAACTATTTCCAGGTTTTTGAGGTCTGGTTTTCTTATCGATTAGTCTCAGACAGAAGTTGAACTGCAAAAATATTCGCTATAGAACTTACATCTTCGCTATTTGTATCCCTGTCTAATGAACTTGCTTCTCCTGTTTTTGTTCACTTATCATTTTATTTATCTATAGTCATTTTAAGTTTCATTTCACAACGCAATCCTTCTATCACTTATTTATCAGCTCGTTGTCTTTTTTTCTCAGTTAGTATTGTCTCGTTTTACTTTGAATTTCAACATCACGTCTTACAATTATCATTTTGCCATAAAATGTCGTTATATTTGTTCTCACACATAATAGATTCTCGAATGTCTAGTGGTTTTGGAGATCAGATAACTGTGTGTTTGTGTGTTAGATATAACCGTGAAAGTACCACGTAAAATATCTTGAGAGATACGATCATAAACGTACGATAAAATTATAACGTCTGTCGAAACGTCTTTAAATAAAGCATCTAGTGCTCAAATTGAGCATTTAATTAAATATATGAACAAATGTTTTGCCGAATAAAGAATTTAGTGAAATTGTCTCTGTTAGATTTTGAAAGTTGTTTTTTATTGTTACACAGTTTAGAACTGTATTTGTAGATCAGTAAATACTGATATATATTATTCTGTTCACAGTGTTCGAAACTGCGGACGATTACTTTTTAACAATGTCATAAGAATAAATAAGATTCTATATTTCTCTTCTATTCATAATATGAATTATGTTTAAGAATAAGTATTTTACCAATGCTGGAAATAATCTTATATTATCGACGGTAACTTTTATAATGTTTTCCAACTTGATGTTTTATGCTATCTTGACGCTGACTTTATTAGAATATAACATCTGAGACTTGTAGCCTCTTTCAGTGATATCTAACCCATGAATTAATCTGTTCTATTTAACACAGGCTATTGTAAAGAATAAAGTTATCACTGCTTTGTTTCCGAAGTTTTTAAAACAGTAGTTACGATAAAGTGTAAAATATGACATTATCGTAGTTTCATAAACTTGTGCCTGAAACTACAGAATTCTGAGCGCTTACGACTAGATTTAAAATGATAGCTACTGTGGCTCAAATTTGAAACAACTATTATTTGTTAGATACACATTAACAGTTTGTATTTGTATATTCATTGTTTTTATGTTAAAACATAGAACAAATTATAGCAGTCTGCTCTGTTGATTTTTTGTATTTTTGGAGTTTCAAGAAAATAAGCTCCAAATTCAACGTGTATTAAAAGTGCTTATACCTTGTCTCTAGTGTGTAATATAACATTGGTAAAATGTCAACATCAATGTGTGGTTAACATACTGGGTTGTAGATTATTTTATAGTTTTATTGTTTTGCTTTAATGACGGTAAATGTCATGATAATTGTTTTAAAAATACATTGAAACTTCAATCGCTAAAACAAAGATATTTATTGCAAGTCAACAATAACTTAACACAAAGAATGGAACATAAGAAAAAAAGAACAGTTAGAAATCAGACTTGAAAGTTGAAAATAAAACTATAGGTGGCAGTAAAAGATAAGAAAGAGAAGAGAAAGAAACATGATAGAAGCAGACATTACAGTAACATTAGAAACAGGAAGATTGTGTATTTGTTGGGATTGATGTTTCAGGTCGAATTTCTTGTTAACCCTGAAAAAAGAAATTATCATTACTTTTATACTGTCAAGAATAACAATAAAAACTATGACAACGTATTCGTTGTACTGTATCATCAATAAAACTTTTCTCTTAAAACTTTTAAATTTAAAAACCATTATTATATCAATTAAGAAAAAAACAACGTGTTCATTGGCATAGACTGTTTAGCGCCCTCTAGCAGGGCTACATTGATTGGGTACCTACACAACAAACTATTATTTGAAATAATTGATTATATACTGTATGTAGTGTACTATATGATTTAAAACTAACGAAAGAAAATCCTCAATAGCCGCGGAACTTGAAATTCTTTTAAGCAGAATTAAAGTAAATTAACATATGAGTCTTCGTATGTAGTCAAATGCATGAATCAAATGGTTAGACCTCCTATGTCCTAAACTGTAATTAGATTTCAAAGATGACAGAGCTATGAGCTAAATGTTTGTGCTTAACAAACTAAGCTTTATTTAATGAATCGTAATTCCACGCTTGAAATAAAGAAGCAAATAACAGATCTTATTTAATAAACGAACATATGTCATATATCAAAATTAACAGTACAAACTAGTGTACACTTTTTTATTATTTAAATACATACTAGGTTGGATAACAATGTCCTTAACTCATATGTTAAACACATGTAATTAGTAAGGTTTAATAAACGTGACCTTTTACTGACCTGGAGAAGAAAAACAGTACTTAGTGCAGGATAAGGCCGGAAAAGCCAGGACTTTTGATGTAGCTGGTTGCGCCAGTACTTCCATATCCGGCTTTTCCAGCTGCCAAACGACCATATGCAGAAGAACCCTTAGCGGCAGCAAGACCCCTAGCACCGTAGGCACCGCTGGCAGAACGACCGTAGGCATTCAAGTCACCAGAGGCAGAGTCGTCTCTCAGTCCAGCTGCGCTTCCCCAGGCACCTTGGGCACCACCGATGTCATGAGTGCCAGCCTGTTTGTCAAAGCTATATGATTTCTGGAAGCCAGATCCCTTATTACGGGCCCAAGCACCTCGGTCATTCCAAGTGGAACCAGAGGCACCAGCGGCTCCACGTGCACCAAAGTTACGACGAGCAGAGTTGGCCCCCAGACCAGAAGCTCCAGCACCAGCAAGACCCCAACGAGAATTTGCACCAAGAGCAGAGTGACCAGCGGCCCCAGCAGCAGTGTTCAGATAGCCGCTATTTCCGTATCCGGCAGCGTGGGCTCCACCAGCAAGAAGAGCAGGACCCTGAATGTAACTAACAGGAACTGCGTAGGTTTCTGCAGTGTCCAGCTCGATGGCGTACACGGCAGCAGCCAACAGGAGGATAAAGATAAGCTGGAAAACATTCATTTATAAAAATACTTATATTTTCTCAGAACATAATACTCAAAGCGTGTTTGTTTACAAGTGTTAAAAACACACTTACTTTAAAGCCAACAGTGTGCGTCACGATAAGAGAAACAAACAATAACATAAATATTTGTTGCAATTAACATTTATTTGAAGATGCTTCACAAAATATCTTTATTAGTTTGTTCTTAATCAGCCATAAAGAAGTGTAGTTTCACGATGTTTAGATATCTTGCAAAAATAAATGCTTTGAAAATAAACTTTTTATTCGAACAGAACATATAGACAAACACTGTGTAAATATGTACAGAAAAAATGTATTTTTAACTTACCACTTTCATGATAGTATAGAAGTAATTCTACGTTTGAAACAGCGGTGAAAACAAGTAATACTTCCATTTGCTGAGGAACGTCCTTATATACTTCCACAGCTTGCTAATACAGTAACCCTAGGGTGGAGTACTAGTAGTATTTCATTGACATTCACTCTACACTATTGAGGTCACTTTCAGTTTCAGTGAAAGACACTCCCTTTGCTCTTAGGGATAAAAGTGATATCTAAACAAGGTAATGTCCATGTGATCTATAGGTTGAAAAAAGTGTCTCAGTTAAGTTTCATCAGATTTCACTCTACATACAAAACTGGGTTATCTTGTTTTTACTTTCCTTTTTTGTAAATCGTGTGTCTTAACAAACCAACTCACTGTCATCAAAACCTAAATTATCTCATATATTTATTTATGTATATTTAAAATGAATCTACGAGTTATAACGTCAGAAATAAATTTCTGGCGCTTGAATTATTTCGCACGATTAAAATAAAATTGGATGTTTACAAAATATCATATGCCATAAAAGAGCATGTCAAAACTTTTTAACACGTTATACATTGATAATTATAAGTTAGGCCCGGCATGGACAAGCGTGTTCGCATCCCCATCGCGCTAAACATGCTCGCCCTTTCAGTCGTGGGGGCGTTATAATGGGACGGTCAATCCCACTATTCGTTGGTAAAAGAGTAGCCCAAGAGTTGGCGGTGGGTGGTGATGACTAGCTGCTTTCCCTCTAGTCTTACATTTCTAAATTAGGGACGGCTAGCACAGATAGCCCTCGAGTAGCTTTGTACAAAATTCAACAAAAACAATTATAAGTTATATTTACGCTTAAGAAAGCTATGAAGGAAGACCTCCAGTATATTCCCAAAACACAGATGTTTCGTAACTAACTCATTTGTCAGAAAAATCGTGGTACGTCATCACTAACATTTGTTATGATATATTCAAATTTAATACCATTAATGGAAGGGTGAGTAAAACATCTTATTTTTCCTTTGTATTAAAATAAAATAAAAATAAATCATAATTATTATTAGTGATATTTGTAAGAAACTGGAGTGTAGTCTTAAGACACTTAAAACTGGCAACTCAGCTTTCTTAATCCGGTTCAATAGCCCGCTGCTAGCACAGTGGTATGTCTCCGCATTTACAACGCTATGACCAAGGGTTCGATTCCCCTCGGTGGGCTCCGCCGATAGCCCGAGGTAGCTTTCCTATGAGAAAATACGCAATACACACACTCGTTTCAATACCCTTGTTCTAAATTTTGTCTTTCGTATAATATTACTATAATAGACGAAGCGTGCATGTTAATATCTATGTATGTAACCCAAACTCCTGTATCATCTACTGAATGACACCACAAACAAAACTATTATTTGGGTATTAAAGGTTTAGGTGTTTAGAACTGTGGTGACAACAATTTCCTTATCACAGAACACAGTTTTAAATAAAAGCACTTCTCACAACAACAATACTATATTCACTAGGACTGTACGTGAGGGTTTGATTTTTCTTTATTGATGCAATTTTTAAATGTATTACTGTGAAACTGGAATTCTTAAAATTATTATTTTTTTGAATTAATAACACCCCGGTCGCACCAAACATGCTCGCCCTTTCAGCCGTGGGTGCGTTATTATGTAACGATCAATTCCACTATTCGTTGGTAAAAGAGTAGCCCAAGAGTTGGCAGTGGGTGGTGCCTTCCCTCTAGTCTTACACTGCTAAATTAGGGATGGCTAGCGCAGATAGCCGTCGAGTAGCTTTGCGCGAAATTAAAAAAACAAACAAAAACAAATAACAAACTTAATACATAAAAACAATATATTTTAATACTACATTTAGCGGATTTACACCGCTAATATCAGGGGTTCGATTCCACTCAGTGGGCCGAGAAATTGTCCTCCTGGTTGGGGGTTGTGCAGTAGGCTAACAATTGTTGTTGTTGTTTTTATGGCCAAGCGCGTAAGGCGTGAGACTCGTAATCCGAGGGTCGCGGGTTCGCGCCCGCGTCGCGCTAAACATGCTCGCCCTCCCAGCCGTGGGGGTGTATAATGTTACGGTCAATCCCACTATTCGTTGGTAAAAGAGTAGCCCAAGAGTTGGCGGTGTGTGGTGATGACTAGCTGCCTTCCCTCTAGTCTTACACTGCTGAATTAGGGACGGCTTGCACAGATAGCCCTCGAGTAGCTTTGTGCGAAATTCCAAAACAAACAAACTACGTTTAGTAATTACTAGCTTAAAAATCTGCCAGAGGGCGGTGTTTCTGCTAGTACTAAACAGTTATCCAATCAACTGGTAGAATAAAAAAAATCCTGGCTTTCAATGAATCAAAGTATGTTTAATCTTTTAAATCTTGGTAATTCATTTGCATACAAATAACACTAACTGGTAGAAAGAGTTCCACGGATTTTTAGAACAATTGGAATGGTGCAACATTTATGACATCAGCCTGCGAGCACGTATATCTTCACTAATTCACGAAGATATAGTGCCAAAGTCTTACGTTATTTGTGTTTTACGAAAATGTAAAAAATAATCCATAATCCTTTAAGGGGTTTAATTCTCAGTACGAGTTGCTGTTTGCTTTGGTTTATCTACATCACAGATTCCAGTAGCAAAGAAATGTGAAATAACTAAATTCAAACAGTCAACAATCAGTCTTCAATGAACAAAACTTTCTGTTTTCACAGTTTGTTCTTAGATAATAGAATAAAATGGCGAGAGAAACATTAAATCAAAATAATCATCGAATAGTCTGAACACAATATTCGTTCCTAGCGGCCAATCAGTTTAGTCTTTTAACGTTTTAACATGTTTTTACAATCTATACATTTTAGTGCTGAGCTCCTGAGACTTCTGTTTCAGCATGCTAAACCTTATGATGAGTTCTTGTATTGAGATTATTTTGCCAATTGTAACTTAAAAGCGATCGTATTTGAAACGTTGTTAGTGTGCTAGAGAACTGGATTGGATAAGTTAAAAATTATTATTCCTTTTATTGCGATATTTTATTATATTACATTCTTCCAGTATTACAAAATAAGAATTCAAGATTGCAGTAAGTGTAAATATTTGTTTTACACACTTAATCAAGAATTCAATATTGGCTTAGAAACAATAAGAATGAGGGATCATTTGAAATGCTTAAGATGTCATTTTATCAGGTTAAAGACATCCAATTATTTAGCTTCAAGAATGGAAATGAACATGATGCTTTAAGACACAATTTATTTAACAACACTGACTTCTTTTAAAATATAAAAAGTTTCTAACAAATTATTTACAAGTCTTTAAATGGTTGTGGCTCTTCAATTAGTAGATATATTTGTTAGCATAATTTTTATAACATAATTGCTCAAAGGTTTATGCAAATGCAAACAAATATAAGATATTATTATGGAATATATTAATTTACATTTTGCAACAAAACCAGGACAAACTTATTAGCGAAGTTCTTTACCCAGTGGAAGTTGAAAAGAAGTATGGATGAATGTTAAATGTAATACGATGTTTCACTTTTATCAAAGTAGTGAATAATTTATTTCTTTATCTCTTTGAAAACGTCTGTTCCAAATTAATGGTTTTTGAAACGCGAAGCTTAGAGCTGTAATCTTTCGCATCCGTTCCTTAAATACGTAGTTTAGTACAGTGGTCATAATTATACATTTTTTAGTGATTTGATCAATACACACTTTAAGTGCTCTGGTCAATTCCAAAATTTGGGGCAAATTTGATTAAAAGGTCTATCATATAGATTAATCCAAAATTCACTTTCCTTTTATCTTGTAATTTGCTTATAAAACTAAATGACAACTATCAGTTTTTATGGTAATGTATTTGATTTTTAAAATAAGTCGTCAAAAATTAGATACGTTACACTGTGGAGAGTATAATATATGGAAGTTATTGAGATTGTCTCTATAAAAAGTAATTTGGTACAATACGTATTTGCCAACTGAATGTCAAAAATATAACTATTTCGCAGGGCTTTGGTGGATCTTTACCAAAATTGATGTGGAAGTTCATTAGGTCTATCCGGAGACATATACAATTTTTTTTTGTGTATTGCGTTTTGCAGTTTTTATGGGCAATATTTACCACTACTTCGCCCCCTGTTATTAATCATGAATTTACTTAGTTTCCGTCCAGGGGGCGGATACTCCAACTAGTTTTATTTACAATACTTTGTAACTTTACAAAGGTTTAACGAATCTGTCAACTCCTTTTAGTTGAATATTAATAGTCGACTTGGTTGTCTAGGTGGTCAGGTGTGTATTTTCACGTTCCACCTTAGCATTATAACTTAGTTTGAAAATTTTGCTAAGTTTCGCGTGATACACTATTTCACCTTCAAACATAACTACAACGTTAATCTATATCTAGAGTAAAGTGAGTTCATTCGTGATGCAGATCTTATAACTCATGTTTGCAAACTTATTACATCGTAAAAGTTTACGTCATGCACAATGGAGTACAGTGCAAGTGAAGTAATTTTCATTTCATTAGTGAAGAATTTATAACTTGCGTTTCACACCCATTATGCTGTCAAAGTTTACATTTCATATATTGGTAAACTGTATAAAAGAAATCACGTCTTTTCATTTACGCAGACTTTGTAATTCACGTTTCACATTTATCACACTGTCAGTTTACACTATGCACAATGATGTACTGAGCAGAAGTCATGTCTTTTCCTTAGTGCAGACTTTAAAACTCGCGATTCTAATCTATCATGCCTTTAACGTTTACATCAAGTACAATGATATACTGTGCAGAAAAGCCAAGCATTTTCTTTATTAACACAGATTTTGTTCCTGGATAGTGTGTGTTATTTTTTAATTGCTTATTTTGTAAAAGTACAGAAAATAGCCATTATTCTCTTCAAACTTTGCTTTTGTGACCTGGATAACGAAATTTAGAAATTAACCTAAGACTAGCAAATTTGGACATTTTCATTTACATAAGGTCTGAATAAAACAAAATATGAATCAAGATTTACATGTATTTATACTAAAGTTATACAAAAATGTTTAGAAGTGAGTAGTTTTTCGAGATTTGAGACTGTAATGTAAATCACTTTCACGTATTAGCCCCCAAAAATGGTTTCCTATCATGTTTTCGTTATACGCTCCCAGGTCACAAAAGCAAAGTTTGAAGAGAAAAATAGGTCTTTTTCATTTACTTTAGGCATAAGCAATTGGGAAATAACACGTTCTGTCCAGGAACAAGAAAAAGTAAAATTTTTGTTACATAGTGTAATTATAACTAAACCATCATGTCGAATGTGTGAAAAGCACTGTACATGTAATTAGAATATAATTCTTCATTACTTGTGAATAAACGCCATGATTTTCAACATACATTTTAAAAACAATTTGTTTGTTTGTTTATTTAAAATTAATCATAAAGACACACGATGCTATCTGTGCTCTGCTCACTACGGGTATCAAAACTCGATTTTTAGCGGTGTCAGTCCGCAGACATACCGCTGTGCCACTGGCAGGCTCTTAAAACCCACATAATTAAATAATTTCAGGTTTTCCTACTGATATGGTATACAGAGAACTACTTACTGTACTAGTTTAAGTTTTATTGACACCCAGCTTTATTACTGATGTTTTATATCCTTCGGTAACTCAATGGTAAAGCTTGGCAGATTATAACCACAGAATATGGAATCTGATCTCCACGAATGATGTATGGTAGACAACCTATTGCTGACTTCCAATAATAGTTTTGATACCCCTGATGGGATGAGCACAGATAGCCTAGTGTGTAGCTTTCTTTTTTCTTATCATCAAATAAATACACAAAACAGCTTTAAATTATCACAGTTATTTTTATGAAATATTAGAATTAATTATTCCAACATAATTTAGCTTAATGATTTTGTACAGTTCTTGTTACTTAAGTTAAACAAATACTTTTTGGAAAGTTCAATATAGTATATTATTTGTTACTGTTAGAATCACGTAAAACAGGTTTTAGTTTCTTTTTTACTGGTGTTGTTGCACACGTAAGCATCATTCATATTTTACATGTCTTTAAATACACCAGTTTTCACGAGAGAGAGGATTCCATCATTTCTCCTTAATGTGAAGTTGTATGTAAAATAATTCCTTGTAGTAATAGCCTATAGAAAAATACCAGTAGGCTTAAGCATGGGAATATTATAACTGTAAAAATAAAAAACGTTTCGAAGCTTTGATCTTGATTTGTTTTGAATTTCGCGCAAAGCTACACGAGCCTTACCTGTTGTAAACCTATTGGACGTAAGTAATATAAGCTATTACATATAAATAACGAAAACATTTTTGGAAAAAAGTAAGTATGATGTAATGATTGTAATCAGGGTAAGGATGAATACATAAAACATTACAAACATAAGTAGCCAGTAAGTACTGGCTTATGGTTATTAGTCACCATAAGACTGTGAACTAGTATTCAGTTTAAATGTTTTCATTCAAACCTGAAGTTATGCAACTGATATGAATTCAAGACTATTTGTAGATAAAAGTTATTGTTGGATATAATTGGCTGTTCATATTGTTATTTTTGTATGGTTTTGTGTATTCATCCTTATCCTGTTTCATTGTTTTTTATCACTGCTATCCTTACATCGTATTTAATTTTTTAACATTTGTTGTAGTTTTGTGATATATATTGTTAATATATCAGTTTTATCAGTTTCTTCATTGCACTCGTTAAATGACCTCAGATATTGATAATATCCATACAGTTGGTTACAGTAGATTATTAATCATCACAGATCATATTCTTGACTTTGTATGACTTAATGTTGAGAAACCTATAGTAAGGAAAGCGCGCATAAAAATGTGTAGTTGTGTCACCCTATATTCATGTTAACGTTAGTTTTGGCTCTACCAACCCAACATCATTTCATTATTACAAAATGTTTTATTACTTGTTTTGTGATGTGTTTTTTTCCTAACTGAAAGTTAATGTATTCTATGAGCTCATGTAATAAAAGTCAACTGTACTTCCACAGGGCAGATGCCCATGATTTGGGCTGTATGGCAGTCCTTAATGTATAACATCATTCAGAAATGAGCTAAAATTCTATCTCTAACATATTCAGGTTGAACTAAAATCTCTCACAAAGTTTCAAAGAAATTCGCACATTTAGTGACGCTAATCGCAAGTTTTTGACTCCCATAGTACATTGTAGTAAACTAAGAAAATGTACACATGGTATTGCGTTGTTGACTTAAAAGCTTGACCTCTTATTAAGATCAAGTATAGTTTGTTGTGTTCTTGACTATTCGTTCTAATTCTTAGTCTTTGTTTTCAGAGTAGATACGAGAGCCTTGACTGGCGTCAGTGAGATAATACTTATTACCTTTATCAATGGTACTCTACTGCTTTCAGTGAAGATTGATTACATTAACACTCCTACGAAATTTGAGGCCTAATAGGCCCCTAATTGAAAGGTTATTAATATTAGGCTAATAATTTTGTATTTAAATGAAATTGCCATTAACTGACCCTATCCCTTTATATTTTAAGGAGCAATAATATTTTGACTTTTCAGACATTTGCGAAATAATATTTAAAGAATTTTTTTAAAACATCCACTAAAGGTATTTTGGGGCCTATTAGGCCCCAGATCAAAACATAAAAAATGACTTTATTTATTTCCTGAATAATTCTAGAACAGGCCTGGGCAACCGAAAAAAAGCAAATTATAGTAAAAATATATTAATTTTACAACTTCTTTTCACAAGATGGATATTTAGGATAATAACTCTACTCCAACAATAATTTTAGACGGTCCTGATTATTGCCTAGTTTGCCCACGCCTGTTCTAGAACATTCTAGAAACTTTACAGAAGTATTTAGAATAATCTAGAATATTCTTGAATTCTAGAATATGAAGAATCCACAAACATGAAATCTTCAAACCGTGTCGATCTCTTGATGAAGCTGTACATTTACTGACAAAACCATCCGACGATGAAAGTGAACATGATAATGTCGAAGACTACTCTGAAAGTTGTGATGATGCCGAAAATGATGAACAAATCGCGCCGTATCCTTCTGAAAGTGAAGAAAGTAATCAAGAAGATCTTACTACGATGCCAGTGAACGAACTTTTGTCCAAAGATAAGAATTTTAGTTATTCAACAACACCTTCAAGGATCAACAGGAGAACCGCAGCTCTCAATATATTCAATGAGAACCCAGGCATTACAAGGCAAGCTGCTCCAAGAGTTTCTACACCATTCGAAACATTCAAAATTTTCATTTCTGATAATATGATGGAACAGATCATTCACTCAACAAACACCGTCATGAAAGAACCAATTTTTTGAAGAAGACCTCTGGAAATGGATCGCAGCTAATCTTTTTCTTGGAATAAGCAAATCCAAAAATGTATCGATAGACGAAATGTTTTCAACCGAATTCGGTTTGCCATTTTTGCGAAAACTGATTACACAAGACAAATTCAAAAAAATGTGCTCAAAAATCAGATTTGACATCCACTCTCAAAGAAATAGAGAAATCAAAGATGCCGCCATCTCTGGAGTCTGGAATTTTTTCATTGAAAATTGCAAAAACAGTTACAACCCAAGCGAATACCTGACAGTGGATGAACAACTATGTAACTTCAAAGGAAGAGTTGGCTTCAGAACATACATTCCGACAAAGCCAGGCAAATACGGAATAAAGATTTGATGCCTAACAGATGCAAAGACAAGTTACCTCCTCAACGCTCAAATTTATACTGGAAAGGTTGGAAATACGACAGAAACAAATCAAGGAGAAAGAATAGTCAGAGAACTGAGTCAGCCATTTCTTGGAAAAGGAAGGACAATAACGACAGATAATTTCTTCACAACAATGACACTTGCCAAGTACCTACGAACAAAAAAGAACAGGACTTGTTGGAACCATACGGAAATCAAGAACCTTCCTGCCTCCTGAAATAAATGCCAAATCTAGAGAGTTATCACCAAAGTTTTTCTACCATGATGACATCACTCTTCTCAGGCACTCAGACAAACCAGGAAAATATGTGCTACTACTGAGTTCTCAGCATCAGTCTGGTGAAGTAGAAGAGAATGGAAAGCCCAAAATCGTCAATCTTTACAATGCAACGAAGGCAGGTGTCGATACTCTCGATCAACTGGTGAGATATTATACAACAAAGAGGCGATCAAAGCGCTGGTCAGTCTGCATATTCTATAACATACTAGATCTTGCTGCGTTCAATGCTTTCGTTCTATACTCGACAAAACATCCAGAATTTCTTCGTCAATATAAATCAAGAGCCAGAAGAGAATTTATACGGCAATTGGTGCTTGAAATCAAAGAAATTTACTGCAAAGATAATGACAAAACAACCTCATGTGAACCGCCTGCAAAGAGGGCAAAAAGAGGACGATGCCATTTGTGCGGCAGATCAAAAGATAGACAGTCGAAAATTGTTTGCTCAAATTGTAAAAAAAATGTTTGTCAGAGCCATTCTAAAGTTGTTTGTAATGAATGTTGCTAAATCACTGTGTTTCTATTGGAAAAATATATGGGGCCTGATAGGCCCCAAAATCACTTTAGTGGATGTAAATATTTTTTTCGTAGGAGTGTTAAAGTTGGACAGATAGTACTGTAGTTTCTAGATTAAACCCAGTCTTCAACCGATGAAAGTGCCATCTAGCTGATTCAAAAGTTTGTTTTACAGTCTTCAATCTTTCTTTCACTTCTTTGAAAGATATCGACTAATATAACATAACTTTTCTCTGAATACATTTCTCTGGCAGAGCTTGTTGCACATCACTAGCAGATGAGATTTTATAATTAAGATTCTTACAGATATAATTTCCTGTCACGGTCATAAGACCTTCTGTACCTCCTGGGAGTAACATGGTGCATACAATTCTTAATATACTCTCTCAGATTGCAGCAATCGATTGTTCATGTCAATAACACTGGAACTTGATGCCTTCCGTCCAGCTTCTTCATTTGAAAAGCTTGATGTCGCTGTGGATTCGACACCAAAGAATTACTGAATTCAATAGACACCGTCTCCAC
Organism: Tachypleus tridentatus; assembly: GCF_004210375.1. Lineage (NCBI taxonomy): Eukaryota > Metazoa > Arthropoda > Merostomata > Xiphosura > Limulidae > Tachypleus > Tachypleus tridentatus. The sequence goes on along the minus strand of NC_134835.1, from coordinate 76,278,787 downwards.
ACCTTGTTGGAGTACTAAAACCACACCTTAAACGTCTTCCTTTCACGTTTGAGTTCTTGGATGATCTGTGTCGTTTCTTCGGTGTTACGAAACCCAAAGAACCCTCAGAACTATCATTAGACATTTCATCTTCATCACTCTCTAAAAGAACAGTGTAATCAATCCTTCCTTTGTTTTCTTCCTACGTGCCATTAATTTTCACTGCGATTCTTTCACACCTGCTTCTCGTGCCATTTTGACCTCTGGTTCTAAACCGTTGCATCTACACTGACATCAAAGTCATTTCCAACAAGTACCACATATACACACTTTGTATACAAGCCATTTTCTTCATTTTCTATACTAACGTTGCTTTATCAATACAAGATCAGTACACTTACTCACTAAATGTCGAGTGTATTTTGATATCTGTTTTATGATCAGCTGTGGATCTGGTTTTCACAAAGATTTTGGCACTCACGTGCTTTTTTTTTGTCGAATCACGTTTTGATAAAAGTGTTAGCTTATAAACAAACGTTCTGGAATGACTTAAAAATTAAGTTCTGCAAAACCCTGAGTGTCTGGACCGTGGAAGCAATGTTAAAATTATAGTTATTTTTATTCTTTGTTTTGCCTTCACTTCATACATAAGTGTTGGCTCTCTAAAGACACCCGTTATATGGTGTACAAAACACTGAGTATTATACATGCTACACTAACCTAATGTTCATCTATTGTTGATTAGTAAATCCTATTTCATCCTGTACTTAAGCTTAATTTCAGGGAGTATTGATAATGTCGTTTATATTAGTGTTATGATTTTTCAGCCTGTTCCGGAGTACTCTTAAAACGCTTCCATGTCGTACTAAAGCCATAGTGAAAACTTTATACATTTTTTGACTAATATTGGAAAAGATAAAAGAAAGCTGAACACTTTGGTTCTTTAGCTAGTTCCAAGTTCTCTACTTTAGCAACACTTTTTTGGTGATATTGAAAATCTCACAAGATGTGAAACACTTGATAATGACAGTTAGGTACTCTAAAATAAAGTTGTAACACAGCTACACACTAATAAATAGTGTGCTTAGTGATGCATATAATATATGGACATAGCTAATATAACTTATTTTACACATATATAATATATGGACATAGCTAATATAAATTATTTTACACATATATAATATATGGTTTGTTTGTTTTTTGAATTTCGCACAAAGCTACTCTCGAGGGCTATCTGTGCTAGCCGTCCCTAATTTAGCAGTGTAAGACTAGAGGAAAGAGAGCTAGTCATCACCACCCACCGCCAACTCTTGGGCTACTCTTTTACCAACGAATAGTGGGATTGACCGTCACATTATAACGCCCCCACGGCTGGGAGGGCGAGCATGTTTGGCGCGACGCGGGCTCGAACCCGCGACCCTCGGATTACGAGTCGAACGCCTTACGCCATGCCAGGCCTAATATATGGACATACCTAATATAAACAATTGTATACATATATAATATATGGACATACCTAATATAAACTAGTGTACACATATGTAACATATGGACATACATAATATAAACTGATATTTATGTATATATTAGTTGAACGCTGATATAAGATCAATTATATAAAACAAACAGACACACAAACAACATTGACTTTGTACATAAGGAGACAGAAGCACAGAACGTAAAATGTTTATATATCCATTTATGATTATATATTTATGTGTATTTGTGTACAAATACAACACTCTTACACATACAAATATAGATAACACACCATCAACTTAGTATTATACAAATATAGATGCATATTATTCACATGCATCATAGAACAATGGATTAAATGAGCAGCCATTTTTTCTGCCCATCACAACACATTAATAAAGAGTATGTTTGGTGATACACATAGTATATAGACATAGGCAATATAAACTATTGTATACACATGTAATACATAGACACTCATAATCTAAACTAAATCTACATAATTTTTAAAGACTTTTAGTTATTACGTTATTATTTTTCTTTAAGATTTTCACACACTAAGCCAATATAAGAAATGATTAAATTGCGTCCAAACTACCTCTTAACTATAGCCTTTAGAAAAACGAAACTCGACATAGCTATTTGTGTGGTTTTGTAACATTTACGTTTTTTTTAGTAAAACCTCATTATAAAATAGAACAGAACAGACATACGTGTAATAGTTTCATCATCATTACTTCAAACTGGGCCTTTTTTTTGTAAATTATTTGTAAACTCTAATAAATAGTTCTGCTTGTTTATCGTGCAAACTGTGCTACATCGTGAAACGGGTTTCTCACAGAATCAAAGCAAAGAGCGAATCGAGTTACATCAGCAGGAACCCACGCCCAAAGACTATTTCTGAAATCAATAGGTTGTAGCAGTATATCGGTCGGGGTAGAACTCGATTGATATAAGTTTTAAAATGTGAGGCTTAGTAGTTGGTAAGTGTTTATGAACGGCGTATCGTTAGAGGGATAATTTCACCTATATACATCTTCATAAGTCAAATTCCAACAAATAATCCGATCCGGTTGCAGTGCTGGTTTCAGACTTTCGTGTTATAGACCTAGTACTATAGTCGGTAGGACAGATTTAATTTTCCAACTGTCCAGATCCAATTATATAGTTCTAAGTTTCAGGCTTTAGAGGAAAAAAAACTAACAAAAAATAATATAACTGAACTCTTTATGTTAGGCCTTTTGGTGACTTAGCAGCAACTCTAAAGACTTATAAACGCTACAAATCGGATTTTAATACCTATCTTGGACAGAGAACAGACAAATTGTTCTGCAGCTTTCAACTTGTTAATAAATAAACAAATTATGCACATAATTGAATAATAAACCTATATTGTCGATGTGTCGAGAATAGTCAGTGAATTCGAAACCTCAAATAAATCTAAATAATTTTTAAAACTTTTAGCCATTACGATGTTGTTGTTGTTTTCTGTAGAATTGTCATACAGTAAGCCAATATAAGAAATGATTAAACTGCATAGATCTTGGCACATATTTGTTATATGGACCTATGGGAGCTGGTCTTTACCCCTTGTGTTGTTTTTTATTGTTAGATCAATGTCTGTTACTACTATGCCACATGATTAATTCTATAAACTGAACAATTAGACATCTCTATGGATAGAACATACACACATGTTCAGCCAATGACATAAGTTATCTTAAAGTTTAACACAACAAGATTTATCCAAAGTGTTATACATTTGTATATTTTGAAGGCTGTAATATACTTAAAGACTTAACTTATATGAACGCATCTATGTTTTACAGCAGCTATATTTATATATATTACCTCTGAGTAAGCTGGTAACTTAAGAGTCAATGAGTACAGAGTTATATGCGGGATTTTAAAAAAATGGTATTAAAATAGTAAAACTGTTTTCGATGGGTTTCCGGCACTTTTATTAAATAATCTTGTTTATATATATATATATATATATATAATTCTTTTTATCCATGAACAAAACCATCACTTATACTCAAACACTATGGTGAATTTATAAAATATTTTAATTTCATAACCCTATAGTAGTGTTCAATTATCAGTGATATATAACTCTGAGGAGAGGGGGCTATTTAGTGATGTAAACTCCCAGTTTAGTTCATGTAAAATCAGAGTCAAAAAGTTTTGGTGGTTTATTTTTTGAATGTCAATGACCAGTTTTCTCAAATGATTTTCTTATGTCAAGATTGGGGAATTTACTGACGATGTCATTCAGGATAAGGCGGCTGAATGTTTGAATTATTATGAGCCGAGAAGTGATTAGCTGAAAGCATTGGAGCTCGTGGCTGACTTACTGAGCTTTTACAAAAAATTTGTTATAGCCACTGTATTACTATTATTCAACATAACTAATATATATATATAAGTGACAACTTCGTTTTAATACAGGCTGCTTCTCAAATAGTATTAGAGGCTCAAAACATCGAGAGTGTAATATTTCTTATAACAAGAGGGGTGTTAAGAAAAATGGGATGGATTTTAAGAAAGAAGTAATATTTTCTTTCGCATATTCTAAATATGCATGAACAGTGGTTAAGTACTTTCGTTATTAGGTTGTTATATGTTCGTTGTTGATAGCATCATATATATCGTGTGCTTTTACTAAAGGAGGCGTACAACACCATTACGAAAGAGCAATTAGGATCATACAACGTGATGTAACGGCTATAAATGGAAAGATTGGATGAATGCTCTTTCCATATTTGTACATGCCTTTTAGGGATCTTCTGCGTAGACCAGACAAATTATGCTTTTAAAGCAGCTGTATGCAATCGTGTTTATAAACCACCTCTTAAATTAATGACGATGCACACGGAATAACAGGTAATTAGTTTTCTTGTTGTTCACGTGTTTGTTCATGGGCTGTAATATGATGTAGTTGGTCTACAGGCAATAAAATATCTTTGTTTTCTCTACACAACCATTGTATAAGACTGCCTACTTAGTTGTTTCTAAGTTCTGTAATAGTTTAAATTTATAATTTTGAAAATTTTTCATTGGTACTGTTTTTTGTATCCTATTAAGAATCTCTATGATTTCGCTTTACTTTGAAATTATCTAACGATAGAAACAGAAGTAGTGCATATTTATTTTGTTTTACTGCTTTATCTATGATGAATGTAACATCTAATGTTTTGTTATATGTTCCATTTTAGTCTTCACAACAATATTCTTTGCAAAAAAAGAAGAAAAATCTAATAGAAAAAAGGGTTAACTTAAGTTCAAATTAAACTTTTTACAAAAAAAGTTGACTATAAGTAACATTTACATGCTAACCATTATTCCGGGTTGTTCACTTGATGAAGTTCAATGAATATATTCAAACAATTTCGTTTTTCATGGAGCTGGATGTGGTCTAGTAATGCAGAGTGAAAGTCGATTATCAATATTCGATCATGTAGAAGTAGTCCAATGGTTATAGACAGGTAACGTTCCAAGAATGAAAGTCGGTTACCAATATTCGGGCATATAGAAGAAGTCCAATGGTTAGAAACTGGTACTTTAAATAGTCCCCCCCCCCCGGTATACTATGACTATGGGCTGGTTGCTCTTGTGTAGTTTTCCGCAAAATTCTGAAACAAAACCAATTAATTTATTTATATACAAAATATTACTCAGTTCCTGGTTATACTGTAAGTTCTGACGAGTGAAGAGGATTCGTACACACTTTGTTTCACTGTTTACGTAACTACGAAGAATCACCCGAATTTTTCTTTTTTGAATTTCGCGTGAGGGTTACTTGCGATACTCATCCGTGACTTAGATGTCCCCCCGCTAGTACAGCTGTGTGTCTCCGGATTTACAACGCTAAAATCAGGGGTTCAATTCCCCTCGGTGGGCTGAGCAGATAGCCCGATGTGGCTTTGCTATAAGAAAAACACACACAGACTTATAAGTGATAGACTAAACGGAAGACAATTAGTCAATACCGCCCACTGTTTTCCAGAAGTGTTATTAACCGTTTATTTTTAAGATTCCCTACTTTCAAGTAGCGAGAATTCTCAGTAACGGGATTAAGTGGTTAAGGCACTCGACTCATAATCTGAGGGTCGTGAGTTCGAATTCCAGTCACATCAAACATTCTCACCCTTTCAGCCGTAGGAGCGTTATAATGTAACGGTCAATTCCATTATTCGTTGATTAAGGAGTAGCCTACGAGTTGGTGGTGGGTGGTGATGACTAGCCGCCTTCCGTCTAGTCTTACACTGATAAATTAAGGACGGTTAGCGCAGATAGCCCTCGAGTAGCTTAGCGCGAAATTCACACAAAACTTTCTTCGAAATTCAGACCAAAGCTTGGATAATGTACAGCTTACTCATACACGATGTCCAACCTACACAACTCGCTTAATTAAAACCTTTGATGATTGTAATTAATACTCATGTTTTAATTATACAAAGAAGAACAAATCAAATAACCTAAATCTCTTCTAGTGCACCGTTTGTTCATGCACGATCACTAGCTTCCAGATAGTGATAACAACGCTTGTTGTACATTGATCTGTGGACCGATTATAATTGAACTATACAATGTATGATAATCCTAGTCATTTGTTAACTCAGTAGCGACCAGACATATATCAGTTATATACTTGTACTTGGAGCAAACGAACTCAACAGAAGCTGAAAATAATCTATAAGAATGATTTTCTCCTATTGTTGGAAAGTTGATAATAATGATATCAGATGTTTTTTGTGTTTTTAAGTTTCGCCCAAAGCTACATGAGGGCTATCTGCGTTAGCTTCTTAATCTGATATCTAATGCCTAATTTAGCAGTGTAAGACTAGAGGGAAGGCAGCTAGTCATCCCTACTCACCACCAACTCTTGGGCTACTCTTTAACCAACGAATAATGAGATTGACCGTCACATTATAACACCCCCACGGCTAAAAGGGCGAGCATGTTTCGTAAGACGGGGATTTGAACCCACGACCTCGGATTATGAGTCAAGCGCCCAAACCACGTGGCCCATGATGTTAGTAATTACGAGGGCTGTTAAAAAAATACGCGGACTCACGTCATAAAACAAAATGTACTTTATTTAGAAGTTACAGGTCTGGGATCCCTTCAAAGTACTCTCCTCCCCTATAACGCACGCACTTATCCCAACGGTGTTTACACTTGTTGAAACAGTCCTGGTACGCTTCTTTTGTAATGTCCTCCAGCTCCTTCGTCGCATTTGCCTTAATCTCGGGAATCGTCTCAAATCTTCTTCCTTTCAAGGGTCTTTTGAGTTTGGGGAACAAGAAAAAATCGCAAGAAGCAAGGTTAGGTGAGTAGGGGGGATGGGGAAGAACAGTGATCGAGTGTTTGGCCAAAAACGCACGAGTTCTGAGGCACAAATTTCGCAGCAACGCGGTGCATCTTCAATTTTTCGGTCAAAATCTCGTAACAAGATCCAACTAATATCCCACACTCTTCAGCAAGCTCCCTGACAGTGAGACGTCGATTTGCCCGCACCAGGGTGTTGATTTTGTCGACGTGTGGGTCGTCAGTTGACGTGGAAGGACGTCCAGGACGCTCATCATCTTCAATGGACTGTCGACCATCCTTAAAACGTTCATGCCACTTGAAACATGCCGTACGCTTCATAGCAACATCACTGTAAGCCGTGTTAAGCATAGCAAAAGTTTCAGTCGCAGATTTTTTAAGTTTAACACAAAATTTTAAAGCAAGTCGTTGCTCCTTCAGGTCATTCATTCTGAAATCCGCCAAACGAAAAAATCGCACTTCACTTAAAACCGCGTAGCTAATACACAAATAAAGATATCTGCAATCGGGAAATGGCGTCGTAATCAGCTGATCTGTGCAAACCTAGCGACACCAAGCGGATTCCCCTGGAACCAACTGGAACCGCGCAATTGAAACAGTCCGCGTAATTTTTGAACAGACCTCGTACAAGTGATGATTGATCTCATTCACGAGATATTTGTTATCGCCTGGAGATTATGATATCGTGTTACGTGATCTCCTGTAAGTCCAGCTAGAACGAGGATGGTGAATATTCCCAAGATGATCTTTTACACACCAAACACGTTTGTTTGACAAATAGTTTGTTCATACATGCCACCATCACATTTGATCTTAATAAACGCAGTATACTTATGCACAACAAAAATAAACTAGAAACATCACAACTTTAAAAGGATCACAATAATGTATTAAAACAGCACCAGGATTGTAGTTCAATTCTACGTGTTTCAGCTATCGTCAAGAAAAGCCGCGAGTTGAAAGTAATATAAAGAAGCGAATAAATTGCCACACAGATGTTTTTTTTGTGAATTTCGTTCAAAGCTACACGAGAGCTATTTATCAGCTTAAGACTACAGGGAAGGCAGCTAATCATCACTACCTACCGCCAAGTTTTGAGTTACTCTTTTACCAAAGAATAGTGGAATTTACTGACACACTATAACCCCCCTCCCACGGCTGAAAGGGCGAGCATGTTTGGTGTGACGGAGATTCGAAGTATGACGGAGTATCTTAACCATCTAGATATGATTGGCGCCCATACAGATGAACGCACGTAGATACAACACAACATGAAATATCATATACAAATTTGACAACCTAGGCCCCAATAACAATACAAAATTTATTTTAAAAAAAATTCCATAACAATTGGAACGTTTTTATTTTAACAACATATTCGGGCGTGTGTGTGTGTGTGTTTTCTTATAGCAAAACCACATCGGGCTTTCTGCTGAGTCCACCGAGGGGAATCCAACACCTAATTTTAGCGATGTAAATCCATAGACTTACTGCTGTAATTAAGCTGAAAACCAACGTTAATATATTTTTTATTAATAAAATGAATCGACTTTTCCATACGTTCAACTAACAGATACCTTATCCAGTTTTGTGTTCTTTTAATCCAAATTTCTAGTTTCTATATATTTTTCAATATAAAATAAACCACAGTTACATGTAATTGAATAAATTTTACTGTAAAATCGTATATTTCAACCCACTTATAAGATTTCTTTAAACGAGAAGAGAAAAAGTATTTGACAGTCCACTTACTTCCTAAAACTATTCTCCATTTGTAAAAAGAGTTTGAGCATTTGACAAACGTATACTATTTCTATTAACACTGGTCTTGACTTTTAACTGAACACTGCCCAAGGGACACAATGAATATATCTCGAATATATTACTTCATGGAACTGCTTTCCAAAAGGACGTGCGGACAAACCCATGCGATGAGTTCCAACAAGTGATGATGACAGGATTTTGGCAATAAGAAACCCTAAATATGAGCTGACTGTCAATAGATTTTCCCTATTGAAACGTGATAATTTCTTCCTAGGAATAGCCCGGCATGGCCAGGTGGTCAAGTCACTCGACTCTTTATCATAGGGGTGAGGGTTCGAATCCTTGTCACACCAAACATATTCGTCCTTTTTCAGCCGTGAGTGCATTATAATGTGGCGGACAATTTCACTATTCGTTGGTAAAAGAGTAGCCCAAAAGTTGGCGGTGGGTGGTGATGATTAGCTGCCTTCCACCTAATCGTACACTGCTAAACTCAGGACGTAGATGGCCCTCGTGTAGCTTTGCGCGAAATTCAAAACAAATCAATCTTTCTAGGGCATATTAACCAAGCATTTTTGTGATATAATTTATGTCATTACATACACGTTAGCTATAAAAATGAAAAGAAGGGGAATCTATACTGAATTATGGAAATGTTAGGGATATTAGGGATATATAATACCATATATATAAAATTTCAGGGCCTCTTTAATTTTCGTAACAAAGAATGTAGCCATAAAAATTGATTATAATGTAAGATCGATTAAATATATTGTTTATAAAAACAAAACCAACAACTCCTGCTATTAGTTTATGTTTCTTGGACCTAAATAACGTTACTTACATAAGAGACAATTACAAGAATACTTCTAAACGTATAAGAACTTCTATACACTAACATAATGAAGTGTCGCATCAGATAGGACTGATGATAGGAATAGTGGGTCACAACACTTTGAAAACAATTATATTTAAATAACAAAGGAGCTAAGGAATACAAATTCTAGAAAATACTAATTTCTAAAGTGACTATCTATAATTCTCTGACTAACGTCGGCAAGGGAAGATTAGAAAACCCACATGAAGACGTAAAGCCAATCAGCAGCATCCTATCTGTCGTCACAATTAACAAATGTCGCCGATTTGCCATCCATAAAATCTTCTGTCTAATTAGAAGGTGGATGCTAATAAAATGCGCATATTCCAATCAGCTGTGGCGAGATACATCACATAGAGGCATTATCTAAAGGATTACAGGTTGTTCTCCGAGGTGAAAGTTAGTTAACAAAAAACTTATAGAAAATAGCTTGCACATAAGAGATGAAAGATTGTTCCAACACACAGTGAAGTATTGGGATATATGAGCGACTACCAACAAAGAAACTAGTGAATTGCTATCAACTACTGTATGATAGGGATTTTCCATTAAAGTGCATAGAACGGCAAGGACGTTTTTCATCAGACTTTATTGTTGCATTAAGATTCTGATACAATACAAAACCTAGTTGTCATTAGAAGAATGTGATGACACCAATTAAGCGATTTCAAGTTATTGTTTGGCTAAACGTTAAAGGACAGAGCACCAAATATGAGTCGACACAAGTGTTTCGAAGAACCCTACAGGTGTTCATGCCAACTCCTTTATCGGAAGTATTTATAAAATCATCTCACTACATGCGTGGACTTCAGTGTATTTAATTCGCTTAACTTTTTCGTTGCCAAATTCGACTACAGTTGATCCTACGGCTTTCTGCCATTTGCGAATTTAGTCGAATTTTTATAGTGTCTCCTTTATTCAATAGATAGCAGCACTTTACGGGCAAATGCAAAGCTCCCACTTAATATTCTTGAGTCTTAGATGTTTATCTTGGACTATCTACATATTCATGAATTTGATCATGTGATTAGTATTGTTTCCGGGACGTAAAAAAAGGGAAGACTTTTGTCAACAAAGATTTTAAGATAGCTTCAAGCAGGCGTTCTTTATTTACTGCAGCTCAAGTTTTGGAAATAATTTAAGAAACTTCGGATTCAGGGAGTGACTGTTTTGAGTATGAAGACTCAGAAGACAGTGGTGAAGGTCGTGATTCCACTACCAGGGGAAGATCAGGGTAATCAAGGGGAAGAGCGATCTGGTTCGAGGAAGAGCTCGAGGAAGCAGTTCAAGAATTCCACCTCAGGTACAGTCCTTATCCTCTCCTGAACTCGAACCATCGACCAGTCCAAAACAGGATGCCCAGTGGGAAATTCTGGAAGAAATGGAGATGTTTGAAGAGGACTGGCTACCTGACTATGTACGTTCCAAACAAACTCTGAAAATTTCATGTTTACATGTTCATTTGTAATGAAGTTATAAACTTTGTACGTTATGTTTGCTTATTCAGTACTAACAGGCAAAATTAATGTGGCAGCCAGTATTAGTAAGAGTTACATGTTGTTTTTGAATCTGTAATGGAGAGAGTAGATCCGTGGAATGACGTGTGGTCTAAGATTAACTTCGATGTATTTTACCGAAGGTTGGTATAGTCGAAACTGCTCTGTCGAACAATTCTGCGTAACCGTGGTCATCAGACTGAGTACGATGGGACAGAAGTAAAATAATTCCAAGTTAACATTGTTTTAATAATTAACATCCTGTAAGAAGACCCAACATGGCCAGGTGGTTAAGGCACTTGATTCGTAATCCGACGGTTCTAATCCCAGTCGCACCAAAAATGCTTGTCCTTTTAGCCGTGGGGACATTATAATGTTACGGTCAATTCCACTATTCGTTCGTAGAAGAGTAGTCCAAGAGTTGGCGGTGGATAGTGATGACTAGCTTCCTTCTCTCTAGCCTTACACTTCTAAATTAGGGATGGCTAGCGCACATAACTCTCTTGTAGCTTTGCGCGAAAGTCAAAACAAACCAAACAAACATCCTGTAGGGTTATAATTAAATTTCTACTTTTATGCAGACTAATATAAACCGCCTTGAAATTGATTTCTACTGTGTTTTCAGAAGTGGAATTTTCATTCTGCTTAAAATGACGCTTCTCTGTTGCCGAACGGCAAACTTGTGAATTTATAGCACTAAAAATCGAGTTTCGATACCCATGGCAGGATCAGTAGAGATAGCTTATTGTGTATCTTTGTGTTTAACAGCATACAAACAAATAAAAGGTTGCTATAACAAGCTTTGAATAACTGGAGATAATAATCTACAAATGGAATAAAGAATTATCTTTAGCTTATATATATTCTTTCATAAAATACAAACATTTTTATTCCAGAGTGTTTCATCACGTGAGTCACAGAAGCGTAGAAAGTTGTGCAGCGTATTTATCACGAAGTTAAGGTTTAAATAAGACGTCCGAGACAAACAGATATTCCTTACCTTGAAGCCCCTAGTGGTACAGCAGTATGTCTGCGGACTTACAAAACTAGAAACCCAGTTTCGATACTAGTGATGATCAGAACACAGACAACTCATTCTGTAGGTTTGTGCTTAAATTAAGACAAACAAATTTTACTTCGAAATGTATAAATGTAGTTTACACTTAACGCTGGGAAAAATAATTAAAGACTTAAAAAACTTCTGTAGATAAAATACATCGCTTATGGTTATATTTATCTTTACTGTTTCTCAACATATTTCTTTCGTTATCAAGCATTGTTCGTGCAGGCAGAATATTTCGAATACTGCCCTCTTGTGTAAGAGTACCAAAACATAAAGATTTTATTAAAGACTAGCAACAATAATAATGAGATAAGAATATCAAATTACGTGACAAGCTTTTTATACTAACGATACATTTTGTTAATCAGAAACAAAAGTACACTGGATTGAATTTGGTGCAATATAACAGGGTGAAGAGTTGACTTAACACACACGAAAAAAAAACAACAACAAATAAAACAATGCTAAACAAAGTCTGCACAAAAACACGTGAAACAATGCCAACAGATAAAAAGTAAAACCATAAAGGATTGAAGTTGATAAAAGACACAATCATGACGAGTTAAAGTTGATAAAAAAACAACAAAATCATGATGGATGGAAGTGGAAAGAAGACTGCAAGACAACAAAAACAAAAATAAAAAATGTGCTAAACTGAAATTCATGCAATACAGCAAACAGAACTACTATAGATCTAAATTAACACGATATACAAGGCTATATTAAAGCGGGAGAATGACAAGTTTGATTAAAGTAGATACGAGATAACATTTTAAAATTCAACAGTTTGAAGCTGACTCGAGATAGCAAACAAACCAATGATGCAGTTATGCTGAGTGTGTTTGTGTGTGTTTTCGTATAGCAAAGCCACATCGAGCTATTTGCTGAGCCCACCGAGGGGAATCAAACCCCTGATTTTAGTGTTGTAAATCCGTAGACGTACCGCTGTACTTGTGGGGGGCTTTTATGCTGAGAAGAGACAACATAGTGATTCATATTGGTGTGAAGCTCATACTATGACTACAGATTACATTAGATTGAAGCTAAGAGAACGAATGAATTACGAGCGATGAAAGTTACTAAATTCTCATGCACGTGTAATTCCGGTTCTGATTCAGGTTAATAATACGGTTAATTACTTCTCTGGTTTATTCTTGTGTACGCGCTTCTCTCAGTTTCTTCGAACAATTAGCTAGATAATAAAACTGAAGTAGAATAAGGAAGGAACGAATACCATTGAAGCTACATTAGTCAATATCTTACTTACATGTCATCTACAGAACCTTCTTATCACACTGCACAACAATTGTTTTGAAAAGTTTTGCTTCCTGAAATGTTTTTGCTGATTGTGACAGGTACGTGGTGGATATGTACAAATATAGTTTTGGTTTTGCTTCGTCACGTAGGAACTCTGTTTCATATTTAAGAAGACTTTTGAAATCTGTTTGGGGGTAATTTCAGTCCTTCCAAATAGTGATTCTGAAGCTGACCAAAAGATGCCGTCACAAAATAAAAACCATGAATTCGGTTTATCAGAAACTGAAATTTTAAGGCGATGTAATTCTAAAGGGAGGACACGTAAGATATCATTGATTTTCCAAGCTACCACTTAAATATATACTATTGGTATTATTTAAAAAAACGCTGAACTGATTTGATGAAAAACATTATAAACGTAACATACAATTTCAGGAAACGCTCTAATCCCAGTGTTTAATAGCATAAATAGAATTTTAACTTTCATTGTTGTCAAAACTATGTAAATTTTCAAGTACAGTAAAACCATAATATTAACAAAATAGAGTGTGGTTAAAGTATATTTACAGATCCTACATAAGATTTGAAAATTACTTTGTTAAGTGGTCACAGTATGAAAGCATTTATTAACTATTATAACAGGGAAATAGACTCTAATTGACTTATCATAAAATTATTTCCGCCAGTTACCTTACTGATATTATAAAATTAATGAAATAAGAAGTATTCATTACTAGAAATACTTCATGGTGTCAAAGAATTAATGTGATTGAAAAAAACATAAAACTATAAAACAATCTTACAAAAAGAGACATTAATTCCATTAAAAACCTAAAACAAAACTAAAACATAAAAATTCTAAAAGCAGATAAAGGAAACGCTATAGTCATAATGAACACAAATGAATACATCCAAAAAATGAAGAACATTCTATCAGACACAAACAAATTGAAACCAATACACACAAATCCAACAAAGGCACACGAAACCAACAAAAGAAAATACTACTAAAAATGTAAAAAGCCAACAAAATTTCACAAACACTTTATTCCTACCTACACAATACCGACTCACGCAAACCACAAATATACGGCATCCCCAAACCTCATAAACCAGATTGTCCATTACGACCAATAATTTTCACATATGAATCGTTTAATTACAATCTTGGTAAATACATAACATGGGCATTCTCCAAATATGTAACATCAGCCAGCTCATTCATCAAAGATTCTTTTAATTTCAAGTCTAATCTAAATCCACTTAATCATAAAGCCTTAATGGCCAGTTTCGATGTTATATTCCTCTTTACAGAAGTCCCAGCTGCTGAAGCCTGCAAGATAGCCTTAGAACTCTATATTCGAGACCCTAACCCAACAATAGACATTCCCAGTAACCAGTTAGCAACCCTCATAGAATTCACCACGATAAAGACAAACTTCATGTTCAACAACCAAAACTATATACAAACAAATGGCCTAAGCATGGGCAACCCAGTATCACCAGTTCTAGCCAATATTTTTATAACGCAAGTTGAAACACAAGCAATTAACACAACATTACATCCACCACAATACTGGTACAGATATGTAGACGACACGATTGCGGGATTCACATCTGCAGAACACACACTTAATTTTTTAATCACTTTAACGCTATACATCCCAACATTAACTTCATATGTGAACAGGAAGAAAACAATCAAATATCATTTCTTAACTTCAAAATTACAAGAATCGACACACAATTTGAAACAGAAATCCACCGAAAAATCACCCATACTGGACTATACATTCCTTCGGACGCAACACATGAAACTAAACAAAAACTCAACATATTAAGAAATAAAATAAACACAGCCACAAAACAATGTTCACGTGATAAAATTAACGATGAAATTAACAAAATAAAACAACACTTCATCAACATCAACAAATGTTGAAAAAATTATACACGCACACCTAGATCAACAACAAATAAACAACAATAAATCTCAAGATACAACAAACTACAAAACCTTATACTTCTGTATGCCATACGTTCTCGACATCAGCGAAAAATTAACCAACATTTGATAAAAACTTACAACAAAATACAACATTCCAATAAACACCATAATGTATTCAAAAACCAAGTACAAAACTAAAGTCCATACTATGTAAAAACTACACTGACAAACACAACACCAACATTATTTATAAAATACAATGCAACAACTACCACGACTTTTACATTGGAGAAACAAGTAGAAAAATGAAAACCAGATTAAAAGAACACAAAAAGTTACCTTCACACGTTTTCGAACACTGCAAATCAAATAAGCATAACATAACCATATAAAACACCCAAATACTAAATAAAGAAACAAACATAAACAAACGCAAAATGAAAGAAACCTTACTTATATAACAACTCAAGCTCAAAATAACCAATACATAGGAACATTATATATTAATATATAATCAAACATCTAAGCACGTCCTCTACATTCCTACACTCAATTACACAACCCCTTTCAAACATACGAAAACTTACGAGAAGTGTAAGTTTTTGTGTTTTTCTTAGTGTATTTGTACTTATCTGTTACCATTATGTCTGAACTAGCATACCGTACACCACTATTAACAGTACACGCTCACACGATCGTTAAGAAACTAAGGAATTTAAACCAACGAATTATTAATAGAAGAAATGACATTTATTTTATTCAACAATGTAGAAAAGAACAACTAACCCCTAATTTTGTAAAGGTAAAACTTTCAAAAAATTTTAATACATACACAAACATTATCCAAAATTTACAGAAAAAACTACTGAAAGCCATGTTGAACACAAAATACAAAGAACTACATGACTTACAAAAACAAAAAATGAATCTAGACCATCAACTGGCATGCTGCATTAAACCAGAGATTTACGGACTTATACAACGAAACATAAACCAAATCAATACTAAATACGACAGAGACAAAAAGATCTGCCACAACAAAAAACTAGAAAACTAAGATGCAAACAACAGAAAAGACACCAAAACGACAAACCGTTGACTAACCTCATAATTAACAGATCCGACCGTCAATTAAACACAGACGAGAAACAACTACTTAACAAAGGACTCAACTTCGCTATAGCACCTAGGTACATTCCAACCATAGAAATCAAAACATGTTTAGAAGACCTAGCCAGGAGACTTGTGATACTTTCTACAGAGAACAAAACAAGGAAACAACCAAAAACAACCAACAGAAAGAAGACAACTTAGATAATTTTATTGACATCCAACAGCCAAACTTCCCAGGTAAAATTACAAATTTATATTTTCCAGAAACACCTAAAAACAACATCTTAAACGATTTTTTTCAAAGAATTTTCTCACAAAACCATCAACATAATTTCACAAAACAGAAAACTGAAAACAACCTTACAAAAGAGACATTAATTGCATTAAAACCTAAAACAAGACAAAAACATAAAAATTCTAAAAGCAGATAAAGGTAACGCTATAGTCATAATGAACACGAATGAATACATCCAAAAATGAATAACATCCTATCAGACACGAACAAATTTAAACCAATACACACAAATCCAACAAAGACACACGAGACGCAACTGAACAAATTACTACTACAAATGAAAAAAGCCAACACAATTTCACAAACACTTTATTCCTACCTACGTAAAACCGACTCACGCACACCGCAAATATACGGCATCCCCAAACCTCATAAACCAGATTGTCCATTACGACCAATAATGTCCACATATGAATCGTTTAATTACAACCTTGGTAAATACATAGCATGGGCATTCTCCAAATATGTAACATCAGCCAGCTCATTTATCAAAGACTCTTTTAATTTCAAGTCTAATCTAAATCAACTTAATCATAAAGCCTTAATGGCCAGTTTCGATGTTATATCCCTCTTTACAGAAGTTCCAACCACTGAAGCCTGCAAGATAGCCTTAGAACTCTATATCCGAGACCCTAACCCAACTATAGACATTCCCAGTAACCAATTAGCAACCCTCATAGAATTCACCACGATGAAGACAAACTTCATGTTCAACAACCAAAACTATATACAAACAAATGGCCTAAGCATGGGCAACCCAGTATCACCAGTTCTAGCCAATATTTTTATAACACAAGTTGAAACACAAGCAATTAACACAGCATTACATCCACCACTATACTGGTACAGATATGTAGATGACACGGTTGCGGGATTCAAATCTACAGAAC
Source organism: Tachypleus tridentatus (assembly GCF_004210375.1). Classification (NCBI taxonomy): domain Eukaryota; kingdom Metazoa; phylum Arthropoda; class Merostomata; order Xiphosura; family Limulidae; genus Tachypleus; species Tachypleus tridentatus. The sequence goes on along the minus strand of NC_134835.1, from coordinate 76,261,289 downwards.
ACATACTTAATTTTTTCAGTCACATTAACTCTATACATCCCAACATCAACTTCACATATGAACAGGAAGAAAACAATCAAATATCATTTCTTAACCTCAAAATTACAAGAACTGATACACAATTTCAAACAGAAATCCACCGAAAAATCACCCATACTGGACTATACATTCCTTGGGACTCAGCACATGAAACAAAACAAAAACTCAACATACTAAGAAACCAAATAAACACAGCCATAAAACTATGCTCACCAGATAACATTAACGATGAATTAGACAAAATAAAACAATACTTCACCAACATCAATAAGTTTCCTCCACAAACCGTAGAAAACATTATACGCACCCACCTAGACAGAAAGCAAAATCAACCAACTAAAGTAAATACAACTCACGAATCAAAAAACCACGAAACCATATACTGCTGTATACCATATATTCCTGACATCAGCAAACAAATAACCAACATTTGGCAAAAATTAGTAACAAAATATGACATTCCAATTAATACCAAATTTATTCAAAAACCCGGCACAAAACTGAGGTCTATACTATGTAAAAACTACACTGACAAACACCACACCAACATTATTTATAAAATACAATGTAATAACTGCCACGACTTCTATATTGGAGAAACAAGTAGAAAAATGGAAACCAGATTCAAAGAACATAAAAAGTCACCTTCACACGTTTTCGAACACTGCAAGTCAAATAAACACAGCATAACCATAGAAAACACTCAAATACTAAATAAAGAAACAAACATAAACAAACGCAAAATTAAAGAAGCCTTACTTATACAACAACTTAAACCCAAAATAAACCAATATAAAGGAACGCCTTTATACCTATATTAATATAATAAAATAAATAAAATTATATATTCAAACATCTAATACCGCCCTCTACATTGCAACACTCAGTTACACAACCCCTTTCAAACATGTGGTCAGCTATCGGTCAGTTACATTTCTCTTTCTTTGTGAACCTGACGATGACCGAAGAAGGTCGAAACGTTGTTCGCTCTTCTATGTAAAAGTGCCAAACATCAGCCCAAACGAGCCGTTTTGTGACATATACTATTTTCTCAAACATGTGGTCAGCTATCGGTCAGTTACATTTCTCTAGTCTTACACTGCTAAATTAGGGACGGCTAGCACAGATGTGAACCTGACAAACAAACCTGACAATGACCGAAGAAGGTCAACTCATACCAGCCGTTTTACGTACGTATGGCCATGCGTGTTAAGGCGTGCCACTCGTAATCTGAGGGTCGCGGGTTCACATCCCCGTCGCGCCAAACATGCTCGTCCTTTCAGCCGTGAGGGCGTTATAATGTGACGGTCAATCCCACTATTCGTTGGTAAAAGATTAGTCCAAGAGTTGGCGGTGGGAAGTGATGACTAGCTGCCTTCCCTCTAGTCTTACACTGCTAAATTAGGGACGGCTAGCACAGATAACCCTCGTGTAGCTTTGTGCGAAATTAAAAAACAAACAAACAAACCTGACAATGACCGAAGAAGGTCGAAACGTTGTTCGCTCCTCTACATAAAAATATTTCTCAACTCATACCAGCCGTTTTTACGTACGTATGTTGGCCCGGCATGGCCAAGTGTGTTAAGGCGTTCGACTCGTAATCCGAAGGTCGCGGGTTCGAATCCCGGTCGCACCAAACATGCTTGCCCTTTCAGCCGTGGAGGCGTTATAATGTGACGGTGAGTCACACTATTCGTTGGTAAAAGAGTAGCACAAGAGTTGGCGGTGGGAAGTGATGACTAGCTGCCTTTCCTCTAGTCTTACACTGCTAAATTAGGGACGGCTAGCACAGATAACCCTCGTGTAGCTTTGTGCGAAATTAAAAAACAAACAAACAAACCTGACAATGACCGAAGAAGGTCGAAACGTTGTTCGCTCCTCTACATAAAAATATTTCTCAACTCATACCAGCCGTTTTTACGTACGTATGTTGGCCCGGCATGGCCAAGTGTGTTAAGGCGTTCGACTCGTAATCCGAAGGTCGCGGGTTCGAATCCCGGTCGCACCAAACATGCTTGCCCTTTCAGCCGTGGAGGCGTTATAATGTGACGGTGAGTCACACTATTCGTTGGTAAAAGAGTAGCACAAGAGTTGGCGGTGGGTGGTGATGACTAGCTCCCTTCCCTCTAGTCTTACACTGCTAATTTAGGGACGGCTAGCTCAGATAGCCCTCGAGTAGCTTTGCGCGAAATTCAAAACAAACAAACAATACATATATACGTTCTTATGTATAATTTGGTATTTAGGTTCCACTTTCCAGTTTTTCCAAAAAATGAATATCTTTTGTCAAAACATATATTAAGGTAATGGAAAACAGTTTATAATAATACGAAATCCGAATTAATAAAAGTTTAATGAAAAAGTTACACGAATCCGATAATCTTGCTAGGAATCTTTTCTATCGAACCGGCATTGTTTTGTTAGACAATACGGAACAAGAACTGTAAACTGGCAATATGTTTTATCGCAAAAATCTAGTGGTTCTTTGTATTTCGTGTCTTTATGCTAAATTATTAAGATTGCTATTGTGTTAGAACAATTGCTACGTGAACGAGATAGTGCAATTAGAATATTTTTAATCTTACAATGTTAAACAAGCAATTACATTTCGGTGAAAATTACTCTAAGTCGCTTATGATTCCTGAAGTCGCTTCCTGAATATATTGCTAATATTAAATCTAATAATCTATGTATTATTTAAAAGGAAGGATATCAAAATTACTTTTCGTAAGACAATAATTTCATAATTACCTGATTACAGAAGTTTCTAGTTATCTGGTTCGTTTTGAATTTTATGAAAAGCTACACGAGGGCTATCTGCGCTCGCCGTCCCTAATTTAGCAATGTAAGAAGAGAGGGAAGGCAGTTAGTCATCATTGTCCATCGCCATTTCTTGGGTTACTCTTTTACCAACGAATAGTGGGATTGACCGTCACATTACATATATATTTTTTTGCATAAGTAGGTTTTCTCGTCATCACTTATAAACATAAGAACGAAACAAAAAAAAAGGTTACTGTGTAGTTAGTTTAACGCTAAAACAAACAAACAAACATAAAAAATCATTTGAAATTATTCTATATATATATACAAAAACTAGTTATTAAGTCAAATTATTTGTAAAAAAAACGATATTAAAATTAAATCAGCGAACATAGACAATTTTGTAATTTCGTAAAACAGTGAATTTGTGAATTAAAACAGTGAACTAGTTATTAAGTCAAATTATTTGTAAAAAAAAACGATATTAAAATTAAATCAGCGAACATAGACAATTTTGTAATTTTGTAAAACAGTGAATTTGTGAATTAAAACAGTGAACTAGTTATTAAGTCAAATTATTTGTAAAAAAAAAAACGATATTAAAATTAAATCAGCGAACATAGACAATTTTGTAATTTCGTAAAACAGTGAATTTGCACCTATTAAAAGTATTTCAACAGAGCCAGGTCCTAGGCCTCCTATGCTTTTATTTATATACATTATGTATATATTCTAAACAGACACGTTTTTGAATTGTGATAGCTAGCGAGACAGATTAATATTTAATTGTAAAACAAACTCGATTACATAACGTGATAAATTAAGTAAACAACGAAGTCGACCATTAAATAGCTGTCTGTCTATATGACCATATAAAACTAGACTTTACCAAGAGAAATGAACAAATAAAGTTATATAACTTAAAACATGTTACTACATACATTGAATTTTTTTTATAAAGAAGTTGAACAACTAATACAATGGGAGACATTCCAATGATGCTGGTTTCCTGTTCAATAATATTAGTAATGTTATAATAAAACTTCTTCTAAAAGAGTTCAATTTTTGGAAGTTTTGTTGTGAAGAGAATGATATAAAAGTGACGTCTAGGTGTTATAGTAAAAGAAAACAGTAAACCAATGAGGAATAAGTTTACAAATGTTCTTCTCTTTAGAGACGAATTAACTCATATTCTCACCAACAAATATCACATTTTAATTTCCAGTAAAACTTGAATTAAAAGTTGAGTATTAAAAGATTTAGAAACAGCGTCAGGTTTTATAAAAAGCAGCATCATAAGTGAAAATTACAAAATATTTCAGAGAGGTCATACTCCCGGATTCCCCCGTGTGATTCCACTGCTCATTTCGTTTTTCATCCGAAAGTAGTCCTTTTCCCCGTTATACATTTCAGTCCTCGATCTGCACTCACCCATAATAACCACAGCTACAGAAAACTGAGAATTTTGTATAGAACATAAGTGTTTCGTGAGTATTCGGTATGAAAATAGGCAGAGAAATATGTAATAAGACACTTGGGTGTAAAAGTATTATTCACAATATTCGCCCCTCCCAATAGTACAGCGATATGCCTATGGATTTACAACGCTAAAATCAGGGGTTCGATTCCCATAGCTGAGCTCAGCAGATAGCCCGATGTAGCTTTGCTATAAGAAAACACACACACCCTTGCCACCCAGTGGCTCAGCGCTATGTCTGCGGACTTACAATGATAAAAACCGGGTTTCGATACCCGTGGTGGGCAGAGCACAGATAGCCCATTGAGTAGCTTTGTGCTTAATTGAAAACAACAACAACATAATATTCAATTTATATGGAATTCCAAGAGACATAAGTAAGAATAAATTTGCTTTTATGCGATTAGAGATTAATTTGTACTGAAACGTTGGCTAAGACAAGTATTGAAATGTGACACAACTATTATCTTTAAATACTAGCTCTAAGCATTCATATTGACAAACTAGTGGATATGTTTTGGTGAGATACTTAGCATCGGCCCTCCAGTGGCACAGCGGTGTTTCTGCGGACTTGTACTGTTAGAAACCGAGTTTCGAAATCCATAGTAGGCACAACACAGATAGCTTTTTATGTAGCTTTATGCTTATTAAGTAACAACACTTAGCATCTTCAGCAAATATTTTTTAGTAGGACTAATCGTTATAAAGGCCACTATTCTGAAATGATGGCGAAAACACATTTACAGATAAGACGATGAAGAATTTTTGTATGTGAAGAGTATATCAACAGTTGAATAAAATTTTATCTTTGAAGTGAAATATCCATGAGAATATTTTAAGAAACGGAAATAATGATGAGATATTCGTATTGAAAATCTAGGAGAACATTTGTATTGAAGTATCAATATTTGTATTGAAAATCTGTGATAACTTTTGTATTGAGGTATTAATATTTGTAATGAGAATCTAGGAGAACTTTTGTATTGAAGTAACAATATTTGTATTGAAAATCTAGGAAAACTTTTGCATTGAAGTAACAATATCTGTATTGAAAATCTGGGAGAACGTTTGTATTGAAGTAACAATATTTGTATTGAAAATCTAGGAGAACTTTTGTATTGTAGTATCAATATTTGTATTGAAAATCTGGGAGAACTTTTGTATTGAAGTAACAATATTTGTATTGAAAATCTAGGAGAACTTTTGTATTGAAGTAACAATATTTGTATTGAAAATCTGGGAGAACGTTTGTATTGAAGTAACAATATTTGTATTGAAAATCTAGGAGAACTTTTGTATTGAAGTATCAATATTTGTATTGAAAATCTAGGAGAACTTTTGTATTGAAGTAACAATATTTGTATTGAAAATCTAGGAGAACTTTTGTATTGAAGTATCAATATTTGTATTGAAAATCTAGGAGAACTTTTGTATTGAAGTATCAATATTTGTATTGAAAATCTGTGATAACTTTTGTATTGAGGTATTAATATTTGTAATGAGAATCTAGGAGAACTTTTGTATTGAAGTAACAATATTTGTATTGAAAATCTAGGAGAACTTTTGTATTGAAGTAACAATATTTGTATTGAAAATCTGGGAGAACGTTTGTATTGAAGTAACAATATTTGTATTGAAAATCTAGGAGAACTTTTGTATTAAAGTATCAATATTTGTATTGAAAAATCTGGGAGAACTTTTGTATTGAAGTAACAATATTTGTATTGAAAATCTAGGAGAACTTTTGTATTGAAGTAACAATATTTGTATTAAAAATCTGGGAGAACGTTTGTATTGAAGTAACAATATTTGTATTGAAAATCTAGGAGAACTTTTGTATTGAAGTATCAATATTTGTATTGAAAATCTAGGAGAACTTTTGTATTGAAGTAACAATATTTGTATTGAAAATCTAGGAGAACTTTTGTATTGAAGTATCAATATTTGTATTGAAAATCTGTGAGACCTTTTGTATTGAAGTATTAATATTTCTATTGAAAATCCGATAAAGATTTTTGAGCTCAGGTACTGATAAAATTTTTGTCAAGTTAAATATTTATGAAGATCTTTGTACTCAGATGATGAAGAGATGTTTGTAAATTGAAATATTGAAGAGATGTTTTTACTAAGCGGCAAATAAGAATCATTTTCCGCATTGAAATAGCAATTACGACTTGTCCTCAGACGTTGGTGGGGTTATTTTGTCCTAACATTCGGGTGCCAACAGAATTTTGATTGGTTATCTATTCTAAGAACCTAATATGGATATTTCTTGTTATTTTTTTAAAATGTGGTGGGAACTTGAAAAGTAGTTGGGACACTTTTGATATTTCTTCAACGTTTGTAATTACATTTACTTTGTGTTATGTTTAGAACGTTTTGTAACGCTATTCATTTATTCAAACTATTATGAAAGATATATGCCATGCTCAAAATTTCATATTGGAGTGATTAAGGTTTTGTTTCAAATTTAGTGCTAAAAATGTGTTTGAAAATATTTTTACGTGTTATTACAGGCAAACAGTTTTAACTCTTTGATATTAATTCATAAAATGAATTGTACAGACAGTTGTAATACTTTTAGATGTGTATCGTTAAGTATTGTCATAGCTACGCGAAATTTCTATGGTTTACAAGCGACCAAAATATAAAAAAAAAATGCAGGATGGTTAAATTGTGCATAATACATATGTTTCTACACAAGGTTGATGGTACCATGCCAACCGGATACACGCCCCCTAATCAGCTGGTTACGAAAAGATGCCTGAAGAGCGACTCAGCGTGGCATGGATTTTGGCCTTAATTTATTTGAACCTAAGAAGAGGGACAATTATAACGGGGAACGCCCAGAAATGTCCTTTCTCTTCTTCCCGCTCGTGATTTGAATGTTCTGGTGGGCCTAATGTTAAGAAACAACTTGAAGAGAAAGATAAAAAAAATTACAATTTTGACAAGGGTAAAAAAAACACGATAAGAATAAAAAATAAAACTGATGCCAGCAATGAAATTAAAATAAAACTTGAAGCAGTGATGGAAAAAACCAACGACGGGTATCACAAAATCAGTGGGTCCGTCAGGGCTGTTGGGTATCTGTAGATCCTATAGAAAAACGAGTCATATCACCTTAGAAACATAAATTAATGCTAGACTGGCGAATTCGGTTTGACTGAGGGAAGGTAGCTTCAAAACAACGCCATGTCACTAGGTGACGTGTACGCACGTGAACCGAGAGAGGAATGTGATTGCTGGTTTATCGCGTTCTAAACTTAGTTGTCCGGTTGATTCTCGAAGGTTCGCGTTGTTAAATGAAATATATCTGACGCACGCAAAGTATTCACAGTTCTGTCTTGATTTTGTCGATTGAAACACGTTACATCTTAAGAAAATGAAAGTAGATTTTCAGCTATAGCTTGCTTTGTTTCTGATCGTTCTATTTCCATGTTCTCAAGATTTAGCAGCTCATCGTACATATTACGTAAATTTTATTTCAAACTTACTTTGAACGTGCGGGTATAAAGCAGGTAAGTTTTAAGATAATTTATCCGCGTATCTGTGGTCATTGCGCAACTGCATAATATTGAATTTGTTCTCAGTCAGTTTCGGACAAAAGAATATTTGTTTCTTTTAAGGTAAGTAATTTTCATTCAATAATAATTATATATACGACGATGAACAGGGAAGTATTATTGCAGAACAGTGTTATAACTTAAAAATACTTATGTTTGGTTTTCTGGAAACGTATTTTTTAAATATATTTAAGGAATATACTCGTATTAATAACCTCCCCTTGTCTACAGTGGCTCAATAGTATGTCTGAAGGCTTATTACGCTAAAATCCGGGTTTAGATACCAACTCTGTACCTTTGTGCTTAACGAGAAACACGTTTATTAATTAAAATCATGAACTGAAGGGAATAGTTTGAAAACATGCAGAACATTTTCAGCTGTCTTGCCAGACGTATGATCAAATATTAAAGAACCTCCTCGCAGTTATAATGTTCAATAAATAAACAGACTTATTATTCCGAAAATTATTTAAATTCGAAATTTAAGCTCAAGGGAGGCCTAGTTCAATATGTAATAACGAGTATTATTGGGATATAGTAGTTTAGAAGAATTCTATTCCTCATCAGTAACTCTGAACACAGGTTAACCTCAGAAATAATAAACATGTAGTATGTATTTAGTTTTATTCTACGTATCGTTTTATATAAAATTCTACCACCCAGTATAATTTAAAATTAATAGATTTATAACGTTGTATTACATGAAAGTTTAAAAAGAAAAAAATGAAGTAAAAGATCAAACAATTTATTTATATTCAGGAGCTTTCCATGTTTCCATTTTATAAACCTTGTGTTGGTGCTAACATGCGTTAGAACATCCAGTACGTATTTAATATTAGTCGTAAAAACGATGTAATCCAAACTACCTGATTTGTTTTGTTTGCAGATAGAGAAACGACATACGATTAACACTGTTTACGATTTTTTTTTCGTTACTGTTGAGCTCTGATATTTTTCATGTTCTTATGAGCGGAACAATATTTCGACCTCTGTTATGATAAGGTTTTTTTATTTCTTGTCCTGTTTTAAAATATAAAAACGTATGTCTGTCGATCAAACAAGTAAGCATTCATACAGAAGTGAAACATTATGGGAAACATGATAGAATATTTATTCATATGTTTACAATTTTATCACCTGATGATATCAGGGTCCGTAGGAGAAACGTTACCAATTTCTTACATCTTTTTCAGCTTTTAATGAAGTATGTCTTCAAGTTGAATGAAAAATTTCATCATTTAATGTTGTTCCCGGTAAATCAGTGGTAAGTTTACAGTCGTGCAACACTAAAACCCGAGGTCCGATTCCCTGCGGTGGAGATAACTTGGATAATCTATTACATATGTTTGCGCTGATACTATGAAACAAATCAAACCATTTACTGCTGTGTTTTTTGTTTGGCATTTCTATTAAAATATCTATAAATAAACAAGTATTGCTGAAGGGCGATGTAGTTATTAAATGAGTTAGATTTTCAACAATTACCACTATGTTTGGGAGCTTTCACATAGTCCCACAGTGTAAAACGAACAGTAATCTGGAACCTTCATTATGTGTTAACACTGTGCCCCACATTGTTAAGTAATACACACTGGTATACGAGGTCTGTTCAAAAAATACGCGGACTGTTTGAATTGCGCGGCTCCAGTTGGTTCCAGGGGAATCCGCTTGGTGTCGCTAGGTTCGCACAGATCAGCTGATTACGACGCCATTTCCCGATTGCAGATATCTTCATTTGTGTATTAGCTACGCGGTTTTAAGTGAAGTGCGATTTGACGGATTTCAGAATGAATGACCTGAAGGAGCAACGACTTGCTGTGAAATTTTGTGTTAAACTTGGAAAATCTGCGACTGAAACTTTTGCTATGCTTAACACGGCTTACGGTGATGTTGCTATGAATCGTACGGCATGTTTCAAGTGGCATGAAGGTTTTAAGGATGGTCGACAGTCCATTGAAGATGATGAGCGTCCTGGACGTCCTTCCACGTCAACTGACGACCCACACGTCGACAAAATCAACACCCTGGTGCGGGCAAATCGACGTCTGACTGTCAGGGAGCTTGCTAAAGAGTGTGGGATATCAGTTGGATCTTGTTACGAGATTTTGACCGAAAAATTGAAGATGCACCGCGTTGCTGCGAAATTTGTGCCTCAGAACTCGTGAGTTTTTGGCCAAACACTCGATCACTGTTCTTCCCCACCCCCCCTACTCACCTGACCTTGCTCCTTGCGATTTTTTCTTGTTCCCCAAACTCAAAAGACCCTTGAAAGGAAGAAGATTTGAGACGATTCCCGAGATTAAGGCAAATGCGACGAAGGAGCTGGAGGACATTACAAAAGAAGCGTACCAGGACTGTTTCAACAAGTGGAAACACCGTTGGGATAAGTGTGTGCGTTGGGGAGGTGAGTACTTTGAAGGGGTCCCAGACCTGTAACTTCTGAATAAAGTACGTTTTGTTTTATGACGTCAGTCCGCGTATTTTTTGAACAGCATTCGTACAATGCGCTCTCCCCATGAACCATCTATAGTGTATGCACCCTGCCTCTGTGAACAAGTCACTATATGTCTTATTAACACATTTTATGAAACTGGAACAAAAGTATCAATACTAAAACTGCTGATCAAAACATTTATTCTCGATCAGATATTTTATATGTTTATTAAACAATACACCATAGATGTAACTTGAATAACGTACATTTAATACATTTCTTTACTCAGTTAAGTTACAAAACAATCAGCCAATTAAAAAAAACTACACAGAATTATTTTCAGCTGACAGTTTCATTTGCATTGTACAAACGTCTTTAGAATTTTGAGCCGTTCTTAACCAAACCATAAAAACTTATCCAATACATACCCTAGTGATCAATTTATAACTTAGGGCCTGATTCGGGTGCTCGAGTCGTCATTTGTGTGAGTTCCACTTTTCTTCACTGAATAAACCTGTTCTTTTAGCCGTGGGAACATTATATAACGTGAAGGTCAATCACATTGTTCATTGGTAAAAGAGTAGCCAAGGGCTGGAGGCGGGTGATGTTGAGTAACTGCCTACCCTCTAATTTATCACGTGTATGTAGCTTTTGAATAGCTTCGTGAATATTTTAAAACGAACAAAGTAAACAAACATTATAACCAAATAATTTGCTTCGAGTTAACAGGTCTTCGTGACTATTGTTGTTTTGTATTTCCTTAAGTAAATAGATGTTAATAGTTAAAAACAAAAGAAAAGAGGATATTGTTGTTGTGTGTTTCCCTAAGTTAATGGATGTTAATAGATGAGAAAAAACAACAGGATATATTGTCTCATCTATTTTTATAAAATTATACAACACTTATACTCAGAGCATGAATTATGGGGAAAGCCTAATTAAGTATTGTTAGAAACATTGAACACTTACACTCGAAGCATGAATTATCGGGAAAGTCTAATAAGTATTATTAGAAACATTGAACAATGTGTTTTTTCTTAGTGGGAGGTTTTAACTTACATAAAAAGCACAAGTTTTATAATATTTTTGAATTTTCACAATTGTTCAATACTTAATAAATGACGTTGATTCTTCATGATGAGATAAAATGCAGGTGTATTGAGAATAATGGACCAATTTTGCACAACGGGTTGATTCTGTGCAATATGATGATTCAGTATGACACCGATTTTCCACAAGTTAACATAACGTGAAATATTCTAAGAAGTCAATTCTATACAATGGAACTTTATTCTGTATAGCTTATATTCTGCGTAGTACATGGAAGAGAATACATGCGAAGAGAGTATTTTTTTACAATGTATTTTCAGTGCTAATACAATTCTTTTCGATCGCGATACATAATCAGGACCCATTATGCAAGTAAGATCCATCCTATAACACTTTATCCAGAAGTGATCTGTTACGTAGATTCGGCACCATATTAATTCGCTACGGCGAAGCAACCCATACTTTAACACATTTTGCACAATTTACTTGTTATAGAAAATCCATTCATTATGCAGAATACACCCGAATTTGAACACGCTACACAGAATCGAACTTAATACGCAAAATACACACGCTATGCAAAACCGACCGGTAGTTAAAATAGAACTGTAAAGTAACCCATTATGCATAATCAACTCCTTACGAAAAGTCTACCTGTTATGAATAATCAACTTATTATGCAGCTTCAACCCCTAAATCAGAGTTCAAAAAGGACTCATGACAGATGGAACTAAACATCGGTGAACGTCATGTTTCTTCTTTGTTTATCAAAACCTTGAGAACATAATGCCATTATCTGACTTGTATCTTAAGCAAGTCTCAAAATGCTTTAGTACAATATATACATATATACATTTGAAGGTTAATGTGAAATCTTCGAACGAAACAATGTATTAAGAAGTACTAAAACCTATAAGGAACAAAAAGCATTTTCTTCAGGGTGGTAGGTTGAACACAGCACAGTCAGGATTGTGTGACGAGTCAAGTGATGGTATATGCAAATAATGTAGGACATATTACAATGTACTCATGATGTAAATCGCATTACAGTGTGTACATATGATGAAAGACGTCCCAGAGTGTGTGTACGAGATAATACACGTATTAGAGTGTGAATACATGTAAGGTAAGACCTTATTACTACAGTGTTAACACTGTATAACGCTGTTACACAGTGTCTCTACTATGTGTTTTTCCTTAAAGACTGTAGATCGAATTCATTGGCTTATTAATAATGACAGTTTCCTTATTTCAAATTAAAATGTTCAACAAGTACTTTCAAATGTGTCTACTTCTATTTCATAATATATTTAAGCAGATTTGTAGTAATTGGAAAGTATGTGTGTATACACATGGTAAATTACACCTTATAAGAACGATTTGTATTTGTGTATATTACAGACGTGAGTCGTGGCGGCAAGAGCAACACTTTTAGCTCTAATATATTTAGTTCACTGTAGGTTCTCAGTTATTTGATAAGTCCGTTCCACTATAGGTACAATAGAGGTTTCAGTCTCAGCCTTTTCCGAATAATAATATATGTGTAGCAAAAACGTTAGAGAGCTAAAGATACATCTTTATGAATAAGAGAGTCCCTTCACGTTGTCTGTCGAAGTGATAAACTCGTACAGTAGAATGTTTACGACAGCAATAGCCCAATTTGGAGCAAAGAACTTATCAGAGAAATCAAGGATATGACTGAGAAACAAATCCTTACTTCTCGAAAAACAGAAAATATTGGACGAAACTGTAGGTATCTGGTTGTATCGCTAGATTTGGAGTTCACACTATCTCACAAGACAAAGGTTTTGAAAGCTTCCAATAACTCATCGAAATCAACGGCCGAATAAATTGGAGATGCAGCAATACCATTCAAACACATAGTTCTCAGAGACATTTGTGCTTTTGGCTTACTTTATCTCGATCTAGGAAGCTGACGTGTATTCTCATTGAAGGATCTGTAGACAATGTGTCACGATGCGCGGCTTAACATTCCCTCGTTGTACTTCCCAAAGCTTGTAGAGATAGATATTATGAAGTTGGGCAATAGTGTGTAATCATGGCTGCCAGAATGACACAATTGACGATGGATAAAATAATTCCAAAAGGACCGCAGAATCTGGGCCATCATTCTTTTTATGAAGTACATTTTAACCCTCAATATCGGAAGTAGATTTATATTGCATTTTATTCCCAACAATACAGATAGGACTTCACTACATTTTTCTTATGTTTTTTCCAAATTCAGAGTAGTCTTTTATTTACTTTTTATTTACTTTAATTAATAATTTGGTGAAATTAACCTATAGCTTTTGATCTGCTCAGCTTGATTTACTTTTTTTTTAATTAATCAGCGTTTTCTCCTCACTGGATCATTCAGCGTACTTTACTTAATTTCTTTATTAAACAACGCTCTTTTTTATTTATTATACAATAGATGGATTATGTAAAGCCAGCAGGAAGGAAAAGTGTTCTTTGAGCATGACAAATATGCGATGGGTAATTTTGTAATGGATATAACGCTTTAAGAGTATTGTGAAAAAAATACGGTCGTCAGATAGAGCTTTACCAAACGTGCCGTCATGGACTGTAACATCGTAGTGAGGCTATAAAGTTATTTTACTATGATGTGCTCAACCTGTGGGTGCTTTATAAAGTACAACAGGAATATTTTCTCTCTATTAGATTCTCTGAATTGCAAACGATGCTTTTCATGTTATAACTAGTACGCTTGCTTCTAAGAAGCAGTACCTCTTAGACAATAACCTTTGTTTTGTACATTTAATCACTGTTTTATTTCTTATATATGTATACATACTGCTAACTTTTTTATATTATGAGTAGCACTAGTTACATGCATCTGGTTTGTACATTTGGAGCAAAGTCTTTTGTCCTACTCCCAAAATTACACGATTATAAGCAAATGTTCCACTATAAATACAATTGTTCATATCATATTAGGACAGTCTTCTCATAAATGAAACGCTATTTACTTCACAGTTAGCTCTGTAATAAAATTCTCAATAGGCTATATTGTATTGTATTTATATTTTGCACTTCTGGCAAAAAAGACTACATATCTCCTTAGCTGATTTTCAATTTTTAATCAGAAGAATGCCAGCCACTCGGCAGCAACCACATATTCACTCTTAGTAACTGTCTGTCACACTTTTAACTTATCCATAGTTTAAAATATGGAAAATATTTTTTGTTATCGTAGTGAGTCGAATCCGACTCTGCAGCTCGGAAATCCAGTGTCAACTTAGTAGTTGTTGATGTTATTTTCCAGATCAAAGCTACACGAAGGAGTATCTACTTTGCCCATCACGGGGAATCTAACACCGGATTCTAGCATCACAAGTTTTTAAAATTAACTAATTTAAAGATAACGGATTTTAATTATGTGTATATATATTATTTACCGCGTATTTAGTTTTATTGTTTTTTTTAGGAACAGAGAAAATTACCGGTGGGCAAACAAAGTGAGATAAGTCACCAAGCTCTGAATAAGAGAATTAAAAGAAGAGTTTATGATAGGACCAAGCCAGACTTGGAAATCTCTTACTTTGAAATCATGAAATGATCAATATTTGCTATCGCTGATCGACACACAAGAGAAAATGAAAACATTAGTACAGAAGTTCCTGACAGTTTCATTCCAATCAAATAAATTGGGAGAGAAATTTGAGAAAGAGGCTTTACTGAATGCTGTATGATTGTATACAACTTCTACTTTACTACCTGACTTCCTCATAGTTTCGTAATTTAATCACTGACTTTCATCTGCTCATATTGGTTGTGTTTGATGTATATTAGCAAGCGCACAGTAATAACGCTCAAACACTTTAACCTATAATAAGTTCCCAGCATTCACAAGATAACTCAAAGTAAAAAAGTAAAATAAGGAACATTTATTGACATTAAGAAACCTTAACTTGTAATACGACCAAAGAATTTACAAGTTACCTCAAATTGACAAAGCGCAACTTAGGCACACGGATTTCGAAGCTATAAATGAATCGTCAGGGCTACTGCAAATTTAAAACTTGTAATTTCATTTTATTAATTGCAGTTTAAGGACAAGGAAGGTAAGATATTAGGAGCTCATGAATTATATGTTAAGATCACGTGATACATTCGGTAAAGAATGAAATAATGTCTATATACATCACAGCATTCCATGTAGATAGCAAATATTTCCATTTGTTAGTCATGTAGCTAGGCTAATATCACTCTACAAAGTTTACTGTGAGCCAGTTAAGTGTATTCTTAATAAACAAGCGTGAGCTAAAAGTATTGTACTGATACCCTTACAATTTGACAGTCTAAAAAACTGGCAAGCAAAGGAAAAACTTGGTAGATGAACAAACACAATCACAGGTAATTCTAGTGTGGATAGCTTGCATCTTGGTTTAATGCATTACCTATTAACTCTTCACACTGGCCAGGTGGGCTAACGCGTTCGACTCGTAATTTGAGGGTCGCGGGCTCGAATTCCCGTCGCACCAAACATGCTCGCCCTTTCAGTCGTGAGGGCGTTATAATGTGACGTTGGTAAAAAAGTAGCCCAAGAGTTGGTGGTGGGTAGTGATGACTAGCTGCCTTCCGTCTAATCTTACACTGCGAAATTAGGGACGGCTAGCGCAGATAGCCCTCGTGTAGTTTTGCGCAAAATTCGAAAACAAACAAATAAAAGTCTTAACATTTATTTCATAAATAATTTCAGTTTTTTCTGGTATTGTTTGATGTTTGAGCAGAATACTTCATCACATAATTTTACAATAGAAAAAAGAAGGAATTTCTTTATAAAATGTATAGTTTTGAACCCAGTACGTATTTTACTGCTTTACATTTATGTACATGATTTAATTACAATTACTTAAATATATCATTAATTGTATAATCTTTCAAACTTTCTTTTATTCTCATGCGTTTAAACCGATAAGTATAAACTATAGAGATATAGCCACGAATTACAAAGATATAGCTACACGTTATAGAGATATAACTACAAATTACAGATGTATATCTTCAGATTATATATATCCTTGCGAAATACAAAACCATATATCACAGAACAAGATTTTCACTAAATATGAAATATTTATAGCTACGGATTACAGAGGTATAGCCATAGATTAATATGGTACAGCCATGTTAGCCCTTCTAGTCCTGCTTCAAAGCTATAGATAAAAGTACTTTGATTAACGAAACACATACACATAATGATAATGTGTTATTGATTGCGCTAGGTGCTTAGCATAATTTTACGTGAAGTGAAATACGTCCATTTTCATTATATTGCTAAGTGATGTAGAGACAGTTATTATAGTATGTAGAACAAATACATGCAACAAAGTATCGAATACTGCCTTCAGGAAGCAAGGTAATTTCGTTATTAGAACTATACGATTGAAGTGTGTTGTTAAACAACTTTACTCTGTCAGTTCATCAAGACATGTTCGAAACTCTTAAGAAGATAGACATACATGTATGCATAATTCAGGCACCAGGATTGATGAGGAGTGCATTGCATCAGAATTCCATATCACAAGGGGGGCCCATATTCGTAAATTGATGTATCATAGAAGTGTTGGTTTTGATTAATTCTGTAACCTGTCTTTTTTAATCTATTGTTATTTTCATGTTCCATAGAAAACTGAACCAGGGCTACAATGTACCTGGTTCTGGGTCTATCAAAATTAATACCCATATTACAGCGAAGATGTGCTCTCTAAAAATATGGATTGAAACGGTGTCATATCCTATAATATTAATAAAATTGATGCCAGGTAAATATTTAATAGTAATAAGTGAGCATAGATTAGGCTGTTATGATGCAGTTAATTTCCTTTGTTTTAGGCCCGGCATGGCCAGGTGGTCAAAGCGTTGGGCTAATAATCTGAGGGTTGCAGGTTCGAATCTCCATCACACCAAACATTCTCGCCCTTTCAGCCGTGTGGGTGTTATTATGTGACGGTCAATCCCACTATTCGTTGGTAAAAGAGTAGCTCAATAGTTGGCGGTAGGTGGTGATGACTAGCTGCCTTCCCTGTAGTCTTATACTGATAAATTAGGGACGGCTACCACAGATAGCCCTAGTGTGGCTTTGCGCAAAATTCAAAAACAAACAAACAAATAAATCCTTTGTTTAAAAAAATAATGTTTTTGTTTGTTTCAGCATTTTCGTTCACTACACAAAGGACTATATGCGCATAGTCATCCCTAATGTTGAGTTGATAGACTAGAGAGAGAAGAAAACTAATCAATCGTATCCACTCCCAACACTTGGTTTACGCTAACTGAATATTGTGATTTGGCCATCTTTATTATAGCATGTCCTCCAGTGGCTCATTGCTAAATCTGCGGGCTTAAGACATTAAAATCGGGTTTCTATAATCGTAGTGGAAAGATAAAAGAAAATCCGTTGTGTATCTTGTACTGAACAACAATGAAATCAAACTAATTGCGTGGCACATCCACTGCACTAAAGCACAGAGCGCGTTTTTGAAGCAAAAATAAATCCCCCCAAAAAACATGAATTCTGGACTTCATTATTCGATCGCTCTAACCACTAGGATACGCTAGTCCCAAGATAATAATAACAATATTGCCAGAAAAAAATAATAAACTATGAACAGTTTTGCTGGCAGTTAGGTTTATTTCGAGAGCTTTAAATATTTTAATTACGTTTGAAGTTTTTGAAATTAATAAGAGATGTTCAAAGCTCTATCGAAAAAAAATCAGAAAATGCACAACAGAATATTATCTGTAAGATAGGATTGTGATTTGTATTGGCTGTATACATCGTACTGGTATCGTAAGTCTCGTCAATATTTATATAATCCCCGTCGCACCAAACATGCTTGCCTTTTCAGCCGTGGGGGCGTTATAATTTAACGGTCAATCCCGCTATTCGTTGGTAAAAGAGTAGCTCAAGCGTTGCTTTTTTAAGTTTCAGTATTTTAATATACTGATTGTTTAATCTATTACAAGAATTGTTTCATTTTTACTAGATCACTCTTTAGTATATATCAACTGTTTACGGATTTTTGGTTCTTTGTATTTTTACGAAGACGATTTTATCATAGTCCTATGATTATTTCATAGAAACTGGATGAAAGCAATTTCTCGGGGTTTCTTACGTGCCTACATGCATCAATTTCAAGTTCTCGTAATTATAATGACATCTTAAGAAAACACGTTAAAACGTGTACGTGAATAACACGTGGCTTTAAAGTTGAAATCGAATAGTGAATATAACTGTAAAATGATGTACAGAATCTGCTTAACTCGAAACTGTAACATGATAATCTTGCTGTCCGTTTTTGTCTGAGACGTAAACATGTACTGACTATTCCGAATTTACAATTGACCAAAGTATATTGAGTTAAACAAAAATCAGTACATAAGTTCTTTAGTTAGAGAGAAGTGAACGAGTGGGTTGTGAAAAATCTTCTTTAGTGTGATTTCTTGTTCTCAAACGCACTACTTACGTAGGTGGAAAAATCGATATGGTCAGTCCAGTGTCTCTAGATTAAAGTGGCCCCAACATTCGTTTAAATTACACGCGTACGTTTCTGTCAAGTATATAAAGAAAATCTCTAAAGGAAAAGATTTAATGTTCGCATTTGAAACTAGTTTTAAATATTTTACTTAAAAACTTGCTGGTGAGTAGAGTATCGTCTAGTCCTGATATTCTGATATATTGTATTTAGGTTTAATCGGCCTTAATAAAGTTAACGGATTTTAACTCCACCTTCTAATGGAAAAATAAAATTAATGTAACAGTTTTATCATGTTTCTACTAGGAATATTTAAGCTAATTTTTTAAAAAAGTTAGTGTCAGAGAATTTCATAAAATACCTACGTTTCTATGAAAAACGACTTTCGTGTAATTACCCATAGTCGTCTGATAAACTACTGAATACCAATGAAAATATGAACATCAGAGATCGTTCGAGAGATTCCAATAAACACTCTGACATTAGAACCTCACAGAAAATATATTTATATAAAACGTAAAGAAGACATCTTGTTTCAAAATACGATATAAACGCCGAAAGACCAAAAAGCATTGAAAATCAAGTAGGCCTAACATTTGCGAACTAAAACACTCAAACTAGAGATGTTTTAATTCATTACATATTTTCTCGACTTGTTTCTTTAGGGCACAAATTAAGAGAAAAGTGGGGTAGATTAGTAGTCTGGGTGATTTTTTTATGAAATTAACCTCCCAGTAGCTCAGCAGTGAGCTTGTGGCTTTGTAACTCTAAAAATTAGGGTTTTATACACGCAGTGGCGAAGGTAGCACATTTTAAGTTTTATTTCTATCGTTTTGTACTCGTGCATTTTGTAATTTTATTTTGTTTTTTGCTTTGATTTTGCAATTGTTATGCACAAAGTTACATAATGGGGTATTTGCTTTCGAAAACAACTCTTTAGAATTGCCGCTGAGCCACTGGGGGGAAGTACATAGTATATTAACATACGGTGGGTGCTCATTGTAAAGGTATCGCGTATTCATTAGTAGTTTCTGTGCATCATATTTCATTAATTAAAACTAAACTAATGCTTGGAATGAGTCCATACCATTAAGCCTAAAGCTTATCATTTTGCTCCAACAGATCGTTAACAGAATAATCATATATGTGTGTGTATATTAGTTTGTTATAACTTAAAAAACAAGCCGAAACAAAATAAATTGAACAAAAACACTGCACTAATTGAAAAGATCTCAGGATACAAACTATAATGTGAGATTATAAAATGTACCCTAGGTTTTGGAAGTGAAATTGTATAAGTAATACAATGAAAAGTACATGGAGCAGGACATGCGAGACATCTTTTACATTTTATAACATTTACAGTAATATAATTGTTATAATCAGCTTGCTAGGCTTAATGATAGTTTCATAATATGTCATTAGTTAAGGCTATTTCACTTAACTTCATAATGATTAAACATATACGTGGCTGTTAATGAGTGATGTTTTGCAAAAGTGTACGATGGTAAATATCTTATTTGATATTAATCGAATGTTAGTACAGAATTGATTTTGACGAAACCCAGTAGACGACTAGTTAAATATACGGTTCGTAGAAATATCAAGTAACGAAATTAACTAAATGCGTTTTGTTTTTGTATTAGCATACGAACATACTAAATACACTTTTATCTTATAACTACGCCCATCACCTTCGTATTACCGCCGATAGAAACACATTTCGAAGACCACTTTTACCACGTGAGTTTGTTTCCGTATTCTAATATTTCTTTTTAACTGGTGCCACAAATTGCTAATTGGCTTTGCCAGTTATATTACCATATCGTTTTTCAAATATCGCTTCTTTAACTAAGCAATAGGTTGGATCAATATTGTACTGAAACTCAAAGACTATTCTGTTTTGTTTTCATAATAGTGTGAATTGTGACAACATCTCTTACACGTGCAGTACATACACGCTTCTTAGAAAGTCTACTGCTGTGCCTTATATTCTCTTCCTTAATCTCTCGAGACTAATCTCATCGCGAAAGTATATAAATATATATAATAAAATGTTTTTCAATGTTTCGAAGGTGGATTATGTTTAAACACATTAGACTTTTCTTTTTTTTGTCCACATTTTCGAACAGTAAAACCGGTAATCCTATTATTCCTGTCTTCTTAATGTTCAAATTTTTAAAGCGATAACATTTTTGCACTCTTTTTAAGGCACACTTGTGGTTTGAATGTTAAAAGGGCGTCTCAATAGCAACAAGACTCGAACCTTGAACCCTTAGATTCACAGTCCGGTCACGCTAACTTCAAGACTATCCGTTGTCTTACATCATGGCGTCATTTCAGTAAAATACGAACTTACAAAAGGGTTTAGTTTCTTTTCCATTTTAATAGTTTATACCCCTTGAACTTTCTCTTACATTCACGTTCATATTTCTATTTAGTTAACCGAAGAGTAAAGCAGCTCTATTCTTCTTTCACCTTATTTTACTTCTGTCTGTTAGTCTTAACAAAAGTTACGTCGTTACTGTATTGGCTTTTTTTTTTGTTTTTGAATTTCACGCAAAGCTACACGATGGCTATCTGCGCTAGCCGTTCCTAATTTAGCAGTGTAAGACTAGAGGGAAGGCAGCTAGTCATCACCACCAACCGCCAACTCTTGGGCTATTTTTTTATCAACGAATAGTGGGATTGACGGTCACATTATAACGTCCCCACGGCTGAAAGGGCGAGCATGTTTGGTGCGACTGGGATTCGAACCCGCGACCTTCGGATTACGAGTTATGTGCCTTAACCGCCTGGCCATGCCGAGCCACGTTACTGTATTCCAATGCAGTGTTTATTTTAAATGCAGATCTGGTGACTCATAAACTGACTGGTGCAACAAAAAGAATTTAATAAGAAGGAAATAACTAATAATAATAATAATAATAACTGCCTTTTAGTAGTTTTCTTCTTCGCACCACAAACGTACTTCAAATGAAGTTTGCAGATAGAAAACCTACGCCTTTCAAAACTAGAGATAATTTTGTGCCAAGTTATCTAAGGTATTACATTTAACACAAGTTGGTTGTTTAAGCTTCACGGGGCTCAACGATCAGATCGAAGGCTTATAATGATAAATATCTGGGTTCATATCTATGATGGGCTCAATTGAGATTGTCAATTGTGCATTTTTACGCTTAAACAAAATCAAACAGACGGTCGTATATATTTTTTCTACTAGATTACTGGCTTCTATAAATTAATAAATGATTTCCGTTTCATGGTGATTTTCAGTTATACAGTAGCAGTAATAGCAATATATTCTAGTAAAACTTTTTAACTACTAAGCTAATGTGTCCCTGTTGCATTTTTCAGTGCAGTAATAAAAGAGAGTGGACGGGTTACTATCCAAAGAGATTACATTTAATAAGATGTTTACCAAGCCATCAAAAAATATTTACATTTCTATTTATATCTCCATTTGTGCTACTCAGTGTCTGGTGAAACTCATAAACTGATACAAAGGTTAATTAAGTCTAACATGATAGCTTTGCAGATCTCACATTATTTCGTACCGTTAAGACTTTATTTTTATCATTTGGATTTAACGTAAATATCCAAAATTTAATATTTTACTATGTATTCTCATTTTGAAACATTTTCTCTACAAATTGTCAAATATTTAAAATACTCTACAATATTAATAATAAAAAATTTGACTGAATTTGAGAGTTTTCTGTATTCACACGTAATAAATATCTAACATAATGTTTACTTCGTTAATAAAAATATTTCGAATATTTTAATAAAGTTAAAATTGCTTGGTAACTTAGTTAATATGTTTGACAGTTTAAAGTACCATTTTATTTCCAATTATTCGTGTCTTTGACGTTCTCGTAATTTAAGGTTTGTTTGTTTTTTAATTTCGCGCATAGCTACTCAAGGGCTATCTGCGCTAGTCGTCCCTAATTCAGCAGTGTAAGACTAGAGGGAAGGCAGCTAGTCATCACCACCCACCGCCAACTCTTGGGCTACTCTTTTACCAACGAATAGTGGGATTGACCGTCACATTATAACGCTGAAAGGGCGAGCATGTTTGGTGCAACGGGGATTCGAACCTGCGACCCTCAGATTACGAGTCGAACGCCTAAACCCACCTGGCCATGCTGGGCCGTCGTAATTTAAGGAAAGTGGAAAAATTATAACAATTGTGATTTATCATATCATTTAAAATGTTGCATAATAAACTTTATTATGTTGTATTTAGTGATTGGCGTTATTAACTTTTGTAAATAATTTAAAATACAATATTGGTCAAAATGTTTTCATATTGTATTATAAATATTAAGATGGAATAAAAATACATTTAGCACTGTTAAACTGATAATTGTATGTTGTATCAAACATTTAGATATGTAATTTATATATTGAGACAGGTTCTGTGGATATCAGGAAGGACTTATTAGAATAGCAAACAGTTTATCAGACACCCGTAGAAGAATTTGTAATTTACCTTTTCACCTCTCACAACAAAACTTTACCAAGAACATATATAATGAAAACGTATAACATCAAATTATTTTAAATAATGTCTGTAACCTTACACTCTTTCTCATGTAACATTCAATATTTGGTTGGTTTTCCTCGTATTTTAATAGTCTCCTCAAGGTGGCGTGACATGCTGTCTATAAGGCTTCTGGTGCACTCTATCGTGATTTTATCCCAACTTGTCAATACAAGGCGTTGCGACTCAACTACAATAGCTGGTTTAAGGTTGTGGTTAGTAATTCTCAATGCAATTACAGTCTGGAGACTTAGCTGACCATGGCAATCTTGTAATATCCTCCTGGTGAAGATAATCCTGTACAATATATGTACTATGGGCAGTGGCGTTGTAACTCCAGAACACAAAGTTATTGACAAACCTTGTTCTAGCATATGGTAGAAACACCAACGCACGTGATGTCTGTAGGAGGAGCCATTGATGTTTTACTGTAGGTTATAAAAAGCAGTTTTTCTGCCTAAATAGCTGTCCAAACATGTACTGCACCGTTTACTTTGTGTTCTATGTGGAAAATACAGTCCTCTCTCATCTGTCCTATAGGAAAAATTACGAACATGAATCGTACCGTAAGCTTTAATAAACCAGAAACAGGAATAATTTAAATAGATGACATTTCACCAGTATCCTAATTATAAGCTGACATGCTGTCTTGCCCATGTAACACGGTGACGGTAATGACTTCTGGTTAATATCTGTTTGAGGTAGCCCTTTATGCAAAATAACCTTGTTTGGCCAGTCCATTGTTCTTCTGGATATACTGCAGTACATGTGCTCATGTTATTCCCATCATAAAGTGTTACAAGACTTTTTTCAACCTTGACGTATTAATCTGATCAAAACACGGATATCTCGAGTAGTAGTTTGTTGTTGTTTTTTTGCGACGTCTAGCAACAGACTTTCCTGGAACAACGTTTTCTGTAGTCCAGTGACATTTTAGGATTCTTGATACTGTACACTAAGGTAGGCCCACTATTTTGCTTCATACCATTTCTGGACAGTCTAGCGATTTGAAACCTTTTACTTTCTGACACGTGATAAGGCATGACTCTACATCGAGTACAGAGAAATTATTTGAACAAATAGTTGATATGTTTCGGAAAAGATTGTACCAAAAGCACAATCTTTTATACAAAACAGGTGTGTGTGTGCGTGTGCTTTTGAACAAATAGTGAAAACAACGTATATAGACCAGAATAACAACTAGTACATATTTTTTTATCATATGATACAATATCTTCTCTATTACTACTCCATGCATGTAGACAATGATATCGGTACAGGACAGTATGCAAGTATTTTGGCCAGGAGTGTATAGTACATCGTACTGTAGTACGGTTAAAGTATCATTAATTTTCTTATTAGTTTGCTGTAAAGTACAAAGCTACACAACGGTCTATCTGTGCTCTGCCAACTGCGGATATCAAAACCTAATTTCTAGCGGCATAAGCCCATTAATATATCGCCAAATCACCTTGGAAAATTAATTTGCTGTAGGTTGCTTAGTGGTAATGTATTATCAATTTGTTGTGTTTAGTAGTATATCATCATTTGTTTTTTCCTAATTTATTAAGTGGCCATATATCGTCAGCTTTCTGTAGTGTACATAGTGGTCATGTATCATGAATTTGTTATAATGTGTTTAATTTTATATGTAATCATCATTTTACTGTAGTGTAACCAGTTTATTTTAGTGTATTCAATACGTAAATGTTACCAGCATCATTTAGTATATATAGTAGTTAAAGGTCACCATTTTAGTGTAGAGTATTTAGTAATTACTCGCCATCAGTGTGCTCATGTTTTAGTTGGTAAATGTTACTTTAGTGTAGAGTATTTAGTAATTACTCGCCATCAGTGTGATCATGTTTTAGTTGGTAAATGTTACCAGTTTCTTCTAGTTTATTTACTAGTCAGTCGTCACTGGTTTCTTGTAGTGTGATCATGTATGACGTTTACTTGCTAATGTCATTAGGTTTTTCGTAGCCTAGGAATATGGACAGTTGAAAATATTAATTGAAATAGTCAAATGTACAACAAGTATTTATTGGCGTTAGAAAATTAGTTTGAAATTAACATATGTTGACATATGTTTAATATGCTTTTCAGAAATGAAAAAAAAAACGTGAGTAACGAACCGTAGTATTATTCCGTTTTCCTCTGCCGATACGGTTCGATAACATATTGGTTGGAAGTGAAACTGAATTGTATATGTTTGTTTTTCAATTTCGCGCAAAGCTACACGAAGGCTATCTGTGCTAGCCATTCCTAATTTAGCATTGTAAGACTAAAGGGAAGGTAGCTAGTCTTCACCACTCACCGCCAACTCTTGGGCTACTCTGTTAGTGAAAGTGATCGTGACATTATAACAACCACACGGCTGAAAAGGCGAGCATGTTTGATGTAACGGGGATTCGAACCCGCGACCCTCAGATTACGAGTTGAGCGTCTTAACCACCTGGCCAAGCCGGGCCTCTCTTTAGAAAATCCTGGTCTTTGTTTTAAGAAGTCGAATGTTATTTTAAGGACTGGTCACTTCACAACCTGTTCCAGTACGTAATTTTGTTTTCATTTTTCCAATCTAACAATTATAGTAAAACAAAATATCACCATAACACCCCAAACTGAAGTAATGTAGAACTGAACTTAACTAGAAGTTATTTACGTCTCTAACTTGATACAAAGTACTGTTATTTTGGTGATGTTAGTAATTTTATCTTGCTTGTAACTCGTGGCACTGCACATGTCTTTTGTAGAGAGTTTGTCCATTTTTTTTTCTTTATGGATTATATATATATCTGTTTATTTTATTGTGGTTCGATTTATCTCAAAATATACACGTCTGAACAAAAAGTATATTTAATGAAAATTCGATGAATCGTTTCAGCAAAAAAGTAAAATAATTCTAGTTTGATGTAAAAATTTGTGTTGGGAAATAGTTAAACATTGCCATTTTCTATTTTATGAATATTTTATTTTTCTTATAGTGAAGATTCATTAAAACTGATGTATTTTAGGGTTACTTACATGAGCTATGAAATATTCAAATGCTCTTGTTTAAAGATAATCATTTTGCTAAGCTTCCTGCTGAGAAGTGTTTAAAAAAATGATGAAAATTACGAAATAGCGTGTTGTTACATCTCGTGATAAGTAGCGTCTGTTTCATCGAACTAATACTTATTTAACTGTATGTCCTCAGAACAAACTCTTAAATAACAGTGATTAGTCCATTTTATTACTTCACCAGTAGTTAAAACTACGGTTACCTCCGAGAAGCAGAAATTCCCCCAAAGAAGGCTCTCATCAATAACAAGTAGAGGAACAATCCCCCTCCCTCCTTCATAAATAGAAAAAAATCTCACACTCGTAATTTAATGAATTTATTCCTTTTGGGAAGCTTTGATTAGGACCGGATACTTCTGTAGGTCCTACTACCATGATATTTTAGTAACTACGTAAATACCTGGGAGAGAGACATTTTCTAAGATAGCATGTGAAGTACTCTTGAAATAATTGAGGAAAAGGGTTTTTAGAACGATTACAATTAGAACTCTTGGATAGAACACGTCCATTTTGGTAGGTTCTACTTTGACAGGCAGACGTTTGAAACGAGTCCCATACACTTAATTAAGAACACGTAAATCCTCTGTAAAAACCGAAAAGCTTCGAGAAAGTTCAACAGTAATAGTAGTTACAAATGGAAACTACAATAATTGTGAGTAATATAAAGTGAATACCAAAAACTAATTTAATGATATAACACCAATCCGGAACTATTGTACAGTAAGAACTTAAATGACAGGAAGTGAAACTAATGGCGGTCATTACGCTAAAACGGTTCATTATTATTATCTTCAACGACTTTCCTTAGACGGTTGAAAATGAAACCAGTGATTCAAATACGGAACGACTTTAAAATAGTTTATGAATTGCTAATAAAATTGTAAAATGCTATATCATTAGAAAATCTAAAATAGTTGTTAAACAACGCGTCAGTTAATCAACCACTGATTCTTTTAACTTACCTTTTCCATCACTTCCAGTAGAGTGACTCGCAATGTTTAGCCTCCTAGTGATCAAAAGTTACCTAATCATTGAAAATGTATACAAACAGATACGGCAGCAAAGTTTAGGGTTTTATATTTAGAATTGTTAAATGTTTACAATATATGCCCTTTTGAGAATACTATATTCGATTCACATTCAAAATCTGTTTTTGATTTATTATAAATTCAAACCTTGTATACTGTTCTAGTTACACATTACATTTGCATCACATTTTATGGTTTACTAATAGAAAATCAATCCCGTTCATCCAAATAGTCACTAACAGGAACTTTCGAAGGTTTGTTTGTTTTTTGTTTTTCGCACAAAGCTACTCGAGGCCTATCTGTGCTAGCCGTCCCTAATTTAGCAGTGTAAGACTAGAGGGAAGGCAGCTAGTCATCACCACTCACCGCCAACTCTTGGGCTACTCTTTTACCAACGAATAGTGGGATTGACTGTAACATTATAACGCCTTCACGGCTGAAAGGGCGAGCATGTTTGGCGCGACGGGGATGCGAACTCGCGACCCTCAGATTACGAATCGCACGCCTTAACACGCTTGGCCATGCCGGGCCACTTTCGAGGGACTAGAAGATGTTTCTGGATTCTGCAAGTCAGTTTTCTGTTTCATTTTGGCAACGTGACAAAGAATTAGGGCATTTTAGAGAGAGGAAAACATAACATTTCGTAACTTGGAATAATCTACAAAACACAACGTAGAAAATAGGATAACGCTGACAGAAATCAAAATTACGCTGATAAACTATTTTTACAAAAAAAAACATTGCTCAGTGACAGAATATCACTGATAAATATATGAGCGTCTAAAAAACACAGAAAATATGACACAATGGAGTGTCAATAGGAAGAAATGACTCCACCTTTTTTTTTTTTTTCCAGTAACAAACACAAGTATACATGTTGGAAACGTACTGTGATGTATATTTTGCTGTCTATTTTAGTCGACGTATTAATAACACAGGCCTTTGAATTTAAACTTTATAAAAGTTGTTTTGGGTTTAATAACAGATATTCAGCCAGATGGATTTCGAAAATAATATTAATTTTTTGCTCTGACATAAGAAATATTTTACGAATCGAGAACAAAAGAACTCTTACTTAGACCAAATTATTATTTCGTGTACCACAATGTACATGTGTTTTATTATTATGTTTGTTAATAAAAATGCAAACTAAAGAAACGGGAAGATTATTGATGTCAAACAAATATGGATCCACACTCATCCTGATTTACGTTTGTGAAATCTACGTCTTTTAGTATGTAAACCACGTGTTATGATCTTTCTCTTTTGTATTACGTTATAAAATTTCATGAAAAATCTGTACGTGATGGGGAAAAATGAATATCGTGTTTGGATTTAGCTTACAGGAATTACCATAGAACTTGTAGACGTTTCAAGACAATTAAACCACCGAAGGACTGTGTAATTACTGATATGACAATGCAAACAAAAGTGTTGTTATTTTCAAGGAGTTAATTAGGAAAGTTAAATGGAGTTGAAAATTTATCGAAAAATTTAGCTTTGGATTACGAATATTCTAAGGAATCGAGAAGTGATTAGTCGTTGTATCATGAATTTTATTAATAAACTAATATTTTACACCGTCGAGCAATAAATTATTAAAAAGCTGTGACCAATTTGGTTTCGGAGAAGGAATATCGTTAGGAATCGATTATCGATTTAACTTTGGAATATAAATCTCATTTGGAATCTGGTATATTTAACACGGTAACACAGAGTTCGTTAAGAAACACGAGTCAATATAACTCTAAAGCATGTGTTTTTCTAGGATATAAGTGATATAAGATAAAGTCCACCGACTGACTAACGACGATTTAAATCATCGTAATATGTAATCCACTGTGTAACTAAGCTTAAATTAAACACAGTCTAGAGTATGAGAGCTACTCCCTAACCTAATGTGTTCAGATACCATGCAATTTGCGCAGATTGTCCTTGTGTGGCTTTCCGCGAAATTCAAACCAAACCTTGCAGTTTCTCTAGCTTCCACTTACCACGACAGCCATTATAAAAGTCAAAACATAACATAATCTAAGGTTGGGGATACGTTCCCTAATAACTCCATTTAGAAACTCCTACAAAACGTACATTTCTAGTGTAGCGTGTCGTCTTTCTGAGCTAACGCATACATACTCATGAACAGTATGCTTCTTCAAACTCTCACTAGGTGGTGCGACATGTCATGGGGTAGTTGTATGTTCACATCTTGTTGTGTATGGTTTTGCTTTGAAAGCTAATACACTTAATTTTTACTAATTGTTTGCTGTAACGTAGCTACTTGCAACACAACTAGTTTACTTACTTCACTATATATATATAATCACGCACGGTTCGGTTATTTTAAGGCAAAGACACATTGGGCTATCTGCTGTATCTACCATGGGAAATCGAACACCGGAGTTTAGCATTGAAAGTTCACAAACTTACGGCTATCTTAAGGGAAGGGACATGAATCTACCAAACTTTACAGAACAAAATCTATGTTTTACAGTCTATGCTGCCCATAACACATTTCTTTTAGTTTTAATTTTATTTGTATATGTATATACTATTACAGATTTCTTCTGTTTTACTGCTTAATTTCCACGCTGTTTATTTAAGTATAATAAACCGAAGCGTTTAAAATGTTTATTATAAAATAAGTCATCCCTCTCTCACGACGTCACTCGTAGGATAAACATTATTTTAAGGAACATTTTAAAACTGTTATGAATATATTTTCTGAAACATTTTCACTGACATGACAGCTTTAGATTTGACAATTAAAAACAAACACCTGACAACGAATAGCGTCAGTTGTTCAACCTTCGTACGACACAAACGACTAAACATCATGTGGGTTTGCTTATCGGACCGGCAAGGTCAGATGGTAAAGGCATTCGATTTGTAATCTCAGAGTCGCGAGTTCGAATCCCCGTCCCACCAAACATGCTCGCCCTCTCAGCCGTGGGGGCGTTATAATGTCACGGTCAATCCCACTATTCGAGAGTTGGCGGCGGGTGACGAAAACAAACAAACTTTTCACATATCTGTTTACGTACGGTGAAATTATCTATACATTCATAACACTTAGGATTTTATGTCTCATAACGTTATAATAAAACAGTGTTTGTCTGTTTTAATTTCGCGCAAAGCTACTCAAGGGCTATCTGCGCTAGCCGTCCATAATTTAGCAGTGTAAGACTAAAGGGAAGGCAGCTAGTTATCACCACCCACCGCCAACACTGAGGCTACTCTTTTACCAATGAACAATGGGATTGAATGTAACATTATAACGCCCCCACGACTGAAAGGGCGAGCATGTTTGGTGCGACCGGGATTCGAATCTGCGACCCTCAGATTACGAGTCGCACGCCTTAACCCATCTTGCCATGCCGGGCCGTTAAAACAGTAAAAATACTATATATTACATTTCGTAAGCTACTCTCGATTTTATTTGTATGACACCATTTTATGTGCAGTTTTAATGATTTTGCAATTTTAAGTGACAATTTGTTAGTTTTTACGCCTAAGTCATCGTTTTTGTTAAAATCACTTAACCATACTTGTATGATCCATTAGTGACCTTTTTAAGTGAGACCCTCTAAATTTGCGCAGGAAAAGCAGATCGGTGAAAAGTAAAAGTAATGCCTTTCCATTTGTGTATATAAATCAGTTCTTGTATAAACTATGAAATGTCTAGTTAAGTTTCTTCTTGCAGCTAGAAAAAGAAACGGAAATGACGTACTAATGGAATGCTAACTTTAAGGTTAAAAATGTAAACTGGATAGTTTGTGTAAGAGATAATGCATTAATCTTACTGTAAGATGTTGAATGCGTGTACATTATATATACATCCTGAATTGAGTGTAATACAACTCAATTCTGGCTTAGATAATGTTTATTTAGAAGAATGTTCGATAGTGATACGTTGAGACAAGAATGAAAAGACGTGTCAATGTTATGCCTATAAATATTTTGAGAAGATTATTTCTATAGAGGGCGTAGTCAAAATAGTTCGATTTCCATGTATTTGTGAACTGGTATCTTTAATTTAAAATATGCTACTCATTTTAAACTGTTAGCACTTTTAATTTAGTGTTATTTGTTCTTTTATAAATGGTTATATCAGAGAAATAACAATAAACAACTTATTCGTAATTATTAGGGTTAAGAAGAATCCAAAATATGTCCGGCTGTCTTATATAAATCATATACATATATTTTACCAAAACAAATGTGCACAAACTCGCTATTTGTTTATGTAGTTACTCCAGTAAGTACAAAGGCGTTCGTTCTCCGCTCAGACAGCGGTAAGTCTACGGATTTAAAATACTAAAATCAGGGGTTCGATTACCATTCGTGAACACAGCAAATAGCCCGATGTGGCTTTGCTATGAGAAGAACACACAAAACAGAAAGATGTTCAAAAAGTTTGAATAACTGAAACATTCAGATACAGCACAGTCATTTTCACAAATCGCAGTTAAAATACTTGTTTGTTGCTAATCGTAATGTTGCGCCATCTCATATCTGAGTGTTGTTTGATTTGTTTTGAATTTCGCGCAAAGATACACAAGGGCTATCTGCTCTAGCCGTCTCTAATTTAGCAGTGTAAGACCAACCGCCAACTCTTGAGCTACTCTTTTACCAACGAATAGTGGGATTGACTGTCATATTATAACTCCCACACGGCTGGAAGGGCGAGCATATTTGGTATGACGAGCCTCGAATTACGAGTCGAGTGCCTTAACCATCGGGTTATGCTGGGTGCTGTTAGTCGAAAAGAATTAAAACCCGGCTTTTAGTGTTATAAGAAGCGCGGGATGTTGACTTAGGATTAGCTAAGCCTTTAATAGCTGAATACTGGCCAAAGATAAAGGTTCGATAAACTATTATGGTCCAATGTTTTCGATGATTGTAACGTATGTTGGCGAATGACAAAGCTTTTAATTAATATAATAGTAAATACGCCTAATCGCCAGATGAAAAATTATGTTTCTTACGTTTCAATTTTAAGCTGTTATATTGCTATGTAATTAAGTCCTTAATAATGCTGATTTGGTTCGCGGAATAGCCGTATGTCATGTGGTAATTATCTAGTCTTAATGTCCTTACGTTTTTAATCTATCATAGTTTAGACTATTTGTAATCTTGGAACGTAAAGAAAACTATTTGTCATAACCTATCGCTGGAGAGCCTTGCTAATATTACTTATACACCTTTGTAATTTGTAAACGAGTGGTGAGTGTCGTATCGTGAAGTCGTGATACGGTTGTATCGATACATCGTCCGATTCGACATGATTTATGTTTCTTCACGAAATTTGACAAGCTTTCAGTGAACATTATAAGTCTTTTGTACATAAAAAAAAGAATTTTAATAAACTATTTTTACTCAAAATTAATGATTTGATGAAGGATGATTAGTGTTAAGTAGTACATGTTGTCGTCCTTTCTTTTATCAAAAACATTACATACAAAGTAACATAACAAATTAACTATAACAAAATGGATGAACAGGTATTAACTTTATTTTACTTTCCTTGCCAGCTGCCATTTATTTGATCAAACCTGATAATTTAAAAACTGTAATGTGTGAACTATTTAAATAAGACAATGTTAATAATATAGATAATAAAATACAGACAACACTTTGTAACAAACTGTTGTAAAACTTTTATATCTAGATATGTATTCTATCATGGTATCAATATCTAGATATGCATCGTGTCGACTACTACGACGAGATATGCACTCCTAGTAATGTCATTACGGTTAAAAGTGAGACACTCCTTGAAACTGAAAAACTGTAATGATTCTTTGATATCTCTTTCACTAAAACAATACAAAAAGTCATTACAGTTTTTACTTCAGAATAAGAAACATTTATAAAGGTTACTGGAGGTGTAACCTGTACTATACTTCCAAAACATGTTATCTAAGTAAGTATGATTTTGATCCACGTGGACTAATGGTCAAATAAGTGATTTCAAGTTTTAGGCATAGCCAGTCCTAATTTAGGACTACTGACCAGAGATTGTGTAACCAGACACCAACAGCCACCCGCTGCCTATGCAGCTATTATTAACCGAATAGTTGGATTGACTGTCATATTTATAATTCGTCCACGGATATAAACGCAAAATTTATTTAGCAGCATGTCGCATCTCGAATCTTACAGGATCAACAGTGCAGCATGTAAATTCTAAGTCACGCCTGTATAATACGTTAAAACACACTTATGTTAGCTGGCTTATACCTAAGTAGTCTTAGTGCGGTAGAAGGCATCAAATTTTCTTTTGGTTTCTATATTTTACTCTTGTTTTCTCCTTAGATCAAACACTTATGTGAATAATGTACGTTTATACTTGTTCTAAGAAAAAAAATGCAATGAATTCTATTTGGAGATGCTTTGAACAGAGAAATGTCACTTCTACCTCATTTATCACGTGCTATGACGTAGCTTGTGAGGTACTTCGACGTATGTTCTGGGAAACAGTAGTTTGCAAAAGAGAAGACTCGCATATGTGAAAATGAGGTCGATATATTCAACGCATAACGCAGGTATCTCAAACAAACTTAATACGATATTATAGAAATCGTAAAGGGGAAAATATGTTATAAGCAATTAGGCTTTTACAGTGGATATTTTATTATAAAAAGGAAGATAAAACGATTTGTTACTGATATGTACACGTAAAGCTCAGAAATCGTGATATCACATGTAACAGTAATACTATTATAATTAATTAGTTGGTGTTGATTTATAGATGACTGTGGTTCACACTTGTCCTCAAGGTGCTACTTCTCCACAGCTCAGCTATGTTGTCTAACCACTTCTTTTTTGAACCATAAGAGTAGGAAGCAATAAAATATTAGTAAGGCTAAAATCGCAAATGTATTTATGTGTGAGGGTGAGGACGTAGGATATTTCGTGATGGAGCTAATTTTGTTGTTGATTTGGTGTTAATTTTCACGCAAAGCTACACGAGGGCTATCTGCGCTAGCCATTCCTAATTTAGCAGTGTAAGACTAGTAGGAAGACAGCCAGTCATCATCACCCACCGTTAACTCTTGGGCTACTTGTTTACCAACGATTAGTGGGATTGACTGTAAAATTATAAAGCCCCACGACTGAAAGGGCGATCATATTTGGTGTGACAGGGATTCGAGCCCGTGACCCTGAAATTCCCAGTCAAGCACTCTAACCGGGCCTAATTTATTTTTAATGTAATACCTACTTATAAATGAAGCATTTTGTTCAGTTGTTTTGTACTGTAGTTTGGATTCTTCAAAGTAATAAAATGAGATTATATATAAACGAGCGGACATAGTGACTAAGCCAGTAGGTTCTCACGTCTAAGCTTTAACACAGGAAACAATCCACTTAGCATAGGGAGTAACTCTTTATTTTTGTGACGTAGTATCTGGTTGATCTCAAAATGGTAGCCTTCACAAAGAGCAGTTATGATGTGATGACCTGTTTGACCTACTGAAGCCCTTTGTGGTAAGACAAGCTATGACTTAAAGGAGTTTAGACAGAAAGTGAAGCTCTTTAAGCTTTAAGGTTACGACTTAAAGCACTTTAGTGAGATCCTTTATGGAAAAATAAATCTTGTTGTTGGAAACAAGAACTAAATCAAACTATGGTTTAATTTCTCTAACTATATCACAGATTTATGTGATAGTTAAAATAGGGTTTTAAACAACAAATGTTTACTTAGGTTTATTTGAGATCAGAATGAGGCGGTTCTGTACGTCACCCTCAGCTCTACTAAAGTTATAAATGGGGAGCAGTTAATATATCTCTTTA
This sequence comes from Tachypleus tridentatus, assembly GCF_004210375.1. Lineage (NCBI taxonomy): Eukaryota > Metazoa > Arthropoda > Merostomata > Xiphosura > Limulidae > Tachypleus > Tachypleus tridentatus. The sequence continues at coordinate 76,226,027 of NC_134835.1, read as the reverse complement.
TACGACTGAAGGTTGACATTTTGAATCCCGTAGTCTGAAATACCTGTAAAAGACACCTATTAATTGTTAGAGGTCTCTGACAGTGTCCTGTTTGTCCTCATCAGAGTGGAGTAGCAGGACAGACCATACAAAATATTCTAAAGGCCAACGAGCTCAACGTGAGATAATCTCTGTGGAAAATACCTCCAAATCAATCATTTTCAATCTAAAATATTGTGTTCGGCCTTGCTGAAACCAACCCTTGTTATGTCTTGCGAGACAAATTTATGGAGTTATATCATTCGGCTTGGAGGGTTTGTTTGTTTTTGAATTTCGTACAAAGCTACTCAAGGGCTATATGTGCTACCGTCCCTAATTTTGCAGTGTAAGACTAGAGAGAAGGCAACTAGTCATCACCACCCACCGCCAACTCTTGGGCTACTCTTTTACCAACGAATAGTGGGATTGATCGTAACATTATAACGCCCCCACGTCTGAAATGGCGAGCATGTTTGTCGCGACGGGGATGTGAACCCGCAACCCTCAGATTACGAGTCGCACGCCTTAACCCACCTGGCCAAAATCGTAAAGTGATACAAATCCAACTACCTAAGTTTTTTTTTTTTTTTAAGATTAGAAAGAGAAAAACTGAGGATCAGAATCGAATCTCTGAATGGAAAATTAAAAGAAGAATTTAACATAAATTGATTAGAAAATTTGAAATTTATTTAATGAAAAGATGAAAAATAAAGATATTTTTGAGTAGTTCATAGAATATGAGAATTACTTAAGTAGATTGGAAGACAGAAGAAGTGAAGAAAAATGGCAACAAAAGGAAATGCGGTTCACACAGCAATTAAAGAAACACGGAAAAAATTCAGAGAGAGGAAGGAAAGCTATTACACATCGAGTTGAAGGTTATGCAGATACTGAAAATATAAAGGAGAAAATAATTTATATTACCATGTAAGCAAATGGATAAAAAATAGCAAATACAGTAACAACACTAAATGGAATCCTATAAGTGCTATTATAGAAGATAAATATGTCCAGTCAAGTAAAGATAAGAAAAATAATATTTACTCAGAGAAGCTTCAATAAGATGGAAGGCATATGACATGTAAGAAGAATATATAGATTGTACGAAAGAATTATGTATTTTACTAGAATAATTACAGTTTCAAGAAATGTTTAGATAAGCAGGAGGAGAATATTTTGAAAATTTGTAACTTAACAGAAATTAATTTACTAGAAATGGAATACGATTATCAGTGAAAAGTTTAACATTTACTCCCACAAATAAACTTAATAAAATACAACTAGCAGAAGATATAATTACTTCTATAGGAAATTAAGACTTAAGAATATTTTTATGAAGTTTCAAATAATGATGAAACGTTAACGAAAAGGAAATGAGATTTTGAACTTCTTCAAGGAATAAACCTTGAGCTACAGTTAATTCACTTTAAAAGTAAATTATATTTTATTAATGAAAAACAAGGAAACGATAATTTAACATTAAAGGAACGGAAATAATTCAAGAAATTTAGAAATTCTAATTTGGTATTTCAGAAAGCGGATAAAGTGAAATACGGGTAATAATGATCAACAGTTTTATAATCAAGTAGATTAAGAACATTTAAAGGATACAGAGGTTTATGAGAGGTTTAAATAAATTAAAATATATAAATTTGATAAAAGAATAATTAAAAAAAACGTTAAAGAATATAAGGTGAGGCTAACAAAAAATATGTTATTTTATGTAATTCAAAAATTGGGTGCTCGTTTGCACTTCCGAAGTCCTATAAAACAAAATAGAGTAATGAATTATTGTTGAAAACAAGAAGTGAGTATATTTATTTTGGAAAATCTTTCAATACTTCAAACGGCCCAACTGTAAGAGGTAATAAAAAATATTAAATATTTAATTTACATAAAGAATATATTACTAAAATAGGGATGATTTTGAACTTGCTAAAATTGCCAAAAAATTAGAGGAAAATCAGAGTTTTATTTCTTTAGATGTAGTAATTCTGTATCCAATTAATGAAAGTGATTGTGGACTTAAATCTGTGGAATGTTTGGTTTATAATTATTAGAAATACATTTATCCAACTTGTAATAATTATTTTTGTTTTTTTTAAACAAGCACAAAGCTACACAATGGGCTATCTGTGCTCTGCCCACCACGGGTATCGCAACCCGGTTTTTAGCGTTGTAAGTCTGCAGACATACCGCTGAGCCACTGGGGTACACTTGTAATAAAAATTATATCTAGAGAGGTTTGTATATAGTTTTAAAATTATTTTGTTACTTAGGAAGAACAGTTTTTTCATAAAATGTTTAGTACAACAGTCGGTAAAAAAGTTGTTTCAACTTATGTTAATATCACTACGGGAGTTTTCGAATTACAACTGTTTTATATATTACCTAATTATTTTAAAGAGAATTTTATAGTTCACAAAAAAACTGATGTAATATTTTCAAACGATCTTTTTGTAAAGTGGAAAGATACTCAATATAGTAATAAGTTTGTCGGGATTTTCAATTCGAGAATCAAGGAGATTCAGTTAATCGTTGGAAGATATAATAAAGCCATGTTCTTTTTAGATGTGTTGGTAAAATTTCACATAGAAAGGAGATCGTAAGCGACATTTCAAGCTCAGATCAATATATACTCTTCAAAAAAAGAAACGCAAAAGGCAAAATATGAGACAAATTGTTAACAAGTTTGTTCCGGGTAGTTCTGTATTACATGTGTGAAACTTTGCACATTCACTGCTGAACATCCAAAGTCTGCAAAGGCGAAGTCCACGCTCACTAGGTGAAGTTTAACGTCACTCAACGTCAATAACGAGTATGCCCCCGTGAGCATCAATGACTGCTTGGCATCTCCTGCCCATGGAAGCGATGAGATGACGAATCACATCCTGTGGAATGGCTGTCCACTCAGTCTGCAAAGCTGCTGCAAGCTGAGGTAGAATCTGCGGTTGAGGTTGTCGCCATTGCAGACGTCGGTCCAACTCGTCCCAAAGATGTTCGATGGGGTTTAAATCTGGTGATCTGGAGGGCCAGGGAAGAACGTTGATGTTGTGGTGTCTCAAGAAGACAGTGGTGAGTCGGGCTGTGTGAGGACGGGCGTTGTCATGTTGAAAAACGTCGTTGACGTTCACCATGATGGTTTGCACATGGGGCCTAAGAATCTCGTCGACGGTTGCGTACGGTCTAATCGGAAATCCTACGCAGCCCTGGTATGGTTGAGGCAGTAGACGTCGCAGTGGTGGTTCTATCCCGAAGGTGACGTAACCGGATGTTGTGATCTTGTGCGGGCGTGGTCACACGAGGTCTGCCAGATCGTGGACGGTCACAAGTTGATCCATGTTGTTGGTGACGATTCCATAGATTTGTGATGGTGCTTGGGTGGACATTCACAGCTCTGGCAACATCTGATCGAGATTCGCCTGCTTCCAAGCGACCAATGGCGTTGTTGCGTTGTGCTTCAGTCAGTCTTGGCGTAACTGTATTGCGTGTCGGTGGCTTAACACTGAGCTATGGAAACCGAGAACCCGTCACTTTTATAAGGATTTTGCACATGTTGCACTTGTAGAACATGTAGATCTCTCAAACAAATTTATTGGGCACGAATGCGTTTTGGCGAAAATCCGTTGTTTTCCTCCGTTTTCAAAGTGCACAACTTTTATTGTCATTTTGGTCTGACAATCAGTGCCTTAACACGTGTAACATCACATACTCTGAGCTTGTAACGTTATTACATATATTTCTCTTTAAAATAACAAAAATATCCCTTTTGCGTTTCTTGTTTTGAAGAGTATATATATTTTTTGTAATCATCCCAAATAAATAAAAATTAATATACATTATATCGTTTAGTTTCCAATGAAGAAATTATTAGAAATAAAAATGCATTTTAAGAGGTTTGGAAATTGTTAAGAATAATTAACTTTTGAAATATGAAACACTTAAACAGACATGTTAGTAAGCCTAAATGGAATACTATACTTTAAAGACTTATTGACCAAATATACATATTAATATTTCATTTACTGATACAAAGCCGCAACAAATATTAGATAAAAACCGAGAATATATTCAAAGGTAATAGGTTTATTTTATCAAGAACACAATCTAAAAATGTGTATAGATTCTTTGATATACGTAAAGGAAAGTATTTTTAGTTGTGAGAGAGAGAAGTGTGTTCTATATAACTTAGGTTACATGAAACTAGTAAAATCAGTAAGGAAAAATAATAAAGATATATTATTTTCATTAATAACTTATTTAGAAGCAATTCTCATTAGGTAATATAGTTTTAATAATGAGTAAACTATGATGAATTCTCTGTTGGTGAAACAGATCTATTAAAATTAAGAACAAACTTGAATAAATTCCATGTTAAATGTTCCGAAGAAAGTCTTCTGTAAAACAGTAAACACTTTAATGAATGTATTTTGAAAAAAATTAGAATTAAAAGCATATTTTAATGTTTTGGGCACATTATGTAAAACATAGAATGTTATTAAAATAGTTTTTAAATTTTTTTTCGTCACCACCTCACAGGTGAGAAGGAAGAAATAACGGTGACTCTATAAAGGTAATTGTAAAACCCTAGAAACTATTAGTTGAAAAACAGTTTTTGAATATTTTTTGTTATAGATTCTCTGTTAGTTTATATTCTGAAGCCTAGAAATCGATGGAAGAAATTAATAAAAGAGAAAAATAACAGACGAGTCTAATATTAGTGTTTTATTGTGCGTATCCACAAGTCCGCCTTGTTTGTGTTTTGGTTATACTTATGTACAAGCATTTATATAGGCACAAACATAATTCTTTGGTACATGGTAGAACGTTAGATTTCGTAGCTGGTAAGGAATCCTTCTGGTACCAAAATATACTTCTTAAGTTTCAGTTGTGGGTACTTTATAAGATTTCTAAGTGTGCATGATGAATGCTGCTGAGCATCTGTCTTTTAACTAGTTAGTAGTTTAAAATTAGGTACTATAGCAGAGAGTGGCTTTATCACAAATACACAAGTGCAGATTTCTGTTTTCTCTCTCTCTGCATCACGTAATTTTGGAAATGTTGAGATCGAAAATATCGCTAAACAGCTATGATAAATAATTGATGAAACAATGAATCATAATAATTGTAAGTAAGAACGTGAGAACGTTATATGTAGTTAGCGATATTCATTACTGGATTGATCTTTAGTTCTGACATTTGTAGGTAACTTATTTTATCAGAAATTAATATAAATAGTTTTAATATTTCATGTGTTCTTATATCTAAAATTTATAATAATAAATAGTAAATACATACTTGTGGTTTTAGTGAAGATAGCATTTCTCGAAGGTCTTGCGTGGCCAAGTGGTTAGGGCGTTCAACTTGTAATTTCAGGGTCGCGGGATGGAATCCCTGTCACACCAAACATGCCCACCCTTTCAGGCGTTATAATGTGATGATCACTTTGCACGATTCGTTGGTTAAAGAGTGGCCTAAGAGTTAGTGGTGGGTGGTGATGACTAGCCGCTTTCCTTCTAGTCCTACAATGCTAAATTATGTACGACTAGAGCAGATAGCCCTCGTGCAGCTTTACGCGAAATTAAAAAAAACAAACCAAACAAATATCTAATGATACAATTCGGTTTTGTGTGCGAAACAAAGAAAGCCTTAATTATCTAACTTTATCTACCTCAAGCATTCGTTAAAGAGAGGTTTTGATTTATCATCGTTTAATAGCTATAATATGAACTGTAGCTTAATATCCTTATAATCAATATAAAATCCATTCTGTTATGAAATGATGGTAAAGACTCAGTATGCTTGATAAAATAAAATTAGTTTATTGTTTTATTATTATTACACATGTTCCTACTTTTCATGTTTAAAACAGTTACATTGAATGATGTCTCGAGAATGATGTAGTAAATAACCTCTTTGAAAGAATCACGTGACTTCAGGCTTAAAGCGATTCAGATTTCACTGTTCGTACCAGAGCTAGAGCTTATACGTTGTTATACGAGCGTGAATAGTTTAGCGACGTGTTTTATTTACGTAATAGGAAGGAAATGCTCCTAAATTTACTTCTGAGACTGAGAAAAGTTACTTTAATGTTTTCTACTAAGTTTTTTTTTTCGAATTGCAAATACATAATATTTTGATATCTGATTTCAAGAAGAAATTATTTACAAAACACTGAGCTAACTACAACAAGTAATAAGAATATTTTGGCATAAGAAATATTTCCAGATTAGGCTTAAATAAATTCCTCAGTAGAATAATACGAACATTTGAAATTTGCTACACCATTTGAAAGATATGTGCAAAAAATTATCATCAACAATTTCGGATTTACAGTGCTAAAATCAGGGGTTCGATTCCTCTCGGTGGACTCAGCAGAGAGTCCGATATGGCTTTGCTATAAAAAAAACACACATACACATCAACAATACACTCTTCATAGAACTGTTCTACAACATAAAAACAAATGTGTGTCAATTGTTTTGTTTTCCTTTGAAATTTGTGGATGAAGTATGAAATATTAGACTTTTATTTTATTGGTTGTGTATTTTACTGGTGATATTCAACGTAGTCAGTTTAATCCTCGTTTGGTTCGGCATGGCGAGGTGGTTGAGGCACTCGACTCGAAATCTAAGGGTTCTGGGTTCAAATCCCCTTGACACCAAACATACTGGTTCTTTCAGCCCTGGGGACGTTATAATGTGACGTACAATCCCACTATTCGTTGGCAAAAGAATAGCCCAAGAGTTCGCGACGGGTGGTGATGGCTAGCTGCCTTCACTGCTAAATTAGGGAAGACTAGCGCAGATATTCGTGTAGCTTTGCGCGAAATTCCACAAACAAATAGCGCTTAAATTCCTTCATTTTACAGTATAGAAACCACAACTGAGGAAAGAGTTAAAAAAGAACTGTAAGGATATTTCAGGTGTACATTGTTTAAAATGCCATTTTATTAGCATGTTTATAAAGAGATGGCATGAAAGTTTTGGTTGAATTTAATGATTAGAGAAACGTATAGCGATGTTTGTATGGGGAGAAGTTCAAAGTCGATCGATCTTTACATGAATGTGATCTTTTACAGGGAATTAACTTAGCGAGGAAAGAAATCGATATTAGCGACATCACACTGTGTAGAAAGATGCAAATTACCACTGGATGGAAATCTAGTTTTATACTGCTTTGTATCTTACATACATTAACGTAAACTGTTCTAAAGTGTAGTATGTCGAACTGTGAAGGAAATATATGCTTAAATTCGAAAGCGTGATACTAATTACTTGGCAGAGGCTTCAATGAATAAAAACTTATTTTGAACTATAAGGTTTCAGTTCTGTACTTAAGAAGGATGAATGTTACCAGGGATTCAAAGTTTTGTAGTCGGCTTGAAAACCGTTTAATGCCTTTTTACGTTCTGTAAAGATCCCATTTTAAATAATTTAATAAAAGTTAAAATAAGAATATTAACTATGGTTAACGTCTTTGTTGACTAGGATTTTAAAACTGTAAGTCTTGGATTTTCTCTATATGGATATCGTATATATTTTATACACGGTTGGCCAACTCGATAGCCAGTTTCAATTGCCAGCTATAATAGAAAAACGTCTATATTTTTCATATCGGACAAAAAGAAAAGAAAGGGAAAATTCTGAGCATAACACGTGTTTGTGTGTGTGAGTCCTATACATAATAATTATCACAAGAATAATTGATAATAACCACCTGATAATTTCCCTTGAATCTTCTTTACGCTGTATCTATAAACACTGTATATATATATGATACAAACATAAGAATAATACAAAAAGAAACATCGTTAAAAACGCGATCAAAGAAAGACCTCATGAGTACAACGAAGTGTTGCTATGGAAACTGTAAGACAGTAAAGGACTAACAAATATTTATTTTTGTTAACATTTTGTAACGAACAACTCTACTGAGTAAAACTTCTTCAGGGACCAGACTAGCCTTCACTTAAAGTTAAAACTGATATTAAAATACATGATATTAATAAACGTATTACACATACGATAAAAATAGAAATTAAAAATAGCACAGTTTAGTTTTAAATATGAATACTTTATTACGTTTTTACTTCTTGTGCATTTTTATCCATTCATTTTAAATCAAATGTTAATAACAAATAAGTCACTCTTTTAAACATAATATGTCCGCTGTTATGAGATAAATGTTTGTTTGTGTTTTATTATAGCAAAGGCACAGTGGGCTATCTGCTGAGGCCACCGAGAGGAATCGAACCGCTGATTTTAGTATTGTAAATCCGTAGACTTTCCACTGTACCAACAGGGGACACTTGGATGAGCTATTTCAGTCTGCATGAATCAAAACAAACTTATTCTAAAACGCCAAAAAGATGGTGCAATTGATCCTAATACACATTTCATGATGAATAGTGTTCAAACTGGCGTATCATCATTTATTAGTTTGGGTGCATGTTGAGAATGTGAGTTCGATAATTTATGACTTGCGATGTTTTAACGGAAAAAAACATGATCTACACTTTGTACCGTAGGTGACAATCAGAACTCATTATTCGTAGAATCGAACTAAGAACACCCAATAAGTGGGTGCTGTTAACAATTTGTCTTTCAGCTCAAAATTAAGAACAGCTGTGCGTGGAGAGTCCTCTGTGTAGTTGTATGCGAACTTCTGAAGCAAAGAAACGCAAAACTATTGTAAAACATTATTTGAACTGATACATTATTTGCAACTGAGCCTATGTAATTAGTCGACACTGAAGGACTGTAGCTGTCGTAAATATGACGATTACAAGTTGTTGTTTTTTTTTGACAAGTGACAAATTTAGGAACTACAGTTTCTGTTTAAAGATATTATATTATATTTAAAGATATTATAAAGAACATTATTGTTCTGTTATATGATGATATCCAACTGAAAAGTTTTGGATAATTTAGCATTTTATCGTATAATGCCATTCAACCTAAATGATTTGGTTTGTTTGTTTTTGTAATTAAGTACAAACCTGCACAATAGGCTATCTGTGCTCTGTCCACCACGGGTAGCGAAACCTGGTGTCTAGCAGTATGAATTCGCATACATACCGCTGTGCCACTGGGGGGCGAAACGTTTTGGATAATTTATCATGTGACCGTATGATGCTGTCCAACACAAACGTTTCAGTAATTTATCATGTGACCGTATGATGCAGTCCAACACAAAGGTTTTGAATAATTTATCATGTGACCGTATGATGCAGTCCAACACAAAGGTTTTGAATAATTTATCATTTGACCGTATGATGCTGTCCAACACAAACGTTTTGAATAATTTATCATTTTACCGAGTGATAAAACTGAAACTCAACTCTTGAGATTGGGCGTGGCCCTGTGATTAACGATCCTGGACTGTGAATCAGAGGAATCATTACTTCCATTCCGTTGTTGAAGAAGCTTACTGGAAACACTTGAACAGTTACAGTTTTGATATAAATGTCCCATCTCTCGATAAGAAAAAGTTAGCCCAAGAGAGGGTGATACGTGTTCCCCTTAGACTATTATTTCAGAATTTAGAGCCGCTATAAATGATTATCTGCCTTTTTTCTAAACTAATATTTCAAAATTAGGAGAGCTACTCGTGAATATGTGCCTTCCATTTAGACTATTATTTTAAAATTAGGGGCGGCTGTACGTGAACAAACCTTCAGTAGCTTTTCGTAAAAATTCAGTAAACAAACAAGAAACGTTAACCTGAGACTGTTTGTTTATTGGCTACTGAAGTGTCTAATACGCTTCCAGTGTAGACATATTGCCAAGGTTCATTAGTTGAATCTTTGAGGTAGCTCGTTTTATATCTACATTCGCTGAAAGGAGATCTTGAGTTATTAATAATTTATATTAAGCGCGACATTAAAGAGAGCCGCAAGCCAGTCCCTTTTAGTACGTATCTAAATATAGCGATTTTCTAACAACTTCATTACTTATTTACACGTTTCTAACGTGTCATTGTTTTTAGAACCCTTTCATCTTCAAGACGCTGACGTTAAATTTACATTAAGCATTTGTAGAGTGAGTTTACCTATCAGCATGTTAATTAGCGGTTCGCTGCTTATTAACCTATAATAGGAAGCTGTGCAATCATTCGTTTTTTTTAAAGTAGTAGTAGTGGTAGTAGAAAGTTTATACATTTTGTAGTATTTAATAATTATATTGTTTGTCATATCTAAACATTATGTGAAAAGTACATCAATATGAATAGGCAGGGGCCAGGCGATTAGGGCGCTCGACTCCCAATCTGAGGGTCGTGGGTTCGGATTCCCGTCACACCAAACATGTTGCCCCTTTCAGCCGTGGGGGCGTTATTATGTGACGGTCCATCTCACTGTAGCCCAAGAGTTGGCAGTGGATGGTGATGACTAGCTGCCTTCCCTCTGGTCTTAGACTGCTAAATCAGGGACGGCTGGCGCAGGTTTAATTGGTGTAACTTTAGGCGAAATTCAAATCAAATATACAAATATATGTGCAGTGTCTGTCTGAAGAATTAAAGTGTAATATATAACACTGATAGGCAGGTTTCCTTTCACTCATAAGATAGATTTACTAAATTGTTTTTATACTTCGATATTTCGCCATTTTTTAATGATTTAAAGTTAATTCAAATAAAATAACATTAATAATAAGTATTATTAGAATGTTAGAAATAATATATTATTAAACTTTCCAATAATTGTAATTTGTAAATGTTATTATTCAGTTACTTAACCTCGTTCACACCATAACAGTTGTTGCTGATGAAACAGATGATATAAATAGTAGCTGGAACAATCTTCTATCCGTCGTATGTCAGATGGCATAGCGAATACTGGTATTAGGCGAAATATCCCCTCGGCAATGGATATAGCAGAAGTGGAATGGTTGATATATTATACATATTATTCTTTGCGTTCAGTAATTAGTTCTTAAAATTATGAGGGACATGGGTTCTTTAAATCGGTTTAACATAACTCTACGAATATTTTGCTCAAATATATATATCGGGTTTAGAATACAAAATATGTCGAAATGGAAGTTAAACTCAGACTTGTATACACTATAACACAAAATCGAGAGTCGCCGGTTCAAATCCCTGTCGCACTAAACATGAGCACTCTTTCAGCCGTGGGAGCGTTATAATGTGCAGCCAATCCCACTATTCGTTGGTAAAAAAGTAGCCCAAGAGATGGCGGTGGGTGGTGATGACTAGCTGCCTTCTCTCTAGTCTTACACTGTTAAATTAGGGACGGCTAGCGCAGATAGCCCTCGTATAACTTTGCGCGAAATTCAAACCAAACCAAATTGCTTATGCTGATCATTTCAGTTTCGTTTATCGTATTAATTTTACCTGTTAGAGGCTGGTGGAAGTTTCTTACTGATCTAAGTCTAATAAGGTATTGTAAACCAGATGAACAAAGAGAGAATTAGCTGTTAGTTTTATTGTATTCAGATCTGTGAAGCAAAGGTTGCGGTTATACCAAATAGGTTGGAGAAGGTTGTAGAAAGGGAACTTTGCTACATATTGACAAATATCTTGACAAATGAAGATCAGAAATCGCCAGGGTTATCCAATGAACTTCAAGGCAGCAACTGTGACTCTTAACTAAACACAGTAACCACATAATACGAGACCAGCTTAAGATCAAGAACACCTGATTTAACTTGTGATTGACTGTGTGGCTCATTTGTGATTATTTTGAGATCTCTATAATATAAATGACATCAACTTCGTTACATGCTTATATTCTTTATAGATACTTGTTGATGATTCTTCGCTGGATAGCCACAGTTGTATGACATACTTCGTGCAACGTTGATAAAAATGATCGTTTTGGGTTGTGGCTGTGGAAAAGTTAAGCATCACTTTGAAAAGATTTGCATCTCTTATTACACTTCTTTTTAGCCTAAATGGCCTTTGATGATATACTGATAATAAGTTCAGTTTGGTGTTTGATGATTCACCGACATTAGATTCGGTTGTGTCACCTTTCGAGGACGAAATTGAATCAAACTTTGTCTTTACGAAGGATTATTCCTAGTGATTAATCCACAGGATACTGACGAGCTATATTAAACTATTATTTGTCCTGATGAAGGATTATTTTCTGTGATATACTCGCAGGATACTGATGGTCTAGATTAGACCAATATTTGTTCTGATGAAGGATTATTCCTGGTGGTTAACCCACAGGATACTGAAGATCTAGGCTAGATCAATATTTTGTCCTGATGAAGGATTATTCACAGTAATGTACCCCCAGAACTGATGGCCTAGTCAGCTTGAAGAAGAAATAATGAAGGATATAAATCGTGAATCAAGAAATCCCGATCTAAATCCCATTGAAGACCACTGGGATCTTCTATCACACGAAGTCGTTGCTGTGTAACGAATGGGGAGGATACCCCTTCCCCATGATATACAGTGGATCCCCTCTAAAGCAGCCACCTTCGGGACTGAGACAAACTGGCCTGATTAGAGGGGTTCCACTGTACATAATTAGTGATTATGTAAACATAAAAAGGGACTGTGATTGAATGACCGTCTTCAAGGGGTGACCGAATCTGAGGGGTGGCCGCTTAGAAGTGTTCCACTGTATATCATTCAGGGATGAGATATATGCCTCGGTTATTTGTTTTAAATTTCTCGCAGACCTGCTCGAGGGTTATGTGCGATAACCGATACTACTGTAGAAGTGATAGATCAGAGAAGAGAAAGCAGCAAAACAACGTAACCAACGTCAACTCTGGAGGTACTCGTTACCAGTGAAAAATAGATTAACCGTCACTTTATAACTCCCACCATGGATGAAAAGGGTTAGGGTACTTAGCGACAGGTTTCAACTCGTGGCCTGTAAATTTCAAGGGGAGCGTCCTAATCATCAAGCTCTGCTGGGCATGATATATATCTCACGGAAACAGATTCTGAGCAGCACATACACATTACTCAGCATTACTTTTTCTCCTTACCAGATTTGGCTCTTTCATATAAATTCAGTTAGGCTTTAACTCTTAACATTTTACCTTTAAAGATAATCATGTTTCACGAGCAATAACTAATGATATAAAATCAATACCTCTTATTCGTTTACTGTATTCAGTTAGCATATAATGAATTTCTTTTCTATATTTAACTGTAAATTCTTACACATTCAAGTTTTTACTGTTTTATATCAATATATAATTGTATATACCTGCTGGGCAGTGTACTCATTCGTGTAAAACATTTTGCACCAACACTAATTTTATATGAATTCTCAAACAAAGTGGAAAATGCTAGTGCAATACACTTACCTAAGCCATATTTTAATAGATATGACGCTTTTCTCACATACGTATTTAGGCGGTCGTTTCTAGAGTCAGCTTGTAGTAAAGTTGATATGTGTGCATATAGCTCTGATCGGAACTTGTATTTTTAATGTTATTATTCTTGTCTACGTTCAGGTTTAGAAATACATCTCAGCTGAATCAGTGGCGGGTTCTTTGGCTGTACAAACACTTTTACCTTACATAAGTTTGGAATCATCTTTATTCAACTGGTTAGAATTTTAATTTTGTATGATTGTTTTCATCATGACGTCTTTATAAAATCCTGTTTTTTTCGAACGACATATTAATTTGATTTAACTTTTGTCCTCTAATATGAACTTTGTATTGAGGGCCTAACAAAAAAATATCTTTAATTTTACGGGTGAAAACTATTTTTATTAACATGGGAGTTTTAGTATTGTAAACCCATAAAATTTTGCGAAATTGTTTTCATGGTGTCAAAATAATTATCACCATATCTTACAAAATTTCGATTTTTCTTAATTTTGTGGACAATAACATGGTTTCCATTAGTTTCAGCCAAAGAGACATAAATCTTATCTGACGTTGTCATCGTCTAATAGGTAAATTGGAATTTTCGGGCGGAGGGTGGTAGTGTCTGTTCGTGTTTAAAGAGTTACAAAAAAGTTTCCTGTTCAATAAAACTCGCATTAAAACTTGGAAGTTTCTTTAAGACAAACAAGTTAATAATGTTATGTTTCACACTAAAATCATTGTGTTTACTACACAGATTCAAAAGTAACTCAAAGTTAACAACAAACTTGATTTCAGGAAGTTCCTTCAGCTGTTTTCCGATAAAGACAAATACAAAATTAACTCATATGGGCTTCATGTAGTCTTAACCCTGTTCACACACAGAAAGCTGCAAACGTCAACACCGTACTCTTATTATCAATATAACCATACAGTGGATGATTAAACATAACACGTATTGTTAGTGTTAGGCTTAATAAATTTTTGAAACACGCTCTTGGAAACGAACACCGCCATGTCTTTCTTGTTACGACATTAGAGGGTTAATTCTATAGTTTGCTTTAAAGGGCATTAAAATAAAATTACTAAACATCTAAATTGGCATAATAAACTTTATGCTCAAACATAACTCTCGTATCTCTCGGAAAAACGTAAGATTATTCATAACTGTAGTTCTTGGAAAAACTCGCAGCTCTTAATAGTTATGCCTCTCGGAAAACAAAAAGAAAACGTAAATCTCCCTGTAGTTGTCTCTGTCGGAAAAACGAAGAAGTCTTAATTATTGTATCTCACAAAAGCACGAATGACATATTAATTTAATTTAACTTTGAGCAACTCGTAATTATTGTATCTCATGAAAATTATTGTTTTTTCCCGGACGCACGAAAGATGCTTGTTATTCTATATCTCGGAAAAAAAACACAAAAATCTCTTTCGTTATATCTCTGGTCAAAGTACAAAACTCTTAATCATTGTAACATTTTGGGAAACAACAAAACTGTTTTCGTAATTTTATATCCTTTAGTAATACAGATCGTTTCCAAAAGTGGCAGCACACGCGAAATATTGTTCAAGTGTACTTTGATTTACAAAATGACATATAACAATAAAATTTACAAGTTCTTTTTTTGTAACAATTTATAATATTTATGTGACTCATTTTCACAAGACATTCACCTTTATGCCACTTACGAAGATATCAGAGAAAGTTCTGATCTTATAATATTTAGTCTTGGTTTAAAGTGTTGTTGTTTAGCTCTCATATGACTTCTGTTGGATTATGTAATTATGAGTTTATTTTCTACAAACCCATATTTAGCACTTAAAATCTGTGTACATTGTTGCCAGACCCATTATATACTGGAAGAAAGAAATATCATGGTTATACAGTGATGTTTTCACAGTATGTTGGAATAATTTTCCATAACATATATGTATTTTATTATCCTATTGGCTCATCCAGTTGGCCTAAAATAAACAGTTGTAAGGGGTATTATTTCCACACAGAATCGTAATCAATGTTGTGTAAAATGTCATTACTTAATATTATTTTCATTAAAAATATCAGTTTACCACAACCTCTGCACAATGTTTTAAATATGTTGTTTTAGATATCATTACTTTAAAGTGGACGTATGTATCATATATATTATGACTACACACTGAATCTGGATAAAATGTGAAGGATAGCATGTCCACTCAGTGCTGTTGTTCTGTATAACATGTAATACAACTTATTGCATCTCTAAAAAACCTGCTGATGGTAATAACTGATCTTTAAAGTGGACGTATATATTACATATTATGACTACACACTGAATCTAGATCAAATGTGCATCCACTCAGTGCTGTTGTTCTGTATAATATGTAATACAACTTATTCCAAATTTGAAAAAACTGCTGATGGTAATAACTGATCTTTAAAGCGAGTAAATTTGAAGTTCATAGTTCAAACTGTCTGTGCAGGATACAGAATAAAAAACAGGCTTTACTTACGGTTCTAAACTTACCAGTCTGGGTGAAAACGGTAAAAACTCAAGAATACAACTAAAGTTTTTTTCTCTTAGTTTCACTTTCAAATAGTTTTCACTTTGAGTGCCGGGAAACCTGTTTACTATTAAGCACAAAACTATATAATTGGTTGTATCTGTTGTGCGTTTCGCGGGTTTTGAATAGCTGTGATTTACTTTTGAACCAATAAGTTGAGGCGGGCGACGAGGTCTAAACACTTGAAAGTGAAAATTAATATCATAACACGGCTTACTTTGAGTTGTTTGGAACAATATTAATTCTTAGAATAAATATACTTCCCCTCGAGAAATAATATATATATATATTATAGTTAGTTTGAAACAGACATTTCAAACTGAATACCAACAACAAATCTCTTCTAGTAGCTTCAAGCATGCACTATGCAGAGAATTCTTTAAATTACCTGCAAAAATACACACGGTCTTTGGTAAGCATAATGTAATGTGGGAACTCACTGTATTATTTTGATATTGAGAACAGGGAGCTATATGTATCAATAAAGTCGTTTTTAAGAAACTTGCGTCAAAATAAAGATGTGTAGTAAGATACTTCGTTAAGCTTATTATTATTTTCTATACATGTTAGGCTTTGATGCATTTCCATAATAAATTTTAGTTTTATTTTCCCTTAACAGTGGCTTAAAAGATATCTTACTCTTAATGTAAATATTAAGGACTTTATTACTTCTCACATAATATTTGCCTGTATGAATATTTCTGTTCCGTTTTTCGAATTCGTAAACGATGTCAATGTTTCCGCTTTGAGAATGGTGTTTTGTTGTAAGAGAATGGATAATCTAAACAAGAATTATGAGACGTATTTCAGTAGAAGAAACAGATAAAGCTTGAGTACGTTATATTAAAACGAGTTTGGAGCTGCTTTGCCATATCCTGTCGCGATCTATATGACGGTCGTGCATCTTAGCAATATCCTTGTATCGTGGCTTTCATAGCAAAGGACTCTATAATATGGCTATTATGTTCAAAACACACCATTACTCCCTGCAAGGTTTTCATAATCCACTATGGTAAGAATATGACGGTTTCCCAGAGCTTGTTTCAAGAGTCCAATTGCATAAGAATGCATAAGTTCTGCTTTCGCTGAAGCTCAAATATTCGTTCCATTCTTTAGAAGCTTAAGGTATGAGATGGTTGGAGAAGGGATATGATTATAAATCTTGTCTTTATGAGACGAAATGCTACTGGCAACGTTTTCAGATGGAGATTTTTCTTGAGTATGTTGCGCCCAGTTACCTCGGTTAAATGGATCTATTTTGCAACTGTCTTTTGTGTTTGTGGGTTTTCACCCATACTTTCCTTATCGTGACTGGGACACAAGGGTTTGCAGCTCTCATTCTGGATGGTCTTGGTACCCTAAGTTCATCCATATTCCTTTATTTTTCAATGCCATTAAATACAATATTCATATCTTGAAATTTTAAATCTCCAAAAATTACGATCTGGGTGTAAGGATATTTTGTATTGAAAAGGATTCTTTCATACCTTTCTCAAAGGTGATCAGTTTTAGATGGCATCATACAATCTGCAAAACTTCAAACAATGTCAAAGTATAGTTCTGATTCATCTCATTTCAGCGCCACTTTACATTGTTTGTAGTTGTCATGTAATTTGCTGATTTGACATATTAAAATTGTTTTAATATGACTTATTTAACTAATCCTACGTACGTAGTTGTACCCTTAGTTATTGTTGTTTTTCACCACAAAGACGTAAGTTGAAGGAAAACAGCAATAAAAATGTTGTCTGTAGGATAACCATTTTCCTTTCTCGATAGGAGAATGGCCTAACTGTTAGCGTGCCATCCGTAGACGCGTTATAAGAGTGATAGTAAAATACCGCAGATTCGATCAAACAAGAGTTGGCGTTGTTGACCAGCTATATAAACTTCAGTCTGTCACTAAAAAATTAGAGGCGGCTAACACAGATAGCCCTGGAGCAACTTTGCGCGAGATTCAATAAATGAACAGTCGATGGAAGAAATTCGATTTCTGTCACAGTAGAAAAATTGTGTTGTTCCTCAAACTTCCAGGCTTATCAAATTAATCGACTATTTTCTGAAAAAAACAACAAACACATATTATAAAAAGAAAAACTGTTAAAAAGTTTTCATCTTTCTTGAAAAACAATGAAAAAGTTACCCATGATAGAAAGTAATATATTCTTCACACTTTGTAGTACATTATTCAGCCAATTATGGAACAGCATTATGACACATGGACACAATGAAATGGTAGTATCAATGATAAGGACAAAAGATGTAATCGTGCTGTTAAAACACGACCAGTGACTTTCCATAGTATCATCTTATGGTAGTTTTATAATGTACAAGCCTTCTGACTTCTTTTTCTGAAATTAAATTGCGCAGTCATAGTTTAAAGTTTTGTAGCAGCTGTTACAATCTATACTAGTTTTTGTGTATTTGTGTTTCGATAAATATAGTAGATCTTTAGCCCAGAATATTGTCACTTCCAGACATTCATATTGCTGCTCCTATAGAGTCTAAATACAGACACTGGCTTTTAGAATGAAGATCCCATTGATTTCTGATCAGTTACAAGAATAGAGCATTAAAACCAGTCCTCCTGGTATTACATCTCTGACTGATATTGAAAATATTAAAATATCTTGGAATGTTTTTCGATTAAAACAAAGCTAGAGCATAAACACGCTAGAAGTGAAAAACAGTAAATAATTGGTTTGTTTTGAATTTCGCGCAAAGCTACTCGAAAGCTATCTGCACTAGCCGTCTCTAGTATAGCAGTGTAAGACTAGAAGGAAGGCAGCTATTCATCACCACCAACTCTTGGGCTACTCTATTACCAGCGAATAGTTGGATTGGTCGTCACATTCTATCGCACCCACGGCTGAAAGGGTGAGTATGTTTGGTGTGACGGGGATTCGAACCCGCGACCCTTAGATTACGAGTAGAATGCCCTTACCACCTAGCCATGCCAGGACCAGTAAGTAATAAGCCAATTGCTATATTAAATAAGGGTCAACGCGTTGATAAAGTTTGCATGCAGATTTCTAATTGACGTATATACGCAGTGAGAGAAATAACACTCAGAAAGTGTCCTAAAATTGTTCTGGAGGTGCTGGTTGACTTATTTTTATGAAATACTAAAAAACTTCAATTGTATAAATTCTATACATTACAGTGTAGTTAGTAATTGTAGAATTTGTCATACGACTCAAACCCAAATCCTACATTGTAGGAAAATGCATTACCACGTATATACAAATATAGAATATTAAATTGTCTTACACTACACTATCCTTCAGTGTAGTACACCAGAAGGTAATAAAAATGTAGTGCAGTGTATGCTGGACCACTAATAAAGCAACTGGGTGTTTAATGCTGACAATGTACTTAATAAATTACAGTATCTTTAACAAACTTATCTATGTTGTTATTATAAATACACAATTTGATTTAAGTTTCATTTTATAACGATTTATTTCGCACGACTTTTTGTTCATTTTATGAATGAGAAACAGGTAAAAAAATGCAACGAATTTCTATTTAAAAACCTGTGTGTAATTATCATTGTGTTTTACAAAGTTAAGGAAATCCACAGTCGTGAAAGACCGATAAGTATCAGAGACACTCAATCCTATTCATGAATGATTCATGTACATACCAAAATCGCTGGTCAAAGTCGATCAATATTGTATAAAAGTCGGAGATCATCTATCTAAAATTCGTTTTAACAAGTAAATTAATCCGCATGTTTCTCTCAGTTCTGCAGCAAAGATGAAGTCATCAACACATACACATATTGATGTTTCTGTGAGTTCTGTAGCCCAGATGAAGTTATCAACATACACATATTGACTTAAGTAATTAAATATATTTTTTAAATTTTCTTACGTGGCCTCTTTTTTAGCAAAGTGGTAAGTTTTGGTGTCAATGATCGTAGTGAGAGCTGAAATGGTAGGACATTACCACAGTAGACGCTTAGCTCCGAGCACGAGCTCCATAAGACAGCATTACCTATGTTCTTAAGTGCAAAATAGAACACAATCTTTATGGGTAAAAGATTTATAACCATTATCACACGTGTACGTATGGAGGGTCGAGGGGGTTCAACCGAACCCCTAATTATGTGATGTAAAAATACTCCCAGTAAGTTCATCTTCATGTGAACCTTCGACATCTGTTCCCTGCTGAATGCTGAATTAGTTGAAGTGTTCACAGACTGAAGAAAGAGTGAATACCCTGACTTTAATACATAATCATTATGACACCAATAGTAACACAGAAACTGTATGTAAGTTATTTATGTAAAAGAACCGCAGAAGAATGAAGCATGCATCCATTTACATATATTATAACTAATGACTGAAATACCTAATATATTATTATTGTACAGAGTTATTTAAATTAGTAGTATATTGTAACAAGTAATTATACGCAGTCTAGACGTTTGTTTTCTTAAATCTGAGTTAACATTTAATACTTTAGAATATAGCATTGTTGGCCTATTTATCTAGATATCATTATCTATACATTTATTAGTATATTGTACATTTAACCTCGCACACAGATCTATGCATATTTAAATTATGTGACAAAGCAAAACGTAGGCCTAGCCTATAAAATAAAAATTTGCTGTCTACCACGTGAAATGAGTAAGACTTACATTATAATATTGATTGTATAAAATTGTATGAAATTCACGTCAGCGAGTATATTTTATTCTATTTTTTCTCCGCGTAGTTCGATACCTGGAAGCAGATTTTTTCTTTTGATGCACTATAAAGTACAATATTGCATTTTATAGTATACTTCATACATCAATGTCATAATGTGAACACGCTATCACAGTCATAAGAACATATTAAATTTATGTTAAAGTAAATTGAATATAATATTACATATATATGTAGGTTTGAAATTTTAATATTTGAGGAGTATGGATGACTGAGGATGGGGGAAGTAGAACTAGGTTTATCCTGTTCGCCAGTAAGTGTACTACTCACAAGTGTAAGACAATCTAAATATTCTTCATCACAGCTAGTGAAGGAAAAAACAGAAACAACAACATCGTTCATAAGGGTTGCTGTTTTAAATTAAGCTACACAATGTGCTATCTGTGCTTTGCCCCTCACGGGTATTGAAACCCGGTTTTTTAGTGTTGTAAGTCCGCAGACATACCACTGAGCCACAGGAGGGCGTTCGTAAGTAGGTACAAGTTTAAAACAGGTTTCTAATTCGTTTCAAAAATCAAACCTAATATTTATTTCTCTTTTTCATAAATTCACAAAATATTTTTACCTGTATAGATACGGAAAGGAAAAACCGAGAGAGTCAAGTGTTTTTTAATATTTTTTTGATTATCGAAAACGCGGGTAAAGCTACTAGTTTTAATTAAAATTAAATATTTTTAATCACATAGATGACATTCCATTATACCTTCTTAGGCATGTAGATAATATCGTATATAATCAATGTCCACAAAGATAATGTCTTTACTCCTGCACGTGTCCCTCGAGCCAAGAGTCAATAAATTGCCAGTGTTTTCAGCTCTGTCGATCTGTATTGCGCAAAAGTGGAACGTATTTAATTTTCAACCACATTCAGCTTACTAAATTATCGTTTATTTACTAACATGATAAAGGTGATTGTGTGGAAACTACGAAATTTTGCTTGCACAAAAAATTGGGAAACGTGCCTGAATGGGATTATGGCAGTTCGGCATTGATTGAAATAACAAGTGTGTGTGCGTGCTTCTGTGATTCTTGACTTATTCAGCTGTCCCTTTGACCTTCTTCAGCCTGACGCTGGACGTGCAAAAAGCTTCCTGTTATAGAATAACTTATATTTTTAAGATTTAAAAACAAACAAATGGACTTGTCTACAAAAACTTTAAAATCCGGAAGCAAAGAGCTTTTACACATATATAATTAATTAAAAAATATATTCCCAAATAATTTAATATTATTCAGATATATATACAACAAATTGCAAATAAGGGCTTAGAGAAAAGACTTTCAAATTACTTAAGCACGGAAAAATTACTCAAAAGTACTCTATAACATAGCCGTACTACTAAAAGTCTTAAAGATGATTTTTTCTATAAAGCTATGTTGTTGGAAATGATGAATTTGAAGTAGTTTTCTCATTTTAGGGAAATTTCGTATAACACAAGTAAAAGTGTGTTTCATCTGTCCCTGTAGCTTGTGTGAGTAAACCTTTAAACACAGAAGTTTTTAACATTCTATATCTCCATGTTTTATTAAATGCCACAAATGTCATGTTCACCATTAACTTACATATTTACAATCACTTACATATGAAGAACTTACCCAGAATATCTTCTAGAATCATTTTTATCGCTGATGAATAGAGTTCAATACTAGTTTCATGAGTCTCTTAATTCTAACATCTTGTTCATCGTTGAAACTACATGTTGTGGCAGAGTTCTTTCCAACACTAGTTCCAACACGTTTCTGATCTGGATGTTATTTGAAGAATAACCAACGCTATACTTCAGATGCTCTTTTATTTACAGCCCTAAACGACTCCTGCTAGGACCTACGTTATCTTCCACACATCGATAAACAACGTAGAAACGTTGAAGTGTATTAAATCTGGTTTTCGTTTTGGGAAGTTGTCTTTTTTCAAAACTTACTTTGTGGCTCTACACATTGAAATGTGCGATTGTTTGGATTCAGTATATTTGTGATTTTATTTCTCAGCACGAGACTGTACGTGACCATACATGAAAGACTGAAATAAAGTGACATTTTAGGCACATTAAAACTTACTTTACAAGGATGTACAGTTCACCTAATATTAATAAGTTGTCAAGAAATTAAAGATTAAACTTATTTTTTACTCTTTCTATTTCAGTATGAAGGCAACGTGATAAGTTATATAAAATATGTATTAACCTATCGTGATATCCAACAGTTAGAAACATTTCAGCCAAGTTGTTCGACCCTTTGCACGTTTGTTTATGATACGTTCCTATATATGATTTTCAAAGTTATTAATATCTAAGTCTGATAAAACTGAGCTATTTTCTTCTTTAGCTGTAATAAGGAAGATGCTTATTGGTATAAATCTCTATGATAACGAAAGTATCATCTAAATATTTATGATATCTGATAGGTTAGAAATTAATTGTTAAAATTGGGTTTCCATACCTACGGTAGGCAAAGCAAAAATAGTCAGTTGTGTAGTTTTGCGCTTAACAAGTAATGTCAAAATTCGCACAACGAAGTTGCTCATCAAACCTTAAATCTGCCAGTTTTTAAAGATCAAAATTATTAATAATTATACGTTAATTATTTCCAAATCATTTTAAGAAAATGATTCAAAAACAAAAATTAAAAGCTGCCAGTTCACAGTTATAGATACCTATATTCGAAACTGTTGGCCAAGCGAGACAAGTATGGCGAACCGTATAAAATACAAGAATGATAACGTACTGGTACAATATCTTTGTAAAGTTTATTATTTAATATACTAAATTTCTCAATTTTTAAAGAACTACTTTTATAACTGACCTTCTATTTTTTTTGTGGGATCAAAACTTAATTTTTTCCTTTAGTTATATCAAATTTTATGTTACATGAGTAAAACTAAGTTAAGGCTATCGGCGGTACAAATCTCCCTTTTTCTTTTTCTATAAGTGTAATTATTCTTTAGTTTCTCTCATACACCAACACCCATCCCTCTACTATTCATTGGTAAAAGAGTAGCCCAAGAGTTGGCGGTAGGCGGTGATAACTAGCTGCTTTCCCTCTAGTCTTATACTGTTATATTAGGGACGGTTAGCACAGATAGCCCTCGTGTACTACACCCTCCGCAGTCGCACAGCGGGAAGCCTGAATGTTTATAACGCGCTCAAAATCGGGGTTTAATATTGACGGTGAGAAGAGAACAGATATCTATTGTGTTGAAACCTGTTCGAGTTTCTCAAAATATATAAAATAACACAACAAACACAAGTTAAGTAAGACTTGTTTCTGGGAAATTGTCCTGATTCTGAATCTGAATTTTTCCAGATTGCAACCATGAACCTGCAAAAAGTTGAACACAACATTGCAAATACTGAAAGTTACAAAAAAACAAAACAAAAATTTAGTTGGTATAACAAAACATTTATTGGTTATGAATTAAAAACACACACCTGTCAGTTTAAACAACTTTTGTTCTTCTAAGCCTCTTGTGTGGAGTGTGATCTTTTTTTATACCCCAGCAGTAGTCTGCCAACATGCAAGGGTTCCATTTTCCTTTAAATCGTCGCTCCATCACTGAAATATCCTGATGGAATCTCTTGCCATGTTCATCACTCACATCACCAAGATTTTCCGCAAAAAAATCCAAATGAGAGTGGAGCACATGAACTTTTTAGAGGCATGTTACATCCAATATCATGATAATGACTCAGCAGATCATTCACAACTTGCACATAGTCTTCTGAACGATGGTTCCCCAGGAAGTTATCACAAACTTTCTTGAATGACTCAAAGGCAAGCTTCTCTTTTCTCTTGAGATGTGTGATGAAGGTTTCATCAAGTACAATTTTTCGAATTTGGGGACCTATGAAGATACCTTCTTTAATTTTAGCTTGACTCAGGGAAGGGAACTTCTCTGCAAGATATGCAAATGTGGAGGATTCCTTGTCCAAGGCTTTCACAAATTGCTTAAACAAACCAAGTTTAATATGCAAAGGTGGTAAAAGAATTCTATCACTTTTCACAAGTGGTTTGTGCATGATGTTGTGTTTTCCTTGCTCAATTTCATCTCGGATTGGCCAATCCTTGCGTACATAATGTTCAGTTCTTGCTCTGGAGTTCCATAAGCACAGGAAGCAGCAAAATTTAGTATAGCCAAGCTGAAGGCCAGTAAGCATGGCCACAACCTTGAAATCTGCACAAATATGCCAGTTATGGTCATCATACTGTATGCTTGTTAGAATTGCTTTCAGATTTTCATATGATTCTTTCATGGTTGTGCTATAAGCTATGGGAATAGAAGTCAGAGTGTTACCATTGTGTAGCAGAACAGCTTTGATGCTGTCCTTGGATGCATCTATGCAAAGTCGCCAGTTGGTGTTATCATATGGTATTCCCAGTTGCTCAAAAAAGTTCAGTGATGTCATTAGAAAAGCATAAGTCATCCTTCATGGTGAATAATGCAAGCAGATCCTCTGTACGTTTCCTGTACAGTGTTATCTTCACTCCTTTCTCAAGAAGATTACGTTCTTGAAGCCTTAATGCCAGAAACTCACTTTTGTCTTTGGTTAAATAGAGATCCCTGCACAAGTCATTTAGAGCCTCTTGAGAAAATGGTATTAGTTTATTCTCGCTTTCTGGATGATTGGGCTCCACATATTCACCACTGGAATGTTCATCTGTACTGCTGGAACTCTGCATTTCTTGATCTGGAGGTTTGGGCACAGGTAAATTTTCTGAGTGCTCTACTGGGCGCATTGCTGATTGCAAATTTGGGTAAACAATGTGTTTTTTTTTCTTTGCTGTAGTACAGCCTGTAAAGTCTTGCTGACAAAAATAGCAATCATTGAGTGATCTTTCTGCTCACGCCAAATCATTGGCACACCAAATTTCATGTGAACATTTTTTCTGCATACCAGGCACTCAATGTCTTCACACATGTAAGGCAACACACATGAGGAGCCCATGACTTGTCCTGGTCTCCTAAGTCACAAACGAAGTACACCTTGTACATTTTCTTGATATGGCGTGTAATACTGCGCTTTTCTTTAGCAAAAGTTAATTCCCCACATATGTAACAGAACCTGTTTGGACCATTTTTGCACTGTCTTGCACTCATTGTTGAAAACAAATAAGATCTGAAAGAAAAAAATAAATAACATTAAACACAAGCTTTGACGTATAAAGTGTTAAGTGATAAACTCAATTAAATATAAGCACACAATAATAAACCAGAAAATATGATTTTAAACTGTATTGTGCTATTTATCATATCACATTGTAGGTGTTACTAAGATTGGTCTCTAGCCCTGGGTTGAAAACCATTTTACAATGCGGTAGAGAATTTTATTTAATAATAATGACAAAAAGGGTATACAGTGACAATTCTGTAAAAACCATGCCTAATTCAACAAAAAGAAGGCCAGAAATGGATTTCCCATGTCATTTTGCATATAAAAATGGCCACAGATCTCTTGTACTTTTTTGAGTGTTGCACAGTGTAATTATAACAAAATATTTCGGGGATAATGGTAATTTCAATTCTCTAAATAATATATATATATTTTTTATTTCCGTACATTTACGTAGAGGTATATAATATATTCTTTATCTGGAGCACCAGTAATTGTTCCAAGAATGCCTTCTGTTCTTTATAAATCAGTTAATATCGTAAACGATTTAGTCTTATGTATCTTAATTTCTTGTTGCTAGTTCTACATAAGTCTTACATTGCACATTTTAAATGTGATATAAAGCATGCAATTCTGTTCGGAGATATTTTATATTTCATTATTTTGAAATTCGGCAGTATTCTATAATAGTATTTACCATTATTAATGTTTTTCCATAAGTCTTAAACAAAAGAGTCCGTGGTGTCAGTTTTGATATTTTGAATGTGTGTTTTCTTATAGTAAAACTACATGAGGTTATCTGCTGAGTTCACCGAACGGAATCGCATACCCCTGATTTTAACATTATAAATTTGTAGGCTTACCTCTGTACCAGCGGGGACATTTATATTAAAACTGTTGGCCTAATATGTTTGTTTGTATTCTGAGATAAGATTTTTCAGAGTTTCTGAATGTTTGTAAGGTATTATTACACCTCTTCTTTGGGGCATCTATAATACGAAAATAAATTTGATTACGTATTTTTATTATAAATTATAAAATTAAAAGAAGACAGTAGAACTTTATTTTGTTAAATGAAATACATTACTCTATTGCACACACAAGATGCATATTTCTACTATTATATGTATTTTAGTTTATTAATTTTACGAACAAATTCTTAAAATATTTTTAATTTCCATAATGGTAACCTAAAACAGGTTCATCGAATGCTGTGCATTTAGTTGATCAACGCGATGTTTAATTTAACCTGATTTCTGTTTACTTCGTTTCGCTATTTGGTTTTTTATTTCTTACAAATTATACGCTTTTTAATATAATAATTTTAAAGGACGTATACAATTACTAAACAAAATATTAAACATCCTATCCCAATAAAACAATTTTAAGAAACCTGGAATCATAACTCACCTTTCATAAAACTTGTGTTTAAGTAAGAGTTCTTTTTCAGTCCCTTTAATACAGGCCTGCAAGGCCAAATGGTTAAGGCACTGGACTCGAGAGTAGGTAGGGGGTGCTGTCGACTACCTTCCTTTTCTATAGTCCACAAATTTAAAATTATGCACTGCTATTCTCAGATATCCCTTTTGTATCTTTTGCGCGAAATTCATTAACAAACAAACAAAACAGTGAATTCGATAATTATTTTTTTTATTATTTGTTTGTTATTAAGACAAAGCTACCCAATGGGCTTTATGCTGAGCCAGCGGGGGAAGGAGAAACATGTCAATAATATTTCAATAATACAGACTTTCTGTTGTCATGGCAAAGCTTGAATGATGTAGTTTCTCTGATTTTCACTTTTTTTAAAAAGTATTTTTGCAAAAGTGTTTGGGTTTTAACTTGTCTTATCAAAAAGTACACATACATGGGAATGCTTTTGGCAAAACCGAGTTGAAATATTCAGGAATATTTTGGTATATCTATCTTAAGTAATGTCGAAGTTTATAGATATATATATCTTCACATACTAATTTATTCTAGTTTTCTAGGTCAGAATATGTTCACGATAAACACTTCTGTAAAATGAGATTTTTTCGTATATAATACCAGAATTTGTCGCGATCAGAATTGACGGGATATTTGTAACTGACAACAAATATTTAAATTATTAAAAAATCTTCCAAACCAAGAACGTGAACACCACTTCTTCAAGAAGATAAGTTATTTGTGCATCAGTTTGGTTTGTTCGCGCAAAGCTACACGAGGGCTATCTGCGCTAGCCATCCCTAATTTAGCAGTGTAAGACTAGAGAGAAGGCAGCTAGTCACCACCACCCACCTCCAACTCTTGGGCTACTCTTTTACCAACGAATAGTGGGATTGACCGTCATATTATAACGCCCACACGGCTGAAAGGGCGAGCATGTTTGGTATGACAGGAATTCGAACCCCATACCCTCGGAATACGAGTCGAGTACCTTAACCACCTACTACTTAAGGCGGTTATTTAAGAAATAGACTTGTTATAGTGAAATGTTAAAGTTTGCGAAGCAAGAGTAAGTTTGAATAATTTGTGAAGCTAAAGTTAATTAGTTAGAAATTGTTCTATGTAATGTACAAGTAATAAAAACATTTTATAAATGTAAAATGATGAAGGTACAACAGTGCTAAAGAAATTATGCAAACAAAAATATTGGGGTGGTATATTTCTACATGACTTTCAATATTAAAATTTAATGTTACACTGCAAAATGCATGATTACAATATAGTTACGGGGTCGGTCAATTTTAACCGACCTTGTAATGAGAGTTTATAAAAAAATCTGTAATAACCAAGACATGTTTTAACTCAAGTTTATTTTCCTTGTACATCAGTCCCAGACGCGTAGATATAATACATTGATGCCTACTCTGACTTGGCCAAGATATTATGTTGAACAAACTGCACACCAACTGTCATGAATATATAGCTTCCAACTGCATTAATATTAAAGTCAAATTTGCACTTTACAATATATTATCTAATTTTAATATTCAAAGTCATGTAGGAATGATTTATGTATAGCTGTAACATTCTTAGATTCTTGTTTGCATTCTGTTTGGCACTGCCATACATCATTTTACATTTATAAAATGTTTGTTATTACTTGTTTTGTGACGTTTTCTTCTATTACTGAAAGTTGATATATTTTTATGAATGTATGTAAGAAAAATATTATGTGTACATATTATTTTATGCTTTCACTCCATAAATAATATAGAGGTTGGCTCCCTAAAGACACCAGTCATGTAGCGTACAAAACATTGAGTATTCTACATGTTACAATTACTAATGTTCATCTGTTATGTGTTGAAACTTTTTAAACAAACGCCAGATTTGTGTAAGAAAGAGAAACTCAAGTGGTAATAATTATATATATATATATATTTAAAATTACTACTAGTTATATTACGACTAAGTAATGACATAGAGTAATGTTCACAAACAAATAGAATGAATTTAGGTTTAAAATAATTATATTGAAAAAGTACTTGTAGAGTTATCTCGACTGAGAAGAGAAACAAGATGAACAATTTGTGGTTGGTCACTTTCAGTTTGGTATTGCCCGGTATAGCCAGGTGGGTTCGACTCGTAATATGAAGGTCGCGGGTTCGAATCCCGGTTGCACCAAATATGCTTGCCCTTTCAGCCGTGGGGGCGTTATAATGTGACGGTCAGTCATACTATTCGTTGGTAAACGAGTAGCCCAAGAGTTGGCGGTGGGTGGTGATGACTAGCTGTCCTCCCTCTAGTCTTACACTGCTAAATTAGGGACGACTAACGCAGATAGCCGTCGTGTAGCTTTGCACGAAATTCAAAAAGCAAACAAACAAAAATATAATTTGGTATTTACGTCAATGTTGCTTTTATAACGTGTAAATTTGCATCATGCCTATTGAGTACCTTGGTCATTGTTATATATCGGGTTTACTAATTCTATCATAACACTAAATCTAGCAAAAAAAGACAATCTTATATTTATATATTTCCTAAAATAAAAGTGACCTTACATTTCCTAAAATTATTGTATGTCGATGGATCGCCGGAAAGTTTACGAATTTTCAACGCTAAAATACGAAATTCGATTCTCAGTGTTCCACAGAATTCAGATAACCCATTGTGTTGCTTTGAACTAAATCAAACTGAAGAAATACTGGTTTTGGACATTGTAGCTACAACATTCTCAAAAATAACCCAATGTTTAAACTCATTCCTTTGTTTTGTTTATTTGTTTTCATGCCCGGCATGGCCAGATGGTTAAGGCATTTGACTCGTAATCCGAAGAGCGCGGGTTCGAATCCATATCCCACCAAACATGCTTGCCCTTTCATCAGTCGAGGCGTTATTATGTTACGATTAATTCCACTATTCGTTGGTAAAAGAGTAACCCAAGAGTTGACGGTGGGTGGTGATAACTACCTGCCTTTCCTCTAGTCTTACACAAACAAACTTGTTTGTTTTTATTAATTCATTGTGAAACACTTTTTCCGATTTTTCTTTATTTTTTTACAGTTAATTCAATTACATTAACCACACTGAAGTAATATTACGTCAGTTAATCAACTTCAGCACTCAGTCTTCACATTAAACACAACGGATATTAGTTTGTTTTTTGTCAAAATGCCACATAATCTATGAAATACATGGACGTCACAAATGTCGTTACCAAACCGACAGTCTTAGTTTGATCGAGGAAAGAACTGAAGCTTTATACTTGTATAAAGTTATTTTTCACTGTCATTTTTGTCAATATATTTCATATTCGTACAAAATTGTGGAAGCAAAAAGAAGTTATTATCGAAACTAAAACTTAAGACAGGGAATCGATTAATTTTCAAGTTTGATAATTATTATATAAATTTCTACTTTCTTATTCGCAGATAGATCAATACACTTACGGTAAACTGATACGAATAAAAAAGTGACTGTTGTTTTGAATGTGAGTTTTCAATTAATCCTATAAATATGAAAAATTTCTCACTTTAACTTTGAAACAAAACCTAATGTTTATCTTGGACATCACCTTCTACTTTAGGAGAGAGGCCTCCTGCTTAGTGCATTTTCATTGCGAATGAGAAGGTTTATGCCTTGTAGCCTATAGCCGCAAAATAACTGCTTAGTATTTTGCGCAAGGGTGCGCTATAAGAGTGTCATTCAAATCTCACTAATTTATTAGAAGTGAGTAGCTGTAGTTATCTCAGTGTTTTAGGTGAACATTTTGGTCACTTGTGTATACTAGTACAGTCTAATTCCAAATTCATCTTTCGAATTAAAGTCTTCTCTATCTCAGGTTTTATACAGACGTTCCAGTTACATGTACATACGGGAGTAACCTGTTACTGCATCAAGAAAAAACTAACAAACAAATATTTATTATGGTTCTTGTTTCGACTTACATTATAGAAATACATAGTCAGGATACAGGCTGTACCAGTGTATGTAATTGCTATTGTGTCGATACAGAACTGAAAACAAAACAAAGATATTAATTCAGCAGATTTCCAACGAAACACAAACTGTACCGGAAGACAAGTGGCCAGATCGTCGACGTGGAACTTGGACAAACAAGACTTCAGAACGTAAGATGTTAAGTCGAAGTTTCTCGATACAAATTTGCACCATTCTTCATAAAATACTTAAGTTTCAGTACACAATGCTTGAAATAAGTTTGTTTAATGAATACCCGATATAAGAGATCACATAACTAGTTATATTGCTGCCTCTACAGGGCATCATTTTAGTTTGGTTTGCGTTGAATTTTGCGCAAGCTAATCGAGAACTATCTGCCATCTCTTATTGTATCTGCGCTAGCCATCCCTGATTGTAGCAGTGATAGAATAGGGGGGAGGTAAGTAGTCAACGCCACCTATCGTCAGTTCTTGGGTTACTCTTTTACCAACGAATAGCGCGATTGACTGTAACATTATAACTCTATCACGATTGACAGGAGGAGCATATTCTGCGACAGGACTTCGAACCCCGCAACTTGCAGATTGCGACTCAAACGCTCTAACCACCATGCTAGAGGACATCACTATAAACATTAAAACATATATATATATGTATATGCACTCGCATTTTGAATCCACTGAACTACGCATTTTCTATGAATGCATACTGTGAAAAAATATTATCAAAATATATTTAATAAATTAACCTATTTTGTTTTGAGTGATTTTGATCGTTCCATTAATTTTATTTATCTAGTAATTATTACATAAATAAAATATTAAACATTTTAGTTTGAGTGATGGTATGGTATGATACATAAGGTATATCTTAATTGAGAAGGTATTTAATTTTCAAGGGCTGCTAGCATCTTGTGATATCCTACAACTGTTATTCTTATTTTGAGATGTGGATAGCTTTAGCGGCACATTACCATTTATTCCAATTTTTCCCGAAGTTCATACAACATATTAAAGTTAAATACCATGAGAAACAGTTTGTTTCTATTCTAAAATAATGTTGTTATAGTTTTTAAACAGTAAGCTACATAACAGTCTGCCCATGTCTCTCCTTATTTATGAACTGGTAAACTAGAGGAAGACAGTTAATTAACAGCATCTAATGCCATCTGTTATGTTAATTGTATTGTTACCATTTGTAGCCTTAAGGCTTATAAAAATGGATTTCGATAACTGTGATGGGGCAAAGTACAGTTAGCCAGCTCATTGTGTAATTTTGCGCTTAACAACAAACAGGTAAAAGAAAGAAGTCTTGACTTAGACATCGCCATCTGATGATGTCACACGTAACTATTTTTATATTATTAAATAAATATCTCAAAACTTTCACGAATAATATCTTTCTTAGAATTATAACTAATGGGAAAAAGAGGCTAGACGTAATTAAATAAGATACAGATCTTATAAACATTGGCCTCGGTTTTACACGATAATTATCAGTAATTCATTTTGAGGTCTTCAGTGGGACAGTTGTTTTTGACAAACGTTTTTATTTTTGAAATTGCATCAAAAGAGTAGTAGATTTTTTTTAAATGTCCCACGGATTTAGGACTTTACAATGAGGGGTTCGATTTTCCTCGGTGAACTCAGCAGATAGCTTAATATGGCTTTGCTATCAAAAAAGCACATTTTTTTAAATAGTAGGAGAAGATTTTTTCATTAGTTTTTTGTAAATGTTAACTTAAAACGTAACTGAAGACGTGTTTAAACAACTCATTAATAACAAGTAAAACTAATGGATTTTGTTTCCCTTGCACAATATAAATAAATACCTATTTTTAAAATAAAGGTAAACTAGACGCGATCAGACATTTATGTATTCTGAGCATTGAGAATGTCGCACGATTACGACAGAAAGTGTTCGTACCCCTGCGTCATGAGTAGTTTTTTCCTTATAACTTAAAAGGTATCATGATTATTTTAATGAAAGTAGAGTATATCATAAATATTATACTAACACACATCTACGCAAATTTTTATGTAAATTGAATGACAAATAAACTGTTTATAAACAAATAACCAAACACAGGAGGGACACAAAGTGTTCGTGCGTCTACTTTAATGGTCTGTTATGTAGCCTTTCAGGTGAATTACTTGGCGCAATCTCTCCTCATAGCCCTCCATGATCGTTTGACAATACTCTACTGGTATTTTGTTCCATTCTTTTTTACAGAAGGCCTCCAATTCTTGCAAGTTTTTCGGATGACTCTGATGAATCCTGGTCTATAACTCATGCCAAACGTTTTCAACTGGGTTGAGATCGGGTGACTGCGATGGCCACTTCAGAACGCTTATATGTTTTCTCTACAACCAGGATTGCATATATTTCGATGTGTGTTTAGGGTCATTGTCGTGCTGGAAGATCCAACGACGCCCTAGCCCCAAGTTCCAGTATCATTCTTGATATAAGTGCCTAATATATCAACGTACTCTTCTTTTTTCATGATTCCGTTGACGCGGTGAAGGTTGCTTACACTAGAAGAGCTGAAGGAACCCCATAGTATGATCGAGCCACCTCCGTGTTTAACTGTACGGACGGTGTTCTTTGGAAGATTTTATTCCCCCCTTCTTACGGAAAACATAGCGAACATCATTGTGGCCGAAAAGCTTGATTTTAGTTTCTTTTGACCAAAGAATACTCTTCCAATAGGTAAATGGTTTATCTACATGCTTTCTTGCATACCTCAATTGTGCTTCTAAATGAACAGACTTTAAATATGGAGTTCTACGAGGACGGCATGCTTTGAACCCAGAAGAGCGTAACATGTGCGTAACTGTAGAGGTGCTTACTTCAATCCCAGTTTCCGTATATCAATACGTGTTAAACGAGAATTCTTACTAACTTTACTGTGAACCTTCCTCTTGGTTCTCTCTGGAATTTTGGTGAGGCGTCCGGAACGAGGGAAGTTAGCAGTTGATCCTGTAAGCTTAAACTTGACAATTATGCTTTGAACAGTAGATTTCGGCACATTAAGTTGTGTAGTAATACCGAAAAGAGACACACGAGACACGTGTTTTACAATAATTCCGTTTTTTAAATCACTGGACAGTTGTTTCCTGTTCGCCATTTGACCAAGCAGATAATGACGGAGACGGCGCTAAATTGCCGGAAGTACATTTTTTCCTGGCTAATTTCCAATAATTATGAACCCAGTGTCTAGTTCTGGAATGATATAATGTAGTTTATTCGCCAAACTAAACAAAATTTTTACGAGAATATCAGTTTTTTTCACACGTTCTGAAATGAACGAACACTTTCTGCTCCCCTATTTTTGGTTATTTGTTTATAAACAGTTTATTTGTCGTTTAATTTACATGCAAATTTATGTAGGTATGTGTTATTATAATATTTGTAATATACCATGCGTCCATTAGCCTAATCGTGATACATTTTAAGTTATGAGCACAAAACTACTCGGGAGGCAGGGGTACGAACACTGTCTGTCGTAACTGTACATTTCTCGTACTTTGCCACGAACTTGACTTTTCTCTGAAAAAAGTCCCAAATAGGTCAGCGGTAGGTTTAAGAACTAACAACATTAAGAGCCAGGGTACGATTTCCAGTGGTAGACAGAACATTTTGTGCAATTTTTCTCTGAAACAAACATACATAATCATGAAGATTCAGCGAAAAGTTGTCATTGACTGTTGTTGTTTGCTAGTTATACTTTCAATACAGTGTCATTATTATATATGTATGATCGAGCGTGGCCAGTGGTTTACTTGCCGTACTGTGTAGCTCAAATTGTTACCCTTTTACCGCAAAATAAAAACATCAACACAAACAACAACAAACCTTTGCACCTTGGAGCTGAGAATACTCTGAAAATGATAATAGAATTCCACTAAGTGAAAAGAGTAGCTTATGAGCAGACGATTGGTCGTGTTAACTAGCTGCTTTACCTCTAGATCTATCACTTCAAACATAAAGATGCTAGCGCGGGTATCCATCGTGCAGTGTTGTGCAACATTTAGCGCATAAATTAGTTATTTATTGTTTAATTACTATTTCTGAAAATACAGCAGTGTTAACTTTAAGTAGTTTAATGAGGTATGGTAGCTAGGACACTCAGTTTGCAATCTGTGAGTCACGGTTTACGGTCTTCATCTTCCGTGACAGCGTTATAATGTGACAACCGATCTCACTATTAGCTGGTAAATAGTAGCCCACGAGGAGTCAAGAGGGTGTTGTTGACTAGTTGTTTTTTCTTTGGGTTTGTCACTTCTAAATTACACAGAGTTCGTGTATCTTTACGTGAAATTAAAAACAACAGCAACAAAGTGTTTAAATGACTTGGAGAAAGCCAAGAGGCTAACATGTCAAGCCATGAATCACAGGGTTCAAGGTTCGAGACGTGATCTTGTTACACACAGTATTCTCTTTTATCTCTGGGCACCTTATGAATGAGTTAGTCATTAGAGCCAGATTATTATATTTT
The DNA here is from genome assembly GCF_004210375.1 of Tachypleus tridentatus. Classification (NCBI taxonomy): domain Eukaryota; kingdom Metazoa; phylum Arthropoda; class Merostomata; order Xiphosura; family Limulidae; genus Tachypleus; species Tachypleus tridentatus. The sequence continues at coordinate 76,190,440 of NC_134835.1, read as the reverse complement.
AGTAGCGTGTGTTGCTGTATGGCTGTCCTTATTTTCAACAACTCAAAATCAGAGATGACCTTAACCTAAAGTGACCGCTTAGTCCATCTGCTTATGAGATGTCTTCCAACATAAAATTTGAGTTCAGTATCTAAGTTTTTGCTTTTTTTATTTATGTTATATTTTATCATTTTTACAACAATATTAGTAGAGCTGTAGGTACGTGTACACGTTAAACATTTATTCACCTCATATTTTAAGATTAAATTTTTGTCAATGTTATCAGAACTTTAGAGATTTGGGTAATTCTTTAGGGACTCATGATAAACTTTATGTTTAAAAATATATATATGTGATGTTATTTGATGAAAACTATTGAAACACTAGTTTTAAATTAACTTGCTGATTTAATGAAGTTGTTGTTGTTTTTTGGAATTTCGCACAAAGCTACTCGAGGGCTATCTGCGCTAGCCCTAATTTTGCGGTGTAAGACTAGAGGAAAGGCAGCTAGTCATCACCACCCACCGCCAACTCTTTGGCTACTCTTTTACCAACGAATAGTGGGATTGACCGTCACATTATACGCCCCCACGGCTGGGAGGGCGAGCATGTCTAGCGCGACGCGGGCGCGAACCCGCGACCCTCGGATTACGAGTCGCATTCCTGACGCGCTTGGCCATGCCGGGCCTACTTAATGAAGGTTAGTAAGTTTTGTATCTTTGGTTTCCTCGTCGACAGTACAGATGTGCGGGAAAAAACAACAAAAGCACATTTTATTAAAGGGTTTGTTAAGGCGTGCGACTCGTAATCTGAAGGTTGCGGGTTCCAATCCCTGTCGCATCAAACATGCTCGCGCTTTGAGTCGTGGGGGCGTTATAAAGTGACGTACAATCCCACTATTCGTTGATAAAAGAGTAGCCCAAGAGTTGGCGGTGGGTGGTGATGACTAGCTGCCTTTCCTCTAGTCTTACACCGCAAAATTAGGGCTACCGCAGATAGCCCTCGAGTAGCTTTGTGCGAAATTCAAAAACAAACAAACAAACAAATATTCCTAACCATATAGCGCCATCGAGGTCTCTATATTGTACTGATTGAAAAAAGTGGAATAAATTTGTGTGCGCTATTATATTCGGTTTTGTTCAATTAAACAAAAATTATGTCTAGTTTGCTTAATTAAATTATTTTGTTTTCTTGTTTTTTAATTTCGTGCATAACCACACAAAGGCTATCTGCGCAAGTTGTCCCTAATTTAGCAGTGTATGACTAGAGGAAAGGCAACTAGTCATCAACACTCACCGCCGACACTTCAGGTGCTTTTTTACTGACGAATAGTGGGATTTAGCATCACATTATAATGCTGAAATGGTGAGTATGATGGGGATTCAAACCCGCGACCCTCAGATCCCGAGTCGAGCGCCTTATCTACCTGACAATGCCTGGCCTAAATTAAATTACTATAACTAGTTTTGTTTTGTAAAGTTTTGATTAGTTAACTGTCATGTCAAGTTTTGTTCAATTAAACTAAGTTTACCTAACAAGAAACAATCACATTTTCAATTTTATTATATATTTTTTCTCTACAAGAACTACAATATTAATATACTTTACAATAATAGAATTTTACATTCACATCAGGATATCTACGGTGTCCACTGAGCGGGAATCGAACCCCTGATTTTAACGTTGAAAATGCAAAGACTTAGTGGTGCATAACCTGAGAATCACTGGTAATGTATGTTGTACTGGTTTGACTAAACATGTTGAAGAACAGTGAATTTATTATCGTCTTATTTTTAATCTTTATATATGTATATCATTTACTTCTTTTTATCACAGTCAAGAAGCGATAGTTCCATCTTAATGTATCTTGCGTGTACATAAATAGAAACAATTACGTGTTGTCTTACTCTGCATAGTGGCGCCATCTTTTATTTTTTAGTTTATTTTAACGTGGCACAGTGGTAAGTCTGTGGAGTTATTATGGTATAAATTATGTTTTGATACCCGTGATGGGCAGAGTACAGTTAACCCTTTGCCTAGCTTTGTGCTTAAGTACAACCATCGTTTCTATTTTTTAAGCACCACATTAATGTTTTGTAGAACTGAAATAGTAATATATATATTTCATTTTATGCATAGATAATATAAGTTTCACGTTTTAAAAAAAAATCGCTCCCCTTATAGAAATTTTTCATCAATTTGTAAAATAACATTATCGTGTTTTATATACCAATAAAGAACGTAGTATTTGTGCAAAATTCAACTTGCTTAATCCAATACAAAACGTATGCATAATCAAAATCATCAAAATTGCAGTTAACGTGTCCCTGACACGTCTTTTTTTTTAGATACTTACAGGATGTATTATGTATCACATTTCTAGAAATGAATAGGCAAAAACACACATAGATTTCACGCTTATTTAGATCGAAAGGCATTTTTGTATGTGCTGCCATCTCTTAACAAGTGCCGTAATTATTTTCCATTTGCAGTATTCACTCTTCTTGGGAGTGAATAAACAATATATAAACATTCTAAGAAGCAATGATTAATTAAACTGTTAATCGAAAATATTGTGAAAGACGACAAACCTAGTGGTTCAGTCACTGCTACGTTATGTTTTCATGACAGTCACATTTAGTAAAGATTGTTCATTAATTTGTAGCTAAGTTAACATTAAATCATTGCATTAAACTCACACCTGTGTACAGTTGTCTGTTAATATTAGAGGTGAGAGTGGAAAACATTTTTCAATCTGGAAATGTACTGGGTTTCTTTAAACGTTAAACTAATTTGTGGTGTATGATAGGCCACTTTAGAGAATTGTTGAAATTAACACGTGATTAGTTAATGTTATAATTATGTAAAAATTAAATAAAACTGAAGGGCTACAGATATTTATTTGAACCTGAATGGCAAGGAATTTAGAAATTTCTACGTTATGGAAATTTTCATTTTTAGTATAAACTAATTTAAAACTAGAAATAAAAAATACGAAATAATACAAAAATAAAGTAATAATTATACACATATATATATGTATATTATTATTACTACAAATAAAATAAAAAAATACGAAATAATACAAAAATAAAGTAATAATTATACACATATATATATGTATATTATTATTACTACAAATTACAAGGAAGTAATAATATATATTATTATTATTTACTTGTTCCAGAATTTATGAATAAAGTTACACAAAAAGCTATCTACAAATAGTCGTCCGTAACTTTAAACTGATAGACAATACAAGGAAGGACAGTTAGTTTGTTCCAACGCCACCTATTATTGTGTGTTCCAACAGTGAAATTTGACCTTCAATTTCACAATGCAATCTCAACCTCAAGTGCAAAGCGCCTTATTATAGCAACACAACTTTTTATGTATAAATACATATAATATTGTAAACATATTTCAGTGATTTTATTTTCTTTCATGGTTTATGCTGAAGAAAGAGTATGTCATTTCTGAAATGTCCGAATGTGAATAACTGGAAATACACATGCAGTTCATCATATCTGCGGTTTAACGGTTTTTCATGAAACTGAGATTTCTGCCCCATGAACCTGTTAAAACAATCTCACATTAAAACATTCACTTTATAACTTAACAATTTCTTTGTTATTTATCATTTAAATCATGTATTGAAACATTTATAATAGTAAATTGTTTAATAAGTTTATGAATTAACACATTGGTTATTAGTTAACACATAATTTGTTTTGGAATTTCGCGCAAAGTTACACGAAGGCTATCTGCGCTAGCCATCCCTAATTTAGCAGTGTAAGACTAGAAGGAAGGCAGCTAGTCATCACCACCTACCGCCAACTCTCGGGCTACCCTTTTACCAACAAATAATGGGATTGATCGTCACATAAAAACGCCCCCACGGCTGAAAGGGCGACCATGAGTGGTGCGACGGGGATTCGAACCCGTGACCTTTAGATTAGAATGCAAAGATGCTTGTAAATCATATTATGTTATTTACAGATGTATGTTTATTTCAGTCAAATTTTATCAGTAATAAATACACTTTATATGTTATTGTAATTGGATTGCTTGTTTAGTAAAGCTTGTAGTCGACCTTTTGGTCCTGAAAACAAATATTTTGAAGTATATTTTAGGTGGTGAGTACCGGGTTGGGTGACAAGTTGTGGTTTCTTGGAGTCGACCTCTTGAATTGCAACATAGACATTCAACTGCTTAAAGGAAAATAAATAGCGTTGTGCTACACATCGGCTATATATTCTAATAATGATTTGTTTGATTTTTGAATTTCGCATAAAGCTACTCGAGGGCTATCTGTGCTAGCCGTCTCTAATTTAGCAGTGTAAGACTAGAGGGAAGGCAGCTATTCACCACCACCCACCGCCAACTGTTGGGCTACTCTTTTACCAATGAATAGTGAGATTGACTGTAACATTATAACGCCCCCATGGCTGAAAGGGCGCGACGGGGATGCGAACCCGCGACCCTCAGATTACGAGTCGCACGCCTTAACACGCTTGGTCATGCCGGGCCTCTAATAATGGAAAGAGTTTTACTATGGCATGGTCTGGCCGTTAAGGCGCTCTATTCACAACCTGTAAATTGCTGGCTCGAATCTGCGTAATCGTTGGTAAAAGTTGGACTGTCATCTAGACTAGAGTCTGTTCCTGCGACGTTATAGAGAGGTTGTTTCTTGTGCGAGATTGGAATTAAATATATTTGTGGTGTAGTTTTACACAAAATAATTAATATATAAAGTTAAAGTGCTCGATGTGATGAGGGAGATTGTTTCAGTAAACCTTTAAAAATACTTGTTCGTTAATAAAAACGAAACGATCGGATGAGTCGTGTGAGAACAGCCGAGTCTGAAATTTACAACTGGGGTTATTGTTGCTTGTGCGCTGATTGAAACATAATAAATATGTAGACGTGTTTAATAACAATTAAGCCCCCCCCCGCTAGTACAGCTGTACGTCTCCGGATTTACAACGCTAAAATCGGGGGTTCGATTCCCCTCGGTGGGGTGAGTAGATAGCCCTTTGTGGCTTTGCTATACGAAAAACACACACACAAATAACAATTAAACACACTGTTCTTAGCTACTGTGATATACAGAAAAATACATCTGTATTTTCATGTATAATCATACAAAGATAGCCACAAAGGGCTATCTGCTCCGCCCACCGAGGCTTTGCTATACGAAACACACACACACACAAATAACAATTGAACACACTGTTCTTAGCAACTGTGATATACAGAAAAATACATCTGTATTTTCATGTATAATCATACAAATTTATATATCTACAAACGCATTAATAGTTAAACATTTAGATTTATAGATAATTAATAGTGTGTTAACTAACTCTTTAAACTTTATTTTTAGGCAATATGACAGTGTCGCCCTCTGTGCTTGGCGCTGCAGCCGGAGTTGGTCTAGCATTGCTAGTAGGACTTACTCTTGTGATTTACCGATATTATCGTCATAACCGTAACAGCAAGGAGTTATTCTTTTCAGCGCCACCTATTGGGACCAGTAGCTATGAACGGCGCAGCAGGTTGCTTGTGCTAAACAACAGGACTGCATTGGATTCACATTGTTCGCAACAGGTAAGCCTGAGTTTTCTCAGTAAAGTAGATTACAGCGTTTAAAACGAACATCCACTTTATAAATTTTACACGGAATATCGTATATAATCTGTGACAGATATTGTTTTACCTGCCACAAGATACGGTGTGGTTGCTTGGATACTGTTTATGAAGATGAGTTGTAAAGGCAGTTCTGCCAGTTACACAGCCTAATGCAAGACAACAGAGAGATCATTATGTTGCCTAGGTAACACTATGTTATCTGGAACCGAGAAGTTGTCGGAGTACAGTAAGTTTCCAATACTGATTGTAATAAGAAGAAATGGGGTAAGATAATATAATTTATGGATTGATGCTAAATTAGAAAACGTTAAGATACACTATCTTTTAGTAGTATTATAGACCTAGTTCTTCCTATTAGATGTTAATATTTTCATATCTTAATTGTGTGTTTACTTTACCTGAAGTTGCAGTCATGCCAATGTCAGTTAATTAAACTTAACTTTCATGTATTATGTGTGTGGCACCCCGCTAGTACAGCGGTATTCTCCGGCTTTACAACGGTAAAATTAGCGGTTCGATTCCCCGCGGTGGGCTGAGCAGATAGCCCCATGTGGCTTTGCTGTAAGAAAAACACATTATGTGTGTAAATTATGAATCGTAAAATTTCGTAATTCAGAGTAGCACTAGTATAATAAAATTGTTGTGAAGGATATATTCGATACTGTGTGGTATTCTCTCAAGTAGTAAGAATATCCTACTCATTTATTTTTCTTTTAATAAGCTTCATTCACAGTTTCTCTAAAGCAAACAAATAGTATATTTAATGTGCTCTTTTGTTGGCTTCACACAAAGACTAAACATTACGTCGTTAACGTCCAAAAATCTTGAAGTAACTTACGAAACTTAACGAGTGACTTTTACTTTGTTTCATGAATGACTTATAACTTATAATGGCCAGGTGGTTAAGGTGCTCGACTCGTAATCTGAGGGTCACGAGTTCAAATCCCAGTCACACCAAAGATGCTCGCCCTTTCAGCCGTGGGGGCGTATAATCTGACGGTCAATCCCATTATTCGTTGGCAAAAGAGTAGCCCAAGAGTTGGCGGTGGGTTATGATGACTAGCTGCCTACCCTCTAGTCGTACACTACTAAATGAGGGATGGCTAGCACAGATAGTCCTTGTGTAGCTTTGCTCGAAATTCAAAAACAAACAACTTATAAGCTCGCAGACAATAGTTAATCACGGTTCAAAAGGCAATAAAAAACAATAAACAGGTGTTTAGTGTAAAGAACTTAGAGCTAATTAGGACAAACGAATGTGGTTTCATATAACAATATGAAATAATTATACAAAAAATAAGGGTAATTTAGATTTATTTCGTGTGTTGTTGTTGTCTTTTTTGTGGTTACGTGATCATTCAGATTAACCCATTCCGTTTGGAGTTAAGCTGGAGAAAATAGCAAACAAATTATCAAGTTTTAATGAAAAAACAAACGTTTGAAATATATTTAGAAGGTCTTAGGAAATACACAAAGGAAGTTTGATATTTTTTTAGAAAAAAAAAAGTATTTCAATTTTCATACGAAAATTACTTTGCACACGGACTATTCGAAACAATTATTTAATATAATCACGAACAAATTTTTATTTTATTTTTTTAAAAATGCTTGACTAAAAATATGATTTTCTGTATGTTAAAGATTTATAATATTAGGTGAAATACTGCCAAATGTTGTGAAGATATGCAGACTATACTGAAAGTTAAAAGTATTAAGAATGCAAAGATTTTAAAACGAATATATAGAAGTCACGTGGTTGACCATATAGAGTGGGCCTGGCATGGTCAGATGGTTAAGGCAATCGGCTCGTAATCTGTGGGTCGCGGGTTCGAATCCCCGTCGCATCAAACATGCTCGCCTTTTTAGCAGTGGGGGCGTTATAATATGACGAGCAGAACCACTATTCGTTGGTAAAAGAGTAGCTCAAGAGTTGGCGGTGGGCGATGATAACTAGCTGGCTCCCCTCTAGTCTTACACTACAAAATTAGGGACGGCTAGCTCAGATAGCCCTCGTGTAGCTTTCCGTGAAATTAAAACAAACAAACATATAGAGTGATCCCACGTTGGAAGAGTTTTAATTAGATTTGCAGGAAGGTTTTCCAGATTCTGGCACAAGGCTACTTTCGTCTCTTTTTTTTCGATGTTTGGAAAGGATCTCAAAATTCCTTCTAACTAGAGAGTAATTGCTTTGACTTTCTATAAGATTATGGAGAAGATGATTAATGGACGTATAGTTTGGTTCCTGAAAACGAATAACTTCCTCTTGCCCGTCAAATGTGGTTTATGTAGACAGTACTTCACTGTGGATAACGTGAGTTGACTTGAAACACTGATCAGGAAGCTTTCATCAAGAGACGAAGCATCTTTTGTCGATCTTTTTCTTTTTTATCTTGAGAAGACTTACAATACTAAGTGGAGGTCTGGCATGCTATGGGACCTACATTTCTATGGGTTATTGACTATTTATCAATTTTAGATTGAAATATTTTAAATGGCAGGTCATTTCGAGGTCATGTTGGTTCAGTATTCTCAACATTCTTCATATAGGAACTTAGGGCTCATCAGGGCTTTGTTTTGTGTGCCACTCATTTCGGTATTAAGAATAATGTTTTCACTGAAAATTTTCCTCTTTCTGTTGCAAGCAGCATCTTTGTCGACGACTTTCAAATTTCTTGTTGTTCATCGAACATGAGGTTTATTGAGTAGCATTTCAGTCTGCCCTCGCCCACTTGTTGGGTCTACCATAACAAATAGTTTCACCTTCTTGTCACATAAAACGGCTTGTGTGCATTGTTACCACCAGCAGAGACTGCACTCTGATCAAGAGTTTCACCAGTGGTGACTGAGACAAAGTGATTAGTATTTACTTTGAACCCATAAGATGACAGTTTGCTCACACATTAAGTAGTTTTATGTCAAATGTACATGGCCACTGAACTTCTTCTATGATATGACCTCTTCTTCACTTCTTGGGAAACGAATAGATGTTTGGTGCGGAAAACATATTGTATCTTCATTCAATCAAAGTTGTATCAAACATATATGGTTTTTGATTCAACCAGGGACTCTGCCTTAAGGATGTTGCACCATATACATCATCAGGGTCTATGGTTCTGCACAGAGACTTTACTCATTTCTTTGCGCTGGTAGATTACTGCTTATTCCTATTCAGTTGAATACATAAAATGAGGATAGGTATTTCAAATATTTGCTACGTACTGCTGTGGATCAGTTTTATATGAAAATGTTTATATGTTAGTTTTATAGCATCAAAAGTGCTTTTCACTGTTCCGTTAATAAGCATCGAGCGCTGTAGTAATTATTTCCATTGGCGGGCGCTCTTACCTGATAAACATGGAATACTGCAATAACTATTTCAACTGATTTAATAGCGTCTTACCTGATAAAAATCAAGTGTGGAGTATTTATATCTGCTGCATTGAACGTGTTTTATCTTTTGCGTAAGTAAATGCAAGGGCTTTTCTTTCGTTGATTTTACAGCTTGTTAGTAGCACCAACAATCAGATTTGAGGCGACAGTGATATGAAGAAATAGTAGGATTTGATTGTCACTCTTATAGCTCAACACACGGCCATAAAATGCGTAGTACGTTTGTGCAGAAGTGGACCCAAACTGTGAATTTTTAGATTCACTGTACAATCACACTAATAACCAAGCCAACATGGCTGGATGACTTTGCAGAACTAATATATATATATATTGATTAGCTGTTTTTCCTTTTGTCTGTCAGTTTAAAATTAAGAATGGATAGCTCATGTATATCTTTGTAACGTTTGTTCAAATATCCGTAACTAACTAAACTTCTAGTTTTGTAACAGTTACAAGATGTGTTAGCTTTTAAATATTTGATAAGGAACAAGATGGAACAATTTGTTGATCTTTTGCCTTTAGCACAAAATTATACAATGAGTTATCTTTTCTGTTTTCGCTGCATAGATTGAAACCCTAATTCTTGCATTACAAACCCTGATGTCTGCAATGTGCTACTATGGGCCATATGTAAAAAAGACAGACAAAAGTGATAAATAAACGTTTGTTTGCTTTTGTATTTCGTACAAAGCTACTCGAAGGCTATCTGCGCTAGCCGTCCCTAATTTTGCGGTGTAAGACTAGAGGAAAGGCAGCTAGTCATCACCACCCACCGCCAACTCTTGGGCTACTCTTTTACCAACGAATAGGGGGATTAATCGTTACATTATAACACCCCCAAAGCTGAAAAGGCGAGCATGTTTGGCACGACAGGGATGCGAACCCGCGACCCTCGGATTAGGAGTCACACGCCTTAACCCACCTTAAAAGCTTGCCTCTTGCTATGATTTCACGCCCATCTATTTCTAGATCACGAGCTCAGATTATGAGCCGAGTGCCTTAAACACCTGACCATGTTGGGCCATATTATGTTTACTTGACAGACCTTTCATAATTTCAAAATGGTGAGAAATAGTGTTCGTTTTAAGATTGGTTTGGTTTGAATTTCGTGCAAAGATTTCGAGGGCTATCTGCACTAGCCGTCCCTAATTTAGCATTGTAAGACTAAAGGGAAAGCAGCTAGTCATCATAATTCATCGCCAACTCTTGGGCTACTCTTTTACTAATGAACATTGGGATTGACCAAAACATTATAATACCCTCACAGCTGAAAGGGGTAGCATGTTTGGTGAGATGGAGATTCAAACCCGCGATCCTCAGATTTCGAGTCGAGTGCCTTAACCACCTGGACATGCCGGGCAGCTTGTAAGATGAGAGGAAGGAACGTGTTTGGACAACCCAGGAATTGAGTAAACAAAAGAAATGGTATTTTTCTCATTGTTTAAAAATAAATGATCTCACGGAATCAGTGGTAGACTTGATGGTTTATAACGCTAAATCCAGGTTTCAATGCCCATGATGGGCACCTAATAGATAGCCCATTGTGTACCTTTGTGCTTGAATACAAACAAATCAAAAATAAGCATAGAAAATCCCTTTAAAATCGATATTTTTCTGAAAGTCAACCAACTGACTAATAGTTAAGTTTGGGTTTGCATTTTGGTCTTAAGCATATAAATTCTAAATATTTCATAAGAATGGCCAAGTAAACTGTAAATATTTTAAACAGTGACTTTCTTAGTCAAGGGAGATCGCACCTCCCTTCCCCCACCCGATATGTCCATTTGTAACCAACGCTGTGAAAACGGCACATGGTTACAGATAGATAGAAAGGTACAACAACCATTTTATCGATAGTGGAAACACAAAATATATTTGCCCGGCATGGCCAGGTGGTTAAGGCACTCAACTTCTCTTCTGAGGGTCGCGGGTTCGAATCCTCGTCGCGCCAAACATGCTTGCCCTTTTAGCCGTGGGGTCTTTAAAATGTAACGGTCAATCCCATTATTCGTTGGTAAAAGAGTAGCCCAAGAGTTGGCGGTGGGTGGTGATGACTAGCTGCCTTCCCTCTAATCTTACACTGCTAAATTTCGGATAGCTAGCGCAGATAGCCCTCGAGTAGCTGTGCGCGAAATTAAAAACAACAACAAATGATTAATGAGTAATACTTTTATTGTGTTGTCTTGAATGTGTTTATTATTATTTTTGTTGTGATATTTTTAAGCATGTGTTTAATTATTATTTTTATATCTAGGAACTCGTATCTCACACAAAAGTAGAATCCTTATTCTCATTGGACGAAGCACAACCTTTTATTTTTTAACAGTTATATAACTAGAAATTACATTTTTTTTTGTTGCATTTTCCAAAAGATACCACCTCTCACCTCAGTGTCCCTAGGTTGAACAAAACAAGGAGTAGAAAGACAATCCCTTGTAAGTAGGGGCATCATACTAAATACTTTCTTTTCCAAACACTCTACATACGTATCACTTCATATGTCATTGTTTTAGTAACAGATCATATAAGTTAGAAGAAAAAACACGCAAACTGTACATGTTTTATATTATTCCCATAATGTTATTTAAACACGCATTTTTTAAACCCTAGGTTAAAGACAATACTTATATAATATTTCATTTTTGTTTAGATTGAATTTCTGGATAAGAAATCTCAGTATTGTTTATAATATATTTGCTTATTTCTGCAGTAACGTGTGGGACCGTTTCTTTTGGGTGTGTTCTTACAGGACATTCTCATTGTGAGCTTTAAATGTCTATGTCATCGTGAGTTGAAAATTACCTCTATTAAGTTTTAATAAATAAGTTCGTGTCTTATTGACTTTACACGTTTTATGTTTTGCAAAACTCACTTTATTATCTGTATGTATGTATGGATAATCTAAATATTTAACTTATATTAGTTAAAAGTGTATGATGAAACGCAATTAGGCCCGGCATGGCCATGTAGGTTAAGGCGTTCGACTCGTAATCTGAGGGTTGCTGTTCGAATTCCCGTCGCACCAAACATGTTCGCCCCCTTTCAGCCTTGGGGGCGTTATAATGTGACGGTCAATCCCAATATTCATTAGTAAAAGAGTAGCCCAAGAGTTTGCGGTAGATTATGATGACCAGCTGCCTTCCCTCTAGTCTTACACTGCTAAATTAGAGACGGCTAGCGCAGACAGCTCTCGAGTACCTTTGCGTGAAATTCAAAACAAACAAACACATCTGCTCTTGGTCGTACAACCAATGGATACCTTTAATTCTCGGAGATACGAAAACTGACGGTTTACTTATGTAGCAGTGCACCCTGTTCATCCCTGACTGCGCCAGGTTCCTCTTTCACTCTTTTAATTAATCAAAACTGTCTCATCATTTATTCATGTGTTCGTATTGCCTTCTTCGTGCTACAATTGGCTCTTGTTCGTGAGATAAACTTAGTCTTTCTTATAAGAAAACTGAGGTCTCTGTTGCCATTTTGCTAAATATAGAGGGCACACCCTACTGTTGCTTGCGGTGGCTAGTTAGGCTTACGACGGACAGACGCAAACTTCACTGTGCAGGATGATGATGAACAGTTATGCACCTCCTGGTAACCGCTGGTGAACTTCTTCACTCGTTCTGAATATTCTACCTTTGCAGCTTGTCCACAAGCGACAAGATACTTTACGAACCATTTTCGTATTTCAGTTTATTAATTTAAAGAATTTTTTCTTCCTTTAACAATCCACACAAAATCTCAAGATTAGTTTTGCTTCGTTAAAAGACTTGTATTTTAACTAACTCCTCCGCGCGTTACCGCCAATATGTCTTGTACGAAGAGCGTTCAGCTTCAGCTGTTTATATTTATTCTCAATGTCTGGGGGCGTTTTTTTCGCTACCTATAAACTTGTAACAGCATTATTACTGGCTATGTAAAAAGATATAATGATAACACCAAAAAGTCACTGGAATGAAAACAGTATATCTGTATGGAAAGAGCTTGTGGTAAGGGTAAGTCAATGTCATATCTGTATGGAAAGAGCTCGTGGTGAGGGTAAGTCAACGTTATATCTGTATGGAAAGAGCTCGTGGTGAGGGTAAGTCAACGTTATATCTATATGGAAAGAGCTCGTGGTGAGGGTAAGTCAACGTTATATCTATATGGAAAGAGCTCGTGGTGAGGGTAAGTCAACGTTATATCTATATGGAAAGAGCTCGTGGTGAGAGTAAGTCAACGTTATATCTATATGGAAAGAGCTCGTGGTGAGGGTAAGTCAACGTTATATCTGTATGGAAAGAGCTCGTGGTGAGGGTAAGTCAACGTTATATCTACATGGAAAGAGATCGTGGTGAGGGTAAGTCAACGTTATATCTGTATGGAAAGAGCTCGTGGTGAGAGTAAGTCAACGTTATATCTATATGGAAAGAGCTCGTGGTGAGGGTAAGTCAACGTTATATCTATATGGAAAGAGATCGTGGTGAGGGTAAGTCAACGTTATATCTGTATGGAAAGAGCTCGTGGTGAGAGTAAGTCAACGTTATATCTATATGGAAAGAGATCGTGGTGAGGGTAAGTCAACGTTATATCTATATGGAAAAAGCTCGTGGTGAGGGTAAGTCACCATTATATATATTTTTTAAGTTATTGTCTAGAGTTCTTTAATCATTAGGACAACGTGGTCAAATTAGGTTTTGCTTTCTTTAAATACGATTAAATGTAAGTAAGTACATTATTGCTTATATATAATTAAAGGACACATACGGGCTACTGATGTGAAACAATATAATACGTTTCCACAAAGAATGATAAGAGTTTTAGCAAAATAGCATCATTTTCTGAGTAAATCAGCACTGACAGCTTCTGTTTCAAAGTTTACGGTTAAATTTTCATTGTATTCTTTACAACCGTCTGTACCTTGATGTTTTAAGTTCTAAATTAGCTTAGCCACATGAAAATGTCTAACTAGACATAGGAGATTATGTATTATTTTACATTCTAATATTATCATTTTACCTTAGCTCAGTGGTTTCCAGACTGTTTCAAATCCTAATATTATCGTTTTATTTTACCTTAGCTCAGTGGTTTCCAGACTGTTTCAAATCCTAATATTATCGTTTTATTTTACCTTAGCTCAGTGGTTTCCAGACTGTTTCAAATCCTAATATTATCGTTTTATTTTACCTCAGTGGTTTTCAGACTATTTTAAATTCTAGTATTATCATTTTACCTTAGCTCAGTGGTTTCAAGACTGTTTTATATCTTAATACTATCATTTTATCTTAGCCCAGTGGTTTCCAGACTGTTTTAAATCCTAATATTATCATTTTATCTTAGCTCAGTGGTTTCCAGACTGTTTTATATCCTAATATTATCATTTTACCCTAGCCCAGTGGTTTCCAGACTGTTTTAAATCCTAATATTATCATTTTATCTTAGCTCAGTGGTTTCCAGACTGTTTTATATCCTAATATTATCATTTTACCCTAGCCCAGTGGTTTCCAGACTGTTTTATGTCCTAATATTATCATTTTACCCTAGCCCAGTGGTTTTCAGACTGTTTTATATCCTAATATTATCATTTTACCCTAGCCCAGTGGTTTCCAGACTGTTTTATATCCTAATATTATCATTATACCCTAGCTCAGTGGTTTCCAGACTGTTTTAAATCCTAATATTATCATTTTACCCTAGCTCAATGGTTTCCAGACTGTTTTAAATCCTAATATTATCATTTTACCCTAGCTCAGTGGTTTCCAGACTGTTTAATATCCTAATATTTTCATTTTACCCTAGCTCAGTGGTTTCCAGGCTGTTTTAAATCCTAATATTATCATTTCATCTCAGCTCAGTGGTTTCCAGACTGTTTTATATCCTAATATTATCATTTTACCCTAGCCCAGTGGTTTCCAGACTGTTTTATATCCTAATATTATCATTTTACCCTAGCCCAGTGGTTTCCAGACTGTTTTATATCCTAATATTATCATTTTATCCTAGCCCAGTGGTTTCCAGACTGTTTTATATCCTAATATTATCATTTTATCTTAGATCAGTGGTTTCCAGGCTGTTTTATATCCTAATATTTTCATTTTACCCTAGCCCAGTGGTTTCCAGACTGTTTTATATCCTAATATTATCATTTTGCCCTAGCTCAGTGGTTTCCAGACTGTTTTATACCCTAATATTTTCATTTTACCCTAGCTCAGTGGTTTCCAGACTGTTTTATATCCTAATATTATCATTTTACCCTAGCCCAATGGTTTCCAGACTGTTTTATATCCTAATATTATCATTTTACCCTAGCTCAGTGGTTCCCAGACTGTTTTAAATCCTAATATTATCATTTTACCCTAGCCCAGTGGTTTCCAGACTGTTTTATATCCTAATATTATCATTTTACCCTAGCCCAGTGGTTTCCAGACTGTTTTATATCATAATATTATCATTTTACCCTAGCCCAGTGGTTTCCAGACTGTTTTATATCCTAATATTATCATTTTACCCTAGCTCAGTGGTTTCCAGACTGTTTTAAATCCTAATATTATCATTTTACCCTAGCTCAGTGGTTTCCAGACTGTTTTATATCCTAATATTTTCATTTTACCCTAGCTCAGTGGTTTCCAGACTGTTTTATATCCTAATATTATCATTTTACCCTAGCCCAGTGGTTTCCAGACTGTTTTATATCCTAATATTATCATTTTATTTTAGCCCAGTGGTTTCCAGACTGTTTTATATCCTAATATTATCATTTTACCCTAGCTCAGTGGTTTCCAGACTGTTGTAAATCCTAATATTATCATTTTACCCTAGCCCAGTGGTTTCCAGACTGTTTTAAATCCTAATATTATCATTTTACCCTAGCTCAGTGGTTTCCAAACTGTTTTATATCCTAATATTTTCATTTTGCCCTAGCTCAGTGGTTTCCAGACTGTTTTATATCCTAATATTATCATTTTACCCTAGCCCAGTGGTTTCCAGACTGTTTTATATCCTAATATTATCATTTTACCCTAGCCCAGTGGTTTCCAGACTGTTTTATATCCTAATATTATCATTATACCCTAGCTCAGTGGTTTCCAGACTGTTTTAAATCCTAATATTATCATTTTATCTTAGCTCAGTGGTTGCCAGACTGTTTTAAATCCTAATATTATCATTTTATCTTAGCTCAGTGGTTTCCAGACTGTTTTATATCCTAATATTATCATTTTACCCTAGCCCAGTGGTTTCCAGACCTTTTTATATCCTAATATTATCATTTTATCTTAGCCCAGTGGTTTCCAGACTGTTTTATATCCTAATATTTTCATTTTACCCTAGCCCAGTGGTTTCCAGACTGTTTTATATCCTAATATTATCATTTTGCCCTAGCTCAGTGGTTTACAGACTGTTTTATATCCTAATATTATCATATTACCCTAGCCCAATGGTTTCCAGACTGTTTTATATCCTAATATTATTATTTTACCCTAGCTCAGTGGTTTCCAGACTGTTTAATATCCTAATATTTTCATTTTACCCTAGCTCAGTGGTTTCCAGGTTGTTTTAAATCCTAATATTATCATTTCATCTTAGCTCAGTGGTTTCCAGACTGTTTTAAATCCTAATATTATCATTTTACCCTAGCTCAGTGGTTTCCAGAGTGTTTTAAATCCTAATATTATCATTTTACCCTAGCTCAGTGGTTTCCAGCCTGTTTTATATCCTAATATTTTCATTTTACCCTAGCTCAGTGGTTTCCAGGCTGTTTTAAATCCTAATATTATCATTTCATTTTAGCTCAGTGGTTTCCAGACTGTTTTATATCCTAATATTATCATTTTACCCTATCCCAGTGGTTTCCAGACTGTTTTATATCCTAATATTATCATTTTACCCTAGCCCAGTGGTTTCCAGACTGTTTTATATCATAATATTATCATTTTACTCTAGCCCAGTGGTTTCCAGACTGTTTTATATCCTAATATTATCATTATACCCTAGCTCAGTGGTTTCCAGACTGTTTTAAATCCTAATATTATCATTTTATCTTAGCTCAGTGGTTTCCATACTGTTTTATATCCTAATATTATCATTTTACCCTAGTCCAGTGGTTTCCAGACTGTTTTATATCCTAATATTATCATTTTATCTTAGCCCAGTGGTTTCCAGACTGTTTTATATCCTAATATTATCATTTTACCCTAGCCCATTGGTTTCCAGACTGTTTTAAATCCTAATATTATCATTTTACCCTAGCTCAGTGGTTTCCAGACTGTTTTAAATCCTAATATTATCATTTTATCCTAGCTCAGTGGTTTCCAGACTGTTTTAAATCCTAATATTATCATTTTATCTTCGCTCAGTGGTTTCCAGACTGTTTTATATCCTAATATTATCATTTTACCCTAGCTCAGTGGTTCCCAGACTGTTTTAAATCCTAATATTATCATTTTACCCTAGCCCAGTGGTTTCCAGACTGTTTTATATCCTAATATTATCATTTTACCCTAGCCCAGTGGTTTCCAGACTGTTTTATATCATAATATTATCATTTTACCCTAGCCCAGTGGTTTCCAGACTGTTTTATATCCTAATATTATCATTTTACCCTAGCTCAGTGGTTTCCAGACTGTTTTAAATCCTAATATTATCATTTTACCCTAGCTCAGTGGTTTCCAGACTGTTTTATATCCTAATATTTTCATTTTACCCTAGCTCAGTGGTTTCCAGACTGTTTTATATCCTAATATTATCATTTTACCCTAGCCCAGTGGTTTCCAGACTGTTTTATATCCTAATATTATCATTTTATTTTAGCCCAGTGGTTTCCAGACTGTTTTATATCCTAATATTATCATTTTACCCTAGCTCAGTGGTTTCCAGACTGTTGTAAATCCTAATATTATCATTTTACCCTAGCCCAGTGGTTTCCAGACTGTTTTAAATCCTAATATTATCATTTTACCCTAGCTCAGTGGTTTCCAAACTGTTTTATATCCTAATATTTTCATTTTGCCCTAGCTCAGTGGTTTCCAGACTGTTTTATATCCTAATATTATCATTTTACCCTAGCCCAGTGGTTTCCAGACTGTTTTATATCCTAATATTATCATTTTACCCTAGCCCAGTGGTTTCCAGACTGTTTTATATCCTAATATTATCATTATACCCTAGCTCAGTGGTTTCCAGACTGTTTTAAATCCTAATATTATCATTTTATCTTAGCTCAGTGGTTGCCAGACTGTTTTAAATCCTAATATTATCATTTTATCTTAGCTCAGTGGTTTCCAGACTGTTTTATATCCTAATATTATCATTTTACCCTAGCCCAGTGGTTTCCAGACCTTTTATATCCTAATATTATCATTTTATCTTAGCCCAGTGGTTTCCAGACTGTTTTATATCCTAATATTTTCATTTTACCCTAGCCCAGTGGTTTCCAGACTGTTTTATATCCTAATATTATCATTTTGCCCTAGCTCAGTGGTTTACAGACTGTTTTATATCCTAATATTATCATATTACCCTAGCCCAATGGTTTCCAGACTGTTTTATATCCTAATATTATTATTTTACCCTAGCTCAGTGGTTTCCAGACTGTTTAATATCCTAATATTTTCATTTTACCCTAGCTCAGTGGTTTCCAGGTTGTTTTAAATCCTAATATTATCATTTCATCTTAGCTCAGTGGTTTCCAGACTGTTTTATATCCTAATATTATCATTTTACCCTATCCCAGTGGTTTCCAGACTGTTTTATATCCTAATATTATCATTTTACCCTAGCCCAGTGGTTTCCAGACTGTTTTATATCATAATATTATCATTTTACTCTAGCCCAGTGGTTTCCAGACTGTTTTATATCCTAATATTATCATTATACCCTAGCTCAGTGGTTTCCAGACTGTTTTAAATCCTAATATTATCATTTTATCTTAGCTCAGTGGTTTCCATACTGTTTTATATCCTAATATTATCATTTTACCCTAGTCCAGTGGTTTCCAGACTGTTTTATATCCTAATATTATCATTTTATCTTAGCCCAGTGGTTTCCAGACTGTTTTATATCCTAATATTATCATTTTACCCTAGCCCATTGGTTTCCAGACTGTTTTAAATCCTAATATTATCATTTTACCCTAGCTCAGTGGTTTCCAGACTGTTTTAAATCCTAATATTATCATTTTATCCTAGCTCAGTGGTTTCCAGACTGTTTTAAATCCTAATATTATCATTTTATCTTCGCTCAGTGGTTTCCAGACTGTTTTATATCCTAATATTATCATTTTACCCTAGCCCAGTGGTTTCCAGACTGTTTTATGACCTAATATTATCATTTTACCCTAGCTCAGTGGTTTCCAGACTGTTTTAAATCCTAATATTATCATTTTACCCTAGCTCAGTGGTTTCCAGACTGTTTTATATCCTAATATTTTCATTTTACCCTAGCTCAGTGGTTTCCAGACTGTTTTATATCCTAATATTATCATTTCACCCTGGCCCAGTTGTTTCCAGACTGTTTTATATCCTAATATTATCATTATACCCTAGCTCAGTGATTTCCAGACTGTTTTAAATCCTAATATTATCATTTTACCCTAGCTCAGTGGTTTCCAGACTGTTTTAAATCCTAATATTATCATTTTATCTTAGCTCAGTGGTTTCCAGACTGTTTTATATCCTAATATTATCATTTTACCCTAGCCCAGTGGTTTCCAGACTGTTTTATATCCTAATATTATCATTTTACCCTAGCCCAGTGGTTTTCAGACTGTTTTATATCCTAATATTATCATTTTATCTTAGCCCAGTGGTTTCCAGACTGTTTTATATCCTAATATTATCATTTTACCTTAGCTCAGTGGTTCCCGAACTTTCTCAGCATACTAGGAAACAATTCATAATGATATCTATATTGAATATTTAAAAAAAGAGAGGTACAAGACACTTATATTTTTGTATTTGATAGCTGGTGTTTTTTTCATATTTTACAAATTTGTATCGTAAAGCTTAGCTTATTGCTAGCTATCGGCTAAAAACTACAAGACATTTTGGAAATATTATTTGGTTGCATTAACAACTACGTTGCTACATGTTATGGTTTTTGTGTTTTCTTAACAGTTCAATATGAACTGGTTCTTGGGTTTGATTTCTTTTTCTTAAACGAAGAAGTAATAAGAAACAATCTTGAGAAACAATTCATTACTATCTTGTCATGCCGCTAAACAAATCTGTTGGCATGGCAACGTTTCAAAAGTACCAGACAAATGTTATATTAATACGGAGATGCTCTCCTCAAGTGATACGTTAATGAATTAAACGCTAAGATCGCGTGTTTGCAGAACATCACGAATTATTGTACAATGATATAATGAAGAAACATTTTACTGAACCATTTATACAATTGTGTACATGGAATATATCTGTTATAAGAAGTTTTTTCCTCATCGTTTTCAGTGAAGTACCAGTAGATATATTTAGGCTTTTACATTTACACGTCATAAAATCGAATGTACCTTTGTGGGAAATCACACACATAATTATTAATATAACCAATCTGACTTTTTCAACTTGTAGATAGATAAGTGGATGTGTATATTTATACAAAATAGGTTTCAGACGCCATAATGGGCCCGGCATGGCCAAGCGTGTTAAGGCGTAACATGCTCGCCCTTTCAGCTGTGAGGGCGTTAGAATGTGATGGTTAATTCCACTATTCGTTGGTAAAAGAGTAGCCCAATAGTTGGCGGTGGGTGGTGATGACCACCTGCCTTCCCTCTGGTCTTACACTGCTAAACTAGGGAACGGCTAGCACAGATAGCCCTCGAGTAGCTTTGTGCGAAATTCAAAAACAAACAAACAAAGGTTTCAGACTCCATAATATCCGCTGAAGACGGGTCTTTGTCGCTGTGTCTCTCTATTTCTTTTTTGAATTTTGAAACCTAACTTTACCTAATGCTACCATCTAGCGGTACCGTCGACGTCAGCACTAAAATATTATGTATCATTGCTTTGATTAGCAAAGAGAGAATGCTAAACTTTCATAATATGATTTGTATCTCTGAAAAAAGGTTTACTGCTGTATTAGTTATGAGAATTACTCTTGTTTCTATTTATGCATACAACGTTCATTTTATTTAGCCATTACTAATACCTAACTGAAAACACTTATTTCCCAAATATGAAAGTGCTAATTACACAGCTATGTTTGGGACCATAGAAAGTTTTATCTGCGTATCTTAACATGATTTGTTCAATTATTAATTTATTTTCTTCAACAAAATGTAAATTACGCCGAAAGATGCTACTTTGATCGCATAATGGTCAAGTAATTTAAATATTACACATCCTATCTTACACTGCTGTAAGTTTTGGGCATGATGCGAGATGAAGATTGGTTCCAGAAATCTCAAGTTGCTGTTCCAGAAGCACTTAGCGTGATGTAAGACAAATGTTTATATTAAACATCCTATCTTACACAACTGGAAGTTCTGAGTATGATGGAGGTATAGATAGGTTCCAGACATTTGAAGTTACTGTCTTAGAGATGTTGTTTTTGTTGCGAGGTTAATGTGGGTGTGAGACATCTCATTTTGATCATGTGGAATCAGTAGAGTTCGAAAAATATTAAGGTCAATCAGTTAATCGTAAAGTAACTAAAAAGCAGTCTATTTCTGGAATAACAATAGAGTTTCTCATAAGAATAAGATCAGGAGTTTGTTTGTTTAACTATGACATTTCTAACTAACACTCATATGCTATATTTCTGTATATTTATCATTTCTATTTGAGACTTAATGCTCGAAGAGAAAAAGAGTCCATAAACCTGATACTAGTAGTTTGAAATAAATTCCCTTTTTAACTGCGGTTTGCAATGGAAAGAAACATTTTGTTGCCTTATATTGTACACTAACACACATCTTCTATTGATGGTGCAGAAGATATCTGTATTCATTATACCACAAAGCCGTTGATAGAGTGATGATTATTGTTCACAACAAGTGTAATTTTAAGTAAGATTATGGAGTTATGTTGTGAATGATTTACTGAGAAAAGCTCATTTGATCAGTTGTTTGTAAAGCAAAAACATAGAAAATCACATTAGAACTCACTCCTTTCGCAATTAAAATTTTCAGTTTTGGAGAATCTACGTAACTTATTGGCCAAAATTAGAAAGAACCAGGCAATGGAGCTTTATATAGATGTGAAAGACAGGTTGATACACACATGGAATTTTTATAGATGTAAAAGACAGGTTGATAAACACATGGAGCTTTATATAGATGTGAAAGACAGGTTGATAAACACGTGGAGCTTTATATAGATGTGAAGGAGAGGTTGATATACACATGGAGCTTTATGTGGATGTGAAAGATCGGTTGGTACATACATGGAGCTTTATATAGACGTGAAAGATCGTTTGGTACATACATGGAGCTTTATATAGATGTGAAGGTGAGGTTGATACACACACCTCTATACTCTGTCATTCTGAAAGAGTCTAACGTTTCATATTTATAGATCTACTAATCCCTCACTTGTTCTTTTACATCACGAAGTTATCAGTTGTGATTTTTAAACACAACTAGATGAACATCCTGAAACTCTCTTTCATAATGAGAGAATAAAGAGGTGTGTGAAATTTAAACATACACCAGACATAAAGAGTATAGAGATGTGTGAACTTTAAACATACACCAGACATAAAGAGTATAGAGATGTGCGAACTTTAAACATACACCAGACATAAAGAGTATAGAGATGAACTCTAAACATGACATAAAAAGAACTTTAAACATACACCAGACATAAAGAGTATAGAGATGTGTGAACTTTAAACATACACCAGACATAAAGAGTATAGAGATGTGTGAACTTTAAACATACACCAGACATAAAGAGTATAGAGATGTGTGAACTTTAAACATACACCAGTCATAAAGAGTATAGAGATGTGTGAATTTTAGAAGAACAGTAAGTATAATGTTTGTTTGTTTGCTGTTAAGCACAAAGCTAAACAATGGGCTATCTGTGCTCTGCCAACCACGGTATGGAACCCTGATTTCTAGCGTTATAAGTCTCTAGACATACCGCTGTACCATTGTATAAAGAGAATAAACGTATGTTTGAACTTTAAATGTACACTATGTATAAATATTGTTCTTATAGGAAAAGAGTATAGTTTAGCACAGTTTTGACTGACAGGAAAATACTGGTCAAAAGTATTAACATATTTTTGATTGACAAGAAAAATACACTAACAGTTTTCATTGAATATAAAACACAGATCAAACAGAAGAGTTACCATGGGCTTGATTGACAGGATAATACGAGTTAAACAGAATTTTAACATAGTATTGTTTGAAATAAGTTTATCTGTTTAAGTTTTACATGTTTATAGATAGAAGCAACAGTCTCTACATTAATGCTATTGCACTTTGAAGAATTATTAAATTAACACCCACTCCTATGCAAAGGTTTTTAGGTGTTAGAATAAGAGTAAAAATTCTGAAAATTAAACATTCTACTTCGTCATGTTGTAAAGTTTTATAGAATTTTATACAAAATAAAAAAATGATTGATTAACGACGTCTTCTGTAAGAGTTCAAACAAGTAAGTCCTTTTAAAGAAGAATAAAAAACAATGTTTGTTGAAGATAATTATTTTAATAGTTTTATGTAAAGATGTAATATTAAAAGATTATTTAGTACAAATATTTTATGTCTTTTAGGTTTCCTCGAAGTGGAAAATAAAAAAGCTGGTTTTCCTGGAGTTGTATCTCTACCATCCCAGTCTATAAATTATGCAACTTAACGAACTTGTTTATCGTTGCTATGTAATGACCAAAACGTCAATTTTCGAAGCCTAATTCAGAAAAGTTCATCATTAATGTTAAACTAAAACTGTTCAAAGTATTAGACTTCTTTTAAAATGTAATTGATGTAACTGAGAGTGAGAAAGTAAGTTGTGTTATGCTTGGGGTTCGATAAAACTGACTTAAGACAGGAGACGACGCAAAAAAAGAGCGAATTAATTAAATCTGTAATTGATGTAACTGAGAGTGAGAAAGTAAGTTGTGTTACGCTTGGGGTTCGATAAAACTGACTTAAGACAGGAGACGACGCAAAGAAGGAGCGAATTAATTAAATCTGATTAACAGAATACGTTAAAAGTGGAAATTCAGCATCTTTAATGTATCGTTAAACATTAAAATGTGCAATGCAAGAACAGAAAACTTTCATAGGTTGTGTAAAAATGTGATTGATATGAAGCCTCAGTTACTCAAAAGATATATTGTATAGGTAATAAAAAAGAGTAAAAATAAGAAAATTGAGGTGCTTACTACACAAAAATGGAAAATATCCTCTGCAAATTATGAATTCCTTACCTTCCTGTGAAAATTGGATTTATGATAACTCTCCGCTACCTACCTATTTTTCTATGAGTGAGATAATTAAAATATTTTTGTTTATCATAATTTAGGGATAAAAGGGAAAATAAATGTCGTCAGTCTAGTGTATGGGAGATTTTATTACGGTGGAGCTGAGCTTTGTTTGTCCTGAAATTGTTTTTGAAAGGTGGGGTGAAACGAATTAAAACAATTGGTTAGTAACTTGAATATCAAAAATGCGTGCGACAGTTTTCATAAAACGGCCAAGATGAGGGGTTTGTAGCCCCCTACGCTCGTCCCGTACATTTATGAGACTAGTATTTTGGCTGTGAATTTGACCCACATTACGATTTAGCTTTAAGAACGTCCAATTAACTGTTTTAATATTAGCCTGAAGTCATTTCAAAGAGAATAAAATACTGTGCAAATATTATACATGTTGGATTTAACCCCGTTTAATCTAGTATGAATCGGTACTGACAACGAACAGAATGAACAGAATAATTTACACTAGCGATATTGGTCCAATGTAGATAAAAATATCTATCAGACGTGTATATTTTTGTTGTATTACTAGTGATAAACCACTACTTAAAAATATTCATGTGTTACACGTAATATTACTGTTAACACATTATTATTTATAAATGTAAATCAAACCAATAGAACAATGAAATTAAATGATACTATATTTACATAAACGTTGAATAACCAATAACTAATGTATTAAAATAACTTCCTCTAGGGTATTAGAACTACCCTGAATCATGGTTTTATTAAGATTGAACTCTCAAGCTAAAGGACAAGAAATGACAGTACAATAAATAAGTGTTGAAATTAACCAAGAAAAGTTATTAAGTGAAAAGTGGATTACACTGAAATAATCAAAATGCTCGATTGTTTTATTACAAACACAAAGTTAAATATACTATTCTCTTGTACTGTAGCGTTTGAAGCATTTTGACCTTTACTGGACACATGTCAAGGTCAAATGGAAGCTTTTATTGAACGATATTTGTTTATTTCTATTTCAACATCACCCAAGAATTGTTAATCGTACAGAAGTACCTTATCGGTTATTTGTCTCTGTCGGTTTTAGCTGAAGACGTCAATCACGCACTGGGCATTGAAGCTCAAGCACGAGCAGGGAAATAATCGATAAAACCTTAGCTTTTGCGTTTCCATGGCAATACGTGATAGTTTATTGACATGCGAATAAAAAGAAAAAGGCAAACTTTGTGCAGTGCTAAGGAAACCAGCCATAACGTATGTCCTGTTATTAATGTCAAGGCTATGTATTTTCATATTAACATCACAGTTATTCTTGTTCTTTACACAAACTTTTGAAATAAAATAAAATCGATGGTAAAAAAAATATATTACGGTTATTAACTAACGCAATAATCACACAATTATTTTATATTATTATTTGACTGAAGTAGTAACAATGTTCTTACTCCTTAGATTTGCATAGCGAGTTATTTTGGATTATTCGGTAAAAAAATAATGGAGAATTCAGTCCACTTTAGAACACCTGAAACGTTTTAGTAGTTGAACTTCTAGTTCTATAAGTTAATTTTATTAGTGTTGTCGGATAGACCTAAGTTTATAGTGAACACTGATACACCATTTGTAGTTACTAATTTTCTCGGACGTTCAGCTCTTCTAGTATCTCTAATACTTTGTTCAAACACAAACTTATTACTCACAAAAAATTCGTGACAGTTTGAGAAATGTATACATATTAGACTGTTAAATCACTTTTTACTACCTACATTAGGGTATCTTCAATGTATATTTCAATATGTATATGGATATAAAATTTAGTGCTACTTAGTTCATTGCAGACAAAATGGTAATCAATACAAGACAGATCATTCAAAGTCACATTACCATTCACAATACAGAAAAACAAAAGAACTGAAATATTACTGGTGACTATAATGTATTGAATAACCATTACCATGATAGATGATTTAAACAGTATATTTAGGTATAATTCGTGGAAACGCGTCTTCTGATCGTTAATCATTAAGAGATGTGTCTATATATGACCCTTGTGAGCACGTAACTGTCCTTAGTATGTTCCTGTGTGTCTTTTTGATACGTGAAAGACTGCAGTATGTTTAACGGGCAAGTGACGTTCACCAGTTTATCTAAGTGTCTTTTGGACAAATGACATGTCTTTTGTGCTTTGTTTCTATGGTATTTTTGGA
Source organism: Tachypleus tridentatus (assembly GCF_004210375.1). Classification (NCBI taxonomy): domain Eukaryota; kingdom Metazoa; phylum Arthropoda; class Merostomata; order Xiphosura; family Limulidae; genus Tachypleus; species Tachypleus tridentatus. Next base: position 76,163,843 of record NC_134835.1, on the reverse strand, counting down.
CGAAAATTGTCTTACCAAAATATTAGAGTTTAAGAAACAGATGTAAATCGTTTGTTTGTAAAGACGTTTATACTGTTGCATATTCCATAGAAGAACTCGAAGGAAGAGCGACTCCATGATCCGCCGTAATACAAATCTCTCAAAACATAATATATTCAATATTGAAGATTTAGAATTACGTGGTTCTCCTATGTGTTATTTACTATTAATGAAAATTTTTGAAATGTTAAATTAAGACTTAATTACGCTTATATCAAGGTTCCTTTGTCCATAGACGTACTGTCGACTTACAACGCTGGAAACCGAGTTTCGATAATCGTAGTGAGCATAGCACAGATAGCCCATTGTGTAGCTGTGTGTTTAGTTACAAAACAAATAAACCTTAGATGTGCATGTGTATAACATAAACTCTAGTGATTGTAAATAATAATAAAATGTTAAAGGAAATTTCTTTTTCAGAGAACGTGTATATTCTAAAGAAAAGCAAACTTAACGATGTAGATTGGTTTGGTGTATTAAGATTGCATAGATATTTTACTGATAATTTTATAATATTCTTATTAATCCATGCTTTAAAATAATATAAATAATAAACACATTTTCAATTAAGTTACATTTAATTTCTCACTTTTCAGAATTTTCGCATCTTCCGAGAACAGCCTCAAAACTCTCATGCAGCCTCTGCCTTCACAGCGAGTGCATCGGCTGTGACGAAAACGAACTCTACTAGATCAGCTACACACATGGCGTCTGATTCAACTTCAGACATTAAAGATGTAGATGATATGCACGCGCGTTTATCGCTTCCATATGTGCATGCATCAGAAGAGAAAGTTTCGCCTTCTCGTTCAAGTTATTCCTTACCTATTTTCAGAAGACGATCACCTGTTGTAAGCCGAACTCCATCCGTTGATACACGTGCAGCGCATGTGCCACGCTTGTCCATTTCAGATCGATCTGATAGCCAACAATCGACAACATCCAGTGAACCTTGGACCCCCATTTCGATTCATCCACACTGCACATCACCAGTGACACTGTCGCCAGATCCAACTTTATGGTCCCATTCGCCTACCCATAGTGGGCGACCAAGATCTATGTCCCCGGTTTCACCATTACTATCTCCAGCTTACTTTCATGGAGCGGAGTCGACTAATAATACTGGATCTATTAGTTCAATAGGTACGTTGATATTGTTATTTTATTTCATTTTACACTTGATTCTGAGACCATGATTACTTCATCAAATACTTTATGTAACGTATTTTCTGTTATACTTTAATATCTAAGTTTGTTTCACTTTAATGCTTGTAATGTATATTGTTAAATATGTATAGCGCAAGGCCCGTCTGTCCTCTAAATTTGTAGATTCTCGAGTGTATGAATCAACGAAAGCACTATCATATTTTCGGCTATTGTTGGCAAGTAAACTTTCGAGAATATCGCCTAATGAGTATAACAGCTAGCCATCGCAAGACGCCTAAAGACAGTTTAATATTGTTGGTTTGCTACATTCAGTATCCTCCAAGCCTCGGAACCTGTAATTGTGATAAACGCTTATTACTCGGTAAAATACAGATATTTGACCAGAAAAGTTTATAAATTTCGAAAATCACGAATCGTTCAATTTCAGAGAATTAAATTTGGGCGTTAGTATTTTTACGAGATCATTAGATATCTATCTTCTTCTGCGAAAAGTAAGCTTATAAACCGCGTTAGACCAAACAAGAATAGAGCTAGCTAGCATTCTCGTCAAGTGAAGTGTATCTGTGTGTCAACATAAAATTAATTCGCTCATCGTGGACTTGGACTGTCGATAAAATATTCAATTCCATACCAGGCAGAAGGCTGAATATTGTTTGTGAGTTTGAAATATTTTGTATATAAATAACTATTTGCAATAATTATTTATAATAACCATTATTATTGTTGTTTGTATATTAAAATATATTTATGTTAAGAAAGAAAATTGTATGTATCAATTTTGTTGGCAAATATCATAAAGTTAATACGTACTGACATTTAATTAACCTGTAAATTATAATTAAAATTCTCAACTCTTTTAATCGCAATATATGACGTACATAATATAATAAATCGGAGAATCGTCTGAGATAAATAATATGCAGCATTCCAAACTCTTCGATGTGACTCTTTACAATGTGAGGGAACCTCCCAGAGAAAACTCTTTTTGCACACTTTCCTTCTTTCGGATTTAAGTATCCATTCACGTATTTGTTATTTTTGTGACATATTAAGGGGCTCCTTTGAATCCTATAGGTATAGGGGAGTGGGCCTCTCAGGAAATTTTCTGTTTCTTCAGTTTACTTCCTCTTGGGCCCTAACCTCCGTATTTGCTGGATGTATTCTGTAAAGGGGAAGAGAGGATCCTGGTGATGGCGATGGAGTTTTGGTTGATATCGATGGCAATTCGACACATCATTTTGGCCTTGAATTCCTGTAGACGGGTGGCCATGGAATGCCTTTCCCAAGGTTAATTAGTTGATCCTATTTTGCTATGGTCAGTTAATTACCAGTGTTGGACGTTCTCAATGTGTAATGTTAACATTGTGTGTGGCGTTGGTGTTTGGGTATGGTGTCAAAGAAACTCTAGCATAGCTGCAATGTCATTATTTGACATTTTAGTGGGCCTTCTTCTATAGCTGTATGGTGGGTGGAGACACTAAATATTCTCCATTTCTTATGTCATTCTATATCCCCCAAACACCATTCAAAATACGTTGATTGGAAAGCAACCACATGTGGAAAATTGTTCCACAGTCACAGTTACCACCCAAGTCAGTTCCTGTTCCTCCTTTTTTTAACATTTCCTTCTCTATCTGTCAAACGTTTAAGACAAATGTCTCCATTTTTCACCCAAAAGAAATTAGAAGAGCATGCTAGCTTTCCAAAATCAGTCAAGAAGGTACATTCTAGTGACATTTTTATCCAAACATCAACAACACAACGTAGTGACCTGCTTCTCAAATTGGAGTTCATAAGGGATATAACGGTTACTGCCCATACTACTTTAAATTCCTCCTGTGGAGTAACTTATGAGACGGATTTACCCAAGTCAGATGTTCTTTCCAGATTTTCCATCTAAGAAGTTTTAGCTGTTCATCATATCTCCATTTGTAAAGATGGAATTATACAATTCATTTGGTTTCTTATTTTGACGTTTACATCTCAGAATCCTCCTTTGTAGATTTCTGTACTTTGTGAGGGGACCTCCCAGAGGATTTCTGTTCTTTTAGTTTACCTTCTCTGGGATCTAAACATCCACCCATGTGTTTGCCATGCATGTCGAAGCCTATCGAAAATGAAATATAATTTTATAAAATTAGTTTCATTCTAAATTTATTGCTAATTACATGTTTAAAACTTATTTTTATTGACAGAAATATCGCGTGTTTCACAACTTTCCTGTTGGTTCCTAACTTACTACCAAGCGCATACATTTATAACTTAACCTACATAAATACCTTGTCATAACCCTGTTTGAAAAGTTGTTTGTAGACATACAAAGTTACTATCTTATAATCATACATAAAATATTTTGCATTATGTGCTACAAGTTGTTCATTATTTACAAATGTAATAGTGTAAATAGGGCAGAATTTTAAATATACCTCTTATTAGAGCTTTAACCAGCAAATAATCTTTATTCTGACACAATAGATTTAGAAAAAGTTTATCTTGTGTATCGCGCAAAGCTACACAAGGGCTATTTACGCTAGCCGTCCCTAATTTAGCAGTGTAAGACTAGAGGGAAGGCAGCTAGTCATCACCACCCACCGCCAACTCTTGGGCTACTCTTTTACCAACGAATAGTGGGATTGACCGTCACATTATAACGCCCCCACGGCTGGGAGGGCGAGCATGTTTGGCGCGACTCGGGCTCGAACCCGCGACCCTCGGATTACGAGTCGAACGCCGTAACACTCTTGGCCATGCCAGGCCTTTTTGAACTTCCAAAACGACTGTACCTAATACGTAAATGTCATATCCCTCTTTAAAATTAATGGAGAAACACTTTTCTTGCCTGTTGCTGTTATTTTGTATATTAATCTGTGGAATGTGTTTGTCAAGGAAATTTGTAGAATGAAAAACAAATGAACTGTAACAACGTACATTTCATAAAATGCTACTTAATTCATATTTTGTGAGAACTGTTGATGACTTTATGAGCAGAACTGGAAATCTGCAGCTTTTTTTGCTTTTTTTTTAACTAGGAGCCATTCAGCCTGACCTTTACAAAAAAGAAAGATATCGTGTTTCTACCGTCTTCGAACAGCCAGAGAAAGGATAAGTGTGGTAGATTACATTTTCGACTGAAGTACGACTTTAATCGATCTGATCTCGTCGTGCACGTTATTGAAGGTAAGTTTAGGCTAATTAGATAATTTATTAAATGGGGTTTTAAATTGCTGACGTCCGCCAATAGCTTAGTGATAAGCTTGGGGCACATGATGCTACAATTGGAGTTCTATTTCTGCAAATAGCAAGTACTGGTGGATCATTGTGTAGATTTGATTAAACTACTATGAAACTAAGCTGATTATTCCTTTCCTACCATCTATTGGCATTTAAAATACACATAAATATCGTAATAATTGTTTTTATAAGTATAAAAACATTTTAATGAGGTTTAATAGTGACATTAGTTTTTTTGTTATCATAACTGTTACTAGAGTGATTCGCTATATTGAGATTGTATCATTAACTTTATCATCGGCCATAAACCCAATAATATCTCATGAGGTTTAGTCAAGCCAGAAGTCATAGGTTAGTGATTACTCCATGTAATAAGCTAACAATGCAAAATAATCATTATAATACAATAATATGTATAAAATAAAATATAAATTAATAAAAAAGTAAAAGTAGATATATTGAAATTTCTAACCAACATTGCGTAAAAGTTTCATTTGCTTAGAATGATTTTCAACTACAATTCATCCCTCTGCGATAAATATTGTACTTGAATCGTCAAGCTTAGTAGATATAGGTCAGTAATAAATTCATAAATTAACACTAAATCGTTACTGAGTTACCCCCAGTGGCTCAGCGGTATGTCTGCGGACTTACAACGCTAAAATCCGGGTTTCGATACTTGTGGTGGGCTGAGCACAGATAGCCCAATGTGTAGCCTTGTGTTTAACTCAAAAACAACAACAACTTACTGAGTCGACTTATAAAGATAAATTTACAATGGTTATTTTATTGTACTAACTTAACTATAATAACGTTATCATATGTAAAACATCTTCCCATTATCGTTCTGCCAGTTTGTTTTAAAATGCGCGCGAAACTACACGTGAGCTACCCGCACTAGCTGTCTCTAATTTAGCAGTGTAAAACAAGAGGAGAGGCAGCTAGTCATCACAACTCACGGCAAACTCTTGCGCTACTCTTTTACCAACTAATAGTAGAATTGACTTTCATTGTATAACGCCTCCACGGCTGAAAAAGGGAGTATTTTTGTTGTGACAGGGATTCGAACCCACGAATTTCAGGTGACGAATCGAGAGCCCTACCCACTTGGCCATGTTGAGCCTAATGGTTCTGTCTACATCATTTAAATTTCGCAATGCTAAATTTACTATCATTGTTTTTTTCTATACTAATGTTTTTATATTAAAATTGCCATAACATATTTTTATACCATTATTTTGTTGTAAGAAATTCATAACAACTACAGTAATGTAGAATTTTATATTGTTATATATATTTATCTTAGTAGTGTTTTTATTATCATTTTACCATATTAACATTACCATTGTGACTTTATCATAACAACTTTAACATGCGACTGATTTACAATTATATATTTATTTTAATATTGATTTTTGTTTTAGTTAAATATATATTTAGAAATGCAGTTAACTTATACTATTACATGTCTATTACAAAATTCCCACCTATTCCTTAAATTTGTAGAAGATTCTCGAGCGTAAGAATCAACAATGTACTATGTGTGTATATAAAATACTAGTGATTGACAGTAGTATTGCCAACTCAACTTTCGAGAATTTCGACTATAGTGTATAAATCGACGCCGAAGAGACAGTTTTATTTGTTTGGTTTACGAAATTTAGTATAATACACTGTTGGCCAAAATCTTAAGGCCAATAAACATGAAGAAAAAATATGCATCTTGCGTTGTTAGACTCAACCACCTATTTGAGTAGAGCTTCAAAAGATGAAAATAAGAAAAGGGGAAAAAAAACTTTTAATACTTAATAGGTAAAATGTAAACACTATGAAATTAGTCTAAATACCAGCTTGTCAAAAGTTTAAGACCATACTGAAAAGAAACGTTAATCGGTAAACATGTAACGATATTTACTCATTTGTGTTCAAGCATTAGCGTTGTCAACATCTTCCACTGACATCTCCTGTGTTACATTGGATAAAAACAAGACAAAGGCTAAAAAGTTGACAGAGTTTGAACGTGGCAGAATTGTCGAGCTGCAAAAGCAAGGTCTCTCTCAACGTGCCATCGCTGGTGAGATTGGGCGTAGTAAAACTGCTGTTGAGAATTTCTTAAAAGACCCTGAGGGATACGAAACGAGAATTTCAAGTGGTCGGCCCAAGAAAATTTTGCCGGCGTCGAACCAGATTAAGGCCCTTATGGACGGCATCTACGAGAGAAAGGCTTTATAAACCGTAAAGGTCCTCAAAAGCCACGCCTTCTTTCACGCCACGAAGCAGCACAATTAAACTTTGCTGAGAAGCACCTAACATGGGACGTAGAAAATTGGACAAGGGTTTTGTTCTCTGGTGAGAGAAAAATTAACCTGGATGGTCCAGATGGCTTCCAACGTTAATGGAGACATTTCCTACACGAAACAGTGGAAGAGGTTCCATCACGATCTGGGATGTTTTCTCCTTCCATGGAACAATGGAGCTTCAAGTTATACAGGGGCGTCAAACAGCAGCTGTCTACATTGGCATGTTGGAGAGAGCAACCTTATTGACTGAAGGCCCTCGCCCTTATTATTTTTATTATGTTATAGTAAGCCTAAAACAACTCCAATACCTTTATCATACAGCTTTGTGATAGTAACTTCACACCAAACATTTATTATGATAAATTTATAACAGGTTTTCCATTGTATTATTAATTTAAGAATTTTACCACAGTAAACTTATTATAAGAGCTTAACTACAGAAACTTTATCATCACGTTTTTATTTAGTGTTTTATCATAAAAAGGTTTGCCGTGTCAGCTTTATCATAACAACTTATTGAGTATAGTAATCAAATCATAATAAATGTTACTGTACCAACCAATCTTATTATAAAAAGTGCCTTGTTCATTTATTCTTAAAAAATCTGCCATAATAACAACTTCATCAGTTTACCTTCATCACAAGAATATTTTCTTGGTAAATTTATCATAGCGTTTCAATAGTAACTTCATCTTTACAATATTTATATGATAACTTTGGCGTAACAACTTCACCCTAGTACTTTATCATAACACCTTTCTATTGTAACCTTATCGTAACAGTTTTATTATAGTATATTATTACATGTTTATCCTAGTGTTAACAGCCTTAATAAGAACTTTAACATAACAATTTTACCATTGCTCTTTATAATAACAAACCTATTAATTGTAACGTCTCAGTGATATGTTCATGGTGGTTTTCAGTCCAGCGACCCTCATTAAGAGAACAAGATAAGGCAGATAGATTATCAAAAGTATCTATTTTAAAATTTGATAGTGTACTAATATTAAACATATTATTTCGTTTTTTCTTTCTCTTTCCATATATTATGTGGTATTGTTACTTTAAATATAAAATATAATTTATCTTTACAAAGTTAATGTTTAGGATTTTTTCATCTTGCTGTAAGGGAAATTTTTTTTCACAAATCTATATCTTTTAAGTGCTAATTATTAATAAATCTTAATTATCAGTCAAATATAAACCCATTTCTGCAAGCGAATCTGATTCTAACTCCAGGTAAGAAATAAATGTTTGGTTTAATAGGGTTTCTGTTTACTCCACCCAGTGTGCCTAACTCTCAAGCAATAAGAAGGCAAACAGTTACTATGGAAACCATATTGAAACCTTGACGTTAATAGTTGCTAAGAAACATATATTCCATGAAGCTTTGAAACTAGTTAACATACTTGTTTATGTTTTTTTCTCTTCTAATGAAAAAATCAATTTTTTTTATGCCGTATACTGCATTATGTCTTATTATTGGCAACCATTAAATTAGGGTCGTACTAAAGAAACAAAACTAATATACATAACGTCAAAAATTAACTAGGAAAATCTGATTTTAGTCGTTCATTCTAAGTGGGTGGCAAAATATCAATCGACAGTTCATAATGGAATCGTTTCAGTGATTTCTCATTTAAAATATAAACAGTAAGTATGGTAAAAGTATGTAGATACAGGTTTAAACAAATCGGTGTTGTGTGCGGTAAAACCTATCTTTCTACTGAAAGTATGTAGATACAGGTTTAAACAAATCGGTGTGGTGTGCGGTAAAACCTATCTTTCTACTGAAAGTATGTAGATACAGGTTTAAACAAATCGGTGTGGTGTGCGGTAAAACCTATCTTTCTACTGAAAGTATGTAGACATAGATTTAAACAAATCGGTGTGGTGTGCGGTAAAACCTATCTTTCTACTGAAAGTATGTAGATACAGGTTTTACAATTAGGTGTTGTGTGTGGAATTATACAAATAAAGGTTTATACAAGTATTTGCTGTATGTTTTTTTTGTAAAATACATTTTTCGAGCAAATTAAGCCTATAATGTAGTTTGTAGCCTTAAAAACATGTTAATAAAAACGTGTTACACTCACCTTATCCAGTAAATAAGCCTATAAACACTGTACATCACATAATGAACACAAACATCAAAATAGCAAACGCGTCTTGTGCGACACATGAGGCAAATGTCAAACCAGAGACTACTAAGTGCAGACATAGCTGTGCCTAATTTAGTAGTGTTGGCCAGAGAGTAACAGGTGTCTATCGCTTAACACCTAATAACGTCCACATCGTTAAGTCAGCAATAAACGTCATCTCGAACGATTTATTAACATACACCATGTTGCGAATCATCTCTAATCATTGTTGCATACGACATTTAAAAATTAATGCTTACTTAGAGACAGCGATAAATATGTAGGCTTATAACGCTAAATACCGGATATTCATGGTGGCCACAGTAAACATAGCCTATTATGTAAATTTTTGTTGAACAATAACTGAACCTAATTTATTATTATTGTTTTAATCTCATTTTTGATAATAATTTTGTCTAGACTAGAACTGCAACCAATATCTTCAATCGCAAAATAAAGTAACTAAATATTTCTGAGTTAATAGCTTTCTAAACTGTGTGAGAAGTTTTGATTTCAACATTGATTATTTTCATACGTATTGTTAAAATACTTTGAAATTCGGAGAAAATATTTCATTTATTTTTCAGTTTTCAATTTAGAATTGGAAACGAATTTATCACTTCCTGGATACATATTTCAAATTCTAACCGCTGCTCGATTCTCTTATTTTTATTTTGTAGTAATAATTTTGCTGAAATGTTACAATTCGTTTACATTTTACTGCAAAGTAAACACCACTAAATTATTATATTTGGTAACATTTTCTATATTCGGTTGGTAAATTTATTACGATGCAGCAACAATATCTGGTTCCTTGATTGTGAGGAAAAGTTAAAACTGAATAAACATTTCTTGGTTTGGTTTTAAATTTTGCGCAAAGCTACTCGAGAGCTATCTGCGTTAGCCGTCCCTGATTTTGTAGTGTAAGACTAGAAGGAAGGCGGCTAATCAGCACCACCCACTGCTAACTCCTGGGCTACTCTTTTACCAACAAATATTGGGATTGACCATAACATTATAACGCTCCTCCGGCTGAAAAGCCAACGCTATTTGGTGCGACGGGGATTCGAACCTGCGACTATCAAATTATGAGTTGAATGCTTTAACCCACCTGGCCATGCCAAACATTTCTTCAGCTCTCAGTATTAATGGTTAACAAACAAAAAAAATTTAAGACATTAACTCTAGTTCATTTAGAAATGTGAAAAATATTTTACTGTTGTTTTTTTTTTCAGCTGTAGATATAAGTGCAATATCGGAAAACGGTTTTAATGATCCTTATGTCAAAGTCGCCTTGGTACCGGAAGTAGATACGAAAACGAGACAAACAGAGATTCAGCGTAACACTACTAACCCTATATTCGACGAAGTTTTCAAATTTCCGGTTTCATTTGAAGACCTCTCAGAGAAAACCTTGCTACTTCAAGTCTTCGATTATGACAGATTCTCTCGAAATGATATTACTGGAGACGTAAGAGTAAAAATGTGTGATCTCGATGTTACAACAGAAGTGGAGGTCTGGAGTGAAATATCCAAAACTGATAAGGTAAGAACTGAATTGTTTTTAATCTAAAATCTTTTAGAAATTGAACTTCAAAATGAAACTATAAAACAATAAATGTATCATAATTTGAAATAAAAAAATTATGATAAACTGTGAAAAACAAACAATTTTCAGTTCTTATACAAACAAATAAAGACATGATTTTATTTTAGGACTAGAGCACTCGAATTTAAAACAACACATAAACTAGTCTATGTACATATATAGATCAATCAGTGGCATAGTAAATGGAATAACACACTCCATTATCGCTAATTTTCAATCTGTCCTGGTATAAATATATAATAACTACAAAACGATTATCAGAAAAAGCGGGAGAATGCATAAAAATAAATCCAAAACCCAAAAGTTACCCAAAGACAAACCCTGGTGAACCCCAGTCGTAATGGATGCGCCTGTGGCGCTTATTCCTTCACTTCGCCAGGTCCAATAATACAGGTCGCGTATTATCCAAACACCTAAAACATCATAGGTTATTATTGTTGAGTAAGGCACTATAAATATAAAGTCTAAACCAGTTATGCTTGTAGCGGAATTACTATTGTGTTTAATACTTCGCACATGTTTGGAAGATTAGCTTCGAAAAACAGAGATTATAAAGACATACATATTAAGAAGAAACGATGCTACGAATTATAAGCGTAGCTATTCTAACTTGTATGTGTTTTTAAAAACGTGTTCCTCAAAAAACAGAAATGCTTCTAAATATTACAATTATAGTAATAGTATTCCGAAACAAAAAGGCTTCGGAAATTATATTAACGTTTTGATATAAGTGATAATTGTTTTTACATGCGTGTTTCTGTTTTTTCGCAAAAGATGGCACCAGTTGTCATGCTTAAGCACAAACACCAGAAGTACACGAAGTCTCTAAATGTGTATGCCAAATTTAAAATATGTCATACTTGATATACGCCAGCATTCTACTTTCACATCTTCAAAGAAACTTAAGAATTAATGTTTCAAAGTTTCTATGTATTATATATGTTAAATCGGTATTTATTTAATCTTTCCTTATGTAAGATATCGAGTGATAGACCAGAAATTCTGCTGTCTCTCAGCTACTTACCCTCTGCCGGTCGATTAACAGTAGTTGTTCTAAAAGCCTCAAATTTAATGGACCCATGCTCAAAAGAGTTTCCAGGTAAGTAAAAGCACGCGTTTTATTATAGCCTTTTACTACATATGATAAAATTGGTTTCTGTTGTGTAGTTGAACAAAGTACAATAATTAAAACCTCACTGAATCAGGGCAAATCAGTGGAAAACCTTTTGCAAGAGCAGCGTTATGATGTTCATATTAGTTTTTATACAAAAGTTAGGTAATAATTTTTTCTTGTTACTAAGCAGCTGTTTATACATCCATTGAGGCTATATCATGCAGATATATATCTTACCGTTCAAGATGTAATATCTGTTATATTTGTGAATTAGGAACTATCTAGTGTAACGTAGGAATTCGACTGTAAATCGGTTCTGTTCAATAAACACTTATTACTTAAATAACGTGGGATTACACGGCAAACGAGTATCATCTAGTATACGACAAACTGATAACGAAGACCGTGACCAGGTGGGTTAAGGCGTTCCACTCATAATCTGAGGGACACGGGTTCGAATCCCGGTTGCACCAAACATGCTCGTCCTTTCAGCCGTGGGGACGTTGTAATGTAACAATCAATCCCATTATTCGTTGGTAAAAGAGTAGCCCAAGAGTTAGTTTTGAATCTTATAAAGAACGTTTGCAATAGTATTTCAAGGGCAATGACATTGCTGAAGCTAAACAGTATTTTTATTTTGAGTGTTATTGGTGCCAAGAGGTATGCACTATTGAAAACTTTGTGTCACTAAGAAAACCGTCAACTAAGTTATATGCCGACCTAACAACTATATTGAAACATTTATAAATAACTGTTGCAATGGAACCGGCTAAGCACGATGTACGGGAGCTACAGCAGCAAGATTCTGTGAACGAGTTTTTAGAGAGTGGCAAGAAGAACGACGATAATCCACAAAGTCACATAAGTCCGACTCGGAAGAAACGAAAACAGTGCGCGATTCAGTGAAACAAAGTTGTAAGTCAACACAACGTAGGAAGTCGTGTAAACATTGCACAAAACGACAACATGTTCCTTTGAAATGTTATTACGAGAACTGTAACTGTTATTTTTGTGGATTAATAGGCGTGTAAGTCTAACGTTAATCCGAACGAGCACAAGCTACGAAGTAGGTGTTTGAAGACAATTCTGACACTAAGGAATGTGCGACGATTTTTTTGGTCTCCATAAGATTAATTTGTCAAAAATCGGTGCCTATACCAACATCAGTAACTTTATCAGTTGAAGCTGAGAAATCGTTTTTTTTTTTCAATTTGAAGTGAATAGAGGCTCATTAGTGACGATTATTCTCGAAGATATCTACATTCAGCAATTGACAGTTGTCAAACTTATTCCATGCTACAAAGTTCTTCGTGCGTACACAGAAGAGATACTGTCACGGCACCAATTGTGATTACCAAGTTGCAAAATCAGCCAGCAATTTTAGGGTGTGATTCATTACACGAATCAAACTTAATTGGATTACATTGTTCGAAATTACAAATGGTATTTGATTAACAAATATAAGTGTTTATTCAGGGTTTTCTAGGGATAAATAAAGAGTACACAGCAAAATCCTTGTGAAATCTGATGCAATGCAAAATTCGTTCGCTATCGTACTCCCTGAAGTCTAGAGTCTGAAGAAATTGGACGTTTGCCACCTTGGGTAGTGGAAAACTTTACTCCAAGCTTGATATGAGCCAAGTTTGTCAAAAACTACTCGCTGATGAATATTCTTGCAAATACTTAACTATAAACACCCACAAAAAGCTTTATCAATATAACATATTACAGTTTAGCACTCCGACAAATTTCTAGAATAAGGTCTAGCAGAGACTCTAGGGTCTGGAAAGCATCTTGTGTTATCTTGAAAATATTCTGGTTGGAGGACCAACATGCGATTAGCATCTACAAGTTCACTAGTCTGTTTCTAAATGCCTACATCATTACAGCATTCACCTCAAGGTAGAAAATATCATATTATGCAATCCAATGTTGAATGTCTGAGATACGATCGACGTTAAACGTCTACATTCAACCAGTGAGAAAGTGTAAACCATTATCAACGTTTGACAACCAACATGCATAACAGAACTTAGATCTCAGAATGGTCCAATACTATCACAGATTTTTTGCCAAATTTATTGACTCATTTACTCTATTTGAATGAAATTTTGTAAAACCAAAAAGCTGGGTATGAACAAAAGAAAGTAATAATGTATTTGACTTTCTCGAGAAATATCTGGCATTAGCTCAAATTATGATGTCAAATTGCCAGTACGTTTAGCATGTGACATTAGTGCCTATGAAATGGGAATGGTATTTCACATGTAATGCCTGATGGAAGCAAACGACCTATTGCATTTGCATCGTATTCTTTAAGTTCAAGTGAAAAACATTGTACACAGCTGAAGAAAAAGGCTATTTCATTAGAATACATGTGTAAGAAGTCTCACAACTACTTTTATAGACACCATTTTAGATCAGTGACTGACCAAGTTGCTGCTCCACTTCAGAGATTGGCAATGATTCTGTCATGTTATCAATATAACTTCGAATATCAACGTTTTATAAATCACAGCAGTGCTGACTCTCTTTCGTGTCTTCTGTGTGAAGTTGTATCATCAGATGAAATAAGTATTTATCATGTAGTTAATTCATCTGTGCCATCTAACGGCATTAGAAATGGTACAAATAAATATTCTGTGCTATCAAAAGTTCTAGACTATATTCTGAATGATTGGAAACATCAAGTTAAAATTCCTGATTTACGTGCATATTTCAACTAGAAGCTGGTATTATCTAAAGTGAAAGGATGTGTCTTGTGGGAACTTTGGGTTATTGTTCCACCTCTATACCAACAACGAATTGTTAAGTGAACTACATGATAGACATCCAGTTTTTTGCCGAATGAAGGCCTTAGCCAGGTGTTACTGTTGGTGGCCTGGACTGAATAAGGATATTCAGGACTCCTTGTGTGTAGTGATCGTGCGACTGTGCAAAAAATGCCACCAAAGCGCCTGTGCACTACTGGTCATGGACTACGAGAGTCTGTCAACGCCTTTACACCAACTATAGAGAATCTAAGAAAATGCATTCCTTTGTATTAGTGGATTTACACTCTAAGTGGCCAGAGTTTTCATCTAGTACATCTGAGACAACAATCACAAAACAACATAGTTGATTCTCCTCTTACGGATTACCCAAGGAAGTTGTGTCAGATAATGGTCCACAGTCAACTTCTGCAGAGTTTACCACATTTCTACAAAATAATTGAATCCAACATAAACGCATCACGCTCCTTGTCATGAAACCTCAAATGGTGCATCAGAAAGAATGGTGCAAGTGATGAAGCAAAGATTGAAATCCTACTCAAATTTAAGTCATTTGTGTTAATTGCACATACTTTTTTCAGAACCTCTCATGAAACTCATGGCCAGGTGGTTAAAGCACTCGATTCGTAATCTGAGGGTTACGGGCTCGAATCCCCGTCACACCAAACATGCTCGCCCTTTCAGCCGTGGGGGTGTTATAATGTTACGATCAATCTCACTATTCGTTGGTAAAAGATTAGTTGGCGGTGGGTGGTGATGACTGGCTGCTTTCCCTCTAGTCTTACACTGCTAAATTAGGAACGGCTAGCGCAGATAGTCCTCACGTAGCCTTGCGCGAAATTCAAAACAAAGAAATAAACCAAGGAGCTTTTACGGAAAAATGAAAATTTTCCTTGATTTATCTTATGCCTTCACTGTCATCACTATCGTGTCTTGTATTGGCTTGTAAGCTATGAGAGTGAAAAGTCTCCTTTTTTAACTATTTGTTTTCAAACAGTAAAAGTACGCATAAAAGTTTGGATTTTGAAACCTACTTCATGTTTTAGTGACATATGTGTAATGTTTAACGTACTGCACATGAAATTTTATGTTAATCAATTATAAATGTTTAAAACTTAAAAAAAGGAAAATATTTATTCAGGTATTTCTTTTCAATATAGATTCGTATGTGAAGGTAACTTTTATGAATGGAGAAAGAAAAAAAAAGAAGAAGACGGCTACGAAGCGAGCAACAAACAACCCAGTATGGAACGAAGCTTTAAGTTTTGACGTATCGGAAGGACTGAAACACTGCCGTCTTGTGGTTAATGTAATTAACTGTCACCATGGCAACATAATTCCTCTCGGAACTTGCATTCTTGGTGTGAATGAACGTGGCAGAGAAGTAATGCACTGGCAAGATGTGCTTCGTAATCCTCGTAAGGCTATCGCCATGTGGCATGGATTACACGTCTGATAAGCAACGTTTGTGTGTGTGTGTATTTTTGAAATCTAACTCCTTCTGGACTGAGGAAGAGTCTAGTGTAATGTAATGTAGTTGAGTATTTAAAGATTATCCCCCCTCCTATAAAAAGTTTGAAATTAAACTTGTTGATTTTCATATTAGGAAAGAGAAGTATTATACACATGTTACTTTGGCTCACTTCTTCAACTTGGAAAACTACAGTATTGTAATGTACCCATATTAAACTTCCAATTAGGACGAGCTATCTATTAAAGTGACAAATAAAAATGAGGCCGAAAAGGAGTGTAGCCAATTAAATTCGCTTTTATTACGTTCTTATTTATAACGATTAAAATACATTGTTCCATCAGTTGAACACCAACGGTTTGCAGTCGTAAATCCAACAACACCTTAAGATGTTCGATCCGCTTAGGAGATTTAGACTAGTTCTAAATCCATATACTAAATTAACAAAGCAGAGCAATCTCTAAAACTAAAATATAATAATATTAAATGATATTAAAAATACATATATTTAACATTCTGAAGAATTATTTTACTGAAAGTAACATTAAACAAAGAATAAAGTGTACTTAAAGAAAAAAACGAACATCAGTTGCTAGCTTCAACTGTTGTCGTATATGTGATATCCACCTGATGGTTATGATTGGTTATTCAAATACACCTTACAGCAGCAATAATAAATCAAATCTGTTTCTAAAGTCGCTTGTCTTTCACTACTGCGCCATCTAATATATAAATTTCTTGTTTCAATCTAGAGAATTCGGTTGTACTCGTAAAGTTTATCATAATTTCATTACTTCAGTACCGGTAAATATGTAACATTTAAAATAATTATTTATGGCTAAAGTAGCGTCTGCTGTTATGACGTCATTTTATTCTCGAATATCTTGAAAAACATTTAAACAAAGTTGTGGTAATCAGCACTTTGTATAATGCTTTCACAGTATCATGTTTTCCTTGTAATGTAATCTATTAATCTACCTACGTTGAGTGGTTCCTTGTATCAGAGCTACCTCCAAACAATTTTACTCAAGATTCAGAGAATAAGTAGTAACAGATTCCAGAAACCGGCCAGTCGTTCCTAAAATCAGAACAACCGTCTAGTCATTTCCTTTTAGTTTTATCAACCAATGTTCTACAAATACATGGAATGTAATGTATTTATCTCATGCTTGACACATGAATTAGGTTGAAGTTATTATTTTACACAAAATATTCTAATACTTGATACAATAATTAGATTGGAGTTGTTTGTTTGACCTATCATATTCTAATACTTGTCACTAGAGTTGTTATTTTACTCGATCTTGACTGATACTTGATAGAAGAACTAATGTAGAGTTGTTTGTTTTACCCTACGTATTCTGATAATTGACACTTGAATTAGTTTGAAATTGTAGGTTTTAACCAGTTTTCTCTGATACAGTAATACAGGAATTAGTTTGGAATTGTTAGTTTTACCCATTAGATCGCGACAGCTTTACAACGTTTAAGATCCATAGCTTAGCTATCATTATCAGTTTCTTGTATTTTTCTGCACACGCTTAACACTATTAACCAAATTTTAAAAAAAAATTGGAAGAGTGACAATTTTATTGAATAGAATAATAATATTTAATGAAACTCCCTTCTGGTATATTTCTTTATAGTAATAATAATGTTTATAGTGCATAGATGGCGCTTATTTGTTATCTCTTGTTTGTTATGAATTTCGAAACAAAATTGTTGAGTTTTATAATTATTTAATATTATCATACATTTCTCTTAGTCTGACATAAAATCTTGATCACAGTTTCTTAAAGTACAATCGTACAGTTATCTTCAAAACTATAATTAATTGATAGACAAAGATTAAATATTCTAATGGCCTTGAAATATTTCCCGCTGGTTTTCAGAAGAGTTTATTTTTCTTGCATAGGTTCCTGACATTAAAATAATATTATTTGAATTTATGTAGAGTGCTAGTTTCAGCCATGCTCAACAGAAGATTCCATATCGACACCATGTACGTTGTAAGTATATTTTACCCTAGTGTTAAAGATAAATTTATTTTTTAACTCTGCACAGAAATGAGATGATTTTTTTTTTCGAATGAAGGGTTAAAATGAAATTGGAATACCTTTAGAAATACGAATATAATAATACAGTGTTGATAGTAACAGACTTATTAATCCATTTTACGATAGAAATGTATTATAAATGTTTTGTAGATGCTATCAAATCCTTAACGTGAATAAGTTTTCGTATTAATTTAAAATTATTTTAAATGTGTGACATGTCATAACGACGTGAGAAAAGCTTAGTATCATTGTTCAAACAAGATTAATTAAGATTGTATTATTACAAAGAAGTTTCCACTAGAAGTCAAACATAAGTTTCATCGTCCACTTTGTAAGCCTAGCTTTAGTGCAATAAATATGAAAAATTTCAAAGTAGGTTTGAATCTTCTGAATATATATTACACAAGAACAAATGTTAATAAAATGTATTTTGTGGAGTTCAGTGGTTCGTGTTTGACAGTTTTTTTTTCATTCTCAACTTTATATACATGTGTTGAAAAGTAATTTCATAACATCAAGTCAGAACTGGAATATTCCATAAACCGAGGTTTATGAGCCACATTTTCCCACCTGTTTTTATACATTTCTGAAATTAAATGTTTACGTTTAGAATTACTGTTAATTACTTTTCATTCCTTCAATTACATTCAAGTTAAAGGACATTGTGTTTACATCTGTTAATAATAATTTTGAAAAACAAAACAAAAAACGTGTCACTGACTTAGAAATTATTGGAAAAACACCAATTTTTATCATAGAAAATTGAGTATACTATAGTTCCAAATAGCAAGTTAGCTTTGTTTCACATTTTAATGACCATGTGATTAGGGCGTTCGACTCGTAGTTTGAGGGTCGCAGGTTCGAATTTCCCTCACATCAACATGTTCGCCCTTTCATCAGTGGGGGCACTATTATGTCACGATCAACTCCACTATTCGTTGGTAAAAGAGTAGACCAAGATTTGGCGGTGGGTGGTGACGGCTAGCTGCCTTCCCTCTACTCTCACACTGCTAAATTAGGGACGGCTAGTGCAGATAGCCCTCGTGTAGCTTTGCGCGAAATTCAAAACAAACAAATACATTTTAATTCCTAACGATAAGCATCCCATATTTCTTAAACAATATCAACTATAGATATATAACAGGTGAACATGTAGGAGAATTTGTTCTCTTAGTCACGAAGAATTTAACCAACAGAATTAACCATAGCTGAAAACTGTATTACACGTATCATGTGAAGAATGGTTCAAACTGTTTCGTTGTGTTAAACTCTGCAGCTCTTCCCTAAATTCGGTTCTAATTCATTGAATCATATTCACTGTCTTTAACCTAATAGAGTTGATATGGTTTTGTGGCGAAAAAGTGTAAAATATGATATTATCAGTTCTATTGTAACAATGTCACATTTATTACTCATTACACTACTGGGCTTAGTCTTTGAACACTATTAAACTTGAAATCCGTTAAACGACCACTGTAAACAGCATTTCGATTTAGAATTTTACGTTGTAATGCAGTTGATATGATGAACTCATGTGTTGAGCGCAAGGTATAAACACAAAATGTACGAAAGATGCTTCTGGAATCTCTCGTAATACCAATAAATAATGGTGTGATAACATTTGTATCAATCTTATTCTAATTTAATCTACACTGGACATAACATCTAGTGGTTCATTAAAACTTATGATACTGTGGGTTACTCGTTCATTATAAGAACGCTATTTTGGTCCCATGCTGCTATTGGAGATATTTCTTCTACAGTCGATTGTGCTCAGTCTCATAGCAGTGATTACGCACTTTTATTCGACATCGCGGTTTCTGAAAGGACTTCGAGGACAATCTTAGATCACACATTTTTATAACTTGTTATATGACCTTCATAATATATTTAAACAGAGGAAATAAACAAGTCTACTAAAGATGCATCAGGAAACACACATTTTAAGAAACTTGTCGCATACCCTTCACACTATGTTTAAACAGAAGAAATAAACAATAGTCTAATGGAGATGTTTTAGGAAACTAGTTATGTTGTTATCGAATGGGATTGCTGTGATTTTATTCTGCCATTTATTTACACAGAGACAGTCGTTGGTTTTAAAGTGTAACTAGAAGATTGCAAATATTTAAGTTGTGAATCGACAGCAGTTTCTAATCCTTGTTCTTTATCTTTCAAGTGGTACCAGAGAATATACTTAGTTTCATTGTAATGAGGTCTTTGTTCATGAGTAACTTGAGATGTGGGGTTTAAACCCTTTTCTGTTTTGATGTGCAAAATTTCCTGCTTCCTGTGAATATTCGTAAACTCGTTTTTCTTCAAAAAGTTCTAAACCTCGTGCCTTCTTCGTTTATAATTTTCTATATCCTTCCTCGGAAAAGGCTGTGGCAAAGCATCCATCCACAAATATTACTATCGGAATTATACTGTCAAAAGGCTGGTACTATGCTCTAGGAATCGAATGCATAGGTGTTAAACACACTGGTCGTAAAGCCAATGCACGCACCTGTTACACTAAGCCATATACTTACAGCTGCATTTTCTTACAGGAAAATTGTGCATATTACAGTGATAAAAGAATGATGTAAAAAGAAATGAGCAGCGTGGACGTTCCGTTTCCTTGATCTTGCTGAGCAGTACATCTTATGAGAAGCCTTTGTGATGCTATATGCTGATAGAAGTGGTATTAACTTAGGCCTGATGGTTGATAACGTTGTTGCGTACTATGCAAAACTGACCAACACACTACATCTACAGAACGCCTTAGCTGGCTGAGCATGGCATTTAAAAACTTGTAACGTGGCCGTCCTCATAAGCTATAGTACTGAAGGAAATGTCTAGTCGGTAAGAGCATACAACAAATTAGGCACAAGTGAACCTGAATTATATACCTTTTTTCTGGAAAGCCGAGATGGTTCAATCAAAAATAATGTTGTTTG
This sequence comes from Tachypleus tridentatus, assembly GCF_004210375.1. NCBI lineage: Eukaryota > Metazoa > Arthropoda > Merostomata > Xiphosura > Limulidae > Tachypleus > Tachypleus tridentatus. The sequence goes on along the minus strand of NC_134835.1, from coordinate 76,143,001 downwards.
TTTAGAATTAAGCACAAAGCTACACAATGGGCTATCTGTGCTCTGCCCACCACGGGTATCGAAACCCGGTCTTTAGTGTGTAAGTCCGCAAATATGTTACTCAGGGGCAAATGTTGTTAGTCTTACTGTGGTGATCGGCATACTCTTTGAAGGAGAGGTTTGCTTAGGGGCTATCTACTTATTTATCAACAAATAGTGGGATTGACCATTACGCTATAACACCCCAATGGCTGAAAGGGCGAGCATAATTGATGTGACGGGGATTCGAACCCGTGACAGGTTACGAGTCGAGTGCCTTAACCACTTGACCATGCCGAGCCTTGATATAACACAACGGCTTGTTTGCTTATCGGACACAATCTCACAGAACATATACAGGATGATTACAGACATTGAAGATGTTCTTGAAAAGAGCTCTTTCAGAGGAGAGAATAACCCAGGACTTTACCAACACCCATTTTAAGCACTCAGTATAGACCAAGGATCCAGGAGAATGAAATCTTTCAGACTACATCTTCATTTAATCATAAACAATCCTGGGTTTTGGCTTTTCTTTCCATATATATATCTCCTTATATATCAAGAATTATTGAAATAATAATTCATTAATGATTAATATATATTTGCTACTTTATATATTTAATAGATATTTGTTGTTACTGTATTGACGTTTTTACATTTCTTCTGTGAGTTACAAACGGCTGTTGTTATGATTTTGATTTAATAAGTTTTTAGAAATACTAAGAATTGTTTTAGTAATGTCCCAGGGCTCGTTCTGGCTCTCGATGTTCTTGGACGTAGATGTTATGTTTTCCTTGTTTTTTAGTAGTGATATTGGATCGTACGTGAAGATGTTAGAGTCACCTCTAAGAAATGTCTGTTCACAACTGTAAGCTGAATGACCAATTACACTATGTAACACAAGTTTTGTTCTTAGATAGTATGTGTTATTTCTTAATTTCTTATATTGTAAAAGTACTAAAAATGGCCATTATTTCCTTCAAACTTTGATTTTGTGAACAGGATAATGAAGTTTAGAAATTAACCTATTTTCTATGTAAAAACGGGCAAATTTGAACATTTTTATTTACATAAGGTCTCAATAAAACAACATATGAATCAAAATTTACATGTATTTATAGTAAAGTTATACAAAAATGAACAAAAATGTTTAGAAGTGAGTAGTTTTTTAAGATTTGCGACTGTAACATACATCACTTTCACGTATCAGCCCCCCAAATATAGTCTCCCACTACGTTTTCGTTATACACTCCTTGATAGCGGCGTTCAAAGTCCAGTATATCTTGGTGGAAGCGCTCGCCTTGCTCCTCTGAGTATGCTCCCATGTTCTCATTGAATTTATCAAGATGAGCATCAAGGATATGGACTTTCATGGACATCCTGCTGCCCATTTTGCTGTAGTTCTTCACCAGAACCTCAATAATTTCCACATAATTTTCAGCCTTGTGGTTGCCCAAGAAGCTCCAAACCGCTGTGTCAAAACTTCCCCAAGCTTTTTCTTCCTTCCTATTGAGCTTCTTGGGGAATTCTGTGCACTCCAGGATCTTCTTTATTTGTGGTCCAACGAAGACACCAGCTTTGACCTTTGCCTCAGACAGCTTGTGGAAGAAGTCTCGAAGGTACTTGAAGGATGCAGACTCCTTATTAACAGCTGTGACAAATTGTTTCATTTCATAAGACCCAATTTGATGTGCAATGGTAGAAACAACATCTTCTGGAGGTCCACTAGTAGCTCACACTTAACATTGTGTCTCCCCGCAGAAAACTCGGTCCGTTGTGGCCAATGTTTCCTGTTGTAGTGCGCTGCTGTTTCCCTGCTGTCCCAAAGGCAAATATAACAGGGAAACTTGGTAAATCCTCCTTGGAGACCCATCAGGAATGCCACAATTTTTAGGTCTCCGATAATCTCCCAGCCATACTCATCATACTTCAAGGCTTCTAGCAAGATCTTGACGCTGTTGTATTCCTCTTTGAGCAGTACAGCTTTGAGGCTTCTAGATGAACTATCAGTGAAGAGACGCCACTCGTTTAGGTTACAGGAAATTCTAGTTACCTCGCATAGACCGCATAAATTGTGACAGAAGTAGAGCCCATCTTGACGAGTGAAGTTCAACAACATTCTAGAAAGTTCTTGAAAATTCTTGTATGTTCGAGAAAATTCTCTATCAGCTACTCAGCACTGAATCTACCTGGAATGTTCTATAAAATGGGTAAATTTGAAAATTTCATTACCCAGGTAACAAAAGCAAAGTTTGAAGAGAAAAATAGGTCTTTTCCATTTAGTTTAGACATAAGCAATAGAAATAACACTTTTTGTTCAGGAACAAGAAAAAGTAAAAATTTGTCTACATAGTGTTATTTTTCTTTAAGATCATGTGACGAATCACCAGATGTTTGTTTTGCATAAAATAAACTTGAAGGAATTATTTGTATTATTTTCTGGCGGTGGTTTTGCTTTATCAAAGTTAAGAAATTATGGCTTCTAATTATCTTATAATTTCTGTCTTACTGTAATGCTACCTTTTTTTTTTTTAGTGTACCCTAAAAATTATTTATTTTCCCCATCAAAATGTGAATATCAGTAAATAAAAGGTGACAAAGAGGCCTAACCTATTATTTGATAATCTAAGCTCGTTGTTGTTTTAACCTAATAAAATACTTTGTTTTAAAACTGTTAAAATTTCTTACAAACTTAAAGTAGACTTATTTTAATCATTGTGTACGATAACAGCATTCATAGTCCGCGAACACATCAAGAAATTTGGAACATCACATCCAGTTGTTTACTTTTTCTTGACTGGCCTGAGCTTCGAAATGCAGACCAGACGTTAGACAATAAACAGTTTTAGTATCCACTTTTCTTCGCGTTATATGTACAATATTTTACACAGAATATTATATCAGCCAGCTTTAGGGTTATTTGTTACTCGCTCTTTAATAATATTAGTCGTACAACGAAGTTTTCTGCGAAGCAAATAGTATAATGGTTTAATTTACTGTAGCGATAAAAAAAATGAAATTACTAAACACACAACTTCAAAACACAAAGTTGCCAAAGTAATTTACCATTATGATAACGAACAAGGCCTTATTAAACTAACTACCAGTATTATGTATGATTTTATATTGCTGTCATAAGTAAATTCAAATATAATAAACACATACTAATATTTCTTTTGTTAAAACAGAAGATATTTTAAAATATGCTAGTAAAATAGTTTTTATTTAGATACATTTTATACCAATAACGAAATGAAATACTGAAAAAGACAAAATATTTATTATATTTGATGACGATTTCAGCCACCTCTGTATTATATATCGATTATAGTGCTGGTAAATCATTGTTTGTAGCCCCCTAGTGGCTCAGCGGTTTGTCTGCGGACTTACAACACTAAAAACCGGGTTTTGATACCGTGGTAGGCAGAGTAGAGATAGCCTATTGTGTAGCTTTGTGCTTAATTCAAAACAACAACAACAACGACTATTGTTTGTATATAGGTCGTTGAATAAAAAAAAGGTAAAAGATGATTTTTTGTTTTTTAATTAAGATCAATTTCTTTGCCAGTCAGAGCCTCGGCATATCAAATAATATGCGATTGGCTATTGACGTTACGTTATAAAAAATGTTTTTTAGGCTTAAAAGCAATTATTAAAACTCTCATAAATTGCGAAAACTTGAAATGCTAGAATTGTGAGAATATAATTTTGTGTCCATTCTGTTCACCTGTTTAGTCAGTTAAAAGTAAGAACTCATTATTTAGTTTGGTTTGAATTTCTCGCAAAGCTTGTTTTGTTTGTTTGTTTTTGAATTTCGCACAAAGCTACTCGAGGGCTATCTGTGCTAGCCGTCCGTAATTTAGCAGTGTAAGACTAGAGGGAAGGCAGCTAATCATCACCACCCACCGCCAACTCTTGGGGTATTCTTTTACCAACGAATAGTGGGATTGACGTTCACATTATAACGCCCCCACTGCTGAAAGGGCGAGCATGTTTGGCGCGACGGGGATGCGAACCCGCGACCCACAGATTACAAGTCGCACGCCTTAACACGCTTGGCCATGCCGGGCCATTCGCAAAGTTAAACGAGGGCCATCTGCGTTAGCCGTCTCTAATTTACAGTGTAAGACTAGAGGGAAAGCAGCTAGTCATCACCACGCACCGCCAACTCTTGAGCTACTCTTTTACCAACGAATAGTGGGATTGACAGTAACATTATAACGCCCTCACAGCTGAAAGGGCGAGCATATTTGGTGTGACGGGGATTCGAACCCGTGTTCCTCTGGTTACGAGTCGAGTGCCTTACCTACCAGGCCATGCCGGGTGAAGTCATTATTTGAAAGTAACCCACAGCAGCTAAAAACCCCGTTAAGGTGCATTGTTATAAATGTTTCTCCGTTTGTTCTCAATAATGCTTATGCCTCAGTTACAACGTAATTTCAAGATCTTACGTGGTGTCCTTCTGGAGATAAAATGAACCAAACATAAAAAAAAATGTTGATGAATTTCCTAATTCATATACCAAGAAGAGCTAAACAAAAACTATTTGTTTGTTAAATATCAGAATTCTTCAAGTCCTACCTATCTTCAGGAATATAATTACTTTGGAGAAGTTAGCACCCAACTGTAAAACATGTTTCTGTTCTATCAAGGCTAGTGTTTTGTTGTTTCTGATTGACCAACGATGAAAAAGAATAGAAAAAGAGCTTTCCATTAATTATGAGGTGACAAGAAACCCCCTCACAAAAGATGAATTATTATATTACTTTGGGGATAATGCCCCTCACTATCTGAAGATTAATATTTTGAATTTCAAAAAAATATTAAATTACATTTTTCCAAACAAGAAGCCGTTTCTTTATCCGAATTTATATCAGTTTATGTTTTCGATATTTCACAAAAACTGAAATGAAAATACAAATTTAAAAAATAACAACAAATGTGCTTCGTACATATAATAAATTCAAAGTATAATCATGGTTGTCAAACCAATGGAGTCCGCTAAAAACCTCTTAGCTACTTTAGTAAATCTGATCACGTATGTTCTTCAAGGACCATATTTTATGTTACCTTTCAGATTATTAGAAGAAAGCTACCATTAATTATGATACACCTAAGTACATGAAAAATTAATGTTGCCTTAGTTCTAGAAATAATATTTATGTTATCGATCAAAAAATGTAAATTAAAAAAAAAATCTATTGCGCATGCGTAATGTCCACAACATGTAAGCCCTCAAGGAACATATTCAAAAATGACAAAACACTTAATATTATTATTTTTTTAAAGATACCAGTGAAGTTTAGCTTAGTAGGAAGACAAACAAGTGTTACCATAGCAACAACACACTGTAATGTGCAGTGATCCACTGACGTCAGTATTCCGAAGAATTTGTGCATCCTGCATTTGATTTTAGATATTGTTATTGAGAGAAAAGTTAACTACACAACAGGTAAATTGGAAGTACTTTTCAGCGTTAATTGTATGCAATATTGATAATTAAAATAGGTTAATGAATATTATTCAATTAAAAATTCAAAATGCTTAAACTTTTTGTTTCTGTAGATTTTGAAAACTGTATTAAATTAAAACGAAACTTAAAAGTTGAATAACCTTTACTGTTTTGTTTACAAATATTTATCTTTCGAAATACAATAAATTATTTTTCTCTCTCTTTTTGATTGAAAGTTGTTCCAGACTTTTACTTTATTTACGGACTTTTGATGTGGGGCAAAATAAATTTTAAATGTCTTTTTCCTTTACTGCGCCCTCTCCAGTGGCTCAGCGAATAGTATCAAGGCTAATAACTGAAAAATAATCAAGTTTACTTGCCTGTTATGAACGCAGTGTAAACAACCTTTTACTGCATGGTGGTTAGTTATATTTTACCACCTTAGTTAATACAAAATTAAGTACGTTCATTTTTATAAGCATGTGAGTTATATGAGACAAAATAATAGTTATTTTTTCAAATGGATTGGTTAACTTGAGGTGTAAATAGTTCCCTTAATCAAATAAATCACTTACTATATAAAATAAAGTTGGAATGAATCATTAGCCTGTTGAACACCTTCACTTCAAAAACTTTCAGTCTACGGATTTACAACGCTAAAATCAGGGGTTTGATTCCCCTCGGTGGATTCAGCATATAGCCTGATGTGGCTTTGCTATAAGAAATACACACACTCAAAAACTTTCAACTGTACGCCACCTGTTGTGTCTTCCAAACAACATTTGTACTAAGTTGTACAAACCATTTCAACATAATTTCTAAATCAGCGAAACAACTTGTAACCTTCCTCAGACGGGTCAGCGTACCCATTAAGGATGCACCCCAGACACCATTATAACCATTTATAAAGCGTTTATCAGGCGACTTATGGAATATGGATGCAAGGTCACTTGCACCGTGACCAGTCCCTTTAGGAAACAATTAGAAAATATACAATACCAGACAACATGCATAGCATAGTGACTACCGAGTTATACCCCATCACGTTACTTAGCTTCCCTAAAGTTAGTAAGAGAATACAAAATTCAGCTAAAAAATACTACCATAATGCTAAAACAAGAAACTCACTAACCCGACAATTCCCAACACTGGCTGAAACACCACTCACTTGGCGCACCCATCAGTCTCCTTACTACTTATGTAATACCTGAGGTCATAATCATATGTTTGTTTTTTATATCTTTTTACAGAGGAAGGAGCACTAATCCCACCTCTTCTTCAGTTGTACAGCTCAGGCACTCCAGGGAATAATCAGAAACCAAGGAGTGGAAGCAAGTTTTCTCGAGGATTTCCCGTTTCCCCCCACATCAAAATCTTGGTATAGGATCTACGGATCCCACGCCACCCTGAAGGACCCTAAGTACGACATCGGCCGTTTATTTTTGTAATATTCACACATCGATATCTGTTATCGGTTTTTTTATGAATGCTTGCTTGCCAGAGATCTTTCAAATGAAGTTAAACAAATTGTTTGTTTGTTTTTTTGCTTTTTTTGGGTTGTGAGATCTAACAATTGTCTTGAGGGGGTTAAAAAAAAAGAAATTTTCTGAGAATCCACGGTTATAACTGTTACTTAGGCGCTAGTGACAGATATATTTAAACCAAATATAAGTGTTCCACCAGTGATACATATATTTAAACCGGTTATCACTGTTCCACTAGTGACAGATATATTTAAAACAGTTATAACTGTTATACTAGTGACAGATATATTTAAAGCAGTTATAACTGTTATACTAGTGACAGATATAATTAAACCGGTTGTAACTGTTCTACAAGGGACAGATATATTTAAAATGGTTATAACTGTTCTACAAGAGACAGATATATTTAAACCGGTTATAACTGTTCCACCAGTGACACATATATTTAAACTGGTTGTAACAGTTCCACCAGTGACACATATATTTAAACTGGTTGTAACAGTTCCACCAATGACACATATATTTAAACTGGTTATAACTGTTCCACAAGTGACAGATATATTTAAACTGGTTATAACTGTTTTACCATTGACAGATATATTTGAACTGGTTTTAACTGTTCCACTAGTGAGAAAATACTTAAAACAGTTATAACTGTTTCACCAGTGACAGATATATTTAAATTGGGTATAATTGTTCCACCATTGACACACATATTTAAACCGGTTATAACTGTTCTACTAGTGACAGATATATTTAAACTGGTTATAATTGTTCCACTAGTGACACATATATTTAGACCTGCTGTAACTATTCAATTAGCGACAGATATATTTAAGCCAGTTATAAGTGTTCCACTAGAGACAGATATATTAAAACCATTCATAACTGTTCTTAAAGTGACAGTTATATTTCAAACAGTTATAAATGTTCCACTAGTGACAGATATACTTAAACATGTTATAACTGTTCCATGAGTGGCACATATATTTACACTGGTTATAACTGTTCCACCAGAGCCAGATATACTTAAACTTCTTATAACTGTTCCACTAGTGACAGATATACTTAAACCAGTTATAACTGTTCCACTAGTGACAGATATATTTTAACCGGTTATATTTTTTCCACTATTGAGATATACTTAAACCAGTTATAACTGTTCCACCAGCGACAGATATATTATACTGGTTGAAGCTGTTCCACAAGTGACAGACATATTTAAACTGGTTATAACTGTTTTACCATTGACAGATATATTTGAACTGGTTTTAACTGTTCCACTAGTGAGAAAATACTTAAAACAGTTATAACTGTTCCACCAGCGACAGATATATTATACTGGTTGAAGCTGTTCCACAAGTGACAGATATATGTAAAGAGGTTATAATTGTTCGACAAGTGACAAATGTATTTAAACCGGTTATAACTGTTTCCCTAATGCCAGATATTCGTAAACCAGTCGTAACTTTTCTACCAATGACACGTATATTTAAACTTGTTATAACGGTTCCACCAGTGAGAGATATATTTCGATTGGTTATAACTGTTCCACAAGTGACAGATATATTAAAACTGATTATAACTGTTCCTCCAGTATAACATATATTTAAACCGGTTATAACTGTTCCACCAGTGACAGATATAATTAAGTTAGTTATACCTGTTCCACCAGTGACTAATATACTTAAACCAGTTACAACTGTTCCTTTAGTGACACATATATTTAAACCAATTATAACTGTTCCAATAGAGACAGATATATTAAAATCTGTTATAACTGTTATACAAAAGTCAGATATATTTCAACAGGTTATAAATGTTCCACTATTGACAGATATACTTAAACCAGTTATAAGTGTTCCAATAGAGTCAGATATATTAAAACCTGTTATAACTGTTCCAATAGAGTCAGATATATTAAAACCTGTTATAACTGTTCTACAAAAGTCAGATATATTTCAACAGATTATAAATGTTCCACTATTGACAGATATACTTAAACCAGTTATAACTATGTCACAAGTGACACACATATTTACGCTGGTTATAACTGTTCCAACAGTGACACTTATACTTAAAGCGGTTATAACTGTTCTACTAGTGACAGATATATTTAAATCGGTTATAACTGTTTTAGAAGTGACCGATATTATAAAACTGGTTATAACTGTTCCACAGTGACACATATATTTAAACCGGTTATAACTGTTCCACATGTGACAGATATATTTAAACTAGTTATAACTGTTCCACTAGTGGCAGTGATATTTACAACGGTTATAAATGTTCCACTAGTGACAGATATACTTAAACCAGTGATAAATGTTCCACTAGTGCATGATATATTTAAACCAGTTATGACTGTTCCAGTAGTGACAGATATATTTAAACCAGTTATAACTGTTCCACTAGAGCTAGATATATTAAAACTCGTTATAACTGTTCTACAAAAGTCAAATATATTTCAACGGGTTATAAATGTTCCACTAGTGACAGATATACTTAAACGAGTTATAACTGTTCCACAAGACACTTATATTTACGCTGGTTATAACTGTTGCAGCAGTGATAGATATACTTAAACCGGTTATAGCTGTTCCACTAGTGACAGATATATTTAAACCCGTTATAACTGTTCCACCAGTGACACATATTTTTAAACTTGTTATAACAGTTCCATCAGTTACACATATATCTGAACCGGTTATAATTGTTCCACAAGTGACAGATATATTTGAACCGGTTATAACTGTTCCACCAGTGACAGATATACCTTCTACATTTTTCTTTTTCTACTGTCAGTTGTTAATTTCGCTTCTTTACGACTCCAGCTGAAAGTACTTACGGTAATACGTGTGTGAAATAAATATAATAAAGAATTTATTGACTTGTAATGATTTCCTTTCGCGCTGAGAAAAAAAAATCATACGACGGTTTAGGAAAATATAGCAAACCAAAATTTCTTGTCATTGTTGAGACATTTGAAGTTACTTTAGCGTTCCAGATACAATAAAAAACACTTATTATAAAAACTGTGTGTTTAACAAACTTTAGTTTAAATTATCGTTAGAACTCACAATTTAGATAGTTCTCAGTTATCACTCAAGGTAACACGCTAATGCTATTGAATAAATATCCCCAAATGTTGAAGAAACCAACACATGCTTGAGAATTTTTTGTTTCTTGTAAACAGTATCGGTTACTTTGGTAAGTAAGGATTAGCCTAAACTAGTCTTATTGTTACTGTTGGTAATAATATATTTTACTTTATTACATAAATACGAGACCCGGGCATGGCCTGGTGGTTAAGGCACTCGACTCGTAATCTGAGGATTGTGGACTGGAATCCCCTTCACACCAAATATGCTCGCCCTTTCAGCCGTGAGGGCGTTATAATGCAACGGCCAATCCAATTATTCGTTGATGAAAGAGTAGCCCAAGAATTGTCGGTTGATGGTGATGACTAGCTGCCTTCTCTCTAGTCTTACACTGCTAAATTAGGGAGGGATAATGCAGATAGCCCTCGCTAAATTAAAAAAAACACAAACACAAATACGAGCATAAACTGATCATATTTTTATTCATGTAAACAATAACAATTACTGCATTGCACAAAATATTAAATAATACTAATATAAATAACATTGCAAACTAAGAGAGCCCTTAACAGATAATATTATTATTTCGTATATCCAGCATTACTGACATAAAGACGATCCAAAATTTGTGTCATAATTACTCCTTCTAAACAACAATGGCTGTTTAATAATATAAACATGGTTCTAAACCATTCACGCTATATTGTCATGTCCACCATATCAGCCATTTCTACGCATAAAGTGATTTCAAAACCATTCAGGTTATTATTCCGTGCTAGAAATCGCTAACCACCTCCACACAATAAACGTCTTTAATCAATAATTCTTTACCAAAAATGTTTCTCCAGAATATTAGTAGTATGATCCATCACGTACGTTTTTTAACATAGAGTTGATTTTAAAACCATCCATGTTATTATTTCACGCAAAACCTTTCGTTTATCTTGTTTCACAAAGTTGTTTCTTAAACCAATAACGACACGAAGTGGTTTCACGAAAACAATATCGTTACTCAGAGCATTTGAATCGTTAGTCTTAAAACTGCAAGCACACAATATCTATTTGTTCGTTACACTAGCGAACATTTAAAGATTTAACGACCAAGAGTTTTGTGGTTTTCTAAGTATGGTTTGTTTTGAATTTCGCGCAAAGCTACGCGATGGCTAGCCGTCCCTAATTTAGCAGTGTAAGACTAGAGGGAGGCAGGTAGTCATCACCAACCACCGCCAACTCATGGGATACTCTTTTTACCAACGAATGGTGGGATTGACCGTAACATTATAACGCCCTCACGGCTGAAAGGACGAGCATGATTGATGTGACGGGGATTCTTAACTTCGCAGATACCTTTAAGCTATTTAGCTAGAGTCCAATTGCTGTTTCTTTATGTTGTATATGAGATATATTTTTGTATTTAAGGCTAGTTACATGGTCTGAATTAAGTTAAGCGAAGCTATAGGTGTAATGCTGCGTTACGCGCTATTTACTTACGCGAAGTATTGAGCACAAGTGTATATATATTCGTTGAATATTATTCAATATCAGTTTAACCAACTTTGATTTAGAAGTGATAGACAACATTACTCTTCCCTAATCCTTGAATAACTCTTTACTAGCCAAAATTGAGATGAATCGTTACATTATAACGACCCCACAGTTCAAATGGCGAGCCTATTTGATGAGATGATTCGAAGCCAGGACCTGCACATTGAGAGTCGAATACCCTCACCATTAGGTCATGTCATGCCGTAAAGGTAGTGAATTGTTAAATTTGTAAAATTTTGAAATTATGTTAGGTTCTTATTGACCCATTACGGCTGAATAATTTTTACGTCATATTTTTCTTGCAATCGATTAGTAAATAATGCGGTTGCTTGGTGAAACGGATAAATGTGTAGATCTATCTTATACGGTGAATAGAGTACAAACATGTTAATTATGTGAATTGATATAAAAATCATAAAAAAATCTTACAACGTTCATGTTCTTTACTGTGTGTGCGCTATATGTCGGATAATGTTAATCCTTTGAAATAAATTATTTATTTTAAATCATCACGAACGTTATTTTAATATATTGAGTTCGTCAACTATAACTAACTAACAATTTTCAAACACGTATTAAATAAATTACATAAGCATTTATTACGTTAGGTTCTTAACATTTAACCACAACTATTATTTTATTGTTATTTGTTACATAAAAGTGTTTATGAGGTATAATTTTCATTGTTTATCTACGAGATGGAGGATTTATTAAGTGGGGCGGAAGCTCGTAATAAAAAACAAAACAAAAACTAATTTTAACGTAGTTAATCTTATTATAATTGTTTAACTAAATATAAATGCCTATGTTAATGATATAAAAGAACAATATTATACATTGCTGCCAAAACAAATGTTAAAAGTTTATGATTTTCAGCCAATGAGAAACATAGTTTTCATTTTTACGTTACGCAAAGACAAGTCTGCACTAAAAGCTCTTTCATACCTATTATTAAGGACAATTAACTACATATCTGAAAATAGTTGTATGGAAATATATTTCTGCTTTTTGTTTCAGGCGTGTAACGTTCATAATTTAATGCATTCCACAGAATATAGTGAGTGAGATATTTTTGTTATTTTTATAACTTGAAATATTTAAATGACATTAGAAGGTGACAATATGACATAAAAAGCAGCCACGTTTCAGTCGTATAATGTTCGCCACCATACTAGCTTGTTGTTAGGTCTTCTAACGTTTTGTCTTTTAAAAGTAGTTATTAAACTATTATGAAAAATCGAAGAGCCCTGAATTTTTGCTACAAAACTCATGCATCTGTAACAGTATGAAACCACAAAGCTAAACAAATATCCAATACTAGTGAATACTTAACACTCCCGAAACGTCTTATTTTCAATAAAAATTGAGACAAATGGTTTCTTTTAGGGTGTTTTAATTGTATCTTGAGATGAAGCATCTAGCAAGAGATGCCAATGTGCACATCTATTGCTAGGCTCTCTGGGAAAAAAGATTACGTCATTCTTTTAGGGTAACCCACGCCATCGATCGATCTCACTGAATGAGATGCTCGAGTCCGTGCTAGCCATGCACCCAGTCATAGGCTTTCACCAATACTGGGGAAAGATGTGTGCATTCTTCTCTCCCTTCAAGAGGACTCGTGAATAGAGTATCTCACGTTTCTCTAAGATACATCAAAAACTCTCACCTGATCAGTATGTAGCTGGTTTGATCCTGATATCACGTGAATTCCTAACATCCAATACATAGATACAAAAGTGTCACGTCTCGTACACACTCTATTGTGACGACTACAGGTTTGAGCCTTTTTATTTTACTTTCTACATTTAGAAACCTAAGGTGCCATTAAACCATGTAAGTTTAGCTACGATTAGTTAGAATTTCTTATATGTTTGTTTATGATTTATTTTAAAATATAATGACCTAAACCTAACCTGTAGCAGAATGAAAACTTGTTTCACGTGATTAATTAATATTTAAGGCACAAATAAGATAACTTCTTGAGGACCTCTTTTATGATAGTGAATTAGGGCTTCCTGGTTAACTTCACTATCTTTAAATATACTAAAAGTACAGTGTTTGTTCGTTGGTAAAGACTTTAAAAAGAAAAGATTTTTCCTGAAATCGATAGAAATTATCAGCCAGTCATTTGTAAGCCGTTTACCCGTAGATTTTATATAACTGCCTACTTTTCTATGCTGTAGTCACAGTTAAGAAAGCTGTTGCGCTTCGTTTCTGTATTAATTAGTTTCTGCTTTTCTCCTAGGACACATTGTACACTCGATAGAACATTTCAAACATTTTCTTGGTATTAAGACACGTTCTAAAGATTAGTTTTTAAATTTACTCTAACGTTTCTATCCTGTTAAATCATTCCTTTTACATATGTTTTCACACATTCGCACAAGTTCTTTAAGAAGTACTTTTGCATAGAAATACTCTGTTTTCACATGTAAAACGTTATAACCCCCAAGGACCAGCACTGGTTTAAGAAGGTCTGGTAGTTTTTCAGACGATACAAATATGAGCTCGTTGTTGCTGAGGCGAACTAAACACTTAAAATGTTTTAGTCGTCACACGACTTGTGTTGCAGTCAACAACAAACTAGTGACGTCTGATGTCATCTTTCAAGTTGTTGATTGCATTTCATAGGATATTGCAATTCAGCTGAAATGTAACACCTACAGTTTTTGTGATAAATATGTCACCCTGTAAAACTGCCTTTCTTAACTTGTTTTAGATATTGAGAACGAAACAACAAAAATGGCGGTGATTATTCTATTATTACTATTATTCTAAACTGTTGCTAATGTTATCAATATTTGGACGGTAAATATTATTCAAGTTCTACTTCTAAATGATATGATGTATTATTAATGCTTTATTATTTAATAAGAAATCAAGTTTTACATAATAACTTTAAGTTGTCTCAACTTAAATTTTTCTTTCAGATTTCTTGTTACTTTTTTGACCAAATTTTGCAAAGCTTTGTACAAACATTTATATAAAGGCAATTACAATGATATTTTTCGACAGAAATTTTGTCATTTCAGGTAAAATTGTGTTGATTGTTGATGTTAATTTTCATATAAGTACGTAAAGTATGACTTATAAGTTTTTCTCAACCAATAAATTTGATTAAAAAACGTGAAAACACGATGTGACATGTGAATATAAATACTACAACTTGTTATTCTGCAAGAACACAATAAACAGGTGAGTTAAATGGCGTAAAAATCTGTTATTTGTTGGAGTAATATAACAATAGAAAATGATATCATGTAAAAATATCCTTTGTTGATGCCTCTCAAGTCCGTCATTTTGGTAGTGATATCTTAAACCTGAGTTGTACTTTTATGTGTGCATGAGTTAAATAGTCAAACTATCTCAAACCTGAGCTGTACCATTTTGTGTGCATGGGTTAAATAGTCAAACTAGAGACTCGTAAGGTTCAAGAATGTTTTTTTTAGACTATTTTTAGACTACAAGTCAAAGGAAAAGCACCCAAGCAGTAGTGCGTGCAGACACAAGGGATTTGTGTGGTTTTAAACCGAATAATTGGACTTACTATCATATATATAACATACTTAGAGCCAAAATGCAAACCTTAGAACTTCTGCTAGGCAGCCTGATACGTAGATCAGTAAACCTCGCCTGACCCCTTTCCTGATTTAAAAGTACATCTGTTATTATGATAATATATCGTTATTGTTAAACGTTACTGGAATTATTAAACTTTATTTGTGTCTGCTTTCAGCGTTACTCCCTATTACAATTATCTACGTAAGGTTATAAACAACACGAATCAGATACTGACATATATTTTAACACACTATTTAAACTCCAGATTGGAACCTTATAACAGGAGGGAAATCAGAGTTATCCTTCTGATGTCGTTGATTATCCTTAATTCACTATTTAAACTACCAAGAGCGGGGACTCGGCGTGGTCAGGTGGTTAGAGTGCTTCACTCGAAAGCCGAGTGTTGCGACTTCAAAGCTCCCTCCTACCAAACATGCTTGCTCTTCTAGCGGTGTATGTGTGTGTGTGAGAGAGGGGGAGTTATAATATGATGTTCAATGTCATTATTTGTTGATAAAATAATAGCCTACGAGTTGACTGTAGGTGTTCCATGACTGGCTGCTTTCCCTCTTCTTTCACTACTAAATTAGGGATTGCCTAGAGCATAGAGTCCTCGGGATATTTTGCACGAAATTCAAAACAAACAAAACCAAATAGCAGGAGAAACACCTTCTGTGTCGTACATTGAAAACCTAGTTTGTAACTCACGGTTGTTTGAGATAACACTAGTAAAGGATGAACGAATATTAGTTTGGACTAAGCATAGTAAATACGAACTGTATAGTATCAGTATAATTATAGTATTACAATCTATAGAGTTAGAACAAAATACTTGTTGACTCATGCATGGCTAACAACTAATACACGTAGTTTCAAAACTTTTTCTTTAAAAAAGCGACTAAACGACTGTTATTACTTTATCAGATAAACGACTTATAGCCACTAATAATAATACATCTTTACAATCTTGACTTCCGTATAAAAGTTCCTGTAAAAGTGCACACAGTTGTTTAAATAAAGTAAGTTTTGTTGTTTTGCACTTCGGCTTTAAGAAAAAAGTTGTTACACACTAGTAAAGATACCGGCGACCATTCTAAAGGCACAACTGTCTTTAAATCAGCATGTTTGCCCTATCTATCATGAGAACAAAATGTGGTTCTTTAAACAACTAGTTCATAATATCAACATTTTAAAGTATTTTCAAAAATTAAAAGTTACGCAACTTTATATTTTTTGGGGAAATGATGCATTATAATTGCATGTTTTATATGTATTGTATGCATCTATAATTATGTGTTGTTACGTAAGGGAGGTGATGTGAGAGAAAAAGCATCTTATATCATTGTTCTACTCATATTTAAAGATTGAGACAGCATAATTAGAAAACACGTCTTATGTAAACCAGAAAACTATGACGACGTTATATTTGAATTTTAAGTATGAAAAGTAGTGGTGTATACTGATACATTTGTGAATCAAACAAAACAATTCTGCACTAGAGAGATTAGAAAACTTAGAACGTTTTCCTAAATAAATAATGATACATTAGAAGCATCTCATTTAGAACGTTCGTTCATAATGAATGAAATGAGGGGAGTTTGCTTGTGTAAGCAAGTTTAGTTTTTACTAGAGTAATGTAAGATTTATATTTAAAAAAAAACTTTTATCAACACATATTTTTTTATCGTTACGCTGTAACTATCATCGAGTTCCTAACTCTAATTCTCATTTAATAATTTATATAATCCAGTTTTGGGCTCCTACGTCAATTCAGGTGTTGTAGCAAACCTTTGAACTGATTTGAATCAAACAATTTATTGATACTGAGTAAATGGAAGAATGAACCATGAAATAATAAAGATATAAGATAGATATGGTAATTTAAAATTCAAAACAAAGTAGAGATTAGAAACGTATTTATTTGATTTCGATTTTTCGTACAGTGTTTTTCTTCAAAAGGACCCGGCATGGCCAGGTGGGTTAAGGCATTCGACTCGTACTCTGACGATCGCGGTTTGAATCCCCCTCGCACCAAATATGTTCGCCCTCTCAGCCATGGGGGCGTTATAACGTGACGGTCAATTCCACTATTCGCTGGTAAAAGAGTAATCTAGGAGTTGGTGTTGGGTGGTGATGACTAGCTCTCTTTCCTTCTAATCTTACACTGCTAAATTAGGGACGACTAGCGCAGATAGCTCTCGTGTAGCTTTGTGCAAAATTAAAAATAAACAAACAAATCTTCTTCAAGTAGTGTCACTAAACTTATTGTTACATACTTTGAAACTGCCTGAAGTAACAATGTAACTTTTTTTTCTCATAATTGCTCCAAGTTTGCAGACTTTTATGAAACAACATAACCGTGAAAGCAATTTCAACTTTTATTCTTGTTTGCTTCTTTATTGTCTCCAGTGACGCGAAGATAGGTCTGTGCTAGAAAACGGATTTCGATACCCATGGTGAGCAAGGTTCGGACAGCTCAATCTGTAGCTTTGTGCCTAGCTACAAACAAACAAAAGCTTCTTTGTTTTCAGATTTGATGCTGTATTGTTTTCTTTCCTGACATTTTAGAGTTAAAAGTTTTGCTTTTTGATCTACTATAAACGTCTTTCTGCGCTGTGTCGCCTGGTGGTAAGGGCATTCGACTCGCAATCTGGTGGTGTAGAACTCGAATCCCCTTCTACGAACACGCTTACCCATGTGTAAGAGTAATATAATCTGAGGATTAACCTAACTGTTCTTGGTAAAAGAGCAATAGGAGAGTTGGAAGTGGGTGGTTTTTCTCTAATCTGTTAAGGACGGCTAGAGCAGTAAAACCTTGTGTAACTTTGCGCATAATATTAACCAAAACTACTAAAATTTATCAAGCATGTATTTCTTCATTAGTTATTTGTCTGCCGATAAGTCAATGACACATTTACGAACTTATAACCTTAAAATCCTGGTTCGATTTCCCAGGTAGAAAGAGAAGATAACACAGTGAAGTTTGCATTAAAAATAAGCATAGGGCATTCTAACAACGTGAAAATAATTGTAATTATAATTTTGAAATTCCCCACTAGTACAGCGGTAGGCCCGGCATGGCCAAGCGTGTTAAGGCGTTCGACTCGTAAGATGAGGGTCGCGGGTTCAAATCCCGGTCGCACCAAACATGCTCGCCCTTTCAGCCGTGGGGGCGTTATAATGTGACGGTCAATCTCATTATTCGTTGGTTAAAGAGTAGCCCAAGAGTTGGCGGTGGGTGGTGATGACTAGCTGCCTTCCCTCTAGTCTTACACTGCTAAATTAGGGACGGCTAGCGCAGAAGTACAGCGGTAAGTCTACGGATTTACAACGCTAAGATCAGAGATTCGATTCTTCTCGGTGGACTCAGCAGATAGCCCAATATGGCTTTGTTATAAAAAAAACACAAACACATAATTTTAAAAAATTGGATTAAAATATCATTTAGTACTTTCACTTCGTTTCGTTTAATTTTGGTGCGGATATTTTGATTATAAATGTAATTCTAGTGCACAAACATCTATTATTTAATATACATATTTCCGGGTTTTCAAGAAGCTTCCGTTCTTATTGATGAGATTCGTGAACTACAAATACAACAGTAATAACAGATCAGGCGTTTCTTCCAGCGTGACTGAATTGATAATAATTTTACTCGATGTTTGCCGTCATCGCAACACACGGCAAGTTTCCAAAAAACATTATCAAATTAAACCTGAAGCGTTCAATTATACTTGCTGCTAATATTAGTGAACGTCCTTTCTATTACTTCTTTAGCAATGACGTATTCTATATTTAAATATTTAATTCCACACATCTACATGAAGTCTTGTACAGTAAGAGTTTTCCTTTTCATAAAGTAAAATGGAGTTCAACAGTGATTTTTGTTCACAGTCTGTAGCTGTTTCTGAGTATAACTAGAATTATCTCCTGAAATTCGGTTAAAAATATAATCCTATGATATAAGAAGTTTATGTAGTGATTTTTTCAACAAAAGTAAATAACCTCCTTAACCCTCCGATACAAACCATATTAGTTCTTTAAGTAGTTTTCTAAACCATTTATACACAAAACTGTTTGGGATTTCATGATGTTTTATTACAGGATTCCTAATTACTTATGAGTTACTGACACATGAAAAAAAAAACCATCAAACCAAATCACCATCAATGTTGAAATCAATCTCACTAATAGGTAGTTTATTACATTGAATATTTAATATGAAACATTCATTCAGTAGGACGAAATGTATAGATATGTAAGAGGAATGAAAGCGTATGAATAAATATAGTAAATTAAGTAAAAACTGTGAACATACCGTTAGAACTTTATATAGTTGAAGTTAGAAAAAGTAAAATATTTACATTTGACAAACTAGTCTGTAAACTATGGATATATAAATGTATGTTTATTTATTTCTAATAATTTGTTTCTTCAGTTTTATGTAATGAATCGTTGTGTTTTTATTTATAAAACATCTAACTGTTGTTTACTACCGGAAATATATTTTTTAAAATTCATTCAATAAAACATACTTCCGTCGTGGAATATTAATCATTGATTCACCAGCAAATTCTCAGAGTTGTATTTTTCTTTTATTATATTACACACGCTTTGTAGTAATGCACATGGGAGGTACTTATAATATAAAATTAATATCCTTATTATTTTACGTATAAAGAATTAACCTTCCGCTAGTAGTTTGGGCCATCTTGTTATGTATTTGAGCTTTAGTATATGAAATTCAACATAGACGAGGAAAAGAGGACACGCCCTTGTATTAGTGTATTTCACGTAAACTGTCTGGCTGTTCCTGTAATGTTGATTTTTATTTTCGACATGAATGTAACACATATACTATGAACAACAACATTACGTTTATTTTGTCGTTTGGAAATACTGATATTAAACATTTATCAGAAAATGCAGTTGTAACGTAGCGGGGTATTGCATGACTAGTTTTACTCCAATAATGTATTTTAAAATAATGAATTTAAACAGTTGTTCTATCTGGACTTTTATTACTTGAAATACTAACGGAAATAAACACAGTTTTTTGTTAAATTTATAGCTACTTTCCTTTCAAACTACTGTGTAAACTTGCATTATACATCAATGATACCCATATGAGTTTGATGATCCGTCTGTAGTGCAACTGCTCAAATGTTTCATTATTTACATAAGTCTCAGTCCAAGAAGAAAAAAGTTAATTTGTTATAAAAACTTGAAACAGTGGAAAAGATTGTATACAAAACAATAATAGCTTTTCTTTTACTGTATTTTTGTGTCGTTTAGTTGTTCTAATAAAAATTAATCACTCCATAGATATCATGCCCGGCATGGCCAGGTGGTTAAGGCGTTCGACTCGTAATCTGAGGGTCACTGCTTCGAATCCCCGTCGCATCAAACATGCGCGTCCTTTTAGCCGTGGAGGCATTATAATATGACAGTCAATCTCAATATTCGTTGATAAAAGAGTAGCCCAAGATTTGGCGGTGGGTGGTGATGACTAGCTGCCTTCTTTCTAGTCTTACACTACTAAATTAGGGACGGCTAGCGCAGATAGTCCTTGTATAGCTTTGCGCGAAATTCAAACAACAAACAAACCACAAATATTAAAACAACATAACTGTATATCAACTACTGTTTATGATTAAATTTGGATTTTCTGGTTTTGATACTTATTTTCATAATTTGTTTATTTCTGTTTTAACCACAAATAATTTTGTTTCATTTGAGTTAATTGAGCGAATGATTGGTAAAGTGCCATCGTCATCCAAATCAAGATTGCTGCTACTGAGAAACAAACAGTACAATTACTAAATAGAAAGTTATAATTTACTGTTTCTTGAAATGTAAAAGCACTCAAGTGTCACAGCGGTATATCTGCGGGCTAACATCACTATAAACCGGGTTTCGATACCCGTAGTGGGCACAGTCTAGAGAGCCCACTGTGTAACATTGTGCTTAATTACAAACAAACTCTAAAAAAACGAAGAAACCAATTGCGTAATCTTCATAATAATAAAGTTTCGAATAACATTAGAACGTTAGTTAGTACTTGCAAACAGCGAAAAGAAAATAAGCGAAAGAAGAGATAAGGGGTTTCTAACAGAAAAAATAATAAACTTTTCTTGAAATACATTGTATGCATATAATTGAAGTAAGCGTAGAATTGTTCGTAGGCGGTTATAAAAATAGTGATGTACAAGCGGAGGTTGCAGCCAAAATCTTTAACGTTTCATGTATGAATATACCCAAGTGTTTAGATTTAGAAACGAACGAATGATAATGAGTTGTGGTCTGATGAGATAAAGATTGTTCTTTTTTCTTGAAAACTGTAGAAGACTTTACGTAAAAAGACGTGACTCTGCGAAGTTAAGCGAGAACTATGTAAGTAAGCCAGTAAAGAAATGGTAATGGATCTTTAATGACATAGGAAAACATTCTGCTTCAGTAGTGGAAGATGGCGCTCGAAGTGATGGTGAAACAAATACGGAGCCGTATCGAAGCATTTAGTTGATCATGAAAATTCGGTGACGGACGTTTAATTGATGTAGTGTTTGAATTATTAAAAACTTGATACAAAATACCACTTTGCTGAATACATACAACTTGTACAAACGTTGAGTATGTTTTATGAATACAATGTTGAACTTCACCACCTCGTTAGAGTCCATGATGCTACGTTCAGTCACGCATTAACTGATAACTGTTCATCTCGTACAGTTGTTAAAAGGCTACGTTCAAAGCACACCATTTTTTCCTGTACGTTTTCCATAATCCATCTCGAAAACGAAGAGGTTGTTTTCTCAGCGCCAATGTAATCAGTTTTACTCTCACAGAAATATAAAGGCACTAGTGAATTAGCTGCTATGTATTTGTATAGAATAAAATGAATTACCCGTTTTAATTCTTCAGATTCTCGAATTATGCAACGGTTGAATACGAAGTATGTTTAGACATCTCAACTTCGCGAATCTGTGCCCTGTTAGCCTAGTTTCCAAACGGATAACCTAAGTTATTACGTTGTGCACTATTTTCAAACTGGCTTTCTCTTTGCTCTTTCTCATATATTATACAACACAACATTTTTTTTTCCCACGTTGCATATACCTTTTTCTGGATGTCCCTGGAAACCAAAGTTGATTCAGAACCATTGGTTTTCCAATTACTTTATATACAAGGGATATTCTCGTCTGGGACATTATAAATCTCTGATCTAGATGGTAGATTTCACTGACTGGAAGTCCTTACTCTGATTAGTAGTTCAAATCAATGACAGGGGCATATGGTCTTATGTTGGTCATAATTATAGAAATACAAAATAAATCAAATTAGAAGATATATACATTTTCTCGCGTTTCTACATCTCCATATTATCCTTAGATTTCTTTTAACTTTATTGTTTTCTTTATTATATATTTTTTTTAATTTTCGCGCAGAGATACGCAAAAACTATCTTCCTATTTTGGTGCTCAATTTTGAGTCCCGGCATGGTCAAATGGTTAAAGCACTTGACTAGTAATCTGAGGGTCGCGAGTTTAAATCACCATCACACAAAACATGCTCGCCATTTCTTTCGTGGGGGCGTTATAATGTAACGCTCAATCCCATTATTCGTTGGTAAAAAAATAGCCCAAGAGTTAGCCGTAGGTGGTGATGACTAGCTGCCTTCCCTCTAATCTTACACTGCTAAATTATAGACGACCAGACAGCCCTTGTGTAGCTTTGCGCAAAATTCACACTAAACCCAAACCCTAATTTTGAATTGATATATTAAAAGGAAGGCAAATATTCAGCAGCACCATTCTTCAACTTTCAAGCTACTCTTGTATGATCACCATTTTTATAGCGCGTCATCGATCTCAAAGTACGAAGCTCTATTTACGATAACGGAACACGAACCACGAATCGTTCAACTGGTTGTATTTGCACACTAATTAGTAAATCATGCGAGGCTCAATAACATTAAATAAAGTAAGCAAACCTCATGGACATTTTCAATATTCTAGGAAAAGTGTATTTCATAATTTCTAAGCTTCTATTTGCTGTTCTAATAGCAGATGGGACTAAGTTTCTTAACTTTTCTTTTTCATACTTCCCAAAAACTATGCTTAACCAAATTTGCATAAGGTTCTTAGTATATCCTATATAGTTAATTAACTTCTGACATCAAAATACGAGTTGAAGGCTCTTTACTAATATACAGTTTCCGTTATTTCAAATATATACTGACATCTATGATACATTATATCACTTAAGATATAGGCGGAGAGTAGAGTGATTAACCCAAGCCATGAACAGAACACGGTCTCGTTGATAACTTTATATTCATAAGGTACATTATGGGAGGGTACTTCATCAGTTACTCACATTTTAATATATACGTTTGCCAATAGGTATTTACTGGGTATGCTGCTTAAAAATAATACAAAATAATTAGTGACTCATTGAAAATATCCTAAAGGTGAGTAACTTTTTTTTGTCATAGGTCAAGACCATTAAATACCAAAATATTTCGTTTGTACTTGAGTTCAAATTACTTTATGTACATGGATGTTTTCTTGTAGTTAATGCGCTCAACTTTGTAAATGATAATTTCTTTCCTGCTGCGTTGGAAAACGTGAAAATTATTTAATTCCATAAAATATTTATTTGTAAAAAATTTAAAACAATAACATGCGTTTCAGTTAGTTTTTATTGAAGTTAAATTCATCTATTTAGTAAAACTACATATTACGTACTCTGAAACACGTTCCGAATCATACAAATATGTATATAAATTAGTTTTAACTTATGTGCAGTGAGGTTATATTTGTTGATAAAGGATATAAAAAATCAAACACAGACACATAAGTAGGTAAGCGAATAGAGAGATAGATGTCCATCGATTTTCTCCTGACCAATCTATATTGATAATGTGTTCTGAATTCTACGCTTTGTGAAATATTATATCGACAGGAAAGCAGTTTGCTTCGTGATCACCGGCCTGTTTCATAACGGAAATCAGAGGGTATAACTATAGGTTAGGTTGATTTAGTACTACGATTTCTATTGTACATATACTATCACAATTGTAACATATCTTTATATGATAAAAAGATCGATACGTGCGATTCGAAGCATTCAATGACGAAAAATGATTTTCTATGGAATTTCTAGGACTATTATTATCAATTTCAGAATAACTAGAGAAATTCAAGAATGACATGTCACTGTTCAACACATAGTAATGTGAACGTTTCACAACACAACAAAACTTTTAATGACTTATTATATTCGTAATAATATCTCTGAAATGATAAACTGGAGAGGAAAACCAGAAGTTAGGGTTATATAAAACTCAGTGATTAAACTTCTTATGTCTATAGCATGCTTTAAATTGGATTGTTTTTTTTAAAGGGCTTATGTTGTCTATTACCTTTTTGGAAAACTTTTATCAGATTGTCTTTCGTTATAATTCAATTTTAAGTTTTTAGGATTACGAAAGTGTGAAGTATTTTTATATAAAAAATTTCGAATGAACAAAGATTAGACTGGAAAATGTGAGCTGTACGTGGTTTGTAGTGTTTGCTTTCAATACGAATATCGTTTCCAAATATAGACTAGAGGGAAGGTAGCTAGCAAACGGTATCTACCACCAACTCTTAGGCTATTTTAATTGAATAGTTGAGTTTTACCATTACTCTTATAACGTACCCACAACTCCCAAAGTGCAGAGCGCTGGTGTGCGACAATAAAACAAACTACAGATGTTGAGCTTTCCTCAATAAGACACACTTACCACTTGGCCACGACCGTCCCAAGCATCAATGACACCACAATTTTCATTATGGATTACTAGACTAGTATTATTCTATTCACACTAGAAAATCAATATTAAACTAAACAATATCTGAAAACTTCCTTCAAATTGAATTCCAAATTTTCCTTTAGTTTGTTAGCTAGGACAATTTGGTGGTAGTAATCATGTTCCCAATCTTATAATTACCAAATGCAATACTATTAAAATACGCCTTATATAGTGTTTTATGTATAAATATTTCTTACCTTCAGTGGCTCAACAAATAATAAGAACACTAAAAACCGACTTTCTGGTGAAAAAAGCACAGATAGCTTATTCTGTAGCTTCGAACAAATAAACATTTATTATTGCAATTATAAATGCTTTGCACGATAGAATAGTTCAATAACAATAATTTAGTTTAGGATAAATTAATTCAAGTAGAATAAGTGTAGAACTATAATTAAAATACGATCAACTTTCAGCTGAACTCATAAAATACGTAAAACGAGTACGAACATCTCTAGCTATCTGACTGTGTTAATGAGTCTTCACCAAGTTTATCAATAGTAAGTTCAGTTAATTCGTCTAATATAGGTTATAATAAGCGTTTTATTGATTTCTCAGTTAAAGTACGAGAACTACGACTCATAGAAATTAAAATTGTCCATTATTGTTGTGGTTTGCGTGTTCCAAAGGGCATATGAAACGAATAAAGGGTAAGGAAGACATTTTATTGCCAAAGTTTTATAATACCCAATAACATTATTTCACGATGAAAAAAGTTGATGTTTTGTGTTTTCAGTATACTTCAACCTATAAACACTTTTTAGGAGAACAGCCAGTCACTTGATCTTGACAGAATTATTTATCAAAATGAAAAACGTTACATTTGATCTAAAATAATAAGAAAAAAAGTTTTTTTATCATATCCAGATCTAAAAATATATATATGATCTAACATTATACACTCGTTTGGGCCCAAAAAAAGGTTTTATCCATCACTTAGTTCTTTGTACCGAATCACTTATGGTTGAAAGTAATAAACTACATAAACCGGCTATTAACTAAATAATTATTTCTCCTGCAGGTAGCACTCTTTGAGATTCCAAACTGAGCAGAAGTTGGAGCCTAAAGCATTCCCTGTCATAGCAACCAGAGCCTAAAACATTACTTATCGCAACTCTGATTTTGTTCGAATCGTTCATAGGAGACCATGTCAGATTTAGACGTTGCTATTACTCTTACTGGCATCAGTATTATTATCGCCGCCATCTTGTACGCCTTATGCCGATTACTCGGTGGCTGGACATGGCTACGTACTTGGTTGACCGGAACCAAGGAGGAAACAGCACATTTGACGAAGAGCGAAGACTTTGGTATAAAGGGATACAGCAATATGGTAAGCTAAAATGTTCCTAGGCTAAGTGAGTTTATTTTAATGTAGTTTCTAGTAATTATTACTTAAATTAAACATTTAACATTAAAACATGTTACAAAATAAGTACAAGATCAACTAATTACAATTCGTTCGAGTTGGGTGCTAATACTCATCCATAAAAGGCAAGAATATATGTATTATAATTTATATAGATTATATAAACAGATCGGTTTAGCATGGCCAAGTGTTTAGGGATTCGTAATCTGAGAGTCGTGGGTTCGAATCTTTGTTATACCAAATATGCTCGCCCTGTCAGCCACGGGGCGTTATAATGTTACGAACAGTCCAACTATTTGTAGGTAAAAAGAGTTGACTATGGGTGGTGATGAGCAGCTACCTTCCCTCAGGTCTTACACTGCTAAATTAGGGATGGCTAACGTAGATAGCTCTCGTGTAGCTCTTCGCGCAATTCAAAACAATCATTAAACACATTAAATGTACTGTTTACTTAGCTGTTTGGAACTATTGGCAGTACATCCAAAGAAAGTCGTTGTGTTTCTGCACTGTTATTGTCTTCGTCTACTGATTATCCTCCACATCCTAGCTCTTGTCTATTTATTTCTTTTAATTATTTTAACTGAAAAGTAATTAAGATGCAAATTAACATTATGATGATCAACCAAAATGTTTTTTAAAAACGATTAACGAGATTCCCACTGTCCCTATCTACTATCTAGCAAAACCACAGCCAAGGGAATGGGCTTTGAGAAATCCTTCTCGTATTACATTAAATTACTTTTTCATTTACATGTATTTTTACTACTGTTCTTGTTTTGGCAAAATAATATGTGGCAGCTAACGAGAACAACATAAAATGTATGGTATTAAACAGTAACAAAAACAAAATAAACAAGGACTTAAATGAAATGTGTATTATTAAACAAGGAAGAAAAAATTAGGGTATGAAACAAGGACAGATGTAAAATGTGCTTTTATCAGACAAAGATAAACACAAAACGTTTGTACTTGATTTATATTCGTCAATACAGCGTTGGATTAACTAGTTTTGTGTATTTTAGAGAGCGTCATACATATCTCAAATCACATTATTCTTGAGTTCCTGGCTTTTTGGAGTAATGTTCACGAATTGTGTGTTTACAAGAAACAATTAACGCTCTCTTTCACTTCTGTTTAATATCTGATAAATAATAAAATGCTCTCTATAGTAAATAAACAGAATCAATTAAACAGAACAACAGGATAGCTGCATACACAAAAATGTTGTATGAAGTGGTAACTCGTTGCTGTTTATATAACTATATTAAAAAGAGACTTTGGTAGAAAGGAGAATCCACCGACACTATATTAAAAAGAGACTTTGGTAGAAAGGAGAATCCACCGACACTATATTAAAAAGAGACTTTGGTAGAAAGGAGAATCCACCGACACTATATTAAAAAGAGACTTTGGTAGAAAGGAGAATCCACCGACACTATATTAAAAAGAGACTTCGGTAGAAAGGAGAATCCACCGACACTATATTAAAAAGAGACTTCGGTAGAAAGGAGAATCCACCGACATGGCGTAAGTTTATTTTCAACGAATAATTTTTTTTTTTTACTTTTTTACATTTTTCTTCGTACTTCTTGTTACCAAAACCCGGACTAAGGTTTCAAACCCCTACTTCTATTATAATTATGCACTAAATCATTCTTGTTCCTCTCTCACGCCCTCTATCCTCAACTCTGTTACTTGACCTTCTTCTTCCACTGTGAACTCAACCTTTATCCCTGTTCTTAACCTATATGTTCCTGGTGTCCTATGTCCAAACTACATCTGCACTCTTCCTTCAGCTTCCACTACATCCTCAGCCCTACTTAGCCTGCATTACATCATCATCTTCTTCTAGTCTGTGATACTTATTCATTCGTCTCTTAAGCTTCGTTACGTTCTCATCCATTTTTTACCTGTCCTACATCCTTCCTACTCGTCCAACCTATTTTTCATCCGCAATCTAACCTATAGCCGATGTTATATCTTCTTATCTTCATATGGTACATAATATATTCCCAACCCATTCCTATCTAGAGCTATCTATCCATAATAGATTTCCACCCCAATTCCACCTAGAATTAAATCCTTATGTCTGCTTATAATTTAACATAATAATACTGATAACATTTCGTTCATTTGTATCTCTTATCAACAACACTACATATATATATATATTGGATCACATCTTAAAAATCGAGAAAATTTCCCTTAACTGTACAATCCACTTCAGTTTACAATGACAAAAACTACCTTATCTATATAGATCACAACTGCTTAAAAGGGAAACAAGTTGCTTAACTGTATAGGTCACATCAGCTTATAGGGGCAAAAACTATCATAACTATATAAATCACATTAGCTTTTAGGAGCAACAATTATTTTAAATGCATATGTCACAACTGTTTACATAGGTAAGAATTATCTGTATAGGCCACTTCAGCTTACAGGAGCAAAAACTGTCATAACTAGATAGGTCATGTCAATTTATAGGAACATAACACATCTTAACTATAAAGGTTGCATCAGCTTTGTGGATATTTCAAATCTTTCACTTACCACGTAACCACTTCAGTAAGACAACTTCATGGAATAGTTAGACTGAGTATACGTTAAGATGGGACAATAAGATTAGGTTAGTAAGGCCTTGCACTCCTTCTGCCTAAGAATTGTTTATTACTAACCCGGAGAGTGGTTTAATATATATATATAAATCATTTGTTAGTTTGTGTGTGAATCACTGATATTATGAGTTATTTTCGTTTTAGATTATACCAGTCTTGCCAAAGTACTGGCGTGAACTTGAAAATAGTTTTTATTTTGTCAATGTGTGATTGTGTTTTTATGGGAAGTTTGGTGCAGGAAGCTCGTTGAAGGAGTTCCATAGGATTTTATTTAGAAACTCTAATCCCTTATATTTTTGATGGGTCGGTCCACAATACAACCCACGCTCCTGTAGTAAGAGCAACATCCTTGTGATCCACATTATATTTTCACCAAATTCTAGCTAGCGCCCCCGAGTGACACAGCAGTTTGCCTGAAGACTTATTCTACTAAATATCGAGTTTCAACACTTGTGGTAGAGATAGCTTATTGTATAGCTTTCTGCATAGCAAAAATCACACACACAATGTTGTGCAATCTACGTGTGCTCCACCAGTGGCGTATTTAGGTAGGGGTCAAAGGGGACTCAGTCCCAGGGCCAATGGTCTTAATGGGTGCCCACTTATAATTTCATTCTATGTAAAATTACATAGGATGTAGGACCCACAAAAATTATTAGCCCCTGGGCCCACACAACCTCTAGTTCTGGATTACATCTTCATCTCTACATATAAGTAACTTAACTGTATAGGTAACATCAGCTTATAGGGGCAATTCAGTTTCATCCTAATATTTAGTGTCCGCTTAATAATTATTAATACTGATATCTACACAACTGTACTGTCATCACTGGGGTTGGGTTTGTGTGTATGCGTGTATTTTAATGAAGTACAGTTACAAAACCTTCAAAAGTGTTTAATCTTAAAAGGAAGACAGTTGGTTTAGTTAAATTATTAAAACGTTTAAAAGCGTTTCTTACTTATCATTTTAGCTGTCCGTACTACATTTCAGTCACCATGGAGAAAATATCTTAAAGAAATAGTATAATGATCTTTAAAATCCTTGTTTCTAACACTCGAGATAATACCCGAAGATTCCCACTTTACTAAAGGTTCGTTGGTTTACAATATAAAATATTTATTTTTATATTTAAACAAAATTGTTTAGCCCTCCTTAATTTAGCAGTGAAAAACTACAGTGAAGGCAGCTAGTCATCGCCACCCACGGCCAATTGTTGAGCTTTACTAGCTACCTTTTCTCTGGTCTATCACTTTAAAATTAGAGACGGTTATCGTATAAAGCCTTTGTGCAGCCTTACGAAACGAACAATCAAAGTTCTTTGTATGAATACATCTTCTTTTCAATCTTAGTTTCAAATCTTCTCATAGTTTTTAGCCCCTTTAAAACCTGGTGGTTTTCCGCTATTTTTATGGATAGTATAAATTTATTTTACGATATGCTGGTTACAGATTCGAAACCCTGTCTCACCAAATGATCATTCTCACTGTTCGTTAGTAAAAGAGTAGCCCAAGACTTGACTGTGGGTGCTAACAGATAGCTGCCTTTTCTTTAGTCTTTTACTGCTAAATTAGGGACGGCTAGCGCAGATAGCTGTTGTGTAGCTACGTGCAGATTTCCAAACAAACCGTAAAATAAAAATTAGCAGTTTGAACGTCCATTGATTGACAACTGTCAATGCAGTAACCGTGTGTTAAGTAAAATTTAGCAACCGTTTTTTTATCCATTTCTTTTAAATTGTGGTTAGTTCAACATCCTTAACAGGTAATTTCAGCAACAGCATATTCCTGACTTCCGTACAACACGTGCGTAATATATGATATTATTAATGTTTACATCTATAAGCTGAACATTACTTTCGTCTATCAAGACTGTAAGACACCAACTCTCCGTCAAAAGCTGTGACGTTAGGAGGAATGGTTCTGTTTTTGGATTGTATGCTTTTTTTTTTTTTTTTTTCTAGCGAAGCCACATTAGTCTATTTGCTGCGTCCGCCGTGGGTAATTAAACCTCGTATTTTAGTGTTGTAGATCCATAAACTTACCACTATCCCACAGGGAGACCTGTTTCTGAACATGTTAATCAATAAAACATTTTTATTGCAAATAATTGAACATGCTAGAATATTTACTGAGTAAACATATATCATACATAGTACTTATTCGGCAAAATCAATATGTACAATATAACGCTTTTAAGTATTATAACTTGTATCGAACGGGTCTCCGATTTATTATGTCACGTGCGTTACGTATTACCATTTCAAATAAGTGGAAATTTTTATTTTTATTTAAAAATTAATTCAGTATTAATATGTATCAAATATTATGATATTCCTCAATTTGATTAATACACATAATTTTAACATGTATCAAATATTATGATATTCCTCAATTTGATTAATACACATAATTTTCTTTTTTTAACACAAATATATTTTAACATACAAACAAAAACAATACAATTTATAATAATGGTTATTAGTAATAGTTATTACAAATAATGGTTCGTATGTAATAGTTTTAAAAACTACTTACAAACAATACTAAGTCTTCTATCTGGTCTAGAACTGAATATTTTGTCGACGATCCAGGTCCAAGACGAGTAAATTAGCTCTCAGTTGATACTGCTACACTTTACTTCAGTTAGCTAACGTGTTGATGTTACATCGCTTACAAGCTGATTTTTCCCGGCGAAAATTTTTACTGTTCTCGTAGAAATACTAGTGTCCAAAGTTAATTCACTGAAATTGAATGGTTTATAATGTTTGAAATCTATAAACGTTTTTTGGTCCAATTCTGTAGTTTTCTGATTAATAGACGTTAATCGCAATTTTAAATTCCGACGCCTACAGCACACTGACTGAAACTGTCCAATAACAGTCTCCTTCAGGTGCGTCAGATTTATATAGCAATTTCTCGAAGTCAACAATGCTCTAGCAAGTTTTTCATAAAACAAGTATTGTTGATTCTTATTCTCAAGAATCTTTGATAAAATTCGAGAACAAGATGGACTTGCGCAATACAGTCAAAAATATACGTCACATCCAAAAAGGAAAACTACACTGAAACAATTGTAGGCACTAAAATAAACGTATAACGGTAAATCTGTTACCTATAAAAGTTTGGCCCAGCATGGCCAGGTGGTTAAGGCGTTCGACACTTAATCTGAGGGTCGTGGGTTCGAATCCCTCTCACACCAAACATGCTCGCCCTTTCAGCCATGGAGGTGTTATAATGCTACGGTAACTCCTACTCTTCTTTGGTAAAAGAGTAACTCAAGAGTTGGTGGCGGGTGGTAATGACTAGCTGCCTTCTCTCTTGTTTTACAATGCTAAATTATGGACTGCTAGTGCAGATAGCCCTCGTGTAGCTTTGCGCAAAATTCAAAAACAACCAAACAAACATCAAAGCTCGCGTTTCAAATGTTCTTTACTGGTCAGGTGTCTCTTATTTTTTTGTAACGTGTTAGTGATTTATTCTTATGTTCATTTCAGAGCTTGTAGTTTATTAATATATTACTCTATGTTATTTCAGTAACCGCGTGTTTCATCTCAGACGAAATTCGATTTAGGGAATGAGATGATAATGCATATTCTACCACTTTACAGTAACATTCTAAGCATATAAGCAACGCAATTGACAGTGAGTTAATCAGTTACGAGCTTATAAGTGTCTAGTATCTAGGTGTCAAAGGTTAACGATACCTTTAAAATCTGAGTGGTGACCTTTGTTATTGTCCAGCTCATCTTTGACATTTCTCAGTTGTGTTTCTCACTTTTCTCAACTGTTGCTCATTCACTCCTTTTTCTCTACATTCCTCATTACCTGTTGCATTGTATGATCCCCATTTTTCTCTTACTGCCCTCTATACTTGTATGCTTTCTCATTTTTAAACCTGTGTAACTTTGCTGCCTCTTAATTACTGTACCTTTCTACTCGTCAACCCTTAACCCCTTATCCGCCCTTCTTCCAATTTCCTACACTTTCATCAATCTGTTTCTTAACTTTTCTATGTATAAACCTCCCTAACATGCCGGGTCTTCGAAATATTTCTAGTTGCAGTCGTTGTTGAGCTAGGGGTTGCTTAATAGTTAGCGTACTTCATGATTCATGATTTAAGACCGTTGCCAATAAAAAATATCTGCACTTTTGAGCCACAAGTGCGCTATAAGAGTGTCTGGGGAATCCTACTATTCGACAAAACGAGAAACCCCCAACAGGTGGCAGTGAGTGCACTGAATCGTTGTCTTTCCTCGGGATAACCCTCGTATAGTTTTGTATAAAATCGTGAAAGAGTCAAAGATTTATGCAAGCAATTTATTTCTTTTTTTTAGGTAAAATCTGAGTCTGATCTGGCCATAGACGCAAGTGGAAACTATAAGCACTATGACAACGTCACAAATGATGTTAAAATAGTAGATGAAATCAAACCTACGGAAGACGAAACTGATTCAA
The DNA here is from genome assembly GCF_004210375.1 of Tachypleus tridentatus. Classification (NCBI taxonomy): domain Eukaryota; kingdom Metazoa; phylum Arthropoda; class Merostomata; order Xiphosura; family Limulidae; genus Tachypleus; species Tachypleus tridentatus. Next base: position 76,109,539 of record NC_134835.1, on the reverse strand, counting down.
CATCGCTCACGCCTCTGCCTCGTCCTGAACCCTATCAGACACCTACACCACAACCTTCAGAGATCCAAACAACACCTACAGAGAAGATTATTAGACAGCCTTGCAGTGGTAGCGAAAGACAAAATAGTCTAGAATCTTTTCTACCTGAAGTTCTAGGTAGGTACTGACAGCAATATATAGAAATTAGTTGACGTGTAAATTGAAATTAAACTGGATTATCTTCTTTCCTCTAAGATTGTTTATTTTTATTAGTAGTAAAATTCTGACTAAGATACTTTGGACACCATAAAACAAGTTGTATATTTAATGTTAATGAAGAGCGAAAATAGCCTTGCAGCAAAATATATGTTCTAATCTTGAAGATTCGATCAGAAGTTGTGGGCAATCAACAAGTTATACTAGTATATATAGTGAAACAACGCTCACTTTATTCAAATTACATTCATATATAACCACATCAAATTTACGAGTAACGCAATATTAATTATTATTTCTTATAAAGTACTTAGACAATAATACAAATTATTACTTTGGAGAGGATCCAACCATAAAATAATTTAAGCTATTTCATTCTACATTTTAATTGATAACGAGAATATAATGATAACAATGTTATGAAGTTAAATTAATAAAGATAAAAGCTCCTGGATGTTTCATTATTTGTGGAGGTTTTGAACTCTTGATGGCCTGGCATGGCCAGGTAGGTTAAGGCGCTCGACTAGTAATCTGAGGGTCGCGGGTTTGAATCCCAGTCGCATCAAACATGCTCACCCTTTCAGGCATGAGGACGTTATAATGTGACGGTCAATCTCACCATTCGTTTGTAAAAGAGCAGCCCAAGAGTTGGCGGTGGGTGGTGATGACTAGTTGCCTTCCCATTAGTCTTACACTGCTAAATTAGGGACGGCTAGCGCAGATAGCCCTTGATAGCGTTGCGCGAAATTCAAAAACAAAACTCTTGACTGTTACATTTCTATTTTCATTCCGCTCATGTCAGTTCCTGTGCGTATTATTTTAAACTTGTTCTTGGATACGACATTTTGGTTTGTTTGAGGTGTTAAAAAACATACGAGGGTCTCATGAGGTTCCAACTGAGGCTGACATTCATGTCTTTACTGGTTTATTGGTAGTAACAATGATTAGGGGAATTGTCTTTAAATTCGTAAACTCTGTGTAACTTGATGATGACATATTCTTATAGGTCGGAAAGCCGTTAAGTAAATAATAAAATACAGCTGTTTGTTAACTCCAGATTAATGTATTAGTTTTAATTGTCACTTTATAGTTGGCTCGGCATGGCCAGGTGGTGAAGGCACTCCACTCGTAATCTGAGGGTCGCGGGTTCGAATCCCATTACACCAAATATGCTCGCCCTTTCGGCCGTGAGGTGGTTATAATGTAACGGTCAATCCCACTATTCGTTACTAAAAGAGTAGTCAAAGAGTTGGGTGTGGGTGGTGATGACTAGCTGCCTTTTCTCTAGTCTTACACTGCTAAATTAGGAACGGCTAGGGTAGATAGCTCTCGTGTAGTTTTGTGCGAAATTCAAAACAAACCAAATTCTCATTACAACATAGGTGGGGATGTAACATTTATATATCATCTTAGCAAACGCAGCCTTATAGAAACTGTCGTCTAGAAGAATATTTTGTTTAAGCGATAAAAAATATTATATATTCCGAAAATAATAAATGAACAAAATTACCTTTCGTATGAAATTAACAGCTTTCTCGATCACGCGTTGTGTGAAACCTGTACAAAAAAGAAACCAAACCAATTTATTGTTATAAATATTTTATGATATTTCTACAATTCGTTACCAAAATAAGATTTAGCCAGAGAATAAATATTAAATCTTATTTGCACATGTATCATAAATCACTAAACTGTCAAATTTAAATATTAAACATTAGCTGAATTAAACGATAATTTCATTGTGATTACGTTCACTTAAAAATATCCAATTTGCCCTTGAAATTTTAAAGATATTATTCTTACTGTTATAAACCGTAGTTCATTGAATAAAAAGAAGAGACAAGAATGTCTACGACCGTTGTCTACGACAATGTTCGTCACTCCACTTCGTATATTCTTGAAATTCCTTCTCTTATGAACCTTGCTTTATTTTGTATTTTTTAATTATTTTTTATCTTCGTCTACCAACAAAGTCACATCATTTCAACTTTTTATACTCTTTATGCCCCACTGTTGAAACAACGATGAGTCTATGGATTTACAACGCTAAAATCAAAGGATTCGATTCCACTCGACAGACACAACAGATACGTAGCTTGATGTGGCTTTGCCATAAACATACACAAACATAACCTTCACTAAGAATATTTCTTGTGTGTTTGATATCTGTCTACTTTATACTAAACATTTCTGTCGTGCGTTTAGTAAATTCTTGCTTTTGTATGTTTAGTAACATCCTACTTCATCAACAACGGAAGTCTTACTGACTTTCCTATTCGGATAAAGCCTAGTTTGAAGCCATAATAATGTGGTGTCATTCACATAACGCCATGCGTGATCTGGTTGTGATAACTCTTTCTTTGACAGAATTTTATATAGCAGAAAAAGTGGCAAAATTTAGTAGTTATTTAAAATAAGTTAGCGATAAGAATCAAATTAAATGGAAATAGGCAAACAAAAAGGAAATATTGTGGGGAAAAATGTGGAACTGCACTCGTGTAACCCACGAAATTCAAAGAATACGTGTGTCACCGACACTTAACTTATGTGTATATATATATATATATTGAGTGTAATTTTACCTTTAGTATCTGTTTAAGCTAACTATGTTGATAACAATAGGAATGGCATTCAAAGTTTATACGGTATTCAGACTTTTCAGTCAAGTAGCTTTGGATTCTCCAAAATAACAACATTAATAGTAGTTGTCGATCAGAATTAGACACCTATTGAGAGTGAAACTAAAGATCAACTTGATAATAAATATAGCTTTGAGTACACCTTTCTTTCGATCTCACCTAGAGAAATTAAAATGTGCTGTCTCATCATTTAGGTACCTTACATAGAATTTTACTGTTGATTCAATATTCAAGCTCTAAATGCATCCAAGCATTTCTTTCTCTCAAAATAATAACTTTGAAACTAATAGAAATAATATTTTATTAAAATTGAATCAACTTTCAAAATATTTTATTGCTTGTAAAGTTTGACTGTTTCAATTCACAAGTTTGATAACAACAGAAAGGTATTTTACAGTTGATCTAACGTGTAGACTGTAGTTCTTTACTCTGATGTATAACGAGTTAAGATAATGTAGTATGCAACTCTTTGATTTAATGTATAACAACTTGAATAATGTAAACTATATGTTGATGTATGTACATATTCTCACCACGAGCTTGCAACAGGTTGAGATAGGCTTGGATTACTTAGTTATGTGCATAATTGATATACAGCCTTATATATTTACAATTCTATTTCTTTGTGACATGCACTATGACTATAATAACACGTATGGTTTGGTTTGTTTTGAAGTTCGCACAAAGCTACTCGAGGGCTATCTGCGCTAGCCGTTCCTAATTTACCAGTGTAACACTAGAGGGAAGGCAGCTAGTCATCACCATTCACCACCAACTGTTGGGTTACTCTTTTTCCAACGAATAGTAGGATTGTCCATCACATTATAACGCCCTCATGGTTGAAAGGGCGAGCATGTTTGGTGTGACGGGGATTCTAACTTGTGACCCTCAGCTTACGAGTCGAATGCCTTAACCACCTGGCCATGCCAAGCCCAGCACCATATGGCTATATTAACACCATATGATACTTTAGAAGAAATTAAATCCTTTGCAAAATTTTTCAGTAAAATCTCCAATGTTTGTTTACTGTTTATATTCATAGGAAAGCTATTGGTTATCACATTCCAGTGTCAAGATTTTACCTATATTTTTGCTCTATATATATTTTTCAAATAATGTAAATCATTAAAAAACGTTTCTCCAATTTCACAAAAAGCACATTTTGCAGTAATTTCTATTATTTTTTAGAAGAAGAGATCTTTTTTTTAATCTTATAATTAATCTTACCTATTTTATCTTAATAACGAATATTTTCTTGAGATTTTTGTTCCATATTTCTTTAATTAACGTGATTATTTCGGATGTCTAAAACAAATGATATGTTTCCTACAGAATTCTGAGACTATAACTATTAATTTTAGATTTACTGAAAAAAACAACAACAAATAACAAAACAAGAAGCGTGGGAAATGGTAGACAGTAACGCACAAAGTTGAAAGTCCAACAAGATTTTTAGTGACTATTGTGTGGTGAATAATATTTTTAATACAATATATTTCGAATAAAAACAAAGAATTACTTTTGTATTGATTAAAATTTCTATAGCATATCTTAATCTGTCTTTAAAGGGCTTCTGTTTTGTTTAAAAAAACCTTTACCAGATCTAGTTTGATTGTAGTTCAATTTCAACATAAATTTTAGCAGATTTTCTTACAAAGATTATTAGTTTGGAAACCAACCACCAGGCCACAATCAGCCACTAATAATACAAATAATTACACTCCTTTTCTGCTAGTTTCAAGCTGTTAAAGTCTATTTTTCAAAATCTAAGATTATATTTTTGAAGAATTTTATCAAATATTCTCAATTGGTCATAACTTTAAGACATTTCTAGAACTAGTAAAAATATATGAAGTCATATTTCATATAGTGTTTTAATGTTCCCCCAATCAGTTTCAATGTATTTCTTGTTTATATCTTTATACATTACAACAAGTAGTGCGTTTAACGACAGAAGAATGTTTAGTTGGATAGTAGAATCTTATATTTAACAACAAAATATTAGGTTGACAAAATAATTTTTAGTTTATCAGTATACTATTAATATGACACTAAAATCATTAGTTTGACAGTAGAACTATCAGTTGGCAGTAGAATATTCATTTTAACGATAGAATCTTTAATTTAACAAGATAATAATCAGTTTGATAGTAGAATCTTTAGTTTTAAAGTAAAATATTTAGTTGATAGTAGCGATTTTGTCGTCGATTAGTATCGAACAAAGTTTCATGTGAAATAAAAAGCGTATAAGTGCTGAAATTCATCATGGATGTTTGCTTAGAAAACAGATTTCTTCAGAAATCCTCAAAACCAGGGTAAATGAACCCACAGTTTATTTTTTTTATGCTCCTAATGAGACATGTTATATCGACAATATGGCAACAAAATCTGATTTGTTTGTTTTTGAATTTCGCACAAAGCTACTCGAGGGCTATCTGTGCTACTCGTCCCTAATTTAGTAGTGTAAGACTAGAGGGAAGGCAGCTAGTCATCACCACCCACCGCCCACTCTTGTTACCAACGAATAGTGAGATTGACCGTTACATTATAACGCACCAACGGCTAAAAGGGCGAGCATCTTTGGCGCGCCTGGGACACGAACCCGCGACCCTCACATTACAAGTCGCACGCCTTAACACGCTTGGCCATACCGGGCCGACAAAAATTGAAGTTAGTAGATACATACATATATATATATATATATTTTTTTTCCTGAAGTAGAACCTTCTCTTGACGAATAAGTGCCCGGATGACGATTAATTGCAGCTCCTAATTACGTCTTCTTTAACGTCAATATTACAAGGTCTTTGTATGATTAAGCTGATGTACTTTGATTAGTAAACTTAATCACATGTCAGGACGACTCAGCGTCACTTTTATTATTTTTAAATAAGTCAGTTTTGACTATTTTAACCAATTTCCTTTGAGATTGGATTACGAAAACTGGTAATGTTAATAGTAACGACTAAATATTTTAGTTCTTTTATCGTCGTGTGTTGTGGATTTTGTCGTCGTATGTAATCTAACAAAATAAACAAAATTCTAGAATTATTTCTGTTGTCGCTTCTAGAATACAGGGCGTTATTAAAGTTTATGCACACAGCTTGCAAAGATAGTTTCAAGTACAGCTCTAAAGATTAGATTAGACGTATAGCATAGCTAGTAGAGAAATGTCATTAGAAAGAATCAAACGTAAAGCTTAAGTAAAAAAATAATTTCGTCTTACGTTTCACGACAGCTGTAAAAATAGAACTTTTATCATACGCTTTGATTATACTGTGAAAAAAAAAACGTGTGAAATACAACTTTGGTTCTATTGATCACAAGTATAATGTTTGAATGGCAGCAACACATGTTCGTGTTAAGAACAACAGTCGTTGTGGACTGGTAAAACACAACACAAATGTTAGCTAAACATTGCTCAAGTCGGGATTCATCGTAAAAATGTGACTTTACAAACTAATATTGTGAATTATAAATTAAAAAACGACGATTTATAAGCATAATGAAGTGATTTTATAATGGGGAACTTAATACAAATTGAGAGACGAATATGCCCCCTAGTATAGCGGTATGGAACTTAATACAGATATTACGAGAGACGAATAATCTTTCTTCCATACTAAACCTCTTCATTACGTCCACCAGTGGCACAGCAGTACATCGCGAGCTTATACCGCTAGAAACTTCGATACCCGTCGTGGGCAGAGCACACATAGCCTTTTGTGTAGCTTTGTGCTTAATAACAAACAACAACGTAATCTGTGTTGTTGTGAAATAGCAAAATGTTAATTGACAGTGAAACATTTTGATTTTCTTTTGTTACAGTGAAGTTTCTGACTTTTCTGATGTCGAAATGAGCGAAACATAATGTGTTGGTACATAACGTGAATAAATGTTCACCAAACATAGGATTAAGATTTTTGTTTCATTAATAACTACATTTTATCTTGTCTCTTTCTTTTATATTAATTTTCTCTCACTTGAATCATATCTTTCCTTTATGCCCAGCATGGCCAGCTAGTTAAGGCACTCGACTCGTAATTCGAGGGTCTCGGGTTCGAATCCCCATCAAACCAAACAGGCTCACTCTTTCAGCCGAGGGGGCGTTGTAGCGGCACGATTAATCCTACTATTATTTGGCACAAAAAGTAGCCCAAGAGTTGGCAAGGGGTGGTGACGATTAGCTATCATCCCTCTTGTTTTACACTCTTAAGCTAGGAACGGCTAGCGCAGATAACCTCCGTGTAGCTTTTCTTTATATATAAATACGTATTTTTGTGACAGAAACATTTCTCTTGTTCCGTTTTATCATTTTCTCCATTATTCTATTTATTACAAGTAATTCGGTCACACAACTTACAGTTCAGATTTTTCCTTTCAGTCACTCATTATATTTTCACTGTCATAAAGTTTATTTTAATTGCCTGTGTGTTTTTTCTTCTGCGTCTTCCTTCTGATTATTCAGTATTCCCATCTCTCAGAAACTTTTGTCTCCATGTGAGACACTGACACTCAGTGCTACCGATAACAGCGAGTTAATCGATTTCTGATCCTTAAAAAATATTGATTTTGTTTTAAAATGAAGATAATGAAACGTTAAGTTTTTTTTTTTATATAAGAGTTTAAAGCAAGAACTATTTGGTATTAGTCATGTTTGATTGATTTATCGGCGGCCATGTTTACTGGGGAATCAGTGTAACGTAATCGCGTTGCAACAACTAAGATCCGTGTATCATTTGCGTGGTGTCTCGTGAGTGGCTTACGTTGTTTGGTTCTACGTCATCACAAGGGTCACTGAAACTTCGGAAGAAATAAAGCTAATATAAACCTTTTATTGTTTGATATCACGTCACTCATGAGAACAAATAAAAATCTGGTAACTCCGTTTATCTCTCTTTAAACCAGAGAGGCACTATTGTGGTTGTTTATTAATCACCCACTAAATCAGAGCTAAAATTAATGTTTCCAGACAATGTAAAGAATAACATAGTGGAACATAATTCCATCAATTGTTCACCTAAAATGTACTTCAGGTTTCCGTACTATCTGTCTGTATCTTTGTCTCTCTGACTAAACATTTCACAAAACCTGTATTTTCTCTTTTTATCATCGTCTTTGTAAATAAACTTTTCTCTCACTTATATCTCTCTTTACTCATCCATTCTCATTCCTCACGTTATTCATCGTCTTTGTAAATAAATTCTCACATATCTCTCTTTACTCATCCTCTATATTCTCACGTTATTCATCGTCTTTGTAAATAAACTTTTCTCTAAATACTCATCCATTCTCATTCCTCAAGTTATTCATCGTCTTTGTAAATAAACTTTTCTCTCACTTATATCTCTCTTTACTCATTCATTCTTATTCCTCACGTTATTCATCGTCTTTGTAAATAAACTTTTCTCTCACTTATATCTCTCTTTACTCATACATTCTTATTCCTCACGTTATTCATAATGCCGTTGCCAAACACTTCAGGTGTTTCATGATTCATAGACTGTGGCATCAGCTTTTCTTAGAATTCCGACTACCCATCTTTATGCATCACATTAACACATTAAGAATAATCACGCAGTATGCTATTCCTGCCTTCAAATTGGTAATACATTTTCTGGATAGTCGTATTATCGAGTTTTACAGATTATCTATACTTACACGTCAACTTATCCATGTTGTACCTAGGTTAAATAACACTTCATTTGTTCATTTGTGTTTGTACATGCTAATGCATTCGGCGTTTCGTTACAGAAAATAGCCGTGGCGACACAGACAGCATGCTTTGCCCTTTTGTAATTGGTTCAAAGCGAGTTTTATTAATTTGACAGTGCAATCCTGTCACAGATAGCTTATGTCACTGGAGGATAATGTCACAGCTTTTATCGAGGGCGCATCAATTTCAAAAGTAACTATCTATAACAAATTCAAGAGTCGAAGAGGGACAAACAGCTCATCACACAAAAACATCATCACAAGCAAGACTGCTGCCACCACTGTCAAGGTTCACAGACAGGTTGTTGAGAAACCACACTCACACACTCAACAACAATGTAATTATTAACCGACTGCGCAATTTTCGATTAACTGTGTTCAAAATAAAGACCCTATTACTTCTTACAATGGAACAAAAACCACGAGTACAAACCAGAATGGCAAACATACTCGAGTAGTCAGTATGCTTGGACTGTAGATCTAACAGCTCACATCCTGTTGCCACAAAAACACACTAGGAACTTTGTAATCTTAGGTGCGTTATAAGAAAGGCTATCAAATTCCAATATTCGATCAAATAAGAGGTAAACTAAGAGTTGTCGATGAGTGTTGTTGACTAACTACCTACTCTTTTGTCTATCAGTTCGAAATTAGAGGCATCTTTGCATATTGAAATATTGTGGTTCTGGACTAAAAGTAATATTACCAAAACATCATCCAGAAATATTGTGGTGTTTTTATTGGTTCTTCCCTTGGCTTCTGTGTAATATTTTACTGATATTATAAATTAACGTACTCCATAATATACATATATATGCCTATATAACAGTTTTTACTATAAGATAATGATATAAATTTTATTAATAAAATTATGTTAAAACATAAAAATTGAAGCCACTATAGTGAACCCTAAAAAAAGAAAATAATGACTCGCGTGCAAAAAGTAATAATAATTAAAATATTATTTCCCATTTTGATAAAATATTAGAACAACTTGTAATTTAATTGTACTATTTTTCTTCTTTGCTTGACAGATTTTGATAACTCAAGTACCAAACTTCAGAGGGCGATATCATGCGACAGTGTTAGTTCTGATACGTCCGTTGTGTTAGAAACAATGGAGTCACCTCAAAACAATGGTGAACTGGAGATAGGGTTTGAATATGATAGGTAAAACGTTTTATTAAATCATTGTATTATATATATAGTCTATTATTGGAAAGAGTATTTTTAGTAGATTGTACTTGCATATTTTTTTCCCGTAGTTTAATTCTTTGTGATATTTGAAGAATTAAGATTTACACAAACCTTCGGCATTATGAAAGTTGTATAAAGACTAAAATAATTGCTTAATCGTTACAATGAAATAGGATGTCATAGTGTTATAAATCAAATAATGGAAATTCATGACTTAGTATAAAAATTAAGTGAAACAAATGTGGTTATCGATTTTCAACTTATTATTTTACTCTTTTAAATACAAATAAACTTATTTAATTTTTCAAATATAACATTATATGGATTATAGCCCACTTTATAGATTTGATTTTAATAGTAAATGAGCAAATATCTTTGTATAACATTAATTTTATTGAGGTCTAAAATACTGTAAGAACAGGGATACGATCTGTCTTACTTAACACTGATTTATCCATTTTTTACTGAAATAGAACTCGGCTTGGCCAAACGGCTAGGGAGCTCGACTCGTAATCTGTGGGTTGCAGGTTCTAATCCCCGTCACACTATACATGTTCGTCCTCTCAGCCATGGGGGCGTTATATGATAGGTCAATCCAACTATTCGTTGGAAGAAAATTAGCCCAAGAGTTGGCTGTGGATGTTGATGGTCAGCTCCTTTCCATCTAGTCTTACACTGGTAAATTAGGGACGGCTAGCTCAGATAGCTCTCATGCAGCTTTGCGCAAAATTCAAATTACCAAACAAACATTAGTGAAATAACACTATAAAACACAAATTTTGTTCCTGGATATTATATGTTATTTCTTAATTGCTTATGTTGTAAAAGTGCAGAAAATGGCCTTCAGTTGTTCTCTCCGATGTCTTAGTGGTAAACTCAAAGGCTTATAACGCTATAATTCTAGGTTTATTCCATAAGTTGGCACAGTGCAAATAGCATATTTTCACTTATCAGCAAACAGTATCGGAATTATTTCGATTTCATAATAAGTTTTATATTATCACTTACTTGCGCTGTTTAAGATACAGTCTTTTTTTTCCTAAAAGCAATCGTCCAATAACATAAACAATTCATATTAATATAATGTGTGTTTCAGTGAAACGGAAGATCTCATCGTTATTGTTAACCAAGCACGAGATCTGGTTGGACCGAACCCTAACGTAGCTGTTGATAGCTACGTCAGGGTATTACTATTACCTGATAAAACAACAAACATGCAGACACGGGTAAGGCATATAAAAATCACATAAATCGTTGGGTTCTAAGTGCACTTAGACTAATTTACTATACACTTTGTGCTAGTTCCAGGTGTTTGAAGTCATAAACTAATTAACGGCCAAGATGTTGGTTATTATAAAACATAATCTGTTATATAGATTAAATTCATGAGTAAGAGAAAAATCACAATATAGGCGATTATGACATCATTTTAATGAGACAATAAATGTAGTTGTTTATTTATTACTATTTTCAATTAATTCTACCAACTTTGAAGACGTTAAGTATAAATATGAGGACCGGATTTTTAATAATATAAACATTTCTAATATATTTGCAAGTATAGAAGAAACATTTCAAAAAAGAAAATAAATTAGTGAGTGTAATTTATCCCCACAGACACACAGTGTAGTATAATGTTAAAGACAAAACAGTTGTTAGTGGATAAATATACATATATATTGTAATATGTTAATTCTCATCTGTTCTATAATGTGAAGATGATACAAACGCCATCCCTACTATCTTGTTTGCATTGTTTTTGAAAGTTTAATATTAGCCATCCATACATTTATTTCCTTTTATCAAGAGTTTGTTTTTAGTTGTGTTCTTGCTTTGTTTTTAATACAGTCTTTCAACAGTCATGGGAAGATTGTATTTATAACTAAGTTATAAATAAAGTGATATTCCAACTGTAAAACGTATTGTTTATCTTTTAATGGCTATTAATTCCTGTTTCACCCTGTGCTTAAGCTTATTAACCTGTTCATTGTCGTAGACGAGATAACTTGTCCAAGCAGATCGGTAACACAGTGCTACGGACGAGTTAATTCGTTCTCAATAATACCTAACGTCAATGCTAGATGTCAGCATCATACATTCATGTGACCTACTTACAAATTGTTTCACTTTCGATCCAAAATGGCGTCACGAAAAATGTCACAAAATGAAGAAGCATTAGAGTTGTATTGTAGTAGCTGAAATACATGGCAGTCAACAATTTAAAGGAACACCGTACTTTTGTAAGAAAGCTAACTTTAAAGGGTAAAGATAACATCGTTTACAATAGAAATATGATTTTTATTTAATTACTACTGTTATTAATAATACTTACAAAATCAAAAACTCACTTTGAAACTATGTCACTTCAGTGAAATTGGTTGACACTATTGTTTTTATTTTTTTAGTTACTATGTAATAAAAAATAAGAAAAGAAATTCAATTTTTTTGCTGTGATATTTACAGGCATTCCCAGAACGTGTGACTAAGTCATTACATAGGTATAGTTTCAAACGAAACACTGTATAGTATTGTAAGGTTCTGATGACTTGTTTAGGAGATATTTAACATACAACTACAATCAACATCAAAGCCATCCCTACATAGACAACGTTACCGCCTGCCTGATAAACATGCATTTTAAAAAATGAATAATTTAAACCATACTTTAAATTAATGTTTATATATCACTTTAGTAACAGTCTAGTTTTCTTCAAGTCTGTAGTAACAATAGTTATTTCCTGCTACTGTGAACTTTTAAAGCTTTAAATTTAATATTAAGAAAGGAAGATTTCACGTTTGTTTGTTTTCACAGGTTCAAAGACGTACGAATGATCCAGTTTTTAAAGAAAGGTTTTTGTTCGGTGTTGATAGTCGAGAACTGAGTCAACGATCGGTGCTTTGTTACGTTTATACATCAGACAAATATACGAACACCTTAATAGGAGATGTAGAAATAAAGCTAATAGATATTGATCTTACTAAACCTCACTTACGCTGGATGTCCATTATAGATTCAAATAAAGTGAGTTCTAGATGGGTAACTTAAAACTATTAACTTATTTAAAATAGGTATATACATCCTTCTGCAAATTAATTGAAACAGATGGTCATTTTACAATATTTTCAGCATGGCGGCCGGTGTAGAGTCGCTGGACCCGCTCATTTTCTCACACAGACGGCGTCATTAGCTGTGTTTTGCAGCACGGTCGATCTATTTTTGGGATATATGACGAAATTTTGAGGAATATTACGTCATTCGAAATAGCGTTAGAAGAGCACAAAGACCAGTCAGAAAACAACTTCTTACCAACTCAATGAAAAAAAAAACGGTATCAGTGTGGTCTGAAATACAAGAACTGGACGCAAGAACAATGGAGGAAGGTGTTATTTAGTAACGAGACTCATTTATTCGTACAGGGTCAAAGAAGTCTGCATGTTTGCAGATCTCCAGGTGAGAAACTTCGAGAATCTCACATCAATCAGTTCGTAAAACATTCCTTGAAGAAGATGTTTTGGGGCTTTTTCAGCTACTATGGCGTCGGAGGCTTACATGTCGTAGAAGGTATGATGCGAGGACCACAGTACATCAAAGTTTTGCAGAGAAGAGTCATTCCAGAATTGGAAAAGAGGTTTCCAGATGGATTTGGAATTTTTCAGCAAAATCTGGCTCCGTGTCACACATTGAAACTTGTGAAGAATTTTATGACTACAACGCGAATAAAGGTGCTGGACTGGCCTGGAAACTCTCCGGACTTAAATCCTATTGAAAATCTTTGGGCGATTTGTAAAGAAAGTCTTCGGGGAAAAGACTGTACTACGAAAGATAAGCTAATTGAGGCCAGAATTGAGGTGTGGTACCGCTATCCAAAAATTAGTAAAGATTGCAGTCAACTCGTGGACTCGATGCCAAAGCGGATTAATGATCTTCTGAAAAATAAAGGCGGTCATATCATGTATTAATTTGTGAGTAATTTTTGGATTCTCAGAAATAAAACTCAAAAATATGAAAAAAATCGTAATTTTCTGTCTTGTTTCAATTAATTTGCACAAGGGTGTATATATATATATATATATATTTATATTGGTATTTATTTACTCTAATTCCAAGATCATTTTGTGATCACAGTGGTGATATTAAGTAGAACCCAGTATTAACATAGTATTATTAAAAATGTATTTAAAAGGCATTATTCTCTGCCTTTTATTAACAACGTTCTACCTTTACTAGTATAAGTTCCACTGCCTTTTATTAGTAACGTTCTACTTTTACTGGTATAAATTACTGCCTTTTATTAGTAACGTTTTACTTTTACTAGTACAAGTTCCACTGCCTGTTATTAGTAACGTTTTACTTTTACTGGTATAAGTTCCACTGGCTTTTATTAGTAACGTTCTACTTTTACTGGTATAAATTCCACTGCCTTTTATTAGTAACGTTTTACTTTTACTAGTATAAGTTCCACTGCCTGTTATTAGTAACGTTTTACTTTTACTGGTATAAGTTCCACTGGCTTTTATTAGTAACGTTCTACTTTTACTGGTATAAATTCCACTGCCTTTTATTAGTAACGTTCTACCTTTACTGGTATAAGTTCCACTGCCGTTTATTAGTAACGTTTTCCTTTTACTGGTATAAGTTCCACTGCCTTTTATTAGTAATGTTTTCCTTTTACTGGTATAAGTTCCACTGGCTTTTATTAGTAACGTTCTACTTTTACTGGTATAATGTAGCTTAATGAGCTTTTTCTCCTCTCTGCTGTGTCTTTAAGAAGTTTTACATATTTAAACTACGATGGCTTCTATATTCTGTTTTTACTGTACTAGTTCCATTTCTTGTGTTTACAAGTTGGTATGTGGTGATGTATTTGCAATTTTCTTCATGTTCATTTTTAATGTTTTTACTTCTTTTATTTCTTTATCAATTGTTCCAGGTATCTATTATTAAAGTGGGTTTTATGGTTGTGGTGATTTGTTCTTCTGAAGTATTTCAAATTCTGTTCGTTCTGGAAACTAGGCAGTCTTTACACTTTTGGGGTCGTTTGATTATATATGTGTATGTGTATATTTGTGGATGCGGTATTAAACTTTCCTTCGTTTTTGTGTATTTTAATGTTTATAAGCTATTCTTCTATGAATATGTTGGATAAATAGGACAAATAATGTTTTTCTTGAGAACATTTTATTCACACAACTTCTCTCTATGCCTAATTAACAACTATGAAAGATATTACCTTTAAACAAAACAAATATTGATCTTATCCATACAGTTGAGTATTTTGCAAATAGAGTTAGTTAACAGTTGTAATCTAATCAAAATTTTGTTTGTTTTTCTGGCTAGAAACCAACAGATCTCGGTGACCTCATGTTCTCTTTGAGTTACTTGCCAACAGCAGAAAGACTGACAGTGGTTGTGGTCAAGGCAAGAAATATAAAGTTTCCAGCTGGTCAGGAAACTGGATGTAAGTTATTAAAAATAAAACATTGAAAGAAATAAAGAACTATTTGTGGATTATTACAGGTTTTCAAGTTAATAGTGTAAAATATATGTTTGTTCTGTCAGTGAAACTGTTGAGTATGGAAGAGAAAACGACAATTTTATTTATTTAGGAACATAAAAAGCTGAAACGGTGTCGTTCTTTTAAAAGTCGTTATATTAGAATTGATAATTTTATATCATGTAATTTTATAAACAGCTTGAGGACTCGGCTTCTGTGAAATGCGACATAACCGTGAAGATTAGATTATACTGAATTTAGGTTTTTAGCTGTGAACTCGTAAAGTGGCAGTTAGTTATTTATGTGTTTAAAGCCTCCGACTCGTAAGAGTAGAGCGTGCTTCACCGGAAGAGTAACTAAACCTAATGTCAAACGTGCTGTTTTAGGCCACGTTTTACACCAGTGGGAGGTTTGACGTCATGTAATAAGTGAGTGGCTATGAGTCTTGAAGTATATCCAAACGAAGAGAACATTACCGAGAGACTAAAATAGATGGACTATTTATCAATGAATTAATCAGTGAAGTGAATGATCTATTATTACAGTGTTTCGCAAAATATATGTCTGTAACGTATATAAACTACCATGAAACAATTATATACTTAAAAACGGCTGGTATGGGTAGAGAAGGAACAAACAGAGGAGCGAACAACGTTTTGACCTTCTTCGGTCGTCGTCAGGTTCACATAAAAAGAAAGGGTTACTAACCGGTAGCTGACCACATGTGCCTTCTCTGATTTAGTCGTCATCACGGATTACCATGAGACCAAAAGTAAATATATCTCACGAATAAAAAAATCACGAAACTATATACTGCTGTATTCCATATATTCCTGACATCAGCAGACAAATAACCAACATTTGGCAAAAACTAGTAACAAAATATGATATTCCAGTTAATACCAAATTTATTCAAAAACCAGGCACAAAACTGAGGTCTATACTATGTAAAAACTACACTGACAAACACCACACCAACATTATTTATAAAATACAATGTGATAACTCCTAACGACTTCTATATTGGAGAAACAAGTGGAAAAATGGAAACCAGATTCAAAGAACATAAAAAGTCACCTTCACACGTTTTCGAACACTGCAAGTCAAATAAACACAACATAACCATAGAAAACACTCAAATACTAAATAAAGAAACAAACATAAACAAACGCAAAATTAAAGTAGCCTTACTTATACAACAACTTAAACCCAAAATAAACCAATATAAGGGAACGCCTTTATACCTATATTAATATAATAAAATAAATCAATTATATATTCAGACATCTAACACCGCCCTCTACGTTCCGACACTCAGTTGCACAACCCCTTTCAAACATGTGGTCAGCTTCCGGTCAGTTATCTCTTTCTTTGGGAACCTGACGATGACCGAAGAAGGTCGAAACGTTGTTCGCTCTTCTATGTAAAATATTTTCTCAACCCAAACGAGCCGTTTTTGCATATATATATATCTACAAGTGGGTTTTCTCGACATCACTGATTTCTAGATATATATTTCACCGACTTCAAGTTGCTGTAATAGCCTTAATAACAGACATGAACGACGACCAATTCAGCTAATTAAAACTCTTCTGAGTTTTAGGTAAAATATTACGAAAAATATTAACATTTCCAAAACGCTTCTCTCTTGAAATGTTCCTTTTTTTGTTTTTTTGAATTTCGCGCAAAGCTACACGAGAGCTATCTGCGCTAGCCGTCCCTAATTTAGCAGTGTATGGCTAAAGGGAAAGCAGCTAGTCATCACTACCCACCGCCAACTCCTGGGCTACTCTTTTACCAAGGAACAGTGGGATTCACCGTCACATTACAACGTCCCCAGCTGAAAGAGCAAGTATGTTTGATGCGACCGGGATTTGAACCCGCGATCCTCAGATTACAAGTCGAACGCCTTAACCCAAATTGCCATGCCGGGCCCTTCTCTCATAAAAACTTTTATGATCGAGTTAAAATCATTACATGGCTTTACTTGGTTTTATGTACCGACGTATCGATGTTAGGTAAGATTTATTTTTATTTTACAGCTCCATTTGTTAAGGTCTACCTTCTTCAGAACGGTAAGAAAATTAGTAAGAAAAAAACATCCATAAAAAAAGAAGACAAAAATCCCATCTTTAACGAAGCCATGATTTTCTCCGTTCCAACCAATGCTTTACAGGTAACAACTCCTTTTACGAACAAATACTTTACATTCTATATCATTCTAAGTTTTTTTTATCTCTGCTACTCAAACATTCTTGTTTATCGTGTTGTTTTTTTTCCATTATGGCATTTAAATTCATGTTGTTTGTCTTTGGATTAATATATTATAAAATTAGAATTGTCTCAAAGTATTATTTTTCCTATAGTTGAGTATATCTAATTGTTCTGTTTCCTTATATTATAGACAATTTTCTAATTATTGTAGCAAAATATCCAGCTTCGCATGACAGTGGCTGAATACCAAGGTGAAGGCAAAGCACCCTCTTTAGGACATGTTTTTGTTGGTTCTCAATGTCGAGGAAAATCTTTGTCTCATTGGAATCAGATGATGTCTTCTCTTCGAAAACCTATCGCCATGTGGCATCCTTTACGAAAATGATGATACTGAACAAATATAAGACAAGTATTGCAGAAACAAATTATCAGAAGCTATTTTTATTTCTCCAACTCATTGTTTGTTTTATGTTTCCTTTAACAAGTTGGAAAAATTACTGTTTAGGTTGAAGATCTTGTTCTTCTCATTATATAAACAGAAAATGAAACTTAACGCACGTGGCACGAGCCAGCTTATTTTATAAAATTAAAAATTGCATGTTCTCTCCCCTACTTTTCACTCTCTACAGCAGAACATATTGAAAACAAACTATAAATATGAAAATATGCCTGTTTTTATATGACTTCACTTCATATGTTAGCTGAGAGTGATATTTAAGCTGCAAATGCTGTATATACTAATTATTATATAATAAAAATAATTTAGTAATAGCCAATAAATATTCTTTTTTGATCAACCGTCTTACAAAACTGTTTATCTTCAAATTATTATTATAGTAAATCGTACTTGTTAGAAGTAAATAATAGAATCTATTGGTAAACAGCATAAATCATTGTAGACTCTGGTACTCCTTTAAGACTTATGTGATTTATTTTCGAGAGCTTAAAGATATTTAACTTAAGCTTCATAATGATGATTGTTTTATACAGGAATGAAGGCATTACTGATAAAACATCATGTTGGAATTATGTGGGCATATCTTGCACGGTTGTCCAGAAGCTAGTTGTCCCAGAGTGGTATAGCAGCCTTTCTTGATTTAAACTGTTTCAGATTAATAGCCAGACATAAGTTAATAAACATGGACAAACAAATTTAGGTATTACAAATAAAATATTACTTGCAAAAAAAATTATTTAGGTAAGAGAGCAACTGTTTACGGGGCTATGCAGATTGTTTCGGTAACAAATTCAAAATTACGTTTTTAAAACAACATTTAATAGAAAATATGATTTATTTTTGTGTCGCATTAAAATGTGTTTCTGAATACAAAAATCGAAGATTATTCAGTTTATAGATAATTAGAATGTAATATTTACTCAGTCAACCAATCAATATTTTTATGGACCCAAAATTTAACATTTTTTTCTAAAACACCTTTTAACAATAAGTCATATTTTACCAAACAAATTAGTAGCTCATTAATCCACATTCCATATTTTACTACAGTCTTCCTAAGATTTTGAAAGCCGTGTGCCACGTGTGCTTGTGTTTTATTGTTTATTTAAAGATAAAACAATCATAAAATAAGATATTTTAATTCATTCAGAGAAGTTTGGGACCTACAAAAAACTTTGATGAAATTGAAATTCTTTGTTTTAAATTATAACGAAGATGTGCAGTCTGAAATAGCATAAAATCTTTTCCATAAACAGTAAATTTTAAATTGCATTTCGTGACTCTCTATAGGTTTGTGATACTCATATCACACTAACAGCAACAAAATTATACGTGATTGTGAATATTGTTTGTACAACTAATATAAAGTTGGATGTTTATAATGTAACTAGTTTTAATGAAATATTGAGATTTTATGTTGGTATGAAACAAATATACACTATGTTTGTTTTGTTGTAATAATGAATAGTAAAACCTCAAAGGAATACATACGTGTCGCTCTTTAAATTTGTTAAATTTTCAATATTTTCATTTGTCTTATCAATTTACTACAAGAAATTTGTTGAGTTTTTATGATTGATCAATGTGATAAATATTCTATTTCTTTATGTGTTTTATCTACAAAAGAAATATAATAAATACTTAAATCTGTCAGTAACTAATAAAACTCGACAATTACAATATTGAATTAAACAAAAACAATTAATGGTACGTTTCATTAATATTTCATTTGTTAGAACCATAGTTTCACAAATACCTAATGATACTTTTAGTGGTAAAACAATTCTTGTAATAAATCAAATATTTTTGAGACGTACAATTGTTTTTGTCTTCCTTAATTCTGTAAAAAATTAACATAAATAATTTGATTTGCATGTGAATTTATTGTAATGTTATTTTTAGCATTAATGTATTCGTAATGTAATGTTCATGTTAATGTTAACTGATGTTTGCGTACCACGATCTGTTTATTCTACGAAATGATTGATGCTATCTATTTTGAATTGTTATTTTGTGAATCTGTGATAAAATTACCAATATATATAATTAATCAAGGGTTTGAATCTATCGTTTTCACAGGCTATATTAGATGTTGTTTCATTACTATTTGGAATACGTTGTATAACTCATCCACTCATGGTGTATCGTGAAGTATTAAGTGTCAGACATTCTATGTCTAACATTATATACGTAAGTGCAATATTGTTACTACTCACACCTTTGCTGTCGTAAAAAACTGAATTCTAAGAATAGAGGTTTTTTGAGACATTTCCAGTAACATCTGACATTCTCAGTTGCTCGGGTTGATTATAATTATATTTTAAGAACAACAGCTCCGCAACAGAAATAAAATCCCTGTCTCATCAGAAAAAGACTCATCACGGCTTTCTCCATTCTAGTAGATAAATACAGAAAGACGGACATTACACGTTTCTGAAGTTCACACATCGACCATTATCAAAACTGTATTTTTTTTTAAGAAAGTTCATTCTTACTAAAATACGCTCTTTAAATACACGAATATTTATCACAGTTCTGGTTGTTGAAGGGATCACAGCAGTAAGATGAGATAGACTTCGCTGTCGTGATAAAACAAGGAGCCATAGTGTTTGTTATTTAATTTTGCGTGATAAAAGTCTACAGTCTCTCATGGCTATAAAGAAGGAATTACTTATTTGGATACAAAATTAACTATTTAGTTTATTAATTGTGATCTATCGGATTGTCTTATAACCAGTCTGGAAGATTAGGTGTCTTAATATTACTAAAATAAGTATAAAACTAAAGAACTTAAACTGCTCAATGAAATAAGTAGAATAAAACATAACAAATTTCGCTTTGGTTCTAGAAATTATTCTATTTTAGTGGTACAATGTATATTTAGATGAATGAAGCGTTTATATGGTTTTTACTTGGTTAATTGTAAGATATTAAAACAGGATATAATGTTGTACGTGTTTTATCTACTACGGTAGATTCAGAAAGTAAACTTCTGTTGCACTTTATTAGCAATCTATTTATCTATATCTATTTGCTGATAAGACTAACTCTCATGTAAAAAGTGGCTTTGAAGTAAAACATGTCCATCTTAATATTTCTGTTAATTTAGGAACCATAATGAACCAAATTGTTAATTTTCTTTGAATGTGCTATTTAAGAAGTTGCTAAGTATAACTTATTGGCTTGTAATATATTCAAAACACTGAATTCATATCGATTATTAACCCGTGGTTATGCCACAGAAAACATATAATAACATTACAACCCTTAAAATACACGAGTTTAACATTCAAAAACCAATTTAGTGTAATGTTTAGAAGATACACTTCTCTGATCCAAGTTTTGTTCCATTATTTTGTGTATGCCAAATTAACCGTTGAGTGTAGTATACATGTCATAAAAACGTATAACAAATTCTCCTCTCATGCCATCGTCCGTTTTCTCATAAAAATAGAACTAACTTTATTGTAAATAATCTTCTAAGAACTGATTTTCACATCTTAAAAATGAAGAGTAAACCACAACCTCCATTGAATTTCATTTTGTTGGGTATAGAGCTTCAAGTATGTATAAATTTACATTGTTTATTAATAATAACGTATAAAAGGAGTAAAGCGAGGGTTTTCGTTCTCGTCCGTTTTCAGAAATTCCTTTCAGGTTTATAAATAAATTATTAATAAAAACCAAATGAAAGTGTTGCTGTTGAATTGTATTTTGTGAATTTTCTAAAAATTCAATATGTTTTGATTTTACGAAAATCATTTAGATAGTTGATGGATAATTCTGAAACTACATATTTCATATTCTAATACATGCCTATTATGTATACACATTTATAATCATGTTTTTGAAACAGATGCCAGATCTTATGATATGTTATTAAAATATAAAGATGGGTTGATCTCAAGAGTTTTAATTTGTTATTAACGGGCCAAAATTTTGTGTATCTAGAACTAATAGACATCAATTTAACAAAAGGAACGTGTTACTATTATTATTAATCAACAAAAATCCGGTTACTCAGTAAGAGACGGCGCCTTGATTACGTCTCCCACTAGCACAGTGGCATGTCTGCGAACTTACGACGCTAAAAACTGGGATTCTATATCTGTGGTGGGCAGTGCACATATAATCCATTGTGTAGATTTGTACTTAATTGAAACCAACTCTTGATTAGGTTGCCATATTTTAGGTCTTCCATATTTAGGGCATGTTATAAGAGTAACAGTTAAACACCACTATTTGATTAGAGTGTTCAACTGTTAGCTGTGGGTGTTGTTGATTAATTTGTTAGCTACTTGCGCTAACAACCCTTGCATCGATTTGTGTGAATATTCTAAAGAAACAAACGCAAAGTTAATCTTACGTCGTGCTGAGTGATTCGAGATTATGGAATGTTAGTGTTGCTGTAAGATATAACATTTTGTTGAAAGATAGCATTATAGTTATAATTCATAATTAACAAATATAGCAAACATTTAAGCAAAAAGTATGAACAAAGCATAAAGGTGTATATTAACAGTTAAAATTATTACAGAGTGCTACAGGTATTTCTTTTGCTTCCTGGTACAATGTAAAAGATACCTGAACATCCGTGTTTACTTCTGAAATACAGCAACTGTTATTATTACATCAAAGTATAAATTGATTTATTTTTTATTAATCCGTAACAGTTTATTTTTGTTTGTAATTAAGCATATAGCCACACCATAGACTTTCTGTGCCCTACCAACCACCGGTATCGAAGCTCAATCTCTAACGTTGTAATTCCGCCCACATAACGTTTTGTTACTGGGGGGTATGGTTTAACGGTGAAACTCTGTTTATTAAAAAGAGAGTTTTAAAGAAATTAGTTCTGTACTTCATTATAAGAAATTAGTTCTGTACTTCATTATAAGATACTACGTTTCTCGTTTTCCCTTCTTGCTCAACATTTTACGTGTGTGTGATAGGTAACGGAATATTTAAGGCAGCTTCTAGAACGACTAAAACTTCTAATTATTTTTAAATCTCCGGAAGATATACATAAGAAAATAGACCCAATAAACGAAATATAAAAAGCTATATTAACAAACGTCTTTTGTTATCGAAATTTGTTGAGTGAACATATACAGCCAACAATCTTTATATTCTAGTCTAATTGTACAGCTGTTGAACTTAAGACATTTAGGTTTTATCATTCTCTAAAGATATGTCAGCTTATGTAATGTAATAAACTTATGTGCACGTAAATGCTAAATAAAAATAAATTATGGTTTGATTACAATGAGTGGTAGTACAGATTTTCTTATCATTCAGTTCGGTCATTTGAAGTACACCTGAGACTGGGCCACAGGTGAAAAAATATGCTTTAGTTTTAGATTGACCATACACGTAAACTGACACAGGATCTAAACTTTATCTTTAAGCAAAAGAAAAATGAACATACTGGAAAAGATTCGAATGATGGTTGTATGATGTCATGGTCCAAAAGATGTGTTCGAAATATGAACTGAATGAAAGATAAACCATGACGTTTTTATCGTGAAAATATTAAATACAAATACAAATGATAGGATAAAGAAATCATAATTTGATCATAATCATAAATGTATCATAATTTTAAACTTTCTTAATAGTACACATGTACCTTAATGTTTCTAGTGGTCATCTTTCAGTCAAACAGTATTTATATTAAAATAATAGTGTAATGTTCATGAAATTAAGTTGTGATAGGCGACAAAAGTTTTATATTTAAATATTATGCATGTTTTCATATTTTTTATTTTATTTCATAATGAATTGTTTTGTCCAATCAAAATACTTATGTATAGTAAATCGTATTATAAAAGACTGAATGAGGAACTTATGTATTACATTGATTTAACTTTATTGTGGTTCACTCGAGACCTTGTTAATTTTATTATAATTTTAAAACTAAGAGACAAATCTTTGTACCCTTGGAGACACAATAACAAAACAGAATGTTAACAATATAGAAACCACACGTGTTCTGTCTTACATATTACATTAGGGTATAAATAATATTTAATACTGTGTTTGTTTTAGCTTAAAACTGCACAACTGGCTAACAGCACCCACTGCACAGCGAAAAATT
This sequence comes from Tachypleus tridentatus, assembly GCF_004210375.1. Classification (NCBI taxonomy): domain Eukaryota; kingdom Metazoa; phylum Arthropoda; class Merostomata; order Xiphosura; family Limulidae; genus Tachypleus; species Tachypleus tridentatus. Next base: position 76,085,530 of record NC_134835.1, on the reverse strand, counting down.
AAACCCTGAATTTTAGCATTGTAAATCTCTGGACTTACTGCTGGCCACACTCGTAATTTACATTATACTAAGATTGCTGAAGTATGTTGTAATTTGTCTAACACGAAAAATAAAACCATAATTGAAAACTTAAGAATTTGGTTGGTAAAATTTTCATTCTGAAGTTTTTGACTAACTCCAAGTTACCGTATTTCGAAATGTCTTTCCTTTAAATGTCAATTTCGAAGTTCGTTGTAATGCTTTATGATTCTATCTTTTGGTTTAACACTTTCGACTGTATTATACAGGTTTCAGGAAATGTCATCCGTCTTGTGTAGCAATGTACAATGTACAATGACATATCGAAAAACAATACTATGTTTCTTACAGTGGTGAATATGTATGATCTTTTGAGTTCCTTTTTACTCCCGCGAATGAACCCACGTTTATATAAATTTAAACTTTAGGACTCTTGTGAGTCCTTTATGGTTGTGGTCGGTGCAGCGTTACTTAAATTTTATAAATTTGGATAAAACGTTTATGCCTCTCTAAAATTTCTCATATGAGTTCCTAGTTACACTCTGTATCAAAGTATCACTAAACCTTTCGAAAGTTTGACACCTTTGATGACAATTTTGATATTTATTGTCACTTGTCAAATACAATAATGACAGCATAATTAAAAATCCATAACTTTGGTTGAAATGTGTGTAACGTTCAGAGATTTCTGACACTAGTTTCTAAGATGTCCAGTAAATCAGGATATGAGTACTTTTTAACCAGTTAGAAGGTTGGGGCATAATTAGAAGTCGTAACTTTGGTTAAGAGGTTTCTAACACCTCAATATATTTCACGAGTTCGGAGTTTTCTTTTGTATAAATATGTGAAATATGATTTGGAAAATTTGCTTTATGTGTTAGTTTTAAAATGCCTTTTAATCCATTATTTACGATATTTATATTAAATCATGAGTGCGAGAAATTGATTCTGAACTAAACTGAATATTTGAAGTTTAAAGTCCTCGTATAGACAATTATTAAAAATTGCAGCAGCTTGATTTATTTGTAGCAATATAAACACGCATTAACAAAGTAATGACATAATAAATTACATTAATGTAGACATACGTTAACTAAGACGCAATAACGTAACCAATTACATTAATATAGACGCACGTTCAATATAGCCCAGTAAAAGAAAAATATTATATTTTTCGCTCGAAAAAAAATTGCCTCAAACTCTGGAAAATATCATCGGGCATTCAATTCTTGACAACTTGTAAACACCATCAAGTAATTTCTAGATTTCTCTAACTTAAAACTACAAATTGTCATCTACAGAAATATCTTGCCTACTTCTCATTTCAACTTCGTCTTTTAGAAGAAAAACTGAATTTGAAATTGAAACAGAAGGAACAGTTTAGCATTCAACATAAATCAGCGAAGAATAAGCTGAGAAATAACGTATCATGTATCGACTTCAACCACCTGATTAACAATATAAAAATAAAACTGAAACACAAACAAAAACTTAAGACGCATAAATTAATTCCACGTAAAAATACCAAAAGTATTGTTGATAATCAGGTGATTTTTAACTTCAGTGATGTTATACTTCGTGAACTCTGTAAAAATCACACTCGCTAAAGGCTAACAGTTCTGTTAACCAACTCATAAATTTAAATTCCCTGATTATCTGTTCCCTTTTTAGAGAACTTGTAAAGTACTGAAACCTTAGTACCAACAAAGATGATCCCCAGAACCTAGAACTGCAATTACAACTCTCATAAACCTGCTCCCACCATTACTCATGAAGAATATACTGCCCTAAAGGAATTATTTAATAATGAAAATATCGTAGTCACTCAACCCGATAAAGGTACAGGTGCTGTTATACTTAATGAACCGAACTGAATTAACAAAATTCAATATATGTTCAGAGTTAAAACAAAATTCAAATCTCTTAATATTAATTGATTAAAACTCACCATAAAACATGAAAAAAACCCAACGAACCTTAAGAAATGCAGATATTTACCCTTTAGCCTCCCGCCCAGATCTTATGTATGGGCTATCTAAAGCTCACAAAGATAACATTCCCTTAAGACCTATTCTATCCAACATGGATTCCCATACTTATAAATTGGCTAAATTGTTCGTTCCTATTCTGAAGTCACTTAATTTCAACGAGTTTAAAGTTAAAAGATTCCTTTTCCTTTGCTCAAGAAATTTCTAAAAATTATTAATGCTGTTCAATCTTTACTTGATAGTTTCGACATTGCATCTCTATTCACAAAATGTCAATGGAGGAAACAACACAAATAACCTAAAAAAACTTTTCTTTAACAAAAAGGAAACACAAGCTTTACTCATCAACTCTTCCAACAGTTATTTAGTAGTTGAACTACATATGATATTTAACTCACCTTTCAAAATGCAAAAGCTATTCCTGTTTAAAGACCTATTACTTACCCTTATGCGTTCCAAGATCGTATATAAATGCACATTTGATGTTTATAATGCCACTTAATTTGGTAAGACTATACGCCAATTACATTTGCGATCCTGCGAACGTAATGATAAAACAAAGAAGAACTAGTAAAAACTTTCAAATCCACTAGACTAGACAATTTACACACATAGTAAACACACTAACCACCCCTTTTTAATTACAAATTTTGAAGTCATCTCAGCACGTTATTCCACTATTGAACAATTAATTAAACAAAGTTCATCCACTATAAATGAAATCCTAAATTTAAATAATAGCACAGCTTCATTATCAGTTAAGTCTGTTCTGAACACTTGTATAACATTGTTTCATTATCCTTCATTATCAGTTAAGGCTGTTCTGAACACTTGTATATCATTGTTTCATTATCCTTCATTATCAATTAAGTCTGTTCTGAACACTTGTATAGCATTGTTTCATTATCCTTCATTATCAGTTAAGGCTGTTCTGAACACTTGTATAACATTGTTTCATTATCCTTCATTATCAGTTAAGGCTGTTCTGAACACTTGTATATCATTGTTTCATTATCCTTCATTATCAATTAAGGCTGTTCTGAACACTTGTATAGCATTGTTTCATTATCCTTCATTATCAGTTAAGGCTGTTCTGAACACTTGTATAACATTGTTTCATTATCCTTCATTATCAGTTAAGGCTGTTCTGAACACTTGTATATCATTGTTTCATTATCCTTCATTATCAATTAAGTCTGTTCTGAACACTTGTATAGCATTGTTTCATTATCCTTCATTATCAGTTAAGGCTGTTCTGAACACTTGTATAACGTTGTTTCATTATCCTTATTATCAGTTAAGGCTGTTTGAACACTTGTATATCATTGTTTCATTATCCTTCATTATCAATTAAGGCTGTTCTGAACACTTGTATATCATTGTTTCATTATCCTTCATTATCAATTAAGTCTGTTCTGAACACTTGTATAACGTTGTTTTATTATCCTATTCTTTGTTTATTTGATTGTGTTTTAATTTACTTCATCCTTTTATTCTACATATTAATTACGTTTTATAAAATGTCTACATTTATAAATTTTTGTACATAATAATTTATCCTGTTCAAAATAACTTGCTATACATGAAGTATAATTATCAACCAAACAATGCTTGTTACTGTAAACACACGTACCAGGCTCAGCCCAGTAAAATAGATACAGGCAAGAGACTAAATTATCATTTACCGTGTTTTCTGTGTAACCCTTTAATATCGAACCTTCTCACCTTCACGCATGGACTTACGTGGAAGTTGAAATATTGAGAGAACCTTTAAAAGGTTAGTGTCGTCTATAGCAATATACAGTTTATCCTAGTCGTTAAAACAATATGTTGTTTAAATTGTGCATGTAAGCAATTTTGTAAATTGATAGATGTCAATACTGAACTATTTTCAATCACACTTTGGGGTCAACTGTGAGACATTCCCAACAAAGAACTGTTTGCATGTTATGAAGAGCAAAATTGCAAAGAATATTAAATAATTGAAGAGATCCCGTTGAAATAAAATAACTAAAGGATATATAAAGGTAAAAGTGTTGAAGATAAAATCAAAAACAGCGCAAAATTAACGTGTCGTATACCATAGCTTGTGTAATGGTTAGGTAATACCAAGAGTCAGGATTATATTTTAAAATAAACTTTAGGATCTATGTGAGTTTACGTTTATGTCGTAGACAATAGTCATGCCAAAATTAAAGCATTTTTTTTCCGTCAGGTTGGCCTCACGTGTAATTAAGATGACCGGCTGAATAATAATAAAGTCGATATTAAAATGCGTTTTAATCAGACAATAATTTATTATTGTTCAACATTTTTGTATAAATAAATTTGTTATAATAGATAAGCTGGCATATTTTAAGAAAATTATAAAATCTAAATGCTATAAGTGCAATACAGAAGGATAAAAAGATCGTTGGCTGTACGGGTTTACTGAACATATTTCAATACCAAAAACGATTGTTACTATAGATTTTCATATTTCCTTTAACACAAAAATCGGTTGTTTACCTTTTACACACACTTTAAATGTTGAGCTGAGAAACACCGAGGAACAAAATATTTTAAATATTTCAATGATTAATATTATTTTCAAATGAAGAAAAGAAATGACTTATCAAAATCTCTTTCTGATAATCAGAATTTTGCCGTTAAGGATTAATAAAAATAAATCAATTTACATGTTGATATAATTATAAGAATTATAGTTCTCATCATGTATTGTATTTGTAAAGTAAACATGGATGTTCATGTATCTTTTACATTGTGGTAAAAAATAAAAGAAAGACCTGCAGCACTCTGTAACAATTTTTAACTATTAATACATATCATTATGTTTTATTCATACGTTTTGCTTGAATATTTGCAATAATTATTAATTATGATATGTGTTCCGCTGGTACAGTGGTAAGTCTTCCGATTTACAAAGCTAAAATCAGTGGTGCGATTCCCCTCGGTGGACTCAGCAGATAGCCTGATGTGCCATTGCTATAAAAAAACACACACAAACGAACAATTATGATATAGCTTTAATGCTATTTTTCAACTAAATATTAGATCTTGCAGCACCAAGTAAGATTAACGTTTCGTTTTTTTGTTTAGGATATTTACACGAAGCTATGCAAGGGTTGTCTGCGCAAGTCGCCCAATTTTTACCCAATAGATTAAAGGGAAGGAAGTTAATTAACAACACCCACAGCTAACAGTTGAACACTCTAATCAAATAGTGGTGTTTAACTGTTACTCTTATAACATGCCCTAAACATGGAAGACCAAGAATGTGGCAACTTAATCAAGAGTTGGTTTGAATTAAACACAAAACTACTCAATGGATTATATGTGCACTGCCCACCACAGATATCGAGACCCAGTTTTTAGCGTTGTAAGTCCGCAAACATGCCGCTGTGCCAGTGGGAGACGTAATCAAGATACCGTCTCTTACTGGGTAACCGGATTTTTGTTAGTTAATAATAATAGTAACACGTTCCTTTTGTTAAATTGATGTCTATTAATTTTAGATACACAAAATTTTGGACCGTTAAAAACAAATTAAAACTCCTGAGATTAACACATCTTTATATTTTAGTAACATATCATAAGATCTGGCATCTGTTTCGAAAACATGATTATAAATGTGTATACATAATAGGCATGTATTAGAATATAAAATATGTAGTTTCAGAATTATCCATCAACTATCTAAATGATTTTTGTAAAATCTAAACACAATGAATTGACACAAAATTCACAAAATACAATTCAACAGCAACACTTTCGTTTGGTTTTTATTCATAATTTATTTATAAACCTGAAAGGAATTTCTGAAAACGGACGAGAACGAAAACCCTCGATTTACTCCTTTTATACGTTATTATTAATAAACAATGTAAATTTATACATGCTTGAAGCTCTATACCCAACAAAATGAAATTCAATGGAGGTTGTGGTTTACTCTCCATTTTTAAGATGCGAAAATCAGTTCTTAGAAGATTATTTACAATAAAGTTAGGTCTATTTTTATGTGAAAACGGACGATGACATGAGAGGAGAATTTGTTATACGTTTTTATGACATGTATACAACACTCAACGGTTAATTTGGCATACACAAAATAATGGAACAAAACTTGGATCAGAGAAGTGAATCTTCTAAACATTACACTAAATTGGTTTTTGAATGTTAAACTCGTGTATTTTAAGGGTTGTAATGTTATTATATGTTTTCTGTAGCATAACCACGGGTTAATAATCGATATGAATTCAGTGTTTTGAATATATTACAAGCCAATAAGTTATACTTAGCAACTTCTTAAATAGCACATTCAAAGAAAATTAACAATTTGGTTCATTATGGTTCCTAAATTAACAGAAATATTAAGATGGACATGTTTTACTTCAAAGCCACTTTTTACATGAGAGTTAGTCTTATCAGCAAATAGATATAGATAAATAGATTGTTAATAAAGTGCAACAGAAGTTTACTTTCTGAATCTACCGTAGTAGATAAAACACGTACAACATTATATCCTGTTTTAATATCTTACAATTAACCAAGTAAAAACCGTATAAACGTTTCATTACTCTAAATATACATTGTACCACTAAAATAGAATAATTTCTAGAACCAAAGCGAAATTTGTTATGTTTTATTCTACTTATTTCATTGAGCAGTTTAAGTTCTTTAGTTTTATACTTATTTTAGTAATATTAAGACATCTAATCTTCCAGATTGGTTATAAGACAATCCGATAGATCACAATTAATAAGCTAAATAGTTGATTTTGTATCCAAATAAGTAATTCCTTCTTTATAGCCATGAGAGGCTGTAGACTTTTATCACACAAAATTAAATAACAAACACTGTGGTTCCTTGTTTTATCACGACAGCGAAGTCTATCTCATCTTACTGCTGTGATCCCTTCAACAACCAGAACTGTGATAAATATTCGTGTATTTAAAGAGCGTATTTTAGTAAGAATGAACTTTCTTCAAAAAAAAATACAGTTTTGATAATGGTCAATGTGTGAACTTCAGAAACGTGTAATGTCCGTCTTTCTGTATTCATCCACTAGAATGGAGAAAGCCGTGATGAGTCTTTTTCTGATGAGACAGGGATTTTATTTCTGTTGCGGAGCTGTTGTTTTTAAAATATAATTATAATCAACCCGAGCAACTGAGAATGTCAGATGTTACTGGAAATGTCTCAAGAAACCTCTATTCTTAGAATTCAGTTTTTTTTTACGACAGCAAAGGTGTGAGTAGTAGCAAAATTGCACTTACGTATATAATGTTAGACATAGAATGTCTGACACTTAATACTTCACGATACATTATATTAGTTTTACAAGCAATATTCACAATCACGTATAATTTTGTTGCTGTTAGTGTAATATGAGTATCACAAACCTATAGAAAATCACGAAATGTACTGGTTTTGGAAGAGAGTTTTCGTTGTTTCACAAGAGCTTTTGTGGATTGCGAATCTTTATTCTAATTCCAAAGAAACAATTTCTATTTTATCAAATTTTTATTTTTAATTTTGGTTTCCAAAATTCTCTAAACGAGTTAAAATATTATCACCGTGTGTGTTTTCTTATAGTAAAGACCGATCGGTCTATATGCTATGTCTACGGACGAGGAGAATCGAAGACCTGATTTTAGCGTTGTATATTTGAAGACTTACCACTGTCCAAGCGAGGGACATTTTATGACTGTTTTGGTTTCTTTAAACAATCGATAAAATACAAGCACACGTGGCACATTAATTTCGAAATATTTTGAAAGACTGTCATCCATATATAGAATGTGGATTAATGAGCTACTAATTTGTTTGGTGAAATATGACTTATTGTTAAAAGGTGTTTTAAAAAAAAATGTTAAATTTTGGGTCCATAAAAATATTGATTGGTTGACTGAGTAAATATTACATTCTAATTATCTATAAACTGAATAATCTTCGATTTTTGTATTCAGAAACACATTTTAATGCAACACAAAAATAAATCACATTTTCCTATTAAATGTTGTTTTAAAAACGTAATTTTGAATTTGTTACCGAAACAATCTGCATCGCTCCGAAAACAGTTGCTCTCTTACCTAAATCCTTCTTAGTTAGTAATATTTTATTTGTAGTACCTAAATTTGTTTGTCCATGTTTATTCAATTATGTCTGTCTATTAATCTGAAACAATTTAAATCAAGAAAGGTTTTTATACCACTCTGGGACAACTAGCTTCTGGACAACCGTGCATGATATGCCCACATAATTCCAACATGGTGTTTTATCAGTAATGCTTTCATTCCTCTATAAAAGAATCACCATTATGAAGCTTAAGTTAAATATCTTTAAGCTCTCGAAAATAAATCACATAAGTCTTAAAGGAGTACCAGAGTCTACAATGATTTATGCTGTTTACCAATAGATTCTATTATTTACTTTTAACAAGTACGATTTACCCTAATAATAATTTAAAGATAAACAGTTTTGTGAGACGGTTGATCAAAAAAGAATATTTATTAACTATTACTAAATTATTTTTATTATATAATAATTAGTATATACTGCACTTGCAACATAAATATTACTGTTAGCTAATATATGACGTGAAGCTTTATACAAAATAGTCCTCATAAAGATGTGGGAATTTTTCTACCTAAAGACGAGTATATTGTAATATTTATAATTTGTTTCCAATATGTCGTTTGTAATTGTCGATATTTAGGTCTTTTGGGTAGACGTGGGAAGGTCAGGACAATTTTGACCTATTTCTCCCTTGTTTATGATGTTATTAATATTTTACGTTTGTGACAACTCTTAAATGGTAAACGCAATATAAATGTTCATTGATATAAATTCGAAACCCATATCAGGGCCACATCCATTTATGTTGTAACTTCCACCATTTACACTGAGACATATTTGCTCTATATATAGTCCATATATTCCAATTTTTTTGTGTAATTGACTTATTTTACGTGTATTTACATAAATACTCTTTTAATACACTATATGAAAACACAACAATATGATGAATTGGGTAGATCTAGCAATATTTAGGTGGCATGTTACTTAACTTATGACATATTTAAGAGTGAGGAGTATTTAGGCTCATTTTCATCATGTATAATATAGCAGTCTAATGTGCGTCAAGAACAAGATCTTCAACCTGAACAAGAATTTTTTTTTCTAAATTGTTGCAGGAAACATAAAACAATCAACGATTTGAAGAAATAAAAGTAGCTTCTGATAATTTGTTTCTGCAATACTTGTCTTATATTTGTTCAGTATCATCATTTTTGTAAAAGATGCCACGTGGCGATAAATTTTCGAAGAGAGGGCATTATCTTATTCCAATGAGACAAAGATTTTCCTCGGCATTAAGAACCAATAAAACATGTCTGAAAGAGGGCGCTTTAACTTCACCTTGATAATCAGCCACTGTTGGATATTTTGCTACAATAATTAAAAAATTGTCTATGATACAAGTAAACAGAACTATTCGATATACTCAACTATAGGAATAATAATATCTTAAGACAATTCCAATTTTATAATATGTTAATCCAAATACAAAGAAAATTAATTTAAATGCCATTTTGAAAACAAACAAACAAACAAGAATGTTTGATGTTGCAGAGATAAGAAAACTTCAGTTGTGATTTATAATGTAAAATATTTGTTCATTACATTAAAAGAGTTGTTACCTGTAAAGCATTGGTTGGAACGGAGAAAATCATGGCTTCGTTAAAGATGGGATTTTTTGTCTTCTTTTTTTATGGATGTTTTTTTCTTACTAATTTTCTTACCGTTCTGAAGAAGGTAGACCTTAACAAATGCAGCTGTAAAATAAAAATAAATCTTACCTAACATCGATACGTCGGTACATAAAACTAAGTAAAGCCATGTAATGATTTTAACTCGATCATAAAAGTTTTTATGAGAGAATGGCCCGGCATGGCAATTTGGGTTAAGACGTTCGACTCGTAATCTGAGGATCGCGGGTTCGAATCCCGGATGCCACAAACATACTCGCCCTTTCAGCTGGGGGCGTTATAATGTGGCGGTCAATCCCACTAGTAGTGGGTAAAAGAGTAGCCGAAGAGTTGGCGGTGGGTGGTGATGACTAGTTGTCTTCATTTGAGTCAAACACTGCTAAATTAGGGACGGCTAGCGCAGATAGCTCTCGTGTAGCTTTGCGCGAAATTAAAAAAAAACAAAAACGAACATTTTAAGAGAGAAGCGTTTTGGAAATGTTAACATTTTTCGTAATAGTTTACCTTGGACTCAGAAGAGTTTTAATTAGCTGAATTGGTCGTCGTCCATGTCTGTTATTAAGGCTATTACAGCAACTTGAAGTCGGTGAAAAAATATATATATAGTTAAATTTCAATTACTTTTACAAACCATAAGTTAAACTTTCGATAGTTGATGTACATAGACTATTTACTTTATTTGTAAAATACTCATATATATAGATAATGTCAATGTTATTTATATTTAAAGGTAGTCTCTGATCATCGTGGACTAATACTTTAATAATATACTTTTTAGTTCATTTTTTCTCATTGATTTTCTAATCTACAGTTCCTAAACTTTGGCAGTTTTGAATAATTCGCTTTTGTTTAAATTTTTAGTAATTCTTGTAAATATTGAAAATCAAACATGCTCAAATCTTGTTGGCACTGATAGATATAAATCGAATTATGATTTCAATATTAATTTTGAACATATTTTTTCTTTGATTCAGGTCCGAGATAAGTCTCCAATTTATTATGTTACTTACTACAATTTCCAATGGCCTGAAACTGAGTTAAGTGATAATTCAGATTTAGAAGTTAAATAAATATCAATATGTATCTAATTTATAGCATGTACCAACAAAATTGATATGCAATAACACAATTTACAATAACGGTTATTACAGATAATGATTTATATGCAAAAGCTTTACAAATTTACAAAACAGTTTTGAATGTTTTATCTGGTCTGGAACTTCCTTGATATTTGATTGAGGGTTTACGATGAACGAATTAATTTTGAGTTGATGTAGATGCAATTCACCTAAAAGGGAGCTAAGTAGCTCTATATTCTTCGTTGGTCAAGTGTCGATTATATGTCGAGTTATCCATCGCTGAAGTTATATAACATCTTCGTAAAAATACTGATGTCCAACGTAAATCTGCTAAAGTTAAATAATTTGTTGTGTTCGAAATCTATAAACAATCCTGTTCAAATATCTGAAGTTCCCGATTAATAAGCGTTATATCAATTACAATTATAACTTCCAGGAGTTAAGTACACCAACTATAGCAAACCAATAATATAAACTGTTTTACGTGCGTCGTGTTGGTCATAATTATTAGCGTGAGGACAGTTTTTAGCCAGTTCAGCTTAGGCAACAATATGGACGACACGCTATTGTGTACATACACATGTATTGTCGATTCTTACTCTCGAGAATCTTCTGTAATTTTAGTGATTGTTTGTTTGTTTTGAAGTTAAGCACAAAGCTACACAATGGGCAATCTGTGCACTACATACCACTCCTATAGAAACCCGGTTTCTAGCGTTATAAGTCCGCAGACATCCCGCTGTGCCACTACAGTGCAGTTCTAGTGAATATGCAGGAATTTTGCAATACAGGTTTAATAGCATATGTTATGTAGATTTGTAAATACAAATTTAACTTAAACAAAGACCGATATTAAGATAGAGATGTCATAGTAAATAAATTAAGTTCTGAGAAGAAAAAAATAATGTCATTTACGAAGTTAATTTTTTTGTGGTTAACAATCATAGTAATATACACTAAGTATCGTATATGTATATATAACGTCTCAGTAGTTATTCGCATACATTTCATACTCATGACATTATTAATAAATTACCTAACAAACAACAAGGGTTAGTGAAACAAAGCTGAAGAAACTATAGCTAGCGAAACGATTAAAGTCCGCGGAAAAATAAAGCTCCCACCTACTTCATACTATATAGAATCATTAGTTGTTTTTTTTAATATCTGATATCACTAAAATAGCATGATTTAAGTTAAAACCTTTAATGAGCATTGAAGTTTTCAAATAAAAAAGAGAGCTTTATTTGTTACCAACTTATCACAAATATCTAAAAGGCTGATAAATCTATGGAAGGAGGATTAACAGTTTTGTCTTGTGATGCGACAGAAAATAAATTGTTTGTCTATCCTCTCTGCACAACATGTAAAATGTGTTTCGTCTGAACATAAGTAGACGTTTTATATATCTGGCTGTAAAATTAGCCATTCGCTTCATCGCTCGTGTTCAAAGCAAGTGTAAGTGTATGTGTCTCTGCATGTGGTCAGAAGGTAAGTAGTTAGATGGCGAAATGACCACATACAAAGATAGGGCTAATTGAACTATAGTTGTATTTTCTGAGCAATTAGACTGTCCTTCTGAAGTGGGTTGTGTGATATTCTAGGAAAATACGGGAGACATTGGATTTTAATGTCGTTCTATGTCAAATTAGAAATTTTATGTTTAACCTCACGATAAGATTAATTATTTCTTACAAAGATTAAAAGTTTTAAAATATTTCTGATATATTTTTCATTGTGTGGTTAATTATGAGGCTTCTAATAAGTCAAAACTGTTGTTTTTAACAAAGGTTTTTACAAGTCATATTAATTTTAATTATTAATGGTTTTTAATTTGAACATTTAACATGAATGAAAACCTATGAAGTTTAACTATTAATAAAGAGATTTATAACCTTGTATTTCTGTACAGGTTCTGCAAGGCTTCTTGTTATTCATTCTCCAGCTGAAACTGATGGCTTTAAACCGTTTATAACTTAAAAATTGAATTTTCCTTTACCCACATTGTTCAAGAACATTTGATTTCAAAATCTTTTATTTAATGTTTCGCACTTAGTTAAAGTTCTTGTACCCAAGATGTAGATTACCGTAAACGTGTTTTAATCTTTGTCTACATGTAGAATCAAATATCACGTGATCAGTTAAGTTAGTTTGTGATTTCTTGCTTGGGCTTATCCTATAGAACATGGTGCTTCAGTAGTTTTCTGAACAGTCTCTTAACATGAATATGATTAATAGTAACAAAAAATACATTATGTAAAGTATAAAGAATCCTTCATCATCACTAGAGACACCCGAAAGAGAATGACCTATGAAAGAGTGTGTCTAGCAGAAGAATAAGGATACCACATAGTAAATACGTTTAGTTTTACCGTACATACAACAAACGTACCAAATGTATGTAAGTGAAATAAATTTTAGTGAAAAAAAAATGTGTTGATTTCTCCAACCTAAAAGGAAGTTTGGCATCTGATATATGTTTAACATATTACATTTTTTTCCTTTACCTCGGCTAGATAAATGTCTGGGCCCGTTGGGTTACTACCTTAGGTCTTGTTACTAGCAAATCAATCTGGACAGTGAAAACAGATCTCAGACTTATTTCTGTATAGCAAAAGCACTGTATGTATTTCACACTGCAATATTAGGCCTGAGTAGTCACCTTTCACTTTTAGGAGGCTGATAAAGTTTACACTTTTAGAATTGTTAGTGGAAAAGATTGCCAGGCCATCCAGATTGCAGTTAGTGTTTTGGTATCAGATTTCAGAATTTTCTGTGAACCTGAGAGTGACATTTCAGCTTGTCAGACACAGTAGGCTTCAAATTCAAATTATGAAATATCTGTGTATTAATGTTAACAGAACTGGAATTTCTTGATCACATAGTGTGTTAGGATAAAGTATGCACTGATCCTGTGCATTCATTAACGATTTCCAAGTGACCATTCTATATGATAATGTAAATACTTCTTAGGACTGTGGTATTCGTCAAATACTATTTTCACTGCTTGCGAAATAAGAAAGAAACACATCATTTGAATGAAAGAAGAAAGATAAATTAGCTGATGAACTTTGAAATATCTTGAAATTATGAGTATACAGTTACAAGCATACGATGTAGTTGTACAATAATGACTAGGTCATCACCATGAAGGTGTTCATGGATTATCACATCAATTAATTATGTTATATCCTTTCTTTCAATGTTGAGGTCTTAAATATCAGGTTAAAACAGTTACAATAAGAGCATTTAAATAATCATTAGTACTTGTAGCAAAATAAAGCCAAACTATCATAAAGTTGTGAATCTGACTCTGATGCACATGACACCTAACACTTCTATGAACAGGTGAACTATGAGCCATAAAACCTAGTGATTAACCCGTGATGCAATTATAGGTCCCTAAATCTTTAAGGTAGAAGATACTTCAGACTGCAAGGAAAGAAGGCCACTTGCAAATGTCACACACCTTTATAAGCATCCAGAAATAGTTTTTTAATTACATTTGTATAAAGACTGTGAAACGTAATGTAAAAACCACACCACATAAAGTGTTTCGGGGAAATTCTGGCAGAGAAACATAAGTTCTTCTATGTAGAAAAGTTATATATTTAAAAGCGGCTGGTATGAGTAGAGAAAGCACTAGTAGAGGAGCGAACAACGTTTCGACCTTCTTCTGATGATGACCGAAGAAAGTCGAAACGTTGTTTGCTCCTCTGCTAGTGCTTTCTCTATCCATACCAGCCATTTTAATATATAATTTTATCTACAAGTGGGTTTTCTCGTCATCACGGATTATTGTAGAGAAATAGCATGGATATAGATGGCCCTTTACTTATAGCTTATAATGTTCATAAGGTGAAATGGAAGTTGCGACAGTCACGTGATTAGTCAAAGTGTTGATTTCGTCATCCTTACTGCTATGTCCTGAATCAACTAGCTGACCAGCAGTTAGAATAGTTGGTTAATTAATAAATCAATGGCTGAAGTAAGATGGTTTCCGAACAATGAAGTGGTATGTCATAGTAACAAATATCTCGTAATCGCTTTTTTTGATAACCACTCGATAATGGAGAAGTAAGAAGAATGTCTTATGTCAGCAGTTGAATTAACCTCGTGGTCCGAATACCGAAAGGAAGCTTTACTCTTTGCTTTCCAAGGTATCAAGCAATAATGTTTGATAACAATATGTTGGTGTGATATGTAAGAAGTTTCTGTGACGCTTGCAGTTCAGTCTACGTAATATTCTAGGATATCTAAGATTATCAGTTGAGAACTTAGAACATTTGGAGTTTTTGATGATACCTGGACACTCTTGATAAATTGGTAAGCAAAAAGAACTTTCCAGTGTTTGTTTTCTGAACACTTTAGTTAAGTTTCCTGATGACTGATGTTTACTATTTTCCTGTACAAACTTTGTAAGACTGTTCTAGACGTCTAGAATGTCTACATCATTCTGTGTAATGTGCAGTAGCAGAAATATATTTCATTACAGCATTATAAATTGGCATATACTATACGAATTTCAGAAAGATGTGTGTGCCATTTGGCAAGGTTTTCACAGATACGTTTCGTGTTTATAAGATTTAGTGCGTTTATCAGCCCTTAGGTGGAAGAACTATCGTATAATTTTATTGTTGAGCTATGATTTACAAAAATTTTTGTTTGCAACTGAGCACAAAGCTACATAACGGGCTACCTGTGCTCTGCCCACCACGGGTATCGAAATGCGGTTTCTAGCATTGTAAGTCCGAAAACGTATGCTGTGCCACTGTAGGCTTGCAAAAGTAACGTGGTAATATTTATAACTTTGCAAATGAATTGAGGCAAGAACAACCAATTATGTAAAATATTTGTCACACAGCTCGACGCACTGTGATTATGTGACTCAACAGATGACGCTCTAAAACAGTAAATGAACACTTAAACACATGGGGAGGGAAGAGATTGACCAACATGGGTATTATTTGCTCTGTTTGCTAGGGTGTTTGTGAGTAATAATGACAGCGTATGCAATCTGTATGCGATAGATATGTGTATAAAGTTGACATATACAGCTTTTATTTTATAAATATCTGTTTCTCTATATTTATTATGTGCATAAACGTAAAATATACAAGGCCACAAATTATTCAGACAAATCAAAGAGAGGATATTTAATAGCGAAACTTAGATCACAATAACAGAGAAACACGATGTTTATTTTTGCGTTGATGAAATATATTTTTGGTTTAATCGTGAAATGAAATACTTGTAACTACGTACTTGATTTCACTGAGGAAAAGACTAAAGTTTTCATTCAAATAGGGAATGACTTTACGTATTTATTCAGGTTATATTTAACTTGTTAAAGAACTCAGTTGATCTCATGACTTGCATTCGAAGTGATTAACTTAATTTATGTAACCGATGTAAGAGTCCTAGCAGAACCACGTGATTAGAGAGTTCGACTTCGTATCTCAGGGTCGAGGGTTCGAATCTCTGTCACACCAAACATACTCGCCATTTCAGCCTTAAGGGTGTTATAAGTTAAGGTCAATCCCATTATTCGTTGGTAAAAGAGTAATCTAAAAGTTGGCGGTAAGTGGTGATAACTAGCTGCCTTTCCTCTAGTCTTAAACTGTTAAATTAGGGACAGTTAGTGTAGGTAGCCCTCTTTTATATTTTCGCAAAATAAAAACAAAACAAAACCGATGTAAGAAAACAGTTATCAAGTTACATTATCTTTCTCTAAAGGAATAAAAACTTATGTAGCCACAGACCGTGGTAGAAAATAACGTGCATGAGTTTTACTTATTGACTACTTAGGCTGTCACAATATATGACTCGTTTGTGGGCTGGCTAAAGTAATGGTAATATATGCTAATGTGTCATAGAAGTTTTACTGATTGAACACTTTCAGGTAGTTCGGTCAGCTTGTTGTTACAGCACAGGCATAAGCACTTTCACAATTTCTTTTGAAACAAACGAGACATTTTAAGTAACAAAATAATCTATTGATCTTTCAGAAGTGTCCTCAACTACCATCTTCCACGCATCTGACAGAAATACTTGTTCAAGAGTGACACTGCCAACGTCAGGTCTAGGCCACCATGTTGACAGAGAAATTGACTTTGTGCTAGTGTAACTGACGTGCCAACGTATAAGCAACGAAATACTTTTTTTTTACCAGAAATAAAGAAAGATAAAATTCATAGAATAACATTTTTGATGCCAAAAGAAATTTTTGGTCTAAGCTCTTGATCCGTAGGTAGTTTGTGCAGACATTTTTAGAATTGTGAGAACAGCAGATCGAAAGAAACAATCAAAAACATATATTATGTAAGGAACAAGAAAAATAGTGAAATATACGTAAAACTATGGCATATCCCTGGGTGATTTGTAGTTTAAACATAAATAAACTGAGGAAATCAAGTAGAATTGGGCATTTTTGAATTGTTGTCAACATAACAACTATGCAATGGGCTACCTGAGTTTTGTATCTAACACGAAAACCATAATCCTGGACTTTAACGTTGCAAGTCCATATATATACTGTTTTACCAGGATACTTTACCTTGATGTAAAAATGAAGAATTTAAGGCTTTTAATAAGTAAAAAAACCTAAATTTCGTAAATACCCGAAAAGTAATTGAAAATTTACTAATTACAGAAAGACTGCCAATATAGTTTATCAATTAATATAACATTTAAATGTGTTATTCTCGGGTGAACTGATATTTTCACACATGTTAGACAGATCTGTTTAATAATTAAGTATCGAGTTGAAAATTTACATAACAATCTGTATGAGAAATAAACACACGCCTGACATGTTTGATGGAATGTGAGGCTAATATATAACAAAACATAGTATGCATATTTTTGTAGATAATCAGTGAAACAGTTGACAGCTTTGTTTCTTCTCAAAACAGACTTTCTCCTCCCAGTGACACAGGGGGGTGTATGCGGACTCGCACTGCCAGAAACCGGGTTTCGTTACCAGTGGCTGGCAGAACAGAGTAAATCCATTGTGTAGTTTTCTGCTTAATCCCAACAAACAAATTAAAACATATTTCTGTAAAAAGCACTTAGGTAGCCAGGTAGAACTCTAATAGTATAGAAGTTTCAATCTAATAAATAAGTTCTTGTTATTTTTGTGATAGTGTCGCCATGTGACTGGTCATTATATCACATCTTTCGTTGTATTGTTAACTATTAGTAAAATAATTTTCTAAAAAAATCATAATTCTAGTGTAAAACATGTTATTATTACTCCTTGAAGTTAACTTTCATACATACATTTGATATTCTTTTGAAAATCTTAAGTACAAGGTAAAACAGGAATTAAGTGATACTAAATAAACAATAAATATTACAGTTGGAAGTTCGTTGTTATAATACTAAATAAACAATAAATATTACAGTTGGAAGTTCGTTGTTATAATACTAAATAAACAATAAATATTACAGTTGGAAGTTCGTTGTTATAATACTAAATAAACAATAAATATTACAGTTGGAAGTTCGTTATTATAATACTAAATAAACAATAAATATTACAGTTGGAAGTTCGTTGTTATAATGCTAAATAAACAATAAATATTACAGTTGGAAGTTCGTTGTTATAATACTAAATAAACAATAAATATTACAGTTGGAAGTTCGTTGTTATAATACTAAATAAACAATAAATATTACAGTTAGAAGTTCGTTGTTATAATACTAAATAAACAATAAATATTACAGTTGGAAGCTTATTGTATTTGGAATTTTGTTATAAATTCAAACTTCCTACGTCTGTTGAAACACTGCATTAAATAAAAAAGCAAACAAGTAAAGGAAAATTTTACAAAACAGGAAATAAATTTAGGATAGGCTAATATCAATATTCCAAAAATAATGCAAATAAAATAGTAGAGATGGCATATGCCTCATCCTTAAATAGTAACCTAGGCAAAAACTTAAATATATACATATATATACATAACTATGCAATCAAAACCGAATTTAAACTATTGTATTTTTGTTTGATAATATTCTACTGCGAGGTGAAAATAAATAAAAAATGTGTACCATAATTTTAAAAAGGCGGTACAATATAATATATTACAATACAGTAACCAGAATAATTTATAGAAAGTTTTCTCATGATCACGTGACATAATAATAACAAACAAAAGACGCAAGAAACGCTATCTACAATTTCAAATTTAACATAAATAACTGAAAACAATGAAACAGCCAACTTTAACACAGGTATGTACATAAATCAATGCTTTAAGAAAGAATAATGTGTAAGTGCATGTTTAGAAGACAAAAATACACTTTAATGACAATTAAGTATCTGTATATAAATATAGAACTTTTAACACAAACTATCATTTAGAAGTTAAACTGACAAACTACATAATCAATAACATATATTACAGCTAAAGAAAAAGAAACCTTTCACACTGACAAGTTCCGCCATGGCCAGGTGGTTAAGGCGTTAGATTCGTAATCGGAGATCGCGGGTTCGAATCCCCGTCACACCAAACATGCTTGCCCTTTCAGCTGTGGGGGCGTTATAATGTTTCGACCAATCCCACTATTCGTTAGAAAAAGAGTAGCCCAAGAGTTCGCGGTGTGTGGTGATGACTAGCTGCATTTCCTCTAGTGTTACAATGCTAAATTAGGGATGGCTAGCGCAGATAGCCCTCTTGTAGTTTTGCGTGAAATTCAAAACAAACCACACTGACAAACTTAGACAAATAAAAGTAATGCTAAATTCAGTAAGTCGTTTTTATTATAAATGAAGTCATGTTCTACACAAAGAAAAAATTAATAAATTATCACGTTAGTTCTAAACGAAAAGTGATCTTAAAATTGTAATGCATAAAACAAAGTACAGTATTGAACTTAAAATAAAATATACATTGAAGTAAATCGTGCTTAACAAAAATATATAAGAAAGGTGTGTAATTTCTTTTCTCTCTCTCATGTGGCCCGGCATGGCGTAGCGCATAAGGCGTGCGACTCGTAATCTGAGGGTCGCGGGTTCGCGCCCACGTCGCGCTAAACATGCTCGCCCTCCCAGCCGTGGGGGTATATAATGTGACGGTCAATCCCACTATTCGTTGGTAAAAGAGTAGCCCAAGAGTTGGCGGTGGGTGGTGATGACTAGCTGCCTTCCCTCTAGTCTTACACTGCTAAATTAGAGACGGCTAGCACAGATAGCCCTGGAGTAGTTTTGTGCGAAATTCCAAAACAAACTCTCTCATCTACACTGATATGGTTGTGCAAATAAGGGTAAATTATGTTTTTGTATAAATATTTTTTCATAATAAAAATTTAGGACCCTAGCTTATATATACATTCATGTATGCAAAAGTCAGAAAGAACCTTTATGTTAAAATACAAATATATATATATATATAAACAAAAAGATTCGATTCAATTTCTTACATAAAAGATATAACATTTATGAAACAAAGAACTACTAATCAAGAATACAATTCAGTGTATGATAAATTGCACAACAGAGAATGTTTACTCGCTGAAAGTTTGTAAGGTTTCAATTGCCATCATCTGAACACCACCAGGAGGATTTTCACAACTGCTGATGTTTTGTGGTTGACTGCTGCTGAGATCTTAAAATCTTCTAGGTTCCTCAGTGTAGTCTAACCTGATCAACAAGAGAAACGTTTTCTCTTCAAATAGTATTTTGGGGGCAGTTGCCTCGTTTATTCCTATTCTCGGTAGTAAAGGGCTCATACGTCTGTTCACTGATCAGGTATCTCTTGACAGTAATTTATCAACACAGAAATCTGCTTAAGCATTGAGCAGTTTGTATTTCCTATAATGACTCTATTGAGAGTTGAACCTGTTATCTGGATTTTTTTGCCTTGTCCACTTGAACTACTTTGTAGTTAGTTCGATGGGTCGATAACATTTAACCATTCACCCTCAAAGTGACCATCCCACACTGATCTTGAACTCCAAGCAACGTGATGACAATGGTGACAAAGCCCAATGAGCTAGCTCACTTGTCTGGAATGCCATGAAGGTTGTCACAACACTTGGACAACTGGAATTCTCTAAGCATCTGTTTCACCTTTGCCTTCCTCAGACTTGGTAAACCTTTTAGACGATTCAAATGATGAAAAGGGTTATTTTGTTTAGGAATAAAGTGATTCCATTAGAGACGATAACATATCTAGTGACTTCTCCATGTAGTAACAGTGCATCTAGACCTCAGTTTTTCCTTGGCATCAAAAAGTAATAATGTTTTGCAAATTTTTCAAATTCGATTTCTCTAGAATCACTGAGATTTCTTATATTGAGGGACGTCATAATGTTTTGCATCAACTGGTATTTCCACAGTCTAAAAAGGCGCTATACTGACTACCTCAAGACCAACTGAATAATAAACACTAGGAGTTCTACTGTATCTGACATTGTCGGCAAGCTGATGTTCAACATTAAGCTAGTTTCAAGAGCTCTAGGATCAACAGTTTTAACACTCCCTTCGTTAAACGAGAAGTCCTTTGTATCTTGGAAAAGTGTCAGGCTTCATAATTAAAAGAATTCATGATGAATCAAGGAAAGCTTGGAGTTGAAGACAAACAAGGTACCAGGACTAAAAGTAGGAGATTTCCCATTTAGTCGTGGAATAAAGATAAAACTTGGTCATACATATCAGCATCAAAATAGAAACATTTTTCTTCTATTATTAATAAAATTATAATAGTCATTGATTTCCAAAAATACCTTTCAAGTCAGTTACTATGATAGCCTCGTTCTCATAACTTGTTTATGTCGTTATAAAATCTTTCGCATTTTTGCCCTCATTGGTTTTATTATTGTGTTATTTCTGTAAATAAATTATTCATATTATAACGTACTCATGAGATGTGAAATTACTCATATACACTTATATATAGGCATATAAATAATCACATGGTTTACTAGTTTATAAAGATTGCCTGCAGCTAGTGCATGAATAACTTCAATGATGCTAAGAATCCCCTCCAAATCTGTGTTTGGTAGTGATGGTATTGTCAACCTGGGGCCACAAAACTTTACTCATTTATATTTAAGTCTTCACAAAACAAATAATCACTGATCAAATCTGGACTAACCAAGACTTTTTAACTAAACTTATTAACTAGAATTACATGCTCTTGTTTTGACTACTGTACAATACATACACAGAAGAAACAGGTGTCTGCTTGTAGAACCTGTATACTTTTCAGGTAAATAGATGTTTACTTACTGGGTGTAGGGCAGCCTGCTTTGTGCACTTCTAACCATTTAACGGGATTATAGGAGTGATTCTCTCAAAACATCAGATATGTTTTTTCTACAGAATATTATTCCTGAAGCTCAGAATAAAGGATCGTAATCCCTTTTCAGTTATTCAATTTTTAATCATATGAATCTCTTGACTGGTGATGACTGAGTAGTAATTGAAACATGTAATTCACATATTTTTTCACATATTATTACCTTATATCTCAGAAAGCGTAGTTCACAAAAACATTTCAACTGATTTTTTTAAATTATAGATACCTTTTTCAATTGTAAAAACTGTTGATGTTCCAGGAATTCTATCTGTTTACTCTCGTTCTCTTAGTTTTTGCCGAGTGAATAGTAACCGTATGGTAAGGGGGTTTGTTTGTTTTGGAATTTCGCACAAAGCTACTCGAGGGCTACCTGCGCTAGCCGTCCCTAATTTAGCAGTGTAAGACTAGAGGGAAGGCAGCTAGTCATCACCACCCACCGCCAACTCTTGGGCTACTCTTTTACCAACGAATAGTGGGATTTACCGTCATATTATAACGCCCTCACGTCTGGGAGGGCGAGCATGTTTGGCGCGACGCGGGGCGAACCCGCGACCCTCGGATTAGGAGTCGCACGCCTTACGCGCTTGGCCATGCTAGGCCTCGTATGGTAAGGGAGTACATGATATTTCGTGTTACCACTTGGGGCTTCAGAATTATGAATGTGATACCCTTTTAGTCAGCAATTTTCTACTACTGGAGATTTCTAGCTAGTGATAATTAAGCAGTTATCATCCAATATCCGACTCATATCTTATTTACCGAAATCCTGTTTTATAGTGCAGAAGGTAAGAAAGTCTAAACACTTTCAGTCTCATTAAAATGAATTTGCATGAAATTTGCCTATTTGACCAAATTCGTATAGAAAAAGAAGTATTGATCGTAATTCCAAATTTAATATGTACATCTAGACAATATGTAGCGAACATTTAGGAAAATGTACAAATCTGTTGCTCTAAAAAACAGCATTTATATTAAAAATATGTTTGTGTTTTAATTCTTTCCCTATAGAGTCGGTCAAAATGATTGACCTTGTAACCACAAAGTGACCATCAGAGTTTTCACTATATAATCTTTCATGCATTCTGAAGTCTTTTATACACAAAAATCAGATTTCTTAATTAAACATTTTACCAGATGTTTATTCATGAATATAAGGAATAAAAATGTGGACTGCTTAGAGCAAAAGTAATATTTATGATAAGATTAAAAATATTTCTTTTAATCGGAAAATTTATAAATTTTAATTGCACAACCTCCAAAACTTCCTAAATAAATATATCAATGGTTTTTAAATAAGACTTGGTATGTATTTTATCTGTTATTTTCTTTTTCTAATTCTATATGCAGTTGATCGATTTGATTGATTAAAATACGAAATAAATCTAAATTATCCTTTTTCTTTCTAAAATGACTCCAGACTGTAACAAAAATACTACACTTGTCTATCCTAAATAAGTTATAGTTAATAACAGTTTAGATATTTTATGCATAATTTTACTGTTTTTCTGCCCTTTAAGCTGTTTCTAACTGATAATCTCACCGTATAACTAGTAAATCCCTTGATAAACACATAGCTAACATCACCATATTGAATGATGTAATGCACAAGCTTCTTCTGAACATACCTCGTGACGAATAATTATTATTCATTATCTTACCTATTCTAACCTTAAGTAACCTAATAAGTTCATAATTTTTACATCTTAGTTACTTTTATAACAATAAATAAATAAAATATATTAGAAACAAAAATATAGTTCTTACCTTTGACCATTCTGTTTTGTGTGCTGTCAGTTGTCAATGAAATTTAAGATTACGTGTTTTTAATGATGGATTCTAGAACAGTAAGTAATTTTCTTTTTTTAAATACTGCACTTGAGAACGCAGAATAATAACACGTAAAAAGCTAACAATGTCCTGTAACTATTGTAATTCAAGTGACTTTCTAAGTATGGAATAAGAGCCCTAAAATAACTCTCTAAACTTGTAGACCTGAACACCACAAGACAAACTTTCAAATGGAAGAAGATACAGAAATATACATTACCCTTTATTGAAATCATGTAAATATAATACGTCATTCAACAGATTAATGTTTTGCCTTTCTATTACGTAGAATGAAACGTCAGAGAGAATTATGGGGAATTTGAAAAAGAGAGGATGTGGCAGGTAGCGTGGCAAGTAGATTTGATTTTCTAGATTATGACCCTGTAAATAAATAATATTCAAAGCTAGGAACATTAGATTTTGCCTTTGTACTATCTATATTATAACGAGCAATTTAAGTTAAATTTCGTACTTCGGACATGATTGATAAATAAATTAAAGAAGATCAAATGATACAGTTCACATAATTAGAGAGGTTGAGGACTTTATAGAATTTTTCCTTATAAAATTAAAAATTTAAAACAAATATAATATGACCTTTAGTTTTATTAGCTCCATTGTATTTTACAATATCATCCGATAGCTGTAAAAGGAAGGGTTATAAAGCCTATTAGCCCGACATGGCCAAGCATGTTAAGGCGTGCGACTCGTAATCTGAGGGTCGCGGGTTCTCATCCCCGTCGCGCCAAACATGCTCGCCCTTTCAGCCGTTGGGGGCGTTATAATATTACGGTCAATCCCACTATTCGTTGGTAAAAGAGTAGCCCAATAGTTGGCGGTGGGTGGTGATGGTCCTTCCCTCTAGTCTTACTCTACTGAATTAGGGACGGCTAGCACAGATAGCCCTCGAGTAGCTTTGTGCGAAATTCAAGAATCAAAAACAAAACAAACAAAGCCTATTAAGTCAATTATTTCTCCAACGACTATTCTAACTCTTATAATAAAGTGGAAATCACAAAATATAATGCATAAACTTTAGTATAAAATACTTGATAAATTGGAAAATAAGACGTAACACTTCGTTACAAACATTTCATAGTTCGGTTTAAGTAATAACTTGATCTAATGTGTTATTGAATTTCTTAACTGCTCTATTTACAATAGTTGAGTTAAACTTCTTTTCAGCTGGTACATGCTTCATTCGTAACAACTCAGTTTTTAATTCCTCTTGTTCTATACATGTCTTCAGAATTCTATCAGGATGAATATAAAACTTCAGACAGTTTATGTGTTTTCGTATGACATGATTCCTATAGTGTGATGTAATAAGAACAGATAAAGGTTTTAAATAAATAGATATCTTCAGATTTATCATCAAGCCTATGCACCAAAGGCTTGTCTGTAACATATGGACACAGCTTACTGACCTAATCTACAAATGTTCGTGTACCTCATGTTTCTGTATCTCATATGTCAATGAAGCAGCTTGCTGAAGTGTCAAATACAGACTAGTGAAGCCAGAACCAAGTTGTTTCCATGCTGCTGGTGTGTACCAAATTAAGATCCAATCACCACAATGAAATATCCAGTCTTTTACTTTCGAGTTATAATACTTCTTCTGTGTTCTAACAGCAATCCTTAGCTGTTGTTTAGCAAACTCTTCATCGATCATCATAGATAGACCTTAACCATTCACATATTACTGTGAAAATTGATGGACGTCTTTTCAAGTTAATCAAACAAGAGCATGTTTGTGTAACAGTTCATAGGCTTTTGTTCAGTTGCTCTAAAGCTCATGATTAAAAACAGTGAGTGTTTATCCAAGTTCATTCTATTGGAGTTAACACTCCTACGAAAAGACGTTTCTAGTCCTGATTTCTCCAAGCCCGTTCCCCTGGCTGTGGTTTCGCTAGATAGTAGATAGGGACAGTGGGAATCTCGTTAATCCATTCATTAATGGATTTAAATGGCAATTTCATTTAAATACAAAATTGTTAGCCTAATATTAATAACCTTTTAAGTTGCTTTGGGGCCTATTAGGCCCCACTATTCGTAGGAGTGTTAATAAATTTTGTAAACATAACTCCCTTGGTAGTCTGTATTACCCACTCTTTCAAACCATTAAGGATAAGTACATGTTTTCACTTCATCTAACACTTTACACAACACATTAAATGTTGGCTGTTGATATTAGCTCTCTGTAGATTTCCACTATTGTTCTGCACCATGGTCTCCACTTTTCTGCCAATGCAATAGATATGGACTGTGTTAATATATTATATAATGCATAAACCTCATTCCACTTTATGTAATAGCTGATAATAATAATGAGTAAGTATCAAAGATCTTTCCAAGTTCCTGAGACTGGACAAACAATATTCAGGAAATCCTTTACAGAAGAGGCCCAACAATTTTAAAGTTTGCTCTGTCTTAATCAGTTCCTTCTCTAAGCAATGCATAATATACAGTATTCAGATCATCACTGAACATTTTGACTTAATGTAGCTAGAAAAATGTTAGAACAAGTGTGGATGGTATCTTGGTGCCACAGAGTTTTTGTATTGTGTGTGCAAAGTTTCAAGAATTTCTTGCTGCGGGGATCTAGGACCTCTAGTTGTACCACTGTCAGAGAACCATGATACTGTGGTTTATAATGGTTCTCAAGCATATTGTCCTGCACTTATAACCGGTGTTTCGCTTCACAAATAGATGTATATATAGTAAATCGCAAAATATTCACTTAATTATCATTCAGTTACAACAGGTAGTTGGTTAAAAGAGAATTGCAACCATTACTTTCCAAGCTTTTTATGTGCATTTAATTACTGATTTAATGCAATATGCGTTAAAGTACAATTTTTCAGGTCGATAAAAAATTGTTACTTGAATTATTGATTTGTGACACATTTGATAAAAAACTACAGTGATCACCTGAAATTACAGCGAGATACAAAACACTGCATGACCTGTGTGTTGTTTTAATGCTGATAAAATATATATTATATCTCTAGTACAGTCATAAACTAGAATATTAGTATTTATATACTTTCTTACAAAGAAAAATAAGCAGTTGCAATAAACTCTACATCACATCAGGTAATAAACGCAGTAAACCCATTCAGTTATTGATCAATAGATATCTTCGAGTTTTGGTTAATGAAATGTTCATAAGTTATGTGACTCAGATGAAGTCAGGATACTATTGTAACATTTCTCTATAATTGGCAGGTTCTTTAAAGCTATCTTGTTAAATAATTCAAACTCTAGCCCACATATAAATAACAAATAAGATTATTTATTTCTTAACATTTTTACAAGCTTGGTTACTATTATAATTTGTATACTACAGTTACAATCACGGTAACTGTACCGTGCCAATATTGCAATAAACTTACTTGTACAAACTCAATACATCATAGCTAATGCAGATTCAAAAACTTGAATACACTGAATGATTTAATCTGCAACCTAAAAGATAACTCGTTATCTCCTTTGTCTTTCATCGATATTTCTCTGTCACTGTATTGACATTTTACCATTGAATTTACTAGAAAATTTGATATCGA
Source organism: Tachypleus tridentatus (assembly GCF_004210375.1). Taxonomy (NCBI): domain Eukaryota; kingdom Metazoa; phylum Arthropoda; class Merostomata; order Xiphosura; family Limulidae; genus Tachypleus; species Tachypleus tridentatus. The sequence continues at coordinate 76,057,977 of NC_134835.1, read as the reverse complement.
ATAATTTAAAATTCGTCAGGTATTTTAAGCTTATCTTATCTTAATGTCATCATTCGGTCCCATCTTCCTCTAGCTAATAAACAAATCATGACATTAAAAAATATAGCTTATAAAAATATAATACAGTTGATTAAAGCCTACTGTTTATATTATAATGGGTTACTAGACGAATAGCAAGAAAAAAGTGATTTTCTTATAGTTTCAAATTAGTTTAGATTATAGGTTAGTATTAAGCTATCTATATATGATTTTTGCTAGTATATTTTTTGGCACAACTTTCAAACGTATATGATCAAAAAGAGGACTAAATTCTTCCTTCCAGTAATTCGGTTGTAATTCAGTAGACATATGGCACTAAAAACTTGGTTTCGATGCCAATGACGGGTACAACACAGATAGCCCACTGTGTAGTTTTGTGCTTAAGAACAAAGAATTAAAACCCCAAGCCTCTTCCTTTCATTGCAATAACTTATACTATTTCTCGATGTTTATTATTATTATGGCCAAAGTTACATTAATTTTAGAGTACACACATGTAAATCCAGTGACAGTAAAACATGTTGTTACATATATATCTTAAGACATTCAGTATACGCATAATATTTTCTTCCCTTACACATTTGGTGGTAAGTCTAAAAGCTTTTGCATGAATAATTACATTCTATCTTAAATATGTGTTTTATTAATTGTAACTAACAAATGGGAAAAAATAATATAACGTTATCGCTCTCCAGTTTATTACAGCAGAGTAGTGATAAGACCATCTGCCCTAATTTACTTTAATATGTTTGTATGGTTTATAAATATGAGAAAACTTACATAACAACTGTGAATTATATTATTGTATTAACTTTCTGGATGATATATCCCCAGACCCCCTATATTGAAATGCCATTAATAGCATTTTAATACTTTCAATCTCTCATTGCAAAATCTGCATGTATAGCCTTGTTCCCTCACTTTACAACTTTTTCCTAAACCACTAACTGTTATCGTTTTAAAATGCTTACTTTGAAGATCTGTATTAGGATAGAGTGATACTGAGCGGTTTTCAAAAGGTAACTTTGAATCTGTGTAATGCAGTAATCAAAGATGGCGATATTCACTAGTGGATTAAGAGGGAAGCGCTGTCGCTTCCTCTTTTATCATAATTTTGCGCCCCTTTTAACAATAAATGATTTCAATAAAATATTTTTTATTCTTTTCCTGGATACAGACAAATAATTTATAATATTATATTAATTTTTTTTTATTTATCATCTTGTTACATCTATATAAATGATGTATACTGAAATTATATGGCGACTGTCTAGGCGAACGCACCTTTCCTTTCCAGAATCCTAGGTCCGCTACTGGTGATACCGATTAATCTAAGTTTTCACATTCTCTCCATTGAAAGTAATATGAATAATTCAGTTCTTATATAACATTCAGATCTTTAAACTGGCTAGTAAATCGATCGTAATAAGACAGAGGTCACTAAATTACTAGTACCAGTTAGGCCTAGAACTTTATCGTTTGTAATTTATGTGTTCTATTTTTGATATGTTTACTAATAAGTGTTCAAGTTAACTCGTATGTTCTACCAGTCACAGAACTTGAGTGAGACGGTCAGTAGTGTAGGCCATACCTTGAATAATGTAGTTACCAGAATGTATTGGGTTTCAAATTACTTTACATTTGATTTGTAGTGCAGATATATTGCCATTAATCTTAAAGGTGCAAATATATTTCAACTTTCACTTGAAAGTATGTAACTTAAGTGGTATTTAAGAAAGAAAAAATAATGCAGTGCCAGTATTTTTATAGTAATCCGAAATCACGAGAACAAAGTATTTCTGTACCAAAATGTTCTGATTAACAGTTGTCTTAAATCTTAAAAAAAGTAACTGTTCTTGGAATTCCAAAGAAAAAATTATTTTGAGTGTTATATTCATAAATGGTTTTATGTTCAAGTTAAGCCTACTTTACTTGGGATGAGAGAGACAATGCAATTAATTTAAAATAGAGAAAAACAAATGTCTCACTTTTTTCACTAAATCATTAGATGTAATAGTAATATATGGTTTTGGCAGCTATGCATTAGTGGCACTGCTAACCTAAACAGAAAACAAGATGTTTGAAAGCATTGTATCAGACTTACTAAATAAGTTTCTTGGAGACTATGTTGAAAATTTAGATCGTTCAAAATTAAAACTAGCAATATGGGGAGGAAATATCATATTGAAGAACCTTGATATTAAGCAGAATGCACTGGAAGATTTAGATATTCCATTAAAAATTGCTTTTGGATATTTAAGTGAACTAATTTTGAAGATTCCATGGAAAAATATTTATTCATCTCCTGTCACTGCTGTAGTGGATGGGTTGTATGTTATTGTCACACCTAGTGCTGTTCAAAAATATGATGAAGAAAAAGAGAAAAAAATCTTTCAAGAGACAAAGAATAAAGTACTTCAGGAAGCTGAAAATACAAAAACCAAAGAAGCTAAAAAACTCAAACACAGGAATAAAAAACAAGATTCCTTCAAAGAGAAGATACTTACCCAGATAATTCGTAATTTGCAGGTAAAGGTTACGAATGTTCACATTCGATATGAAGATGATTTCATCAATGTAAATTCTCCATTTGCTGCTGGAATAACACTTCATAACTTATTGTTTGAAACTACAGATGAGAGCTGGAAACCATGCATAATCAAAGAAACTGTAAAAATGTTTAATAAACTTGTAAATATAGATAATTTAGGTATATACTGGAATAGTAGTACAAAACTCTTCAGCAAGATGGACTCTGATAATAGGAAAAGGGCAATGCTGCAAGCCATTGCTTCTGAAAACTATAAGCCAATAAATCATTCATTTTTGCTTAAGCCAGTGACTCTTATTGCAAGGATAGTCTTGAATCCCAAACCAGAAGCTGATAGATCCAGTTTTTGTGTTCCAAAGGTTTGGTTGAACATCATAGTTGATGATGTTTTTATGAGTATGAGCAGATCACAATATCAAGACATTGTAAATCTCTTGGAAGCATGGGATCGAATATCACTTGCTTCTATCTATAGAAAATACAGGCCAGATAAACCATACAAAGGAAATGCAAAACTGTGGTGGGAATTTGGGTATAAATGTGTTCTTGAAAATATTCAAAGAAAACGTAGAAACTGGTCATGGATACACATGCAGCAGCATCAAGAGACTTGCTGCAAGTATAAAGATCTGTACAAGGAAAAATTGTTATCTAAGAAACTTTCCCAAAATATTCAGCAACAAATTGATGACTGTGAAAATAAACTGGATGTTTTCAACATAACTCTCATGCGGAGGCAAGCAGAAATAGATGTTTCCCACAAACTAAAACGCAAAGCGTCAGGTAGACGGCTTAGCAGCTTATTTCATGATAGCCTAAAAACTAAGAAAATAAACAGTAATGTCAGAGGTGATATTGTTAAGAAATTTAATGAAGCCATGACAGAATCGGAGAAAGCAAAACTGTATAAAGCCATTGGTTATCAAGAAAATTCTCTCCCAATAGAATATCCAAAAGAATTCATTGCAAACAAAGTGATTTTTGAGTTAAGAAAATTTGTCATCTCAATTATAGATGATACAAAATTTAACAGAGAAATAATGATGGTTGATTCAAGGAAAATTTCAAGTTTGATTGAGCACAGACCAGCTGCAGAAGCAATCAAACTGAATATGCAAGTGCAAAATTTTACTGTGTATGGATCATTTTCATCAGATTTAAGAAGACCACAGGTGATCAAACTTGAAAATTTAAGTGCACCAAAAGAAAGTCCAGTACTTCAAATTTTGGTTGAAACAAATCCATTAGATCAGATGTGTGATCAAAAAATAAATGTACTAACAATGCCACTGGAAATTATTTTTGATGCTCTTACTGTTAACAATTTGATTGAAATGTTTACATTACCATGCACATTACAAATTTGTCAGTTGCAGGCTCATGTCAAAAAGAAACTGGAAGAATTCAAGTATCAAACATCACTTGACTTAAAAGATGTTTTTGAGCAACACAAAACTTTGGATCTCAATATTGACATCAAACCTTCATATATTGTTGTTCCAGAATATGGAGATTTAAAACAAAGCCAAAATGTACTGGTGATTAATCTTGGAAATTTTCAAATGCAGTCAGTTCAAAGAGAAACAAAAAGTTCACCATCAAGAATAAAGTTTGTTAAAAAAGAACAAGCAAAGAAGGAAGAAAGTGAAACAGTGATGACTGAAGCATATGACAAGTTTGATATTCATTTACAAAACCTTGTTTTATTGCTTACCAAAACTGGAAATGATTGGAGAAAACATACTGAAGAGGAAGTGTCAACGACTAATTTGTTGTATCCTGTCTCTTTGGATATCAGCCTCATGAAAGCCATTTTATCAGATGACAGTCAAATGCCGAAAATAAAAATTTATGGAGAATTGCCACTTTTGAATCTAGCTTTTTCTGACTCAAAACTGCAAAACTTGATGAATCTTATTCAAAGTATTCCATTTCCAGAAGGCCAACTGTATTACACCCCAAGAGAAAAGGAAACAGTAAGTTCTACTGTTACAACTGACATCAGGCAGGTTCAAATGAATGCTCTAAAACAAGTCATTCAGTTAGAAAAATTAAGTTATGATGCTGCCAGGGAAGATAAACAATGTGCATCTGGGACTAAAGAAGATGAAGCTAGTGAGCTTACAAAACTTCAGCTAAATTTGGAAATAAAGAAAATGGCAGTTAACCTCTTTCAACAAGTAGATGGAATAGAAAAGCAAATTATTGGATTTGAACTTCACAGACTTGGTACTTGTGTATGCATTCATGCATCTGGTATGAGTGCAAATATTTTTCTAGGTGGAATTTATCTGGAGCACAAGGAATATTTAACACCAGATAAACAGGTACTTTACCTGTTGAATACCCCTTTTAAACCCAATGTATCAGAAAACTTCTTTACATTACAGATTTTGCAGGCTGTTAAGAAAGGACCTAAGTTTGTTACACACTGTGAATCCACTTTTTGGAAGGTTTTTGTCAGGTTTACACAATTGGATATAATGTTGCACCAGGATGCCTTGTTATCATTAATTACATTTGCTTCTAACTTGACATCACATAAGGAGCAATCACAATTAACAGCAGTAAGTAGGACTGCTGTAAATGAGTTAAAACATCAGTTTGCTCAAATATCAAATGAAAAAAAGCGTTCTAAAAGAAAGTATAAGAATGATAATTTTATTGACACTGAAGTCAATGCTAAACTTTCTTCCCTTTGTATTTCACTTTGTACAAGTAATGTGAACATTATGAGCATGCAGATCAGAGAAATGGATGGTGAAGTGAAACTGTTGAAATCAAAGACAGTATTAGCTTGTTCTTTGAAAGAAATTTTAGTGATGAACTCTTTACCAAATATTTTATACTCAAAAATCCTGTCTACTGTTGGTAAAGAAGTGCTAAGAGTGGAAATTGTTTTCAATAAATCAAAAGAAAGGAAAGAAATATACTCAGACATAACATTTGTAGATGTGGAACTGAAAGTATTTCTTGGTGCAGTGAAAATAGTCTTTTTGTATTTTTATGCTTGGAAGATACTGAACTTCATCAGTGAATTTAAAACAGCAAAGAAGAAATTATCAGAAGCAAGCAAAGCAGCAGTGGAGATAGCTATACATGGAATGGAAGAAGCATATCAAAAAGCAACTAAAATATCTTTAGATATATTTCTAAAGGCTCCACTTATTGTAATTCCACAGAATGTTAGCTCTGATACAGCTGTAGTTGCAGATTTAGGGACACTGAAATTGCACAATCATTTTAAAGTGGTAAATGATCTTAGTAATTGTGACATTCCAATAGTATTTGACAACTTGTCTTTAGAATTCTTTGACTTAAAATTATCTTCTGCTGTTGTTCACATTCCATCTGCAAATATTCTGTCAGAGTCCATGTTACTAAAACCAATCAACATGAATTTGGAAATAATTCGTAACCTCTCTATAGGGTGTTGTAAGAACATTCCAGAAATAGTAGTTAGAGGTAAACTTGACAGTATGGAAATGACATTGAGCCAAGGAGACTTCACTGTTATTTTGAAGGTGTTACTTGAAAATTTTAGTGCTGTACATCAAAGCAACTCATCACCAGAATTTTTGGCAAGAGCTGCCACATCTGAAAAAGTAATTGTAAAAAACATTTTAAAGAAAGAGACAAAGGATACTAAATTTAATGAATTTGTTTTTAAAAGAGCAACATTTACTTTCCACTTGGATAGTTTTAAAGTTTCTCTTTTTCAGGGAAATTCCAACATGCCTTTAGATTCATCAGAAAGAAAAATGGAATGTGCACTGGCTGAGCTTGAATTTTTAACCATAGCTGTAAGGGGAGAAATTCTTAGTGATGGATTTCTTTGGGCTAATATAGTTCTTAACAACTGCATTTTGGATGACATACGGGCTGTTAGGAAGAAAGGAATCACCAGACTAATGGAATGCAGCAGTGTAGCTAATGATGATAATCAGAATATGATTTATATTACTTTCATTCAGTATTCAAGCCAGGAGAGATTTCTGGATGTCAAAATTTCAAGTTTTTATCTTGTTCTTAACTTATGGTATTTAATGACACTGAAAGAGTTTTTTGGTAAGGCTATGCCAGTTAAAAACATTTCACCACAGTCTACTAATGATTTGATCCCTGAGACAGTTTCAAACCATTCTGACACTAGTTCTAGAACATTTATAACCATAACCCTTGATATTAAACAGCCAGATTTAGTTCTAATAGAAGACATGGAAGATTATAATTCTAATGCTCTAATCTTGAACTTTCAAATGAATGCTAAAGTGTCAGTGTCACCAGATACTCGGTTAGTATCTGGACTGATTTCTAAATTTCAGCTTTTACAGCTTGTTTTAACTCTGAATTAAGGGAAGAGACAAGTTCAGAAATTCTGAGACCCTGTGATATTATTATTTGTTCTAGTTCACCCAAAATCAGAAGTCAGCATATAAATATTGAATTCACACAAACTTGCTTGAATATATCACCAAATACTATGCTTATAATGACAAAAATTTTATCTGGTTTGTCCCATCAGCAAAGCTTAAAAACGACTGAAGAAGAAAAGTGTTGTCAAAATCATTTTGACTTGTGGTTGCCAAAAAAACTTGAAGAATGCTCTTTTTGGTTTTTAGAAAGTGTAGCATTTGCAGAAGATGCTTTAATATCTGATGCTACATTGCCTACTGAAGAAAGTGTGCAAGCAGAAGCTGATTCAGAACTATTGATGTTGACTATGAAAACTATTATATTAACAATTGAAATAGGTAGAGGGAAACAGACAGTTCCTATGATTTTGATGGAAGCTGCTTTCCAGGCTAAGGTACAAAACTGGAGCTCAAGTCTTCATGTTGAGTCAGTTTTATTGATAGAAATTGCCAACTATAATGAGAAACTGGCTTTGTGGGAACCACTCCTTGAGCCAGTTGAACAGCCAAGTGGGAAGTCAAAACCATGGGAGCTGGTTGTGGAAGTGACCAAGAACCCTGAATTACCAGAAGTGCCTGGTGAGAATGAAGAATCATATGAGGTTCCTTTTTCCCCCCCAGTTATGAATATTGTTATATTTTCTAGTGATATAATGGAGTTGACAGTCAGTAAGATTGCTCTAGAGGTTTTAAATAACCTTATCAATGCCTTTGGTGAGGTAGTTAAAAAGACTCACAAATTCGAAATCACACAACCAGAAGCATCATACGTTATACAAAACTACTTAGGTGTTCCAGTACGTGTAATACTGACCAATGATACATTACAAATTGTTGGACAAAATCAATTTAGTTTCAGAGAAGTATTGTTGGAGTCTGGTAAAACACTTTATTTAAAATGCTCTTCCACTAAAGAATCAGAAAGTTATATATCTGTTCTAAACAAGCAGAATGTAAAAGTAGAGGAAACACTTTGCTTGAAAATTGTGACTCATAAGATAAATTGTGTTCAAAGACTCAATATTTCTCAGGTTGGTAAGCAGTGCTATCAGCTACCTTTTGAAACCTACCCAGATGGTCTGTGGGCTTTTGTTGTGGATGTGTCTTTATTACATGGTGTAAAAACAGTTACTTTTCATGGCTGCATCACCTTATTTAATCATTTGTCAATGCCATTTGAATTATATTACAAGAAGCCAAGTGGAAATGAACTGCAAATCTGTGGACTTGTAGAACCTAATAAGATGTGGTTTGTTCCATTACATGGTATATACTCTCTTACTAGTGAACTTTTCTTTAAGCCTAACAAAGATTCAGTTACTATGTGTACAGAGCCATTTGTTTGGAAGGATCTAATAAATGAGCCAAATACATTCAAAACTCTTGAATGCACTGGTCATGGTGATGTCGAAAGCATTTTTTTTTTCAAAATATTTGGAGAGGTTGAAGAAATTCTTTATGAAGAATCTATGAAAAGGACTGGAATGAGCTCTTGTTACACATTACATTTACGACCAACTGCATCACTAAGAAACTTGCTTCCTCTAATTGTCACTTATACTAAACAAGGAATGAAAGAAGAATATATCTTGGATGAAGGCAGCACTCATGATCTTACATTTGCTTATCCTGGCAAGACTTATTTACAGATAAAATTGCCAAATTATCTGGATCAAATATGGGTATGCACTAAAGAATTGAATCCTATTGTAACTGAATTATCTGTTTGGACATTTTCATCAAAAGAACTGACTTTAGACCTAGGTATGCATACTAGAAAGTGTGATGGTTATTTAGATATGGAAATATACTGTCCCTTTTGGATGATAAACAAAACAAATCTTCTACTGGCATACAAAGGAGAGAAACATAACGATACTAGCCATCCTGGAAATTTAAATGTCCCTGTATTATTTTCATTTAGAACCAAAAACTTTTTTTCTAAAAGCAAGGTATCTTTAAAAGTGGAAGATTCAGAATGGTCAGATGAATTTTCATTGGATGCTGTTGGAAATTGTGGCTCAGTTGCTGCGAGAGTAAAAGGTGGTAAAATATACTGTGTTGGTGTACAAATTATGCTTAGCCAATCTAGCTTGACCAAAATTGTTGTGTTCACACCGTTTTATCTGTTAAATAATAAGAGCAAGTGTGATATTCAAATTAAAGAGGACCTAGAATCAGCACAGTGGCTTACTGTCCCTTCTGGTGAGTGTGTTCCATTTTGGCCTGATCAAACCAAGAAATCAGGAATGGTAGTAAGATATTATGGTTTTAAAGACCAGAGTGCACCTTTTTCATTCAAAGAACCACATTCACATCTCTTAAGATTGGCTGGCATTAAAGGAGCAATTTATGTTGATTGCCAATATAGAGAATCTTCATCTGTATTAAACTTCTGTGATTACTATGAAGGGTCAGCTCCAGTTCGACTTGTTAATCACACAGACAGTTTTACTGTGAATTATTCTCAGTGTGGTAAAAAGGATAAACAACAGCTAGAACCACAACACTGTATTCTCTACACATGGGAAGATCCAATGGGTGAAAAAAAATTGATCTGGTTGTGTGGACAGAAACTTTATGAAAACAATCTGATCCAAGATGGTATTGGTGAGTTTTTTGCTGACAAAGATACAAAAATGTACTGGGTGTCTTTTTTGGATGGATTTCAACGAACTTTATTCTTTACAGAAGATGTTGCATTAGTAACTGCTGCTCAAGTAGCTGGTGAGCTAGAGCAATACGAGCAAGAAGTAACTGTTTCTCTTTTAGGTGTTGGAATTTCTTTTGTAGACAGTGAGAATAGATCTGAGATTATGTATGTTAGCTTTGCTAATTCAGGAGTGTTGTGGGAAAAGTGCAAGCTTAAAAGCTTAAGTTTCAAACCTGTAAATGTACAAGAAAATATATTATTAGAAACTGGATACCAGCAATACTTGAATGAAACTAAATTAGGAAAACTGACAAATTCCAAGAAATATCTCAATGAAAAAATTGAAATTGACTTCAGTGAGATGCTAATGTATAAGCCTAATAAAAGGCACATTCGAAGGACCTTTCAAGTAGGTGTTTGGGTTCAGTACGGCTCATCTGTTCATCATATACAGTTGCATGTGAAAATAAACAAATTACAAATTGATAATCAGGTAACAGATTGTGTCTTTCCTGTGGTTTTTGCTCCAGTACCACCTCCAAAGTCTGTTACTTTTGACAGTACTCCTAAACCTTTCACTGAGGTCAGCATCATGATGAGGAAAGCAGAACACAGTTTACTTAATCAATTCAAGTACTTTAAAGTATTGATACAGGAGTTTCATGTGAAAGTAGATCAGAGCTTTATAAATTCCCTGGTTGCTTTCTTTTCTTCAAAAGAAATGGGTAACAGAAATTATGCAGAGCTTTTGAAGAAAGACAAAGAAATACTGAAAAATAACATGAAGGCATTTGTTACAGCCTACTCTTTCCATGATCAGAAAAGTTTCTATGACATTCTTCATTTCTCACCGATTAAACTTCATTTAAGTTTCTCTATAACAGGAGGTACACATTACCTTAATCAACCAAATCCTATTAATTCTGAACTCTTCAATCTTTTCTTGCAAAGTGTTGGAATCACAGTAACTGAAATACAAGATGTGGTATTTAAACTAAACTACTTTGAGAAGCAGAATGTTTTCCTTTCTCATAGACAGATTTTATTAGATGCAATCATACACTACAAAAGACAAGCTCTTAAGCAACTTTACATGTTAGTACTTGGCCTTGATGTTATTGGTAATCCTGTTGGGCTCTTGCTTGGAATGAGTGAAGGAGTTGGTGATTTATTTTATGAACCATTTCAAGGAGCAGTGCAGGGTCCTGAAGAGTTTGTAGAAGGACTAGCTATTGGTGTTAAAAGCTTATTAAGACATACTGTTGGTGGAGCAGCTGGTGCTGTTTCTCGTATCACTGGCACTCTAGGTAAAGGTGTGGCAGCTCTCACAATGGACCCAGAGTACCAGAAGAAAAGACGACAGCAGAGGAACAGACAGCCTGAAGCTGTGAGACAAGGTTTAGCTCAGAGTGGAAAAGGCTTTGTCATGGGAGTCTTTGAAGGAGTCACTGGTGTTGTAATGAAACCAATAGAGGGAGCCAAAGAAGAGGGTGTTGGAGGCTTTTTTAAGGGTGTTGGGAAAGGTTTAATTGGTATTGTTGCACGCCCAACATCTGGTGTTGTTGATTTAGCTAGTTCAGGCTTGGAGGCTGTAGTGAAAGTAACTGATCTTTCTGATGAAATTAAACGAGTTAGGTATCCTCGCTACATTCATCCAGATAGAGTTATTAAACCATACAATGTCTTTGAAGCTGAAGGAAATGAAATTTTACAGGAAATTAGAAAAGGATGTTCTGCTACAGCAGATGAATACATGGCCCACTTTCCAGTTAGCAGTGATGGTACAAACTATTTACTACTAACAAATAGACGAGTAATGTTTTTACACCATGAGGATATTTTTGGTCAGTGGAATATGGATTGGCAGATTACCTGGAATGATCTCGTGGAAACTCCACACGTAACAGTGAAGGGAATCAAGTTTATGTTGAAGCAGCCTGTGAAGAGACTAGGAGGTCTGTGTGGAAGTGGACAGACAGAGAAGTTTCTTCACATCTATGATCCTAAACTATGTACTTGTATTGTGAGAAAAATTAAGGAAGCCATGAATCAATGTGTGTAATTTCTAGAAACTTAACTATATATATATATATATATATATATATCTTAGAATGTAAAATCCTATGATTCCTGCAGTATTGGCTATACAGTGTTCTCAAAAAAGATAAATTCAGCAATATCAACTGGTAATATTGAAAATTGTTTGGTTAGAACCAAGCTTTTCATTGTTATGTGGAAATTAATTAAATCTTGTAGCTTTTGCTGTAATCTGAAATTAACCACAGAAAACTGTGTTTTGAGAAACTTCCATGATATTTCACCATCAAATATGATGTGTAGTCTTTCTGAAATACATATACTAATTCGTACTAAAGTGCATATTGAGTGATTAAATGTAATGTGAAGGGATACTTTGGTTTCTTCAGATATTTTGTTCAGTGTTTAAATATATAAGTTATTTAATTGAAAATCATTTTGGACATTGGATTTTATAAGGGAAAACTTATCAGTTATGATTGTTGCATATCTAGTCCTTAATGTCTCAGGTATTCTTTTGTTATTGTTTTTTATCCTTATTGTGATGGGAATGGAGACAGTCTTATTTTTTAACGGTGATAAATGTTTAAACGTTTTATTAATATGTTCACATTTGTTGATGGTCATTTATATTGTTTGCTGTATTATGTTTAACATGTGAGAAAGTCTACTAGGTGATGGCTGGTGCAATATTTATATATAAATATTTATTTCAAACATTTTTTTTTATATTATCATCCCATTTGTTTTGAAATATGGGAGTGAAAAATACCTCTTTCTTGCATATATGTAGTCTGATTTTTTATTTGTACAAAATGTGTTTTGAAATTATGCTGTAATATGGGTTGTGAGTACTATATATTTTATTTTTACTATATTATTTTACAATTGTATTAGGCTGATGTTTATACATGTGCAGATTTACTAAAAATGCATCATTAAAAAGTTATGTATGAACAAACATTTGAATACAATTTCCTTACATTTCTATTGTAGAATAATATGAAGAGAGTATAGTATCCATATTATTGTCATGTATATACGTATGTATATGACAAGTTCTCCTTTATAGGCCTGGCATGGCCAGGTGGTTAAGGCACTGGACTGGTGATCTGAGGATTGTAGGTTCGAATCCCCGTCACACCAAACATGTTCGCCCTTTCAGCCGTGGGAGCGTTATAATGTAATGGTCAATCCCACTATTTGTTGGTAAAAAAGTAGCCCAATAGTTGGCTACCTTCCCTCTAGTCTTACACCGCTAAATTAGGGATTACTAGCGCAGATAGCCCTCGTGTAGCTTTACGCGAATTTAAGAAAAACACAAAAAAAACACCTCTATTGTTAACAAAGTTTGTGTCAGTAGTAGTTACGTCCTTTGATAATATCTAAAGGATAATTATTGCTATTATTCACAATATAATATTTTGCTTTTTAGCAACGTATTTACCGTTTTTATTAATAGCTAATCGATACGTTTTCACTGAAATTTAAATGTGAAAATTGCTAAACCACAGACAACTGACAGCCGTGTCTGTTATAGGATATATCATATTAAGTTGTTTTACTGGCCTCTGGGTTTTTTGGTTTTCACAAATTATTATTGAAATTAACTTTGGAAAGCGTGACTGTTTTCCAGGAAATCTACATGTATACCATTCATTATATGAATCTCTTTATAAACGTTTTTTAACATGATAAGAAAACCGGGTTTTTTTAATCCGTTGAAGGTTTTCAACTTGACAGCAACCATGTCGCCATCAACTTCTGTATTCTATGTTTATATTTTAAGAACCTTCAATAAACCTGTATTACGCTAAATTGTACGAGTTGTAAGTAGGAAGCGTGCTTGTAATTTTTATATCCTGAAATGAAATAGATTTATCAGATAAGGGGTTTCACAGTTCTACATACACTTTTCGATAAATAGGTAAAAAGTGAGTAAAATTTAACAAATACGTACTTAAGATATTTACTTGTAACTATGTGATATGCTTATGCGTTGGTGTTTCTTCCACCCCATACTTTCAGCAAATTTTACTCCACACCCTAAGATTACAGTTAGAGACAACCTTGAGACAAATATTTAGTAAAACATTGAGGAGATTAAAGGAAAACATACTATCTTTATCAATCAAGTTGTGTTTTATCAAGAAAAATAAAACTCTTCGTAGTTTAACGAAAAAGTTGCTACTCTATGTCCTCAATCGTGGTCACCACTGTTTTTAGGTATACTGATAGGTAAGATAAGTAATAACTAGAGGAATAGTAGATAATGGATCATGGCATTAATATCAGGTTCTCGCCTCAGTAAGTTGAATGAAGGCGAATTAGTCCAATATGAAAATAGAAACTATTTGCGTACAAATAAAAGTGACCTCCTACGGCAGTAAGAGAACGTAAACTAATATTCAGGCAACATGTGTGGCCTTCAGATACTTTCGAGAATTACATACTTTGACAATCATGAACCAAAAATTATAAATTCCAACAAGCGTGAACTGTGTATTTGAAACGCATTTTAGACGCAAGAGACTTGTATGTGGGAAACAGGTTGTGCACTGTTAACTTTTAGATTTGATGAGTGCACAAAGATGCCGAAAAACCCCTGTAAATGAGGTTTTAGGTCAAATGAATTTGGCAGTAATGTGGTGACTGAAAAAGTAACTTCTACATACTTGTATAACAGGAATGAGTTTTTCAAAGTGTACTTGTCATTTGATAATCAAAAATATGTAGAACATAATCTCCAGGTGATCCTAAACCCCGTACACAAACAATGTTACTAAACACAAGAAGCACTAAGTCAAATTAGTTCTCCAATGACACTTTCCATGAGAAAACTCAATAGTATTATAAAAGTATATGACTAGCACAAGCAATAAGGTCGTTACATTGCACATCCTATTTTTCTATATATTGAGCTGTAAAGGTTTAATGTGCCAGAATGCATGTGTGTGAACATTTTTACAAATATTTTCTGAATTATATTGTTGAATTTTCCAAAGTGAAAAGAGAAATAACAGAAACAAATAACCCACTTTTCTTTATTTTTTCGTCATGCCAATTCGACAGTTGTTAACTTTAAATCTTAAAGCTGAGAATAAGAGAAAAAAAACGTAGATGGATTTTCGCTATAGTATTATGGATACATATTTTAACAACACGTAGGTTAAAAAGGTGTGCACAGTTAAGCATATTTAACAAAAAAAATCACAACATTTCAGAATGATAGTACAATATTATGCAAAATACGAAATAAAATGCCCTTCTATGTAAAAGTGTCCGATATTACAAACAAACTTTTCCTTTTATTTAAAACAAGTGAAAACAGTATATTATTAGAATATATTCTTTGAACCTTAGAAGTTTGAATATATTTGATTTCAAATATATGTAGCAGAATCAAATGAATTACCAGTATTCTCTTTATATAATAAAAATGACATTTTTGTTTCAAATACATTGTAACAGTGACAGTTAATCTCACTAGTAAATTAAGAGTATCAATTAAGGCAGCAGGTATTGTTGTAGCACTAAACATAACCAGTTGCTTATGGTCCTAAGAAACTTGTTTGTTTGTTGAATTTCTCGCGAAGTTACACCAGAAGAATAGAATTAGTTACCATCATCCAACTCCAACTCTTGGGCTATTCTTTTACCAATGAGAGTGAGATTGACCGTCACATGAAAATGCTTTAATTGGTGAAGGGGCGATCATTTTCAGTACCAGGATCGAACTCGCGATTCGAAGATTGCGAGTGAAATACCCCAGTCAATAGGCCATAACAGGTCTTCCCAAGCTATTCCGGGAGCTTCTGATTTACGGATATTTTATATTAACTACAACTGTGCCTGTTTCAGCCTTGTACTCATAAGAAGAAGAAAACAAACATAATTTTCAGTAGAAACCAGTGAGAGATGTAACAAATTGTAGCAGCTTAAAATATATCATTTTGTTAAAGTGAATTTGTGATCTGACTGAGTTGAAGGAAATATAAATACATGTACTTTTCAAAACATTAGCGTTTATGTTTCTTACATTGAATATTTGATATATGACTATTGTTATTTTAACTATGTTGGAGTACTTTGAATGCGTTATATTATTTTGTTTGTTTATTTGTTTTTTTTTTGCTCAAAGCTACTCAAGGGCTATCTACGCTAGCCGTTTCTAATTTAGCAGTGTAAGACTAGAGAGAAGGCAGCTAGTCATCACCACCAACCGCCAACTCTTGGGCTACTCTTTTACCAAGGAATAGTGGGATTGACCGTCACATTATAACGCCCCCACGGCTGAAAGGGCGAACATGTTTAGTGCGACCGGGATTCGAACCCGCGACCCTCAGATTACGAGTCGAACGCTTTAACCCACCTGGCCATGCCGGGCCTCCTAATGTTTGAGTTTTTGTTTCCATCCTTAATTGTCAATTTAAAATAGTAAAAAAATATGTACCTTCTGTCTTCAAAACATTCAAATACCTAACATGTTCACTCAGTTGAATCAAGTTTTCCACTCCAGAAAAATCAATTTAAATTTCTAATTGAAAGTCTCTCTTCATAGCATTAAACTTATGAAACCGCAAATCATTCTGTAAACTTTGAGTTTTAAGAGTATGTTTCACATTGACACTGAATCTTCCCAAGGTCAGTCTTTTGAAAGCTATATCTTGAACTTTATTTTCAAATACCTAAAACTTTTAATATAAATTCATAAGATAGTTTACAGTTTTTCTCATTTTTATTTGCTAATTTTTCGACACTTTAACTGAGAAAATAACGTCTATGCTACATCTAGTTACCAAAATCTCTATTCTCTCTACAATATTTCGAATCTTTACACGTGAGGTGAGAAAATTTTAGCTCTTTAGCAAATGAGGTATTCTTCAGAATACTTAACACTTCGTAAATCAGCTGCAGAACTTTAAAGCAATAAAGTATATTTGTTCGAGATCTGAAAGGTCCACTTAGTTTGAAAGAATACTGACTGTTCTTAACATCTCTATGGATCTGCTGCAGCGTGTTTCTTAAAAGGAAATAAACACTGCTGTACATGTTTGGAATATAACTAGAATCTATTAATTATTAAGATAACTTTTTTTTTCCTTAAGTTGTAAAACAGTTAAAAGAGAACAACAAAACAGCCTAAAATTTTTATATTAGAATAAAGTAAGAAGAAATATCTAATGAATCATCTCAATAATTCTTCGAAGATAGCTGACACTAAAAACATGTGATCCATTTTTTTAACAACTGTAGAGTTTGTACCCATTTGACATTCTATGGATGAAAATGATATTACGTAACTCATGAGTCAACATTGATAACGGTATATAGAGGACACGTACTTATCTACTTAACTATTTCACACTGATCTTAGCAGGGTAATATCTTGTGATAACCTAGTTAAATTACGGAGTATAAATAAATTACCTCAAGCGATGATGAAATAGTAAGGTATACGCAAAATATCCATTGAGTGAAAATAGTTTCTAGAAAACAGATGTCACTTCTGAGATTGATGCTTCTAGTGAAAACTATCCCAAAAACAGAAGATATTACTGATGATGATAACCTAAGCTGTAATGGTTCCAAAGAAAGCGATAGCTTTGAGAAAGATATTGATTTTAACAAATGGAACCCAAAAGCAACTACTATAGATAAATGGGAATCGTACACAAAACAGCTCCTGGTTTTACATACACTTACAAGTTTTAGGTTGTGGCATCAAAACCAGAAGAAAGATGGAAATATATAAGTACCTTAAAAAATCTAAAGTGAGGTATACTATTAACTGTTGTTAATTGCAAGAAAAAAATTGTGAAAAATAACTAGTAAGGTGAACACTATTAACACCTCAAACACGACCCGTTTCACAACTGCGTAGCATAAATCGAACCAAAAACAAGTAATTTAATTATACAATATGAATTTAATACGTTATAACATATTTAAGCTTAAATGAGGAAACGAAAATTTGCTATCTATTGATCAATTAATTGTACAATAACAAATTACTTAAATTGAATTACCATGTAATTCACAATTTATCTATTTCTAGTTAAGCACAAAGCTACATAAAGGGCTATCTGTACTCTGCCCACCACAGGTATCGAAACCCAGCTTATAGCATTGTAAGCTCACAGAAATTCTTAACTAATCTTAGTGTATCTCGTATGAAATATTACGTAAAGTGTATGTATATAGCATTTGGAAACTGTTATACCTTTCTTAACTGGAAATAAATTTTCTCAAAAATGTTCGTGTAGTTTCTCTCCAGCTAGTCGACATCCTTTTGAACAAGACATTAATTATCGTATCTTTACATTAGTCCTCGCCTAGCGTTAATACTGCGTATTGCAGTGGTCATTCCACAGAAGTCATTCTTTGTCAATGCTTCCGTTTTGTTGTTACCGTTGCGTTACACGCAATGATGATTGATGTAGGCATTCTAGGATTATGGGATTCCACACTAAGATTATGATGTGATTTTAACAGTGTGAAATACAAATAACCTGCAGTACTTTGTTCTAGCTTAACAGTATGCTAGAAAAACACTCTTTTGTGGAGTGTATAAGTATCTCACTCTTCCCTTAGCTCAAGCATCGGAAAAAATATTTTAAAGATGTTATTTTATTTCTTGTTTTGGATAAATATTCGAGACTTACTTTGATGTACATGTAAATCTTTTACGCCTTCCAGTTTATTTTCAGTATATATTTGAATGTTACATGTGTTTATCATCAGTAAAACACATGTAAAAAAGGCTCAAATATGCATGGACGCGAGTGTGAAATACTTAAAATTAAGATTGGTAAACTTTATATCGTGGAGACCATGACGTAGACGACAGTCTCATAAACCCATTAAACAGATAGCTTAGGATCTGTGTTTTCTCAATCTTGGCCCAGTATTACCGGGTGGTTAGGGTGCTCGACTTACAATCTGAGAATTTCAGGATGGAATTCCCATGACACCAAACATGCTCACCCTTTCAGCCGTGAGGGCGTTACAATGTAACGATCAATCCCACTATTCGTTGGTAAAATAGTTGGCGGTGGGTGGTGATGACTAGCTGCCTTCCCTCTAGTCTTACACTGCTAAATTAGGAACGGCTAGCGTAGATAGCCCTCGAGTAGCTTTGCGCGAAATTCAAAAATAAAGAAACAAAGATACCTTCCTTCTTGTCTTACACTATTAAAATAGGAATGGCTAGCGCAGGCAGCCCGTGTGTAGGTTTGCGCAAAATTTGAAGAGAAACAAATAAACTTATTGAAGTTTTAATCGTAAACATGCATATATAGATAAACATACGCTAGAGCATAACTTTTATTAATCGATCAATAATCTCACGTTGTGGATCCAGTCAAAAAACTGATAAATTAGAACACGTTACTTAATAATTAAAGTTATACTATTACGTATTCTTATCTAACAAAAATGTTGAGGTTTGTTACAAACACACTTTCTGTAGTAGGAATGTACTACATATTCCATATTCAGGATAATTGTGAAAATTAACTAGAATACGCAACTCAACAGGACTGCCAGTCGTATATTCTGATCCATTCTAAAGACAAAATCTTATCACTAGATAATTTGAGAAGTTGCATAAGACAACTGTGCCACATTTCATACAGGTGAAACGGTACATTTGGTTGAAACTCGTGTTTTCTAACATAAAATACTGTCCAGAAAGTAACTTTTCTAGATTCCGCTGTTGCTGAACACGATTCTTTGATGGAACGCGTCATAAAGTAGGACAATGCTAAATGTTTTTGATAATATGTTCGACCTTAGAAGACAAGTTTTTCTTGTTCTTATTTTTATGGAGGCTGGCATGTGGCCAAAAACTGTGACGTTTGAAACTGTGATTTAGTTTGAATCCTCTTTTTAATATTTGTTGGCTCCTATTGCGTTTGTAGTGTTTGCTATGTAATAATTATTTTTCCGATATACACTTACATTGGCAAGTCTTTCAAATTAACAACCAGCCTTTGTTGAAACATTCACCAATTGTTACATATTTTAAGTTAATAACGTATTTCTATGGTGTCTGTTGATGCCGATTTTTTACAAACTTACCAGATGCAGATGCTCTTTTCACATTTAGTTTATTATGGATTTCAGATCAGAGATGTGCAAAAACAACATTTCAGATATATCTTTTGAGTACCAAAAGTCACAGCCTAAAAGGTTTATTAGGCTTATTGCAAGTTTTACACTCCTCTGAGTTGGATTTCAAACGACAAAATTTGACAGAACGTTGAAAAACGGCTGCAGTCGTTAGTCCTATTGGTTTTTTAATACTTTGTCAGCTTTTGACACTTTCAATGAAGACCATAACTTCATTTTCTCGGTCTTGTCTTCGGGTTACGAGATAGAAGCTAGTATTTATATTTGTCACCAGATGGTCTTATGTGTTGTTCTCACAAGATTTATTTTTCATGTGGATTAAATTTTTGTTCCATTTAAAGCTCGCTAGTGCCGTATTTTCTGCTAAAATACATTGTTGTCAGTTGTAAATTAACATATATTCTAAACTATAAAGGATAATACTTACAAGTGAGTACAACATGTCTCCAATATATGCTCGTTGTTCGATGAGATCCTTAGAATACAGTATGTTTCAAGAAAGAATGATTTTCAAGACATATATTTCGGAGAGATAAACACTTGACACAGGACCATCTTGAGACCTCTTTATAAGAAAGCTGTATTATAGGAAACTAATTTGTGTCTTCACAGTACATAGAACAATGAGTATATGCTTAAATAGAATATTCACAATGATTATTTTTTTTAATTTCGCACAAAGCTACTCGAGGGCTATCTGTGCTAGCCGTCCCTAATTTAGCAGTGTAAGACGAGAGGGAAGGCAGCTAGTCATCACCATCCACCGCCAACTCTTGGGCTACTCTTTTACTAACGAATAGTGGGATTGACTGTCACATTATAACGCCCCCACGGCTGGGAGGGCGAGCATGTTTGGTGCGACGCGGGCGCGAACCCGCGATCCTCGGATTACGAGTCGCACGCCTTACGCGCTAGGCCATGCCGTGCCTATTCACAATGAAAAACTCTCAACACGATCTATGCAATTTTCTGAACTCTTTTTTTTTTTTTAACAGTAAAATAAGCATACAGTGTTTCAAATTATAGGTTCAGAGCTCCCTACTGTATACATTAGGTATTTTCTTATATCTCTTACCATTGTGAAATGAAAAGAAAGGCATAACTGTTAAATATGATTGCTTTTTTAGTAAGGATGTCACACGTTTTGTACAAAATCTCATCTACATTGGTCGAAACATAGAGGAATGGCCGATCAGAAACCCTAATTCTGTAAATTATTTTGACATTTAACCATTGTAAAATCTCAAGAAAGTATAAATCTAATATCTCTCTGATGAAGTCCATGGAAGTCATCATAAGGTAGCTTTTTTTTGCAACGTATTTTCGAATTTGTCAAAATATAAAGAAATAGTGGGCCAAATAACCTAATTTTGTAACTTGTGTTCCTTTGATTCTTATAAAATAAAATTAACGTTACGAATGCTAAATCTGTCTATTTTAGATTGTGTTAGTTGCCGCAATTTATCTTGAAGTCAAGTGTAATTTTTATTGATGGAAATATAAGTTAAAATATTTGTTATTCCAGTGTCTAATCTTTGGCCTCATTATATTAGAATACGAGTCTAAATAAAAAACAAAAATGAGTGGATGTATAACCTGCCAACTTTTGAAAATATTGGTCCTGAGATGAAGGTGTTAGAAACAAAAAGTAATATATAGGGAGATACAATGTGTTCCTTTCCATTGTAAATGTTAGAAATATGAAGTAATATATAGGGAGATACAATGTGTCCCTTTCCATTGTAAGTGTTAGAAAGAAGAAGTAATACATAGGGATATACAATGTGTCCCTTTCCATAGTAAAGGCATAATCAGGGACGTATGGTTGTCTTACTTCTAGTAATGACAGCCTCTGATGTCATACAGTTGTCTAAATCATACGCAGAGTGAGTATACTGCTACTACTCGTATATTGGTTACACTGATAAAGCATAAAGATATTATTATCTACATAAACTTGTCGTCTTCTATACCAGATTTATTATATTTTATTCAAAGTCCTCATATTCAATTATACTATAAACTATACACCTTAATAATCCTCTCTCTCTTCATATAAATTAATGAAGTTTAGAACTATAATATTCACGAAAGTTTTCACCCTAAACTGAGATGTTTCAAATTGTATTCTCCTTAATTCTATGTATTGGTTAATGTAGATTCTAGATCAATACCAGCAATATCATTTATGTGTAATTTACAATAAATAAGATACATTGTGTGTGTGTATATTAGGTTCCATCACCCTAAGTTAGCTGGCTCGATTATCGCCGTTTCTTTATGGTAGCTGACAACGGTTTGGCTGTGTATATGGACTATTTTGTATTAGAATTTTTCCTCGAAAAGTAGATAAAAAAGGCCCTGAAATAGAGGACATTTTTTACCGGTGTCTGTCTTTCACCACCCACGGTTATCTGCTATGATTATCGTATTGTTTTATACGGTAACTGATGTTCAACGGCGTACGTGGGCTGTGTTGCCTGAGAAGGGAAAAAAAACTTTTAGTTTCATATATTTAACCAGTTAAATGAGCCAATTATTATATTCCACAAAGAATATTTACATAGAAAATGTAAAATATTTTCTCAACCCAAACGAGCCGTTTTTGCATATTTATTTCACTACAAGTGGGTTTTCTCGACATCAGTGATATTTAGAAATGTTGCTAAATTCAGCTTACAATGTTCTAATAAGAACATATTGTCACTAATTCTAAACTTCTTTCAAATTATTTATTATAATAACTACATATTCTTAATAAAAGTTAATTTCCAAGTATTAAAATTTCGTTTTTAAGATCTAGACATACTAATTTATTTTTAATTCAAGAATATATAATATTTTTTGTATGCAAAAGACCAATTAACCCTTGAATCTTAAAAACAGTTCCTGAAACAAAAATAATAAAATGGCATCTATAAACGATGCAATTGTACAATGTTCGTTTGACCATTGTGAAAAAACATACTGTTTATAATATTGAAGTCTTATCTATAAGACATGTAATTTATACAAATTAATCATCATATTATATGAACATTACGATAGTAATTAATACAGACTAATTGTCACGTTATGGTGAATAATACAGATTAATTATCACATTATATGAATATTTAGTTTTTTTATTTCGCGCAAAGCTACAAGAGGGCTATCTGCGCTAACCATCCCTAATTTAGCAGTGTTAGTGGGAAGGCAGCTAGTCATCACCACCCACCGCCAACTCTTGGGCTATTCTTTTACCAACGAATAGTGGGATTGACCGTCACATTATAACACCCTCACGGCTGTAAGGGCGATCATGTTTGGTGCGATCGGGATTCGAATCCGCAACCTTCAAATTACGAGTCGAACGCCTTAACCCACCTGGCCACGCCGGGCCTAATATAGTTTGTAAATCAAGCAAAGGGAACAAAAAGTATAATAATAAATAAGTGCATTTTATAAAAACAAGTAGGAATCGATATATACATAATCTAACTTCATATAGTAACATAGAAACTGAGCTACTTAAAATAAAATACGAAAAGGTTATCCCTACTTTGACAAATCACTGTAATTATGTTCGTCTAAGCAAATCACTGTAATGTGTTAGTCCGAGCCAATACTTTTTGTAAAATTAAACATTTTCACTTCAGCTAGCTATGTCACGTATATATCAATTCCTAATTGGCTTTATAACATTTTAAAAGGTTTATTATACTTGTTAAGATAATGATAATTACAGATTATTTACTACATTAGAAAAGGATTCAAAATTCTGGAACAAACTGGATTAAAACATTTTAAGCACATAATAAATTGTGCTTTGAAGCTTGTAGCTTTACGAAAGTTTTACTTATGAAAAACTTAATGTCACAATAAAAACATTAAACCTCTGTTAAGCGACTTTAATATTAACCCAAGAAATTTTTTTCGCACTATCTTACATCTTCAGACAGAAATTTCTATGAAGTATTTTAGTGAGTTTTCTGTAACATCTTGAGTAATTCATTATAGACATATTTTCTTGCTTCTATTCCCCATATGAAGTCCAGATGTGACCACTTAGCATATTCCACCATGTAACTCTTTATCATGTGTTTCAAACGTGGCTGTAACATAGCAATATCATCAGGATCAGCAAACCAGTCATCTTGACCCCAAAACAAAGCCACTGGTGTTGTTATGTTTTCTATGAAGTACTCTGGTGGGGTTGTCTAAAGTAAATAGATAAAAACATTACCAGCTTCTGATTGTATAGGTTATGGTGTTTAATACAAACTCTGACTATGGTTTTAAATAACAGACGTAAGTCATATATTTTTAACAATATAGTAACGATGATTTGAAACAAAGCAATACAGTAAAAACACATTAATTTGTTACCTGGTTGTATTTCTTCATATTCTTATTTTTCCCGTAATCATATTTTAAAAGTTTTTTTGAATTCACCAACTGGAAAGAAAAAAAATCAAATATTTAAGTTTCAAAGTTCTACAATTCTCACAGAGAACAACTTTTAAGCAGACAAGAACATACGAATTTCAATATTATAATCTAACGTTGTTCTTGTATGAAATTACCAAAATAATTAGTGCACTTAATAACATCACGTAAAAACTGGAGAATATAGAAGTTTATAAAATTACAATATTTGTTCAAGTTTTTAAATTTCGAGTTCATATAATATTACAGTTTTTTATTTTAACTACAAAACATCTTTTCGTGTTTTGCTTTTCACCAATTATCGTTGTAACTACAAAATAATACAGAATTTTAAGTTTCTTTACACATTATTGCCACTAAAACGTTTTACGTTTTTAATGTTCAAATTACGTTTTTTCAATAACATGACGCTGAACCAGAAGTTTTCAAAACGGATACATATTAAAGCAAATGAAGCAACTTATTTAACAAAAATTATCAGAATGACTTAGTCTCCTCCATGAAGTAGCGCGAACATCACTATTATCTAATGATTAAAATGCAAAATAGGTATAAAAACGTGAATTGTTCTGGCTTTTATCATTTTTCCACAATGTCTTCAGACTTAGGAAGCTTCGTATGAATCAATGTTAACAATCAAAGACTTAATTCTAGAAATTTTGAGCTTGATATATTGTCTAACAAATTTCAAGTTTTTTAAACACGTGAAACTGAAATTAACTGGAACTTAAACTGATGATACTCTCAACTAAGTTAAATACCAGGCGAAAATTTCAGGTACTGCACCAACAGCCACTGTCCTCTCATATAGAAGGTGGCTGCTTCATAAGAGGTGAAAGAGAATTTGCACTGTTCTTACCGGTAGTCTTCTAAATGTCTTTACTTTTCCCAGCTACATAACATGGTAGTTTGTTTATCAGCAGTATTATTCCTTTTGAATGTTGATGTCGCTCTTCTATGGATGTCTTTTTTTTCCCTTAATTGTGCAGAGAAGTATCAATATTCTGCCAATAAAGTTACGCCTAATTCTATACTAACGAGGTCGTCATTTTCCTTATTTAGCTTTGGTCTTGCATATACCGGCACGTGCATCCAAATGTTAGTTCTACCATACATCGTGAGCAACAAATATGTCCCGATTGAAAAAGACAATGGCTTGAGGATGAAATGCATGGTGTTCACTGCAAGGTCCTAGTGAATAATTTAATGTTCTTTGATGCTATTGAGGCCTGTGAGGTGTGATATGATATTGATTGGAGTGGCTTAAATACATCCCTCAACCAGTCCTAGACAGTTGTTTTAAATATTTTCCACCTTATCTTTTTCTATAACATTCGCACTGATTAACGGCAGTACATAATCCAGGACAGGGCGGACAAGTTATTAGAAGAACATAAGCAGATGACGTTTTTCAGCTCTGTTTCTTATTGCAGCTTTTAATGCACTGATGCCTTTAATGACGCTAGTTATTATGGTGTTAATGTGTCTGGTGTGGTTTAGCTGTCCAGGTACTTCGGTTTCTACCAGACGGATGACAATGCCCACAAAGAATAGTAATGGTTTGTCCTTGTCAGTATATTTGTTATTGAGTGTGCAGAATATAGATATGGCTTTGAAAGGATTGAATTTATCAGTCACTATTCTCTCGCCCTGTGTAAAGATATTTGCTTATTGTTTTCTATTTTAGCTTTGCTAGAACATTTGCTATTCATCAGGATGTCGTCAGTAAAGTTAAGCACATGATATCTGGTTAAACTGTTAAGGTGAGCTATATCAACGGTGTAGATGTTTAAAAGGATTGACAAGAATAGTGATTTTTGAGATAGACTATACTTGATAGTGATATAATCTAATTTCCAGTTTCCATGCTTCACATTGCATTTTATGGTAGTTTTATTTCAGTTACGACCCATCTTGCACATGTTACACTGATACTTATTCTAAATATTCCCATATATCAGCAGCGTTGATTTAGATTTCTCTTCCACCAAGCAACTTTCTAGTAACAGCTTTCTCTTGTCTTTGATGCTTTGTGGGACACTAATCTGATGGTCTATAAGATAAAAACGATCACTCAAGTGCTTAGGTAAATATTTTATAAAGGCATCAGTCAATATTTTGGGGATGCTACGTGTTGGTATAACATATTCATGCACTGACATTAACTTCAACATATTACATAAAACTCTTAGTGAGGCAGATGCATTAGCACATTGAACTAATAAATTACACATTGTACAAGATCTCAGTTTTCACTTTTTCAGAAAATAATAACAAGAACTATGTTAGATGTTCTCATTGTTACCTTAAAACTTTTCTTTAAACATAAAATATCAATTTTTACATAATTTTATAGAATAACAACTGGTTGGTTTGGCTTGTTTTGAATTTCGCCACACGAGGGCTATCTGCGCTAGTCATCCTTAATTTAGCGGTGTAAAACTAGAGAGAAGGCAGCTAATCATCACCACTCACTGCCAACTCTTGGGCTACTCCTTTACTAACAAATAATGGGATTGACCGTCACATAATAACGATCCCACGGCTAAAAGGGTGAGCATGTTTAGTGTGACAGGGATTCGAACCCGCGATCCTCGAATTACAAGTCGAGCACCTTAATCATCTGGCCATAGCTTGTCAAAAGCCCATATAAACTGCTTCAATTACTTTAGATCACCCTTTAACAAGACAAATTTTTTTTTTTTTATGTGTTAAACTGCGAATCACACTTTAAGATATTACCTGTTACGGCTGAACTAACATTGACGTAGTATAACTTTCACAAACTTAACTTTCTCTGACTAAACTTCACTGTACCGTCACATTATAACGCCCCCCAGCTTAAAGAGCGAGCATGTTTGGTGGGATGAGGATTCGAACCCGCGACCCTCATATTACGAGTCCAGTGCCTTAACCACCTGACCATGCCGAACCCGAATAACAACTGTAGCATCTTAACAGAAAATGAGCAAAGTTAATTTATTGTAGGTATTTTCTTACTACTTGTTTTGTAAATAATGAACTAAGAAATGTAAATGAGCTGTTTTCTAACCTGAGCAAAGTGAACCATGTTTTGAGTGGATGTTCCAGCAGGGGTATGGGAAAGATAAACTGGAAGGCGTGTCTAAAAAACAAAAATATAATACAATACATTTAACAAAATCTTCAATTTTGACACATTGTAAGTTATCATAGGTAAGTTATATGTGTTTTATCAAATTAGAAATATTCAGTTTCATTCAGGTTCCTTCTGTATGTACGACTGTTTCAGCAATAAATGATTGAAAAGTAATATTATAACAGTGTTTTCAAGCTTTACTTACAGAGTTCATCTGGTCTGGATCAACGCCAACAATCAAAAAGATTATTTCTTCACAAAACACTTTAATCTCTGTTGTGCATACCAAGTCACTTAACAGCTTGATTAGCCAGCTGTTTGGTAGAAACTCGTTAACTCCAAACAATTTGAAGAGTATCTGGAAGAAAAGTTGATTTCATGACACTAAGTAAAGTTTAAAATATATACATATTATAGTACCAATTTACCACAACATAAAGAAACCATAGTGGGTACGATGGGAACTCAAGAGATCACTATCATAATATAGTGCAGTTCTACGGATATCCTATTAAAACAAGTAGGGTTAACCTTGTGGTGGAGCTCTATCGTGCATTTCTACGGATATACTATTAAAACAAGTAGGGTTAACCTTGTGGTGAAGCTCTATCGTGCATTTCTACGGATATCCTATTAAAACAAGTAGGAGTAACCTTGTGGTGGAGCTCTATCGTGCAGTTCTACGGATATACTATTAAAACAAGTAGGGTTAACCTTGTGGTGAAGCTCTAGATTTTAGAGTTAGGTTTGAAACTGTGCAATATCGCAAAGTTTGTGGGTGCACTGTAAGTGTGAGTGTCTATCCCTTGGTGTAGAAGGTGTGTGATAGGAAACCGACAACTGGCCGACTTTCTTGTGATTGGTAGTTCAAAATTAGGAACGACAGTAAATTGCCTTTGTATTTTTTATCATAATAACAAAGATATAAATACAAATGCAAAGCAAGCACCTAATGCAATGCATTTTCCGTATAATTTCAAAGCCTTAGATAATTCATAAAAAATTGAAAGCTTTAAACTTTTAATTACAACAATATTTCTAAATGTTTTGGAAAGGGTTAAGAAATGGAATCTGAGTAAGAAATTCCAAGACATTATTTTCACCACTTTGAAACCAGACAAGGGTTATAAGTACTTTAACAAAGTAGTGGTTACTTACATAACCCCAGTGTCTTGATTATTTAGGATTTTCTAATATCCATGTTTATTTAGTTATATGTAGAGACACTTTACGGGTTGCTTTCACGTCCAATGTAAATAATGCATTTCACACAATAACATTTACACCTGGATATTTTATAGTTGGCACAATATAATATCCCATAAAATGTTCACCCACTATCTCCAAATCCATAATTGACGTTCATGTATTCAAGTAATTATAAAATTCCAAAATATAGGAGAACTTGCCCCCAATTCGCACGTGATCACACTGGATGCAGCAAATCTACTTTATTAAACACTTGCTGAAAAATTATTTTTTCTACTAATTTTCACAATTTAACTAAGTGATCGTTTGTCATCTTCTAATAGCACTTTTAGTAAAATTTTACTTTTAAAAGTGCTGGCTTTATACCACCAAACTATCTTATGTAAAGTATATTACACATGACAAAACTTTGTAATTGGTTCAGATTTGGAATTGTTATGCTTTTTAGAGTATGTAATCTATCGTTCTTCAAATTTCTTTAATCTACAATGTTTTTAGCATCTGAGTTCATTTTTGGAGCATAGTGATGAATTACGCCAATAAAACAACAAACTTAAGTATAAACAGGTGTATATTGTTATCATAGTATGGAAACTGTGATGGTTACTTTGTGGTTACAAACTTGGTTACATCGACCTATTCGGTAGCGCTAGAATTCATTCGCTTCATCCTTTTACCATATTGTATCGTTTCTATTTTATTCTTACATAACATTCCCTTGCTACCGTAAATATGTATTGAATTTTCATTGAACCTTTCCCTTCTGAGAACTTTACAGTTACTAAAGTTTAAAAAAAGGAGTGGGATGACATCTCGTCCCCCTTCAAACACTGCATAATTGTTTTATGCTTGAAAAATTCATCTTTTTGACTTATATATCACAGCTTTCTGATCAAAACAAACCATGTACTTTAACTGCTTGGTAGGTGGTAAACAATTTTGTAGTTAGTTTAATTTTACCTTAGTTTTAATCATAACGAGAGCGTGATCAGAATGCACCTTCAGATAAGTTTATTGTTTATTTATTATAGAAAGAATACTCACTTCGATATCCTTGGTGTATGGAGCTAAGTAACGAACTGGACTTTTTATGTATCCCACGGTCGCAACTGGAGCCAGGGCATAGAAAGTTTTCAACTGCAATTCACATAACAAAATATGGTTATTATGACTTTAAACTTTCGATTTTACAGATGAATTACTTTCTCGGAGTAAATTGTTTATTGTTTTACAATAAATTTACATTCAACTGTGTACTACGTTCACATGGTTGTTAGTCCGTAAATTTAACGCTGTCCGAGTGGTGGACATCAGGATGAACCATTAACTTCTTTAAGTTACTGTAAGTTCAACAACTTCAAATGAGAAAGGAGACACAGTATATTTCATTGTTTAAGTTTATGTCACACAAGGTATTTAAAACAACTTACAAATATCTAGTTCAATTATATTAGGTTGAGGAATAATTCGTGAGCGTTTTTAAATAATTTCATTCAAGCATTACATGCAAGACTATACAATACTTCAATGCATGAACACATTACACCCAAAACATTTATTATGATACTTTATTTCATGTAATACCTAGGTATATAGTATGCATTGTTTTAAACGAAATTGCCAGAAATTAAATGCGAAAAGCAGATGGTGTCGAAAATGCTCGATTTTGTCCACTTGACATTCCATTTAATGAGCTGAAAATGAAAGCAAAAATTAAGACATATGAAAATCAAACACACCATCTATTATAGCAAAAAATTATCTACCAAATGACATGAAATATTTTGCGAAAGCGTTTCATTTATGAATATATTTTTTTAACTTGAAAAAACGCTCAAGAATTATTCCTCAACCCAATATAATGCAAATAAAGTTTTCAGTAACATTACCCCATTAAATAACTTGTATGAATAGAAATAACAAAAGAAAGAAAAACTAGTTTCTGGTTAAACAAATTAATCTATAATTTCAGGGCAAAATTCAGTTTGTAAACGTATTCACTACATGTGAGCGCTAAAGTTTTCTTCAATGAAAACAATACCTGAATATGTAGGTGTATAATTTACGGATTGTGTTCTATGTAATGTCTCAAGTTCTTAAACCATAGATTTAGTTATTATTTTCATATGTAACCAGTTACCTTATCTTTCTTTTTCAGAAGGTCTACAGTCAATAAATAAAAACATCACGTGCGAGTAAATGTCCTCCTAAAATTATCTGAAACTGATGCCTCTTTAATTTCTGTGTAAAATACACTATTATTAGATATTATCTTTGTTGGCCAACTTTTCTTAATCACAAAAAGAAGTGATTAAGGTGTTAAAACGTACTGAGGAACTTACATTATATGTACACTACATGGTCAAAAGTACGCAGACACCCGACCATCACACCCATATGTTCTTGTTGAACATCTCATTCCAAAACCGTAGTCATTAATATTGATGTGGTCCTCCCCTTGCTGCTATAACAGCCTACATTCTACTGGAAAGGCTGTTTGCTAGATTTTGGAAAAAGGTTGCGAGGATTCGCTCCTATTCAGCCCTAAGAGTATTAGTGATGTCCGTCAATGGTGGCGGGCGAGAAAGCCTGATTCGCAGTCGGCGTTCTAATTCATCTTAAAGGTGTTCGATGGGGTTGAGGTTAGGGCTCTGTGCAGGCCAGTCAAGTTCTTCCACACCACCCTCAGCAAACCACGTCTTTATGGACCTCGTTTTGTGCACGGAGGCATTGTCAATATAAAACAAAAAACGTCCTTCCCCAAACTGTTGCCACAAAGTTAGAAACACACAATTCTCTAGGATGCCATTGTATACTGTAGCATTGAAAATTCCCTTCACTGGAACTAAAAAGCCTAGCCTAAACCATAAAAACAGCCCCATACCATTATTCCTCCTCATAAAGATTTTACAACTGCCAATATGCATTCAAGTAGGTAGCGTTCTTCTGGCATCCGTAAAACCCAGATTCGTCCATCAGACTGCCAAATAGTCAACACTCCAGAAAACGCGTTTCCACTACTCCATAGTCCAATGGTGGTGTGTTTTACACCACTCAAGCCAACGCTTGGCATTGAGCATTTAATATTAGGTTTGTGTGAGGCTTCTCGGCCATGAAAACACATTTCATGAAGCTCCCGGCGAACAGGTTTTGTGCTGACGTTGCTTTCAGAGGCAGTTTGGAGCTCGGTAGTGAGTATTGCAACTGTGGACAGACGATTTTCACGCGTTACGCGTTTCGTCACTCAGTGGTCCCGTTCTGTGATCTTGTGTGGCCTACCGCTTCGTGGCTGAGTTATTGTTGCTTCTAGACGTTTCCACTTCACAATAACAGCACTTACAGTTGACAGGGGCAGCTCTATCAAGGCAGAACTTTGACAAACTGACGTGTTGGAAAGGTGGCATCCTATGACAGTGCCACGTTGAAAGTCATTGAGTTTTTCAGTACAACCCATTCTACTGCTAATGTTTGTCTAAAAGATTGCCCGGCTGTATGCTTGATTTTATGTATCTGTTAGCAATGGGTGTAGCTGAAATAGCCAAACCCACTAATCAGAAGAGGTGGCCATGTAGTGTATTTTTGTTTCTCATGTAAAATGTGTACATCACACAGTTATTTCATTATGATTAAAAAGACATATCTTAGTAGGTTTTTTTTGCGGTATATGAAAGTTTCATACAAAACCTTTTCATTGTATTCGGGCTTTTCAGACAAAAGAGCAAATGCTGTAAGGGTTCCTTGTGAGTGTCCTATATAGTAAAGCTGACTTTCTCCAGTTTTGTTCAAAACAAAATCAATCATAGCTGGCAAATCATAAAGGGCCATTTCATCAAAACTAGAAAACCAAAATAACAATTTTAGCAAACTTTGTTCTGGATTAGTTATCAACTAAATACGGATACACGTAAAAATTCCAGCGTAACGAATGTACATTAGCCTAAACATTTTTAATTTTACTGTTTTATATACGTTTTTAATTAATATAATAAACAACCTACGCTTAGCGTTTTATAGACTTCTACTTCCATAAAACAAAGACACAATCAGAATGCAATACTTTAATTCGCTTTAACAGAATATTCACTTTTAATATTTCCTGAGGAAGAATAACAAAGGAAGGAAACAGCAGGTAACTGAATAAACAATTGTAAGCCTGATTTTAATCTATGTATGTAAATAACATTTTCAAAAGAATAAATGTTAAAGATATTTGTTCTATATTTTACTTCAATATGTATTTAAAACCAGCTGATATTCGTAATCTTTATTCCTTCAAATACTTACCTGAATTCCCAAAATTCATTGGAATCAGTGGAATACTTAACATGTTTACGTGAGTAAGTGTTTCCTCTAAAGTTTCCCAGCCATACATCAAAACCAGCATCAGCTAAGATATAACCTGTTAAAAGTTGACAGCAATTCAAATTTTAAAAGACGAATATTATTTTTTTATTATTTATAACTAAAACAAGTATTGCTATGCATACTTTACATAGTATTGCTATACATACTTTACATAGCATTGCTTTACATACTTTACATAGTATTGCTATGCATACTTTACATAGTATTGCTATGCATACTTTACATAGTATTGCTTTACATACTTTACATAGTATTGCTATGCATATTTTACATAGTATTGCTATGCATACTTTACATAGTATTGCTATGCATACTTTACATAGTATTGCTTTACATACTTTACATAGTATTGCTATGCATATTTTACATAGTATTGCTATGCATACTTTACATAGTATTGCTATGCATGCTTTACATAGTATTGTTTTACATATGCTTTACATAGTATTGCTATGCATACTTTACATAGTATTGCTATACATACTTTACATAGTATTGCTATGCATACTTTACATAGTATTGCTATACATACTTTACATAGTATTGCTATGCATACTTTACATAGTATTGCTTTACATACTTTACATAGTATTGCTATACATACTTTACATAGTATTGCTATGCATACTTTACATAGATACACGAATTATATTTACATGTATGATGTAAAGTTGTAAGAAATTGTTACTTTTCTTCCATTTCTTGAAAGTATTTTTTTTATTCTTAATCTTTGCAGATCCTGATAAGAAAAATTTCAGGACTTTCCAAGGCCAAACAATGCTTTCCAAAATTATAATTTACGTATTTTAACAGAAAGTAGACTTAACCAAAGTTAACAACAAGTAACTAATGTTTTATTGTATTCTGTAAGAACAAAACCGCAATAATAGATGTACAAAACTTTTAAATGTCGATAAAAACCATGCTAGACTGAACTTGCCCTTCTATGTAATACTATGATTAACACCTAAGGTTCCATAAATATATACATGTATGTACAAGATTAAATAAAAAAAATCCTTATGAAACAAGACGTTAAACTAAATTTTAAAAGGCTACGTATGACTAAACAAAGAACTAACAATTTACTAGCTACTTACAAACAAATATTGTATGTGTTTCACTTCGCTTTACAGGTTACTTCTTCAATACAAGTATTGTAGTGAACATGTAGTGAACGCCTTAACATGCTTGGCAATGCCGGGCCGGTGGTGAAGGCACTCCACTCGTAATCTGAGGGGCGTGTATTCGAATCTCCATCACACCAAATATGCTCGTCCTTTCAGCCATGAGGGTGTTATAATGTTACGGTCAATCCCACTATTCGTTACTAAAAGTGTAGTCCAAGAGTTGGCGGTGGGTGGTGATGACTAGCTGCCTTTTCTCTAGTCTTACACTGCTAAATTAGGAACGGCTAGGGTAGATAGCCCTCGTGTAGTTTTGTGCGAAATTCAAAACAAACCAAATTCTCATTACAACATAGGTGGGGATGTAACATTTATATATCATCTTAGCAAACGCAGCCTTATAGAAACTGTCGTCTGGAAGAATATTTTGTCTAAGCAATAAAAATAGTATATATTCCGAAAATTATAAATGAACAAAATTAGAATGAAATGAACAGTTTCCTCGATCACGCGTTGTGTGAAACCTGTACACATATCATAAGTTCATATTCATTACTGTGATATTACAAGAAGACAGAAACATATGCTATGTTTCAAATACCACTACATTACTACTGAAATCACTTATATCAGTGTGCACGTAAACATTTGAAAATGTTTCTCACACAATTTCATTTCATTGTTTTTAAAATTATTTTTGAAGTTCCAGTTGACAAAGAACTTTTCCAAAAATTGTAAGTTTTCTTATATGATAGCATACTTAAATTACATTTAAAGCAACAACTGTTTTCAACACTTTGATTTGTTGTCAAGTGTTCTATCACGTGTGGCATGTTAATCTCAAACAAAATTAGGAACCAGATTTTAAGAATTTTATTCATTTTAGAACCGAAAGAAATCTAATAAGTACACAAACAGCCAAAATAGGATTAACAAAATACCTCATAATACTGTATTTATAGTCATGATTGTCCATAAGAAGTAAACATTGCAAAATATTTAGTATTAAAGCTCAAAATATTTCTGACTAGATAGATCTGTATAAATAATGGATGATATAATCAGATATAAGCTGACGGACTGTATTTGACAGTAATGCTTTTGTTGTTACCTTTAGCACAAAGCAACGTAATGGGCTATTTATCTGTGCTGTGCCCACCACAGGTACTGAAACCTGTGTTTTAGCGTTATAAGCCTTCATACTTAACGCTGTTTTTTGTTTTAGTATTTTTTTTTAAATTCTCGCAAAGCTACGAGGGTTATCTGTGCTATCCATCCCTAATTTAGCAGTGTAAGACTAGAGGGAAGGCAGCTAGTCATCACCACCCACCGCCAACTCTTGGGCTACTCTTTTACCAACGAATAGTGGGATTGACCGTATATTATAGCGCCCCACGGCTAAAAGGACGAGAGTGTTTGGTGTGACGGGGATTCGAATCCTCGATCCTAGGATTACGAGTCGAGTGCCTTAACCACCGGGCCATACCGGACTCCACTTAACGCTGATCCACTCGCAGGGCAGCACAACTATATGTCTATTTAATACGGAGCAGATAGCTTGTTTACTGATTCTATTATCCTATTATTATTTGTACTTGCATGTATTTCTGTCTCCGTTTACTAATGCATTGTAGGCATAACTGATGACAAACGTAGGCTAGAAGTGCTGTTAATTATTTTTGGAGTGTTCGTGGAAAAGAAAGAAGTAAAAAACATAGTAAGTATCTTTTTTTTCACCCTATCAACAAGTTCATGATTTTAAATTTCCTCTAAACAAGGCTTGAGCTTATTTTACGTTAAAATAAGAATTTTTTCAGCAACAGTAACGTGACGGAAAATCATTGTTCATGACCTGTTGCTGATCAGTAAGCGTTTATTCTTCATCTTATAAACCACATATTCCAGGAATTTGTTTTCACTTAAACTAGGGGAAGGTAGGAAAAATGGATTAAAAGCTCAAGGATTTTTCCAAAACCTTCTAATAAAAACCATTGATTTTCGAAGATGTTCAGTTTGAAAATTATGTTAACAATATTTTATGACTTTCCAGGATTTTCATGACCTGTGTGAACTCTGAAATATGGACAAATGATTTTCGTTAGTCTCTAATCTTAACCAATACATTACCAAAAATCATTGTTAAATATTAACGATTAGTTCTCAGCTTGAGGTCTTTAGGATATGATATATTACCAAATATTCATTGTTAAATATTGATGATTAGCCCTAAATTTGAGGTCTTAAGGATATGATACATTACTAAAAATCAATGTTAAATATTAATGATTAACCCTAAGTTTGACGATATGATATATTACCAAAATTCATTGTGAAATATTAACGATTAGCCCTAAATTTGAGGTCTCAGAGATATGATATATTACTAAAAATCATTGTTAAATATTAACGATTGGCTCTAAGTTTGAGGTCTTTAGAATATTTCTCTTGTGATCAGTGTGGTTTCAAAAATCCGCCCAGGTTTCAAAGTCCGTGATAATTTCTTTATTTATCATAATGAATGATAACGTTGAAATGTTTGTTATTTAATTATTATAAAAAGTTTGTTTGTTGCACTCTGTTCTTTGTACTAGACTGTTCTCTTGATAAAACGTATTATCAAATATTACAAGTTCAATGATTGATTGAGGCGTACAGGTTTTTTCAGGTTTAGTACAATCATAGTAGTGACAGATGTTACTAAAGTATCGACTTTAAGTTGCATCAATAAACTGAAAATATATATATACAGAAGTACTTATCAAAATATTTATAAACACGTAGAAAATAGTTATTTGCATAAACATAGCAAAAACGAAGAGTAATATAATTTGCACTTAATCATCTGTAATGTTATGTCTTATACATAGGCCAGTAGTTAACTTTCCGATCATAAACATTCCCAAGTTACCGTTCGAAAGTACAAGAAAGACCTTTTTGAATAGATTATGTCAATTTAAGAACATGGATTTTGATATTTGTACCATAAGTGAGTCTTAAGATCAAACTCGTTAGAATATTTATACAACTGTACACCAGCTGTTTTAAGACAGTTCCTTACTATACAATAAACAGTGATGACAACTCAGCACATGGTAAAATAGTGATGATGCTTTTCAGATTACTAATAGTAAGATATGATAGATGAAAAGTGGCTCAGTAGAGGTAAACCTCTGAGGTCCTTTCTTTTCTCAAAGAGATTCTAAGATATTCCTGAAATAAAATGATATCAAATTCACTGCAAAAACAAGGATTGCATATTCCCCACTTCGACACTAAAGAGGTAGTAATAAACTGATATATTTTTCATGTATCTATTTACTCTGGTATTATTCGTTATTGTTAACACAGACTGCCTACTCTGACTCAGTCTTACAAGTTACATAATAGTATTATAATTAACCAAGACCACACAGAACAGTGAACTACCTAAACTTTCAGTAGCTGGGTTAACAATCCAATCAGTGGATGAACTCAGCAGTCCATGTTGCAGAAATACTACTTGTCTTGGAGAGTCTGAATCTTTAAAAGTTTTTATTCCATTAGGGATGCGCTGCACACCTAAGATGTAACCATCAGATGTTTGTACGTTGTATTCTTCTACTGGATATCCTTTGCTTCTTATTATTTGGGACTACATAGATATATAAAATAATGCAACAATGTTATTCCACTCGAGTTTGAAAGATATCATGTAAGATTTTACAAAAAGTTCAAATGATAAAAGTTTTGTTATATATTTAAACGTGTAAGGCTTACTAAACCCATATTAAAAATAACTTAATCTGAAAATTGAATTATTAAAACTAATTTATTACGTATGCTTTATAAATACAATACTACAAAGAAATTATTGCTTTTGAATTTTTGTGCAAAAGAAATTTCTTTTCATCTGCACGTAAGTTAAACATGAAGTTTATTTATGGAATTAGCGTAAAATTTATTTGAAAATGGCCACCACCTTTTTTGTTCATTCAAGAGGTGTTTACTTGCCATTTAATTGGCCCACCATGACGAGGTGGGTTAAGGCGTTCGACTCGTAATCTGAGGGTGGCGGGTTTGAATCCCCATCGCACCAAACATGCTCACCTTTTCAGTCGTGGGGGCGTTATAATGTGATGGTCAATCCCATTATTCGTTGGTAAAAGAGTGGCTCAAGAGTTGGTGGTGGGTGGTGATGACTAGCTGCCTTCCCTCTAGTCTTACACTGCTAAATTAAGCGCAGGTAGCCCTTAAGTAGCTTTGCGCGAAATTCAAACCAAACCATTTAATTTAATTTACTCTCCCCTTCCTTAGTGGCACAGTGGTATTTCTTTAGACTTATACCTCTACAAGTTTGTCGGTTTTCGATACTTGTGGTAAGCACAGCATTGATAACCCTTTATGTAGCTTTGTGCTTAATAACAAACAAACATATTTACTTTTTAACCAAACTTCAGTCAAAACCCCCTCCTTAGGTAATTTTTTTTAACTTTTATATTAGGTTTTGTTCTATTATTATTATTTTAAAATACAATCTTAGCTACTTTAACTTCAGTTTTTTCTTGTGAATTCTAATACTATATTACCTTCAGCGGCTCAACATAGGCTTAGAACGATATACAGCGAATTTGTATTGAAATCACATTTTTGTGTTCTAAGCACAACATACATGGTTCATTATGTAACTTATGCTTAAAAACAAAACATACAATATAAGTCACTAACTAATAATTTATAAATTATTGCATAAACGTTAAAATCTTCCGAGGCATCAGAAACTAATAAGCCTAAAACTTGAAATATAATTACGTAAACTGCAAATTTGTTTCCCATAATCTTCTTAATTCGTTGATCTTGGATTAAAACGCAGAATGTTGTAAAAGTAGTATTTCAGATCTCCGTTATATACCCCACGAGCTCCGGTAATCGTTGAAACGGTTTCATGAAATAAAGTTTTCATCTAGACGTGTTAATTTATCCTTTATAGCTGAATTTTTCATGCTTATCTATGTAGTCGCACTAGGAAACTGTGTGTGGTTAAACCAATAAATTAATGTATTTTTAATGATGAAACAACGAGGTTTTGTTGTGACCAGAGCAAATACAAAAGGATATTGTTATAATAAGTTTTAATGACTTTTTACTTGTAAAATGGATAGCTTACCACATTTCTGAACATATCAGGATCTACTTGTGATGCAAACTTCTTGGCAGAATGTAAACCAAAACTAGCATTCAACAAAGTTATCAGAAGTAGGAGGGAAAACATGTTGCTGCCTCTCTTGATTATCCTCACTGTCTCACTGCCGACTAATGAAACGAAAATGTATTATTGTTTACATGATTTCCTTGTAGTGACATCTAGTGTACTATATATGAGTCCAATATACTATTAGTTTAAAAATCTTTCTTTCTGCTTAAAGTTTGTCACTGCTGTTAATTTACTTCATTTACTTAGGTGTTAATTCAATAAAAAGGAATATGTTTATCAATGATAATGGTTTAGGGACAGGTGGCGTCACAAACGGCCCAAAATTATATGCGATATAATTACACTAAATATAAAAGGCTGGACTACATACGGATGGCGAACCCATTTTGGAATAAGTTTATTTATTTACTTTTAGTAGTTTGCGCACATCTTTGATTTAAAACAGATGTGAGTCTCAGTATCAAAAGAAATTCAAAAGTGTTAGTTTGGATTAATCAGAGAATCTGAAGAAAATAATTACATGTACATGTCGCTGTCGAAACAGAACAACCTTCGAAAAATTATGAAGGACACTAAAATGGGTTAGCATTTTTCGGTGCAGGAAAATTAAAAACACATTTACATCTTACGAAGATAGTAAATAAATAATTTTAAATGTTGTATTATGAAAATATTAAAACTGTATTACCTGGTTTATCATGAACAATATACCAAAATCAAAGCATCACATTTATTTTTACAATGTATTGTTTGTCGTGAGCCACTCGTCTTGTCTGCTGATGTTATTGTTCACTTGAGACAATAAAGTTTGCTCTTACTTTTCAGACGTTTAGAAAGTGTTCGATGAAACCATTTGTGACTTTTCTCCTAAGGAAGAATTCTTGACGACCACACAAAATACTGACAGTTCAATAATTACAGTATTCAGCGTATTTTCTTTTAATGAAGTATATATTTCTTTATTTATCTAAATACCAATATTTCTAGGTAAGCTGTATGAAAGTCCTTATCATACAGGTATGGGTACACCAGACAGTAATATAGAGATAAAATGATATTATTGTTTAAAAAAAAATTCTTTATAGTCGGAGAGATGGCGCCATGGAACTGGTTTGTTCGTTTTAGGACAAAGCCACATTGGGCTATCTGTTGTATCCACCGCGAGAAATAGGCCTAATTTTAGCCTTTTAAGTCTCCAGACTTACCGCTGTTTCACTGAAGGACGGTGTTAGTTTAAATAAGTTCAATAAACGTTTCCCAATTAACTTTATTTGATTCTATACATTCATCTATACTGATGACTTAACGTATATAAACCTATGAAAATGATTTAAACTGTCAGGTTTAGGGCATGGGCCGAATTCTCTACAGTAGGTGTCTGTGAGTTGTTGGCGATAAATTTAAACAATGAACAAACATCAAATACTCTACTTGTTTTAAAATAATACATAAAAACAAGTCAAACATATATACAAATCCTCATTAGACTTTTGGATATCAAAGTTGTATTCAAAGCTTTAAATAGGTGTTTCTTTTTCAACAAAGTCCACACAGACTAGTTCAATTATTTTAGAACACAACTGTCAAGATGGATTATTCCTATTGCTCTGTTATTACAACACAGTCTGTGATGATTTCATTTTAGAAATCGCTACTGTAGATTCTTTATGGTTAAACTCACAATCACATAGTTTAGATCTATGTCACTATCTCTCGAACTACACTTTGGGCACACTAGGAGATATTATGATGCAAAAATAATCAATTAAAACAACGAGAAAAACATAGAAGATTTTAATAACGTGACGTCATAATATAGTGACCGCCAATCCTTAAATAGTGAATTACACGATGTATGATTTGCAAACTGTAACCTAAACAAACCTGCGATAAACTATAGTCTCAAAATGTAACTAAATTTAACACATACGCTATTTAAACTATTTAAATTATAATAGTCGTATTAAACTTAAACAGCCATATATATCTTACTTAATTAACAAATTAATAATAATTAAACTTCACTGCCTTAGTCTAATTCACACATTAACAATTTCTGTTAATTTTATAGATGACATATATAGATATGTACAATTACTAGACAATTATTATGTCACATCCTAGCCGTCCTAATGAGCTCTGGTACCTGGCGAAAGGTCTCTATGACATTGGGTATTTCAGACAGAGTGTTATTGACACATCATTGCATATCCTTTTTTACTTTATTAAGTTTTTATTATTATTTGTTATTAGTTTTTCTTCCTTCGATACTGTTGTTTGACTAGTACGGGAACTATAACATTTAGCTCGCTAATTCGCCAGTTCTACTGAATAATAAGTAAAGTTAATTCAAGTAAAAGATAAATGAGTAAATAATAATAAAAGTAGTAATAAATAAATAACTTATATTAAAATATAAACAATATTGTGTAATTAAACCTAACACTATTTCTGGTCCTACGCTGGTACAGCGATAAGTCTCCGGATTTACAACGCTAAAATCAACCATTCGATTCCCCTTGGTGGACAACAGATAGTCCGATGTGGCTTTGATATGAGAAAAACATATACACACTATTTATGAATAGTAAATGGCTTAAGTAACGAATTATAATAATTACATTTCACTTACTTAATCTAGTTTACACCATAACAGTTGTTCATAG
The DNA here is from genome assembly GCF_004210375.1 of Tachypleus tridentatus. Taxonomy (NCBI): domain Eukaryota; kingdom Metazoa; phylum Arthropoda; class Merostomata; order Xiphosura; family Limulidae; genus Tachypleus; species Tachypleus tridentatus. Next base: position 76,016,045 of record NC_134835.1, on the reverse strand, counting down.
AGCTGATGATATAAATACCACACAAACAACTGTTATATCCGTAGTATCCTAGACCGGCATGATCAGGCTTAGTATCTTGGGAAAAGGCCTTAAGGGCATTGGCATAACAGATATAATGTAGTTGACATATTATGGCATATCCTTCTCTCCTTTCAGTCGTAAATTCATAGAATACAAACATAGAATGATATTGTCAAAATGTTTAAAAATCTTAGCATGATTCGGTTGTGATGACAATGTTTAAATAATGTTTTAAAGAAAAAACATGAAATTTTAAAGATCACAGTGCTTGAAGACTTGATGATTCCCTGTCGATACTCTCAAACCCCAGTGAAGAAACTATTGATAATTCGAGAACAAAATACTAAATATTATAGGATAGACACATCATTATAACACTGTTATGCAGTGTTGACCTCGAAAAAGCAGCTGTTGGAAAATTTGAGTTACAGAACTAATAACGAAACTTCCTCAACAAGAAACCGCGAATTACAAGTTTCTGTTTATGTTTGCCACAACCTTGAATATTTAGTTAAAACTCAGAACACTTCCTCGTTCAATTAAATTTAACTTTTCCTTGATTGTTCTTACCAAAATAAAATCAATATGGCATTTTTAGTACAATTTTAATGTACAAAGCTAATCAAAACATTTGAGATTTTGAACCGTACTGTATAATTTATATAAAACAACAACATTAGTATCAATATATTAATAAATCATAGAAATAAATAACGTTTAGTGTAAAACAAATTAACAATTACAATTTTTTAGAATGTGAACTTTTGTTGATGATACAGCTTGTTTGTCTTTCATATGTATTAAGTCTATAAATTCGGTTTGTAACTTGGTATGTATGTATTCCAGCTGCCTCTTTTCGTAGCCCCCAGTGACTCAGCGGTATGTCTTTGGACTTACAACGCTAAAAACCGGGTTCCGATACCCATGGTGGGCAGAGCACCGATAGCCCTTTGTGTAGCTTTGTGCTTAATTCAAAACAACTTTTTCTGTAGTTCTGGAACTATCGGATTCAAACTAGTTAGACAAACTTGGGGTAGCTGTTTCATAAAGAGAAAACCAGAAGATAAACCGAAAGTTTATAGGCAAATAAGCCAGTTGTTTAGACAAATTTTATATATAAATAACTGCTGAAGGACTATTCACCACTCGAATTGCACATTAAATCCTTCGAAATACTACACAGGTCCAAGAAGTTTAGGCAAACTACTGATCGTATAATTTGATTTACTGAAACAATTATAAAAAGTCTTAATAAAGAACATTGCATAGTAGCATGCTTCCTCGATGTCGAAGAAACATTTCACAGTATAGGAAGTAACAACGTTCGATTCCAAATGTTCTAAGTAGAAGTACTGAGTTGTATTATCCGATGAATTTTCCACGTTTTGGACAGTACAATTCAGAATATTTTATCACTCGGGCAGATACTCCTCAGGAATGGATGTATAGTCCTATTGTGTTGGCAACAATCTAATTCTGGACAAACATTAATGTATTTAATCCCAATTCGCAACGGATATATTATTTTAATATCTATATTTGTTTCGTTTAATATATATTTATATGAATTATGTGCAACTTGTGTGTTAAATGTGTATTGTGCAAGTCCCAGCTTTTCTCTAAATTCAGATAAAAATCTTAAGTGGAGCTGTGTGTGGGTGTTTTCTTGTAGCAAAGCCACATCGAGCTATCTGCTGAGTCCACCGAGAGGAATCGAACCTCTGATTTTAGCGTTGTAAATCCGTAGACCTACCACTGTACCAGCAAGTGATCTTGAACGTGAGAATCAACAATATATGTTTCAGGAAAGCACTAGCGTATTTTCGAATATTATTGCCAAGAGAACTTTTGAGAATGTCGCCTTAAAATTTATAAATCTACCCGCCGAGAGACATACATATAGTAAAATTGATCTGCCATTCTTTGAGTATCATACTTGAAGCGATGTGAAAAATGTTGAGAATCTGGCACGTGAAGTCAATGTAGAGTAAGAAGAAGTAAAATGTAATAAATCTATAGGATAACAAAAAAAGATAAATTAGCTCTACTGTATTCTTTATTGGTTGAATTTCGCGTAAAGCAAAACGAGGGCTATGTGCGCAAGCCGTCCCTAATTTAGCAGTTTAAGGCTAGAGATAAGGTAGCTACTCATCACCACCCACCGCCAACTCTTGAACTACTTTTTTACCAACGAATAGTTGGATTGACCGTCGCATCATTAGGGGGAGCGTGTTTGGTGTGGCGGGGATTCGAACTCGCTACCCTCGGATTACGAGTCGAGTGCCTTAACCACCTGACCCTGCCGGGTTGCCAGAAATATTTAAATTTACAATTACATAACTAAATTAGCAGTGAATTAACATGTGTAATAAAAATATATTTATCTAGCAAAACGTGGAATTAACATATTATATAGCTGGATAAGAGCCTGTGTAATTACCCAGATAAAAAAAAACCTGTGTTAGTTTTAGTTGGCTTGTTGGTTAACAATACTTGTATTAAAGAAATAATCTGTAAAGTGAAGCGAAACGCATACAATGTTTGTTTTTCCCTTTTTCACGATTTACTATAATAATACTCTGTTTCTGTCTGTCCTGAAAACCGAGCAAGGCCAAGCGTGTTAAGACGTGCGACTCGTAATCTGAGGGTCGCGGGTTCGCATCCCCGTCGCGCTAAACATGCCCGCCCTTTCAGCCGTGGGGACGTTATAATGTTTCGGTCAATCCCACTATTCGTTGGTAAAAGAGTAGCCCAAGAGTTGGCGGTGGGTGGTGATGACTAGCTGCCTTCCCTCTAGTCTTATACTGCTAAATTAGAGACGGCTAGCACAGATAGCCCTCGAGTAGCTTTGTGCAAAATTCAAAAAACAAACAAACAAAACAAACTGTCCTGACATTGCTCTCGCACCTAACAATCTAAATGCGCGCGAACTTATTTCAAAGGATATAAACAAAAGACGGAAGTAAATATACTCTAGTAAACATTTGTACAACAACGTGTTACACATTTCTCATAATTTTTAAAAGGGTCTAGCTTGACGTCGTAGAATATAACAATATAAGTTTATTTATTGACAGCACAGTAAAGTTTAGCCCTAACTCTATTAAATGACAATAACGAAAGAAAAAAACGCACACAAGTTAAGTAGAGCTTCTCCGTCATATCACACATGCTCGTCTTTTCAGCCGTGGGCTCATTATAACGTTACGGTCAATTCCACTATTCGTTGGTAAAAGACTAGCCCAAGAGTTGGCGGTAGGTTATGATGACTGGTTGCCTTCTCTCTACTCTTACACTGCTAAATTAGGGACGGCTAGCGAAGATAGCCCTTTTGATGACGAGAAACCCATTTGAAATAAAAATGTATCTCAGAACGGCTGATATAGGTATTAACACTACTATTGATAAGGAGAGAGCAACATTTTGATCTTCATAGGTCGTCTTCAGGTTAAGAAAGAGAGAGTTTGAATGTGATCTTGACGGACACATGTCTTAGGGACGAGAGTATAAACGGGTACGGGATTGTAGGGGGTGTTGCAGGTGGATGTTACGTTATTAATTAGTATAGGTAGAAAGGTGTTCCTTTATATTGGTTTAATGTTGGTTTTAGTTGCTGTATAAGTAGGACTTCTATGATTTTGTGTTTATATATATATTTGTTTTCTTAATATCTAGGTGTTTTCTATGGTTATGTTGTGCTTATTTGATTTGCAGTGTTCAAAAAACGTGTAAAGGTGTTCTTTTTGTGTTCTTTGAATATTGTTTTTAATTTCGCGGAAAGCTACACGAGGGCTATCTGTGCTAGCCGTCCCTAATTTAGCAGTGTAAGACTAGAGGGAAGGCAGCTAGCAATCACTATCCATCTCCAACTCCTCAGCTACTCTTTTATCAAGGAATAGTGGAATTGACCGTAACATTATAACGCCTCCACGGATGAAAGGGTGAGCATGTTTGGTCAAGCGGGATTCGAACCCGCGACCCTCAGATTACAAGTCGAACGCCTTAACCCACCTGGCCATGCCTGTCCGAGTCTTGAATCTAGTTTACATTTTTCTGCTTGCTTCTTCCATATAGAAGTCGTGGCAGTTGTTGCATTGTATTTTATAAATAATGGTGATGTTGTATTTGTCAATGCAGTTTTTACATAGTATGGACATAGTTTTGTACCTAGTTTGTAAATAAATTTGATGTTTACTGGAATGTTACGTTTTGTTATAAGTTTTTTCCAATTGTTGGTTATTTTTTCGCTGATGTCGCGAACATGTGGTATGCAGCAGTATAAGGTTTTGTAGTTTATTGTGTCTTGATATTTAATGTTGTTTGTTTGTTGTTCATTGTGTTGTTGATTTAGGTGTGTACGTATAATTTTTTCAACAGGTTTTGGAGGAAATTTGTTGATGTTGATGAAGTGTTGTTTTATTTTGTTGATTTTATCGTTAATTTTATCAGGTGAACATAAATTTGTGGCTGTGTTTATTTGGTTTCTTAATATGTTGAGTTTTTGTTTTGTTTCATGTGCTGAGTCCCAGGGAATGTATAATTCAGTATTGGTGATTTTTCTATGGATTTCTGTTTTGAATTGTGTATCAGTTCTAGTGATTTTGAGGTTAAGAAATGCTATTTGGTTACTTTTTTTTCCTGTTCATAGGTGAACTTAATGTTGAGGTGTATTAAGTTAACGTGATTGAAAAACCTAAGTGTGTGTTCTGTAGATGTGAATTCAGCAATTGTATCATCAACATACCTGTACCAGTATAGTGGTGGGTGTAAGGCTGAATTGATCGCTTGTGATTCAATCTGTGTCATAAAAATGTTGGCTAGAACTGGTGACACTCAGACTTAGACGACTTATTTGTGGGTAGTTTGTATATTTATCGAGGTTGTAGTTGAATCATTCATCTGTTGACATTATGGATCGTAGTGGGCAATCAGGTCTGTGAGTTTTGGGGGTGCCGTATAGTTGTGTTGTGCGTGAGTCGGTCTTTCGTAGGTAATAATAAATTTTTTCTGAGATTGTGTTGTTTTTTTGTCATTTGTAGTAGTATTTTGTTTAATTGATTTTCATGTGTTTTTGTTAGATTTGTGTTTATTAAATTTGTTTGTATCTGACAATATGTTGTTCATTTTTTTAATGTATTCATTTGTGTTAATTATAACTATAGCATTGTCTTTATCTGCTTGTAGAATTTTGATGTTGTTGTCTTGTTTTAAATTGTTTATAGAATTAATGTCCTTTTTGTGTGAGGTTATTTTTTTATTTTTTTCTGTGAAATTATGTTGATAGTTTAGTGTAAAAATCCCATACCTGTTTATACTCTCATCCTTAAGACATGTGTTCGTCAACGGTCACATTCAAACTCTCTCTTTCTTAACCTGAAGATGACCTGGGAAGGTTGAAACGTTATTCTCACTTTATCAATAAAAGTATTAATACTCATACCAGCCGTTTGAAGATAGCCCTCGTGTAGCTTTTCGCGAAAGTCAACAAACAAAGAATACAGTAGAGCTAACTTATATCTTTTTATCATCCTATAGATTTATTACACTTCACTTCTTTTCTTCATTGACTTCACGTACCAGATTCTCAGTATTTTTCACACTACTTCAAGTATGATACTCATAGAATGGCATGTGTGTGCGCAATATATGTAAGGAAAAGGAATTAAAGAATCATATAGACGCTAATGGACACTACTAGCATACCCTAAATACTGTATTCATGTAATCGATAATGTTTATTGGAAGTGTGTGTGTGTTTTCATATAGCAAAGCCACAACGGGCTATCTGCTGAGTCCACCTAGAGGAATCGATCCCCTGATTTTAGCTTTGTAAATCCATAGACTTACCGCTGTACCAGGGGAGGGACATTACTGGAAGCAGTCACCGTTTCGTTCGGCCCTGGTCGTACTTAATAGAAGTTTACCTAATGTTAAGACAATGACAAATAGACTATAAATTTCATTGTTTGTAATTCGAATTATTTCGCTTTATAATAGAAATCCTGCATTTTAAAAAAATACTCTTACAATAAAGACAATAGTTTGACCATAAATGTTTTGCGGGTCTCTGCTGGACTAAAGAATAACATTTTTATATTATTTAATGATAAATACAAATGATTATTTTAATATGTGTTTTATTTTAAATATAATCATAAATTACAACATCGGTTGACATAAGTAACAACCAATGAAATGCACTCAACAAAACAATCACTTTAGTGCGTTAAGAAAGTATTATCCATCAAACGCATTTCAGCCAAAAGGTTAATAAATTTAAACAACTATTTCTGTGTGAACATCATATTAGCTCTTCACAGGAATTTTTCAGTTGTGAATATTATCTTATCTTAACCCTTCCACCATTTCTATTCTAGGACGTTTCCCTTTATTAATTACAGAAAGTTAAGTAACCTAACGTTGTAACCGCTTTAGTATTTTTATTATATCCTCTAGTCCAATTTAGGCTTTAACTTTTAAAACTTGAAAACATGAGTTACGGTTTAGACTTTTGATGCTCGTGAGAATATTTTTGTAACAAATTTTGAAAAGAGATTGTGATTATAAACTCAAATTTTACGATCAAAAATTGCTCACATCCGGATAATTTGCGCTTACCCAAATTGCTTCGCAGTAATTAATCCCAAAAGCAAAATCTTATTACAGAACAGTTTGTAAAAGAAACGCCTTGTATTATTATTATTATTATTTTGATTTTTCTGTGCGTTCCTCTGATTCTTCTGTAGTTGTAGATGGCGTTTCTGTTGTGGTGAGCAAGGATGCAGAGTCGGGCTCGTAAGGAGAATTGTATGCGGAAAGACGATAAGGAAGCAGCTGATAGCCAATAAGTGGACCTCTTTTCACGTTGGAACCATTGTTCTCTTTCAGTGCAGACGCTGTTAGCCGCCGTCCATATTCACTGGTTATTTTCACGTCAGCGGAATTCCTACTGGCAGTTCCAGGCTCGTTAGTTTTTATAATAGCTCGGAAACCGTCGGCATCAGCGACGTATTCCACCTTGCGGTACATACCAGAAGCATCTGTATACCCATAAGATCCTTTGACAGCTCTATCACCTGTAGTTTCTTCTTTGCGAAACTGAATCGTACCATACTCGTCTTTAATTTGGTATCCATAAACGTAACGTTGGATTGAATTCTGTAAATAATGATCATTCAAATGATACTGTTGTTAAATAGAAAACATGTAGAAAGGAAAACCGTAATAAACGTTATAAAATAAAACAATGGGCCACAACGTTTGTTTAGAAACAGTCTTGAAAGGGAAAAGCTAAAAGGAGGCAGGAACACAATTTGTTCAGATTGCAATTTTCGTAATTTTTGTTTCTTTTTTTTTGAGCTTCCGAATTTGGTTTCAGTTTCTTTTTTAACAAGTTATGTAAAACAGATTCTAACTAGTTAACCTTCTACTTTATGTAAAATTATATTAATATTAGTGTTTATTAATAGCAGGCATGGCCAAGTGTGTTAAGGCGTTCGACTCGTAATCCGAGGGTCGCGGGTTCGAATCCCGGTTCGCACCAAACATCCTCGCCCTTTTAGCCGTGGGGGCGTTAAAATGTGACGGTCAATCCCACTATTCGTTGGTAAAGGAGTAGCCCAAGAGTTCGCGGTGGGTGGTGATAACTAGCTGCCTTCCCTCTAGTCTTACACTACTAAATTAGGGACGGCTAGCACAGATAGCCCTCGAGTAGATTTGTGCGAAATTCAAAAACAAACTAATAGCAAGGTTTTGATGTCTTGCCCTTCAACAGTATGGTAGAAATTCCTCCAGTCCGACATTGTGATGTTACTCACAGAAACAGTAGTTTTTTAATATAATGTATAACATTTTCCTTATCTGAATCTGCAAGGAGTAAGAAATTTTTGTTTGGTTTATAATTTTAAAGGAAACCTACATAAATAGTTAACGCACATAGCCATTCATTGTTATGAACTGATAGTCTACAGAAACGTTAGCTAGTCAATAGTACTCACCACTAACTCGTAAGCTTCACTTTTTTTTAACTAATTAGTGGAATTTGACCATTATTCTCATAGCATGGCCATAACTCCAAAGTGCGGAGCACGTTTTTACGGATTGAGCCGCGAACCACGAGCCCTCGGATTCACAGTTCAAAATTAGTAATGATTATATAGTAAAATAGAATCCCAAAATTTTACATCTAAAGAGAAACTCTTATACCCTACGTTTTTAATCTAGGCATTTCTAGAAGTTAGCGTTTAGTAAGAAAAAGTTGACACAACATGATGTCTCTGGTATTAATATCTATAGCTTTACAAATCTGCAAAACAGTTAGTGTGAAAAAAAAAGAACTAGACTAGCATTAGTGCATTATTTAGTCAGTTTATGTATTACTGTCAACCAGTTAGTTAGTTTTATTTTTCAATGAAGAAATGGGTATATAAAACTAACAAGTATAATTTTAGGTTCAAATCTCATCCTCACACGTGCTCAATCTGCCAGCCGCTGGCAGTTTATAATTTGACGGTTATCCCCACTATTCGTTGGTAAAGAGAAGTCCAAGGTGTTGGCGGTGGGTGGTGGTAACTAGCTGCCTTTCTTCTAGTTTATCACTCTGAAATTAGGGACAGCTAGCGCAGATAACACTCGATTAGCTATGCGAGAAATCCAATAAACAAACATGCTAACGAATCTAACTTATGTTGGATGTTGTTTATTTATAAAATTAGCTTATCAGTGAAAGTTGGTCGTATTAAAGTTGAAACTTGAAGTATGGGTGTTTAAAAGGTGTGTATTATCATTGAATGGTTTGGACTTCCAATTATTCTTTGTACTAAATAATCCAAAACGATCCGCTAAACAATATAAATGAAAAGACATTAATGAGACTGTTTCCAACTCAACCTGTGAAAAATATACTGATGAAGAAATTGTTCTTAAGGTTATATGTTGCAAATTTAAAAAAAAATAAAACTCAAATTTAGCATCTAGAAATATCACTAAGTTTATATTTTAGATTTTCTCTCTAAAATCCAGATCCTATGAAACATAAGGATAAGAATGGGAAGTGTTGAAGTTATTGCTGAAAAAATGTTTTGTGGAATAAAAGAAATCACCCATATTTTGTGTCTTAATGGTATTTATAAGGAAGTTATTCATTTATTATTAAGTCTTTGTTTAAGATTTATCCATTCTAAAACTCATAAAGCTGAATACTTTAGTGAAGAAAGGGTTGGAATTATTTATGGTGAGTGTATATAAATGTACACTGCAGAGTAAAGGGAACCTTCCAAATGAGTGAAGTACCAGAAATTAATAATCAATGATCATGTGGTTGTTCTGAATGTAGTTTGTTTTTTTGGTTACAACTGAGATCCTGTCAAGGTTACTGAAAAAAGCTCAAAATCGTTCTTGTGGGTAAATTTCGCAGAGTGAAAGAGTGCTTGCAATCTGACGTATGAAGATCATTCTAAGAAACGTTATTAACGAGTAAATGTTTTATACTTGGTTTTCAATAAATCCTTGAACCTACTGGGAATCTGGGGTGAAGATAAAATATTTGTTTTTGAATTTCACGCAAAGCTACACGAAGGCTATCTGTGCTAGCCTTCCCTAATTTAGCATTGTAAAACTAAAGGGAAGGCAGCTAGTCATTACCGCCCATCGCCAACTCTTGGGCTACTCTTTTACTAACGAATAGTGGGATTGTACGTCACATTATAATGCCTCCACGAGTCAAAGCGCGAGCATGTTTGGTGCGACAGGGATTCGAACCCGTGACCCTCAGATTAGGAGTTGAAAACTTTAACCCACCTGGCCATGTCGGGCCGTGAGAATGAAATGAAGAATTATAATCATTTTGTGGGTAGTTTTGTAGCGCTAAAAGGAAGCAGATAAATCCGATGTCTGAAGAAAATTTGCAAGAACGTAAGTGCAATGTGAAGTTAGAGGGATAAAAATATTGAAGTAAATGTTTGAAAGGATCTTAAAGTTTTACTTTTCTTAAATAATTATGCATGAAAGGATTAATTAGTCTTTTATTTAATGACAGTACCTGTTAAACTCACCATTCCTATTAAATTAAGATGACTATATTAATCAGTTTTCTTTATACTTGAAATGAAAATAAAATATTACTGAAAACTTTGTAGAGTTTGAATCATTTCATGTAATCACATAGTCATAGTTCACATTATGTAATAACCTGATAAACAGCTATATTTTTACAACAACAAAACTTTTCAACTGTTTTTTTTCTGCTCTATTTATCCATTGGATTTATGCACACAGAACATGAGTTATGTGAAACTTTTGGATCACGACCTGTTTAACACGCTACTTAGGTTGCATAATTAACATGTTAACATTTTCTACACGTTTAGAAAGATGGAAATGCTACGGATTTGACAACATTAGTATTGTTACGTAGCTAGCTATAAACAGTATTATCACACTTTTTATCAGGTGTTCACTGAGTGGAAACTGAATTATTGACACAACTTCAACACTACTTCAATGATAAGCATTTGTTGTCACACAGGTAAAACACTAAAACATACATCTGTTTTAATTTGCATATATCTAACAAAAGAAATCAATAACATTCAATTTTACGTGTCCCCCGATAGGATAGCTAGAAGTCTACGGATTTACAACGCTAAAATTAGAAAGTTCTATTCCCCTCGGTGGACACAGTATAGCCCAATGTGGCTTTGCTATAAGAAAAGCATACATACATACAACATTACGTAACAAGTAACACTACAGTCTGGAGTTGCTTTACATTTCAAGCGGTAACAACACGTTTTACGTAGCAAGTAACACTACAGTCACAAATTGCTTTACATTAAAAGACCAATGAAGACAGGACTCACATGAGACTGAAGAAGCTTTATCTTCAATAAAAATTCAGATCATAAAACAAGACCCTAAAAACATATATATATAACGTATCTTATAATGTCCGTTTCCCAACAGAATCGTTTATTTTATTATAAAAATAAAACTTACTTGTATTTTTGGGTCGAATCTTGGTAGAACGTATGGGAACAGACGATAACCGTAACTAGACTCGGGACACAGGGCAGGAATTAAAACCAGTGCCGTGAAAATATTCAGCATTCCCTGTAATAAGACACATGTTATCCACACGTATCTCGATTTACAGTTTCTCACTATTAAATTACATATATTGTATATATGAAAATAAGCTTATTTCTTAAAATCTGTACGTATATAAAGTACAAAATATGAAGTAAAATCGTATTTAGTTAACATTGTTAGATATTTATCAGGCTATTTCTATCTTACCACACGATTATAGCACATCTTATATAACACTGTATAGTTTAACTGGAAGTCACATCCTAATGTATAAGAAAATTACATATGATCTGTCTGAAGTACATATGATCTGTCTGAAGTACATTTTGTAGGCTACAGCCATAACTACCATAATAAATTATGGTAGAAAAGGATTCATACCTTCAATATTTGTGAAAGAAAGAAAATAGTTTCTAAACTACATTTAAATACGGTTGTATTTGTCAGCTCTTTAGTTTATTAAAACATACCTTTCTTAGCATACTTTTAGTTGAAAACTCTCCTATATCAAACTGAATCAGAACCTTAGATTAGCTGACTTGTAAGCGTGGTAGCCAGTGAAGTGGTCGAACCACTTGTGTTAGTCCCTCTAAATTATGATCTATAACCTACATCCCCACTTTAGCTATTTTTACTTTCACTGATAACATTAATGATAAAGTAAAGGAATGAACTCAAGGAAAAACACTAGTTTCTCGTCCTTTCTCTGGGACCACCGTTCGCTTCTTGAAAATTTACTTCAGGATAGCTTGAAAAACTGGAGCTAACTTCCAAAGTGTTCTTAAAGTTTGCATAACCCTCGAGTTATTGTTTTGAGAGAACTTTCGTCTTTGTTGTAGGTTAAGTTTACACATAAATCTTTCTTTCTTGTTTTCAAGTTCCTTTGTTAAATAATGTGTACTTATGTATGTTTAGTAACGCAAAATGAACAAGAAACTGGGTTTTTAAGCCTCACCAGGTAGAAGCAATAATTTTGCCTTTTGTGTAAAACGAATAAAATGTCAATTTCATCCACTATACGTCGCAATATAACCTTAGAATTTTATTATTATTTCTAAACCTACTCTATAATAAATGATACCGAATATTCTAAGACAAACTTCACTGATGCTTCTGTTATAATTGAAACTGTAATATCACAAATTTAGATCTAAAGCTAAAATCATATCATAATGAATACTAGGATTACATTAAAAATAAGAGTATTATAAATACTACTATTACTTATGAAGGGCAGATGGTTAAGGCACTCGACTCGCAATGTGAGGGTCGCGGGTTCAAATCCCCGTCACCCCAAACGTGCTCATCCTTTCAGCTGTGGGGGCGCTATAATGTGACCGTCAATTCCACTATTACTTGGTAAAATAGTAGCCCAATAGTTGGCTAGCTGTCTTCCCTCTAGTCTTACACTGTTAAATTAGGGACGGCTAGCGCAGATAGCCCTCGTGTAGCTTTGCGCAAAATTCCAAAACAAACAAACAATTACTTATGAAATAATAGCATCACTATATTACATCTAGAATTGCAGTAACATTGGTGTTCCTTTTAACATTTGACAATGTAGTAGTATCATGGATTAATCGTGGTGTATTCTTGAAACTAATATGAGTGTTTAGTCATGGATTAAGCATGCTTTATTTCTAATGCTAAGATGGGTTTTTAATGTCACTTAAATTTCATTTTCCGTTACAACTGGGAAATATTTCGCTTTGTTAATTGGAAATGTCGCCAGAAAAGAAGGAACAAACAGAGTTTTTTAATAGAAATTTCTGTAGTGAGCACTTGTCATCAGTGTTGTAATAGTAATCTCCTGAAGTAAAATATGTTTATAATATCTTTTATTATGTACGTATCCTACACTTTTCATGAAGCAAACAGCAATACTGCTACTTTTCAGTCCTTCATTACTGGTTATTAATAATTCCCAGTTTCCCTGTTGAAGGAACATCTTCCTTTTGAAAGCGTTTGTATTTGAATTAAACCGATTTATGTGCTTATTGTTTTTCTAGTATCATGTTTATAAATAATTACAAACTGAGCTGGTACTTTCCTCAACAATTTATAAAATTATTATAAAATAACTTATTTGTCTTTTATTCCTCCTAAGTTTTTGAGTTAAACAGGTTTTCAAGAATACCCAGTAATCCTGAGGTAAACAGAAGAAACTAATTTCTTAAAACAGTATTCACATAACTCACGTTTAATTAAAAATTACATTTTCTACAACAAAAGTTCTTTATATATTTTTAAAGTTTTAAGAACTCGTTAGTCTTGTAGACACTGAGAGGTTGCGGTATGTAGTTTTTAAAAACAGTTAGTCTGCCATACAAAAACTAAATATGTTACCAACACGTGTGATGCCGAGGCCATGTTTGTTTGTTTGTGGAATTTTGCGTAAAAATATTAGAGGGCTATCTTTACTAGGTGTCCTTAATTTTAGCATAATAAGAAAGAGAGGAGTGCAGCTAGTCAACTCACCGTCAACTCTTAGGTCACTCTTTACCGACAAATAATGGAATAGACCATCATATAATAACACACACACGACTCAATGGTCGAGTATGTCCGATAATGATATTCGAACCTTTGATCCTCACACTGCAAGTCCAGCGCCTTAGCCACCATCATTTCACGCCCCAAGGCTACAAATGACAGTGAAATATAGTTTCGTTTCACAACATTCACATTTTAACTTATACTTGCAATATCGTGATTTTAGCTTAAGTTAATGAACCACGTTTATTATTTACGTACAATGTTTGAGTCATCACATTTATATAGGGAATATTTTTATTTGAAGAAACTTGTGTATCGTCTGGGTGTTCAGTAGATTTAAGTTGTTATTTGTCACGTTAGTCACTCATTGGATATTGACGGTTAACACAAGCTTTGTTTTAAAGAAGTCAGCCTGGTTGGTTTTTCGTCTTGTAACGAAAAAGTACGGTTGAAAGAGAAAATGAAACATGAACATAAGAGGCTGTGAAAGGTGATTCGGACACTCAAACACCATTTCATATGATTCATGGAAGAACCAAATATAAATAGTATCACGTCATCAAAATCACGAAACCTTGTACAACAGTAACTCTAAACTTTATCTTAAACTACATATTTACAGTGGTATATCTAAAGTCAGTGTTAAGCTATGTACTTACATGATATCTGAAGTCAGAATCAAGCTATGTACTTACAGTAGTATATCTAAAGTCAACGTCAAACTATGTATTTAAAGTAGCATTTCCAAAATCCATAATGAGCTATATACTGTGTTATTTCTAATGTTTTAAAGTATGTGGAAAATATTTATTATAGTATTATTTATAAAAAGTCCAACACAACCTGTGTCACCACGTTGACATATTCAGATTAAAAGACAAATTTCATCTTTATTGTCAAGTTTTAATTTAACTAAAATCGGTAATAATTTTGGAACGAGTTTACTTTTTATCTCTGTTTGTTATTATACTTCCTTGTTAACCCATTTGAAAGGACAATGTGATATCCTTACACCAGAACCACCCATTGGAAGTATAGCCTACTTAAAACTACCACACCCAGCCTTTGATATATGAGCTGTTTTTAATATGTAAAAAATTCGATCAATCTGGAGTGTCAAAAAGTCTCAAGTTTTATACGATAATTTATATCAATAGAAATACATAATACAATCAAGTAAAGTTTAAGCACTTACCTGTATTAACGTTTTCGGGTAGAGATAGCTAGTGTTTTTTGATGTCTTTAATTTTTGGTAGCAGAAGGAGGGAAAAACTGGAGAATTTACTTTTCCTATGGAGCTTTACATATTCATAAAATCAAGACAGCATCAGCTATATATATATATATATATATGGGTTCATAAGGTGCCTTTCAATTGGTAAAGTTTCCTCATGAGGCAACGGTAATTCTGCATACTTGTAACTCTAAGATCTAGGGTTCAGTTCCTGTGGTGGACACAGCACCTAGCCAAATGTGTTAACTTTTTAAACCAAAGCCAAACCAGCCATTTTAAAAATTTCAGTCCTTATATTTAGAGATATTTGAGTAACATAATCAAATGTTCAATTTTCTTTGTATCTAGACGTCTAAAGTTCTCTTTTACACGCATAGTCCATGTGATAGCTCATTGTTGTATGTGTCATAATTATTAGTCCGTATCATAGCCTATTGTTGTCATGATTTATAGTCCATATGATAGATCACTGTTGTATGACGCGTAATTTATCACCCCCGCTAGTACAGCGGAAAGTCAACGGATTCACAACGCTAAAGTCAACGGTTCGATTTCCCTCGATTCCAGCACATAGCCCGATATGGCTTTGCTATAAGAAAACACACTCGTAATTTATTTTAAGAATATCCAGAAAACACTAATTAAGTGTTAGCAAAACAATAATTTTTGATAACTTTGAAACACCTAGTTCGAGTGGTTCACATCACATTATATCGAGAAAACAAGTTATTTTAAACCAAGAATGAAGCTATTTGTTGAGAATCAGAAAACAAATATTAGGTACAAGAATTTTGTCGTTTTGATCTCTTTTTTCAATGTGATTCAATTAGTGTTTTAAAAAAAACGTTGAGTAACTAAAAACTTCATTGAAGCCCGAGCTCAGCAAATAGAACAGAAGAAAATAACAAACAAAAAACTACTCGTTAATGTTAAAACTAATATTTCTTTATCCTTGTTTAATTTGGATTATCTCTTCTACATCAGACTCCCGCTAGTACAGCGGTAAGTCTTCGGATTTAAAATGTTAGAATCAGCGGTTCGATTCCGTGAGCTCACGAGATAGTACGTTATGGCTTTGCTATAAGAAAAATGCACAGTTCTAGTTTTGTTTACACAAATCAGTAAAGTCAGAAATTCACGAACTGAGAAAATATTGAATGAACATCGCAGTAGGTGAGATTATTAGTTTTATGCTTTTTAACTAGCCTAAATCAAGGTGGGTGAAGTTGATTTTAAAATATTATGAGCTGTATTATTTTAATTACTAATCTTTGGAATGCCTCGTGCAGCATATTATAGGAAGTTAAGCTGACCAAATCCTATTTATTAGTTTCACATTCAAGGTATTCAAAACCGTAAACAAAGTACATTTAATTGGCTTTTTTTTATTTGAAAGCATTCTCTTATGAATTTATAATGTGTTGACCAATCAAAATCTATATATACAAATTATACAGAAACTGAAGATGCCATTAAACGTTAAAACATAACTAACCAGAACACTTTCTGGTGAAAACAATATTAAAGCTAATTAAAAACTTTATTGTAGTGTACACGTTTATTGTAATAAAGTGATGAAGACGAAATTGAAGATAATTAAATGATTTATTTTAATGTATATCAGAGAGTGAAGAGGACGCTATTAGTGCTAACAAAAATCTCTATTTAAAGTATATCAGAGAGTGAAGAAGACGCTGTTAGTGGTAACTAAAACATTTATTTTAATGTATATCAGAGAGTGAAGAAGACGCTGTTAGTGGTAACTAAAACATTTATTTTAATGTATATCAGAGAGTGAAGAATATGCTACTACTGCTAACAAAAACCTTTATTTTAATGTATTTCAGAGGGCCAAGAAGACGCTAATAACTTTAACTAAAAACCATTATTTTAATGTATATCAGAGAGTGAAGAAGACGCTATTAGTGCTAACTAAAACCTTTATTTTAATGTTGATCAGAAGATTATGGAGACGCTATTAGTACTAATTAATCCTTTATTTTAATGGATATCAGAGAGTGAAGAAGACGCTATCAGTGCTAACTAAAACCTTTATTTTAATGTTGATCAGAAGGTGATGGAGACGCTATTAGTACTAATTAAATCCTTTGTTTTAATGGATATTAGAAAGTGATGAAGACACTATTAGTACTAATTAAATCCTTCATTTTAATGTATATTAGAGAGTGATGGAGACGCTATTAGTACTAATTAAATCCTTTGTTTTAATGTATATTAGAGAGTGATGAAGACGCTATTAGTACTAATTAAATCCTTTATTTTAATGGATATTAGAGAGTGATGAAGACGCTATTAGTACCAATTAAATCCTATATTTAATGGATATTAGAAAGTGATGAAGACGCTATTAGTACCAATTAAATCCTTTATTTTAATGGATATTAGAGAGTGATGAAGACGCTATTAGTACCAATTAAATCCTTTATTTTAATGGATATTAGAGAGTGATGAAGACGCTATTAGTACCAATTAAATCCTTTATTTTAATGGATATTAGAGAGTGAAGAAGACGCTATTAGTACCAATTAAATCCTTTATTTTAATGGATATTAGAGAGTGATGAAGACGCTATTAGTACCAATTAAATCCTTTATTTTAATGGATATTAGAAAGTGATGAATACGCTATTAGTACCAATTAAATCCTTTATTTTAATGGATATTAGAGAGTGATGAAGACGCTATTAGTACCAATTAAATCCTATATTTAATGGATATTAGAAAGTGATGAAGACGCTATTAGTACCAATTAAATCCTTTATTTTAATGGATATTAGAGAGTGATGAAGACGCTATTAGTACCAATTAAATCCTTTATTTTAATGGATATTAGAGAGTGATGAAGACGCTATTAGTACCAATTAAATCCTTTATTTTAATGGATATTAGAGAGTGAAGAAGACGCTATTAATACCAATTAAATCCTTTATTTTAATGGATATTAGAGAGTGATGAAGACGCTATTAGTACCAATTAAATCCTTTATTTTAATGGATATTAGAAAGTGATGAAGACGCTATTAGTACCAATTAAATCCTTTATTTTAATGGATATTAGAGAGTGATGAAGACGCTATTAGTACCAATTAAATCCTTTATTTTAATGGATATTAGAGAGTGATGAAGACGCTATTAGTACCAATTAAATCCTTTATTTTAATGGATATTAGAGAGTGATGAAGACGCTATTAGTACCAATTAAATCCTTTATTTTAATGGATATTAGAGAGTGATGAAGACGCTATTAGTACCAATTAAATCCTTTATTTTAATGGATATTAGAGAGTGATGAAGACGCTATTAGTACCAATTAAATCCTTTATTTTAATGGATATTAGAGAGTGATGAAGACGCTATTAGTACCAATTAAATCCTTTATTTTAATGGATATTAGAGATTGATGAAGACGCTATTAGTACCAATTAAATCCTTTATTTTAATGGATATTAGAGAGTGATGAAGACGCTATTAGTACCAATTAAATCCTTTATTTTAATGGATATTAGAGAGTGAAGAAGACGCTATTAGTACCAATTAACTCCTTTATTTTAATGGATATTAGAGAGTGATGAATACGCTATTAGTACCAATTAAATCCTTTATTTTAATGGATATTAGAAAGTGATGAATACGTTATTAGCACCAATTAAATCCTTTATTTTAATGGATATTAGAGAGTGATGAAGACGCTATTAGTACCAATTAAATCCTTTATTTTAATGGATATTAGAGAGTGATGAAGACGCTATTAGTACCAATTAAATCCTTTATTTTAATGGATATTAGAGAGTGATGAAGACGCTATTAGTACCAATTAAATCCTTTATTTTAATGGATATTAGAGAGTGATGAAGACGCAATTAGTACCAATTAAATCCTTTATTTTAATGGATATTAGAGAGTGATGAAGACGCTATTAGTACCAATTAATTCCTTTATTTTAATGGATATTAGAGAGTGATGAAGACGCTATTAGTACCAATTAAATCCTTTATTTTAATGGATATTAGAGAGTGATGAAGACGCTATTAGTACTAATTAAATCCTTTATTTTAATGGATATTAGAGAGTGATGAAGACGCTATTAGTACCATTTAAATCCTTTATTTTAATGGATATTAGAGAGTGATGAAGACGCTATTAGTACCAATTAAATCCTTTATTTTAATGGATATTAGAGAGTGATGAAGACGCTATTAGTACCAATTAAATCCTTTATTTTAATGGATATTAGAGAGTGATGAAGACGCTATTAGTACCAATTAAATCCTTTATTTTAATGGATATTAGAGAGTGATGAAGACGCTATTAGTACCAATTAATTCCTTTATTTTAATGGATATTAGCGAGTGATGAAGACGCTATTAGTACCAATTAAATTTTTTATTTTAATGGATATTAGAGAGTGATGAAGACGCTATTAGTACCAATTAAATCCTTTATTTTAATGGATATTAGAGAGTGATGAAGACGCTATTAGTACCAATTAAATCCTTTATTTTAATGGATATTAGAGAGTGATGAAGACGCTATTAGTACCAATTAAATCCTTTATTTTAATGGATATTAGAGAGTGATAAAGACGCTATTAGTACCAACTTAAAGTTGAATGATAATGTATATGAGAGAATGGCGTTATCTTTATAGAAACTAATTATAAAAACAAACTTTATGTTAATGTATATCACAAAGTGATAAGGATTTTATTGAAACTTAGTTAAAGAATTTTCATGCAGCGATTATAGCATTTGTTAAATAACGTGTAAATCGCTGAAACTGTAACGATTTTTTAGTTTGTTCTACATATACGTTTTTCTATATCTTATCAAAAACACAAATATGTTACAAAGCAGTTCACCGTTCCTGTCATTGCTGGATGTCGTGACATTCTAAAATATAGTTCAGTATTCGAACTTAACAATGAAAAGTCTCTGGTAATTCTTGTTGTTTTAAAGTATAATTTCTCATTATTATGCAACTCACGACCTGCCTTAGAAACAAATCTCGTGAACTGGTGAAACATTAAAACGACTTTTGGCTTGGCATTTAAATATTTATCGTGTATTGAATTGTTAAAATGAATTGTGCTGAGTCTTTTTACTGTAAAGTGGGGCACATTGTTAACCACAGAAAAGTGTTTAAGATATTTAGTTTTGAAGAAATGTATAATTTTCCTACTTTAACATTACTAACTTTTAGCACACGTCAAGAACACACCCCAAGCATTGTTTCAGATTTTCAAGAACCAACTACTTAAGATATTCTATTATAAACTTGTTTTTACTACACTTTACTAAATTAATAACAAAAAGAGGAAAAGCAAATGTTTAGTAAAACGGACTCCAACATTGTTGTTTTCCCTCAGGTTATATTTTACATGTATGAATATTTTAATGAAAAACTTCTAATAAAAGAGGAAAATAAAGGTGTGGATATCAATTGCCTTTGAAGCACTGACTGATGTGTAATATCAAACCTTTCCTCTTCTTTGTCTTAAAACGTCTATAACGTTACGTAAATATAATGATAATATTTGTCACTTCTATTCAAGGTACAGAAATCAGCGATAGTGCATAAAGCAACAATTCAGTTCTTATAAATTTATATAAGTACTTTGTGCATTTTATGAATAGTTATTTCATTAGCAAAATTAATAAAAATGTTCTGCATAAAATATCATTATTTACATACTTTGTTAGATATTCATTATTATGACGATTATTTTGTACGTAGTTTAGTGTATGAATTTAAGACTGACCTTGATCCTCTAAGGTGGCCGAATTTTTTTAGATATTACTAGAATTATGGTTGTAAATCCAAAATCTAACTGCTGAATTAATGTATTTCAATTATCATATTTTTTGTTTTATAATACTATATATTTTTATTTTGTGATACTGCATATTCTTCTTTTATAAAACTATATTTTTTCTTTTATAATACTGTATATGCTTGTTTTATAATACGATAAATTTTTGTTTTATAATACTGTATATTTTTGTTTGTAATACTGTATATTTTTTGTTTTATAATACTGTACATTTTTATTTTATAATAATGTGTATTTTTGTTTCATAATACTGTGTATTTTTGTTTTATAATACTGTATATTTTTGTTTATAATACTGTGTATTTTTGCTTTATAATACTGTATATTTTTGTTTTATAATACTGTGTACTTTTTGTTTTATAATACTGTATATTTTACTTAAAACACTATATTAAACTACCTTTATTATGAACTTGTTAACTTTTTTAGTTCTATGTTCGTAGCTTATTTTTAATAAAATGTAATGGTAATAGAAATCATCATTAATTTATCATATTAATTATTTCTAAGTTTTTATTCAAATCTCTATACAAAGATATTTTTATTACAATTGAACGTTTATATCAAATATACATCTTATTTCACTAAGAAGGAAATCATATTAATGATATTATATTTTAAATCTGGCATATCATCTATTTTTTCACTTGAGATAACATAATGTCAATGATTATCTCAACTGAGGAAAGTGAGGCATGTATTTGTTACATTTTATATTTCTAAGTGTATCATAGCAACTTCCTTAATTCTATCTTAAATAATTTTTTTCTTGTATAGTGAGTTAAGAACATCACATCAGCGGTTCTTCAGACAAACATAAAGTTGTTTTTCATCTACTGGAATTAAATCGTCATCCATTATCTAGAAGATTTGATGAATCAACCATCTTCTAATTACTTTTCATCTGTAGAGATACAAGAGGAAAAGTAATTGACGGTAGTGCTGAACCAATCATTCTCCACATGGGAGCGCTATCGAACATTTTTTATATAGAATTACTGTATTACATTGTACTATACTAATTATTCTTTATCTATAGAACATTAAGTTGTTGATTAATCACTTTCACAAATGTTATATATGTTGGTATCATGTCAGTTGTCAATAGGTCACAGAGAACATACGAGTTTGAATCTCGTTACCGAACATGCTCGCCCTTTCTGCGTGTGGGCGTTATAACGTGACATTTAATTCACTATTCACTGGTATAGAGTAACCCCCCCCGAGTTGGCGGTGGGTTATGTTCACTAGTTGCCTTTCCCTGATTTCTCACTTCACAATTAAGAACAGTTAGCGCAAATTGCTCTGGAGTAGCTTAATTCTTAAACAAGTAATAAGAAATATTCTATCCTTTATCTTCTAAACCTCTCTTGTAGTTAACTTATTTTGATAAGAATCCCAAAGATTAGTTGCTGTTCATGTGGTACAGTAGTGGTCCTATCTCTGACTGTTTGATTTTTTTTTATTTTATGTTAAATCAGACAAAATTATTGGAGTGTTTTCAGGGAAATCTTCGATAATCTATCCTTTTGCAGTTCATTAGTTTGAGAGCATTCCTTATCCTAACTCAAAACAAAAGTAGAGTTTGCAGACGGAGTAGGTTTTCTTAGCGTTAAAACAATTCATGAATGTTGTCTTGTGAAAATAAAGGAGAGGAGAGAGCATTTCAAGGTCGCCAGCGAATAACTCAAAACAGATCACTTTGTTTTAGGTCGAGCAGTTTAACATATTACATATTGAAATTGTTCAGTTCCATTTTGTATTCATCCGATAAAAAAATCTAGCTCTTCATTTTTACTGAGTTGTCTGAAAATGCTGAACAAAATTTATTGAGAAGACAGGAAACATAGTGCATTCAGTTTTATAATTTTGACACTAACGTGAGTTACGACAGTAATGCCAAAAGACTAATTACTATTGTAACTTAACGATCTTGGACTTCGTTACGTATGTCAGGCCTACAATCGTGATCTATTTGAAAAGTATTTTTAAAGTTAGCTTCGCACACGTCTTGAACATTGTAGAAGTGTATTTCAATTTAATGTCTAGAAGAAATAAGCAAACTAATAACTTACTTCAGGCCAAATCGATTATAAACCTGTTTCTTGAGAATATTCGACAGTTGTAGAACCTAACCTAGCACAATAACATATTATTTTAAAATTAGGGTCGGGCATGACTAATGTGCTGGACTGTGTTTCGCGTTTCATTACAGAAATATTGTTCTCCACATTTAAGTCTCCCAGTGGCACAGCGATATGTCTGCGGACTCACACCACTATACTACTGGTTGGCATAGAACAGATAGCCTATCTGTAGCTTTGTGCTAACTTCCAATTAAACGACCAATCATTCAAACCACGCTAAATCAGTGGGAGCGTTATAAAACTAACAATTCAATTAGAATATTCCAAAAGGCGATGGTCAGTGATGTTGACTAACATTCTACTCTGTCAATTCATTTACAGCTGTCGTAAACGGATTTTGGGAGATATATGTCAACTTACGACGCAAACAAGATAAAGCAACCATAAAAAAGTCCAAATAATGATAAGTCCATTTCATTATTATATGCGAATTTCACCACAAGAACTATCAAATGTTTCAAAATTAAAAATATCAAATCATTATTTCATGGACCTTCAGCCCGGATATGATTCAGTTGTTAAAGTGCCTGGCTGTGGATCCGAGGAACCATTATTGGCCTCTCTTTATATCAAAATCTATCTTCGCATTCTTGGGCCATGGGTAAGGTATAACAGTTATGAATGAAATAGCAATTTATAAAAAGGACTAACCTGGTTAATTTTGGCGTAAACCTTGGAATTGGTAACTTTTTAGTGTCTTTATACACTCGGCGGCCACTTTATAAGGATTACGTATCGAGTACCGGGTAGAACCCCATTTTACCACCAGAACAGCCTGTATTCTTCGCAGCATGAACACAACGAGGTGCTAGAAACATTCCTTAGCGATTTTGGTTCATGACGACTCGATAGCATCACGTAGTTCCTGTAGATTTATCGGCCACACATTCATGCTGCGAATCTCCTGTTCCACCTCATCTCAAATGTGTTCTATTAGATTGAGGCCTGGGGACTGTGCAGTCCATTGAAGTACAATGAAGTCACTGTCACGTTCGTGGAACCAACTTGAGATGATGCGTGATTTGTTACATGGTGCATTATCCTGTTGGAAGTAGTTATTGGAAAACGGGTAAACTGTGGCCGTAAAGGAATGTACATGATTAGCAACAATGCTCAGGTACACTTTTGCGTTCAGATGATGCTAAAATAGTATTAAGGGGCCTAATGTGCGCCATAAAAACATTTCCCACACCATGAAACCACTACCGCCACCTATATCGTTCACACAAGGCAGGATGAATCCATGGATCCATGCTGTTTACGCCAGATTCTGACCCTACCATCTGCATTTCGCAGCAGAAATCGAGATTCATCAGATCAGGTGACGTTTAACCAATTTTCAATATTTCATTTTTGGTGATTCCGTGCCTACTGTAGCCTCATCTTCCTGTTCTTAGCTGACAGGAGTAAAACCCGGAGTGGTCTTCTGCTGCTGTAGCCCATCCACTTCAAGGTTCGACGTGTTCATAAACACCTTTCTACACACCACTGTTGTAAAAAGTGGTTACTTTAATATTTGTGGTATTTCTGTCAGCTTGAACGAGTTTGACCATTCCCCTCTGACCTCTCACATTAACAAGGTGTTTTCGCACACCACACAGAACTGGCGCTCACTGAATGTTTTTTTTTTCAGTTGTTTGCACTATTCTCTGTAAACCCTAGAGACTGTAGTACGTGAAAATCCCAGTAGGTAAGCAGTTTTTGAGATGCTGGAACCACCACGTCTGGTACCAACAATCATTCCACGGTCAAAGTCACTTAGGCCACACATTTTCCCATTCTAATGTTTGGTCGAACAACAACTGGATCTCTTGACCATGTCTGCATGCTTTATATAATTAGTTGGAACCGCATGATTCGCTGTTTGGCTATTTACGTTAAAGAGCAAGTGTACCTAATAAAGTGGCCAATGAATGTATGTATGTATTTTTTGTGTATGTATACTGAAGATTTGTTCAACGTTCACCGCTGTTATGATCTTAAAACAATAAGAACGGTCAGTTACATCACTACTATTGGGATAGTACACCAATAGAATTGATTTATCCGTTGTTCTTAAATTTGGAATCTCTTTAACTCATATCAGGAACTTCCTTGTAGTAGAATCTATGTACCTTGCTTGCAGCAAATACGAGTAAATTAATAAATTATATTTGTTATTTTTAATGATGAAATGTGATCTTCATATCTGAAGAAATACTGCAGACGATATCCTGTTTTTAAAATTAATCTCAAGTTGTACGTATCTGGACGGTCAACGAAGTCGATTTTTAACGTGGAAGGAACATTCACCGATATGTCATGAGGAATCTTCTACATTGATTGATATATAACGAAATTAAATAGTTTGATAAATTAGGAACAGTTACAACTTTCTATCAAAGAAATAAATAAGAAAATCATTTTTGGATGTGGCCAAACTATTTACGTAAAACTTTAAAAGTACTTGTGATTTTATATGTATGATAAAATAAAATCTTTCTCAAATTTTGTTTTCATACAGATGTTACGTAAATTATAAGCTTGAAATAAAGATCTGTACTTGTTATTGTTCTTTTATAATAATATGCTTGAAACTCAAAATTATAATCATAATAATCAGTATTTTAAGTTTTGTTTAGAAATAAAAGTTTATAATCTGATATTCAAAAATAAATTTATTATTATTGCTCGTGCTCCAAACAACGAGAAACTTCGTTTGAGTTCTTAAAACTGTCAGAAGAGAGAAATGGTTTTAAATATCGTTGATATTACTCCAACTATTCTGCTTTATGAGGGCCTCCCAGTGGCTCAGCAGTATATTTGTGGACTTACAACGCTAAAAACCGGGTTTCGATACCCGTGGTGGGCAGAGCACAGATAGCCCATTGTGTAGCTTTGAGCTTAATTCAAAACAAAAACAACAACAACCGTCATGAAAGGTTTTGTTATGAATTTCACGCAAAGCTACCCGAGAACTGTCTTCAATAACTGTGTAAGGCTAGAGGGAAGGCAGCTTGTCATCACCACCCACCGCCAACTCTTGTTCTATTCTTTCACCAACAACAGTGGAGATGACCTTCACATGAAAAGCGCCCTCACGGCTGAAAAGAAAAGCGTGTTTGATAGGACGGGAATTCAAACTCGCTACTCTCAGATTGCGAGTCAGGCATACTGACTATCTGGCATAGCGGGCTGTTTTCATTAAAACAAGAAATAGTAATAATAATAAGTAAAGAAAAATAGTCAATCTGGGAACCATGGCTGCACAATGATCCTCATCATAAATTTTACTTCTGAGATAAAAAAATGTGATTGTTTAGTTTCAAAATTCATTAACGTCGGAAAATTCAGCTTTTTTAATTATCATTAAAAATGGAATTTGTATTTAACTTATTGTTTTTGGTGTGTTTTTTTCAAAAGGAACCCGAGTACTTGGGATTCTATTTCAGTTGACTTAGTCTAGAGATGAAGTTTACAAAGTTAAAACATAGAGGTTCGGAAAGCAAAGGATCTGAGTTTTGATAAGTTGATGCACGTGTTCTCTAAGTAATGGCAGTGTGTTCAAAACACTTCAACTATCAAATTACACTTTTGCAGGTAATAATTACTTTATTTTTAGGACAATAAAGAGTTATTGTGCAAAACATTCATAGATGGGTTAGTTTAGTTTTATTTTATTTAACTTACATTTAGTTTTAACAAGCAGTAACATTATGTAATACCAATATTATACTTCTTGATACTATCACTGTACTAATGGTACTATGATATTTATATGGTATATATATATAGATCTATTATTTATAAAATGATTTTATTCTGTTCTTGATTTCATTTCAGAAAACAAAAGTTTTTAACGTTTAAATTCCATAAGAACAGTTATTTAGAATATTTGTAAGTTTGCTATGTCGTGATATTTTAACGCAAATATGAATGTTATGTTAATACACACATAAAATTACATATACGTATTAAATTCGATTTTTTCTTACTTTGGTAGTTTTTATAAGACATAATATACACCATTTTAATCACTTCTACTAGTTATGCCTACATGTTACATATTCTCTTTACTTACTATACATTCTTTTCTACGTAACGTCTTGAATGTAAATTAAACATACTCAAAAATAATCAGAAATCTAGCATGTGTCTCTTTCCATATGTTTCGTTAATTAATGTAAATAAACGATTTCCTTATGGTTCAGCGCTCCAAAAACAAAACAGTTGACAGAATGTATTAGGTAATACTTTCTGATTTGGACCGAACACCTTTCCCACATATATATCTTTGTGATTTTATTTCTCTAATGTCAGAAGGGTTTTGAATACGATTCAACAATTTGGTTAAATCCTTAAAATATTATCAATTTTATTTACGTATCCCACTTTTTCGAAACAACTAGACTAGTTCTTTCATCACATTTAAATTTGACAGCTAGATTTCTCGTCATCAAATATTCCACTAACATAAGTTCTAATATTGCAAAAATATTCTATAGGCTTAGACCAAAGTACTTCTTTCGACTGCTCAAAGAGAAATTAAAACAAAAGTCCCTAAAATACAGCACATTTCCATTATTTATAGACTCTTGGTTTCCATCGCCTGAAGTTTACTGACTGGAATATCGTTTGTTTGTTTTTCGCGCGATAACAGGAAACTGTGAATGGTATACGAGGGCTACCTTGTTTCTGTATTTTTGTCGAGAAGGATGATTAAAAATCATCCTAAAATAAAACACATTTCTACTTTTTTTTGTAGACCTTTGATCTTGAATTTAAAGACACAACTACCTGATCAGTTCAATGAATCAGGTATTACCTTTCACAAAACTAGGTATGGTAACAAAATAAAGATGAAATATGAACCTAAGACCAACTGGTATAAAATAAAGCCAGTATTTTGATAAAGCCCTGAGATATTCTTAACCATACTTTTGAAAAAAGGGCTTGTTTAGAGTTTGGAGTCATTTGATTGGATAAGCCACGTATCCAAAATAGGACTGAAGTGTAATTGAGCAAGCACATAACGCTATTCAGTCAATACTTTCTTCTCCAAGCGCAGCAAGTAAGGTGTGCCCTATCATCGGTTTGGTTGAAGTTAGGAGTAATTGTAAGTGTATATGGTAGCACAAAGGATAGTAGAATGTGGTCCTTACAACAGCTGTTATTAATGGTACCATTCTTCAAGGTGCAGAAGTCAGTAGATCCCCAAGTATGTATGTTCACATCCTACTTACATCACTGTCATTTACCCTCGTTCTTTTATGAAAATAGTGGTGGATCTGGTTCCAGTTTCTTTTTAAATAAACATACGCCTTAACCGCAGGGTGAAGTAAAGCTTATCGGGAAATAAAACCAATCTTATATGTTGTTGACACCTTTACAAGGGAAATGTTTGTTCCTTGTTGCAAATAAATCGCACCTCATTGGGCTTCTGTCATATTTTCTGATCTTACGTAATATCTTTTTATTGTTTATTTCCATGATCAGTTGCGGCTGCAAACATTGGAGTCAGTCTTAAAATATGTACTCTAATTTTGTGGCAATTCAGAATCGACAGAAAGCGATTTTCTTATTGTGTTGTGGCTGATGGCCTGCCTTGTCTAGATGTTCGAGCAAACGTACCATTGGCTCTGCACGAGTGAAACATTTTGATTTGAGTTCTAGCTATAGTTCGTAAACAGTTTTAAAACCTTAGTTCTATGATTCACTTAAAAGTGATAACTAAGACAATACTGGGTAGGTCATCTAAATATGACGTAGGGTGTTGAAGAAGAAGAAATAATTTTCATTTCAGAACTCATGACTGATCATAATTTATATAATAAACTGAAGGTGTGAGTGACATTATTTTGCTACAGTGGTTTTCCTTGAAACAAATATAATATTAATAATTTTATTTATCCTTTTACTGCGTTGTAGAGGTTGTTTTTTGTTTTTTTTTATTGACATTTCTTTCTTCCCAAAGTTGAGTATATTATTTTAGAACTTGTTCATTCTTATATATGTGATTATATGTTTTAAGTGTTCAACTCGAAACCATGTGTAAAACTTAATTGTTTGATCCAACGAAATGAGTAAGCGATAACAACAAAAGTCTATGACACATTTATTTGATTTTGACATGTTTGTATTTCACAAATACTTAGAATCATACAATTAATTTACTTTGTGTGCTGCCATCTGTTAATATTTATCAACATTACCTGAAGAAGAAGTAGTTTTATAGTTCTCCATTATCAATAACTATGTAAATATTCGAAAGTAAAAAAAATATTAAACTACTGTTTGTGGTGTAATCTAATAAGATGAATAATAATAATAATAGTAAGAACACTGTAAGCTCTCCATTCGTTTAGTAAATACAAAAATGAGAAATTTTCATTTAAGACTTTCACCACCAGGTGTTCTTATTTTTGTCATTTATTTTTGAAAAAAGGCTACACAATCTACGTTCTGACAACTGCAGGGCTTGAAGCCTGAGCTTGATAAGTCTTTAAACTTACGAGTGAACCACCGAGTAACTTATTGTTGCAAAAAAATTGCTCTAAGAAAGATTCTTCATAAAGTGACGATTAAAAAAGATCTTATACAGGTTTCAAAGACAAATAGCAAAATCGTGCTTGACTTTAGCTCAGTATTTGTTTTAAAATATGAATTGAAAACAATAATTTTATCTAACTTAAAAATATTTATTCTTTGTATTCCGCCTTTTTTTCACTTTCATCATCCTTAGAAATCTAAATGTTTTAAGTGGTGGTAATTGATTCTTATCTACTTCATAAAATTTAATACTGTTCATTTCATTAACTATATTTATATAGATAGTTCACTGTATTATCAATAATCATATAGCTTTAAAGTGGTTTAAATATATTTTTTTATAATCATACTTTAAAGGTTTTAACTCCAATCGAACGTAATTTATTATTGAACTTATTTTGTGTGTTTGTGTGTGTTTCTTATAGCAAAGCCACATCGGGCTATCTGCTCAGCCCACCGAGAGGAATTAAACTTAATAATAATAAATTCACTATAATACAGCAACAGCGAACGTAACTACAAATAACGAATCAAACAATCTAATCATTAGACCATACTAGATCTGAAAGATCAAGAAACAAAATCCAGTAACACTTTAGAAACTGATATAGTTCACAATACAAAAACAATAAATTAATACAACTATTTATATTTATTACATATCAACATTTGCTTACTGTTGTTGTTTTTATGGCAAAGCTACACAATGGACTATTTGTGCTCTGTCTATTGTGGGAAATTGAGCTTACATTTTAGAATTATAGATCTGTAAACTAACCTTTGACCTTCCGATGAATTCAATATTTGAAGTAATTGAAAAACTTTAACTAATATTTATTATAATTGTGGTTCTCTCACATGTTTTGCTTTAAAATTTAGAGCTGGATTACTCCTGCTGCATAAAGACCAGATGTCCCCTAGGAAGCTTTACTCTAAAAATGCATTTTTTTGCTTTCAATATGAAAATTATGAAATTCTTTTAAAATGATTTTTATTTGGTATTTTTCTAAAACCTTAAATTTTTAGTATTCGCTAAATACGAAATGTTATCCTAAGGGTTTAATAAAAGGATTAAATAAACCATTTAGATATTAACACAAACTATTTGCAGGTCAAATTTTAGAGAGTAGTGCTATCAACTTATTAAGTGCAGTTAAAAGAAGGCACGCGCAAATTTATACGAAAAAAAAGAGCAATTTGTAGTACATGTGGCTTTCAGTTATTTCACTCTCTCTATATATATGTACCTTATTCAAACAAGACGTTGGTGAATATAGAGGGAAGGCAGCTAGTCATCACCACCTACCGCCAACTCTTGGGCTATTCTTTTACCAACGAATAGTGGGATTGACCGTAAATTTATAACGCCCCACGGCTGAAAGGGCGAGCATGTTTGATGTGACAGGGATTCGAACCCGCGACCCTCAGATAGCCCTCATGTAGTTTTACGCGAAATTGAATAAAAATAAAACCATAAATATATAATCCCCGAAGATCATTTAATAATACGAACTGGCCATACATATAAGGCTGAACAGTTACCACGGTTTAATGGGAAAAACTAATTAATAACATTTAAAATTAGCACAACAAGGTTAAGCATCGAATGTCTACTTTGCTAAGAGTCATTAATTAAACGTTTTTACTGAGAGTTAACCGGTCGAATAAGTAATTTTTGACATTTAAAGGTGACATCATTTCACTTAATTTACACTGAAGAAGGTGTTTTCCAGCTGAGGGACAGTAGTTTGAAGATTGAATTGAACTTTAAAAATGTTAAATGTTTCATAATGAAAAACACCCTTCTCGTTCCAGACATCAGTGGTGTGTGCGAAACTTTCTTAAACATAAAAGTGAAGACAAGATATATGATAAACCTGTTAACAATTCTAATCACAGATGCGATGGCCACGATGTGTATTTCATTCAACATCTATAAAAAATGTAGAAGTAATATTATCCAGACTTATTTATGGAGTTTGTTTTCAAATATCTGGGAAGTTAAAATTGTATTTTATTTTTTGGATAACTCATGATTTTCTGGACAAACATAAAGATTTTCTTTTAAGTGACGTAATACATATCTCTGAAATAAAATTAATATGTTCTTTGAAAAATGGTTTCCAACCGAAAAAAGAAAACTGTCGATCGTTAATATTTAGTGAATACAAAGACGACTTTAGTTCAAAAACAATGTGACTAAATGACATAACTAAAGATATAGTGTCGTTAAAAAATTAGAAGTTTGTGAGTCCAAGTAAGACAAGTGACAAAATGAATTTATTAATCTTATTTTATTATTTCACTATCAGTATTATTTTATTGAAGATAGATCAGTATTATTTAGTTTTGAACGTCTGTTATTTTTCTGTTAGTCTATTTCTTTCTTCAATTTATTGGAATTCACACCCACAGAAGATATCGTAAGTGATGGATTTCTTCTGCATTGGATCTTTGGGTAGTTTAACTTTTACCACTGTCATCCTATATTGTTGTTTCTTCTGAAAGAGGTAATAATAATTTTATACTCTAACAATCATTTGATATCGCAAAAATGGTAGCACTAATTAATGACTAGGTTAGTATTGAAAGAAAACACGGATAAAATATATTTGCTGGAGTTAGTATGAACTTCTGTATAATAATTTTATTGTGACTAAACATTATGAGCCTGATATATTGGAAATGAAAAGTTAAGGCTGTTATGTGTTATTTTTTAATTTATGATTAATATTAAGTAATCGAGCAATTTTTATAACACTTTTTTGGAACAGTTATGCTAAGTATTTGATAACATAAATATGCGTGGTTATACGAGTTTCGGAATCTACCTCCAAACTGTACCTTCCACACTAAACAATATGTATGAGCAGAATGTTTCTCCCCATTCGTTTTATTGAACTGAATTGGTTTGAATTTCGCGCAAAGCTACACGAGGGCTATCTGCGCTAGCCGTTCCTAATTTAGCAGTGTAAGACTAAAGGGAAGGCAGCTAATCATCACCACCCAAAACCACCTGGCCATGCCGGGCCCCATTCGTTTTAAAAGCTACAACTTTGCTTTCACATTTTTTTCAGTTTTCTCAGGATTGAAGTAAATACTTATTAACGAATGTCATAAGTCTATGGAAAGATTTGTGTTGTTGCTTTCTCAGTGCAAAGCTGCATAATCAGATATTTGCGCTCTGTTCACTGTAAAAATCGAACCCCGAATTCTAGCATTGTAAATCTGTAATCTTACCGTTTCCTCACAGGTAGTATACAAAGCTATAAAGTATATACGAGGTCTGTTAAAAAAATACGCGGACTGTTTGAATTGCGCGGCTCCAGTTGGTTCCAGAGGAATTCCCTTGGTGTCGCTAGGTTTGCACAGATCAGCTGATTACGACGCCATTTCCCGATTGCAGATATCTTCATTTGTGTATTAGCTACGTGGTTTTAAGTGAAGTGCGATTTTTTCGTTTGGCGGATTTCAGAATGAATGGCCTGAAGGAGCAACGACTTGCTGTGAAATTTTGTGTTAAACTTGGAACCTCTGTGACTGAAACTTTTGCTATGCTTAACACGGCTTACGGTGATGTTGCTATGAAGCGTACGGCATGTTTCAAGTGGCATGAACGTTTTAAGGATGGTCGACAGTCCATTGAAGATGATGAGCGTCCTGGACGTCCTTCCACGTCAACTGACGACCCACACGTCGACAAAATCAACACCCTAGTGCGGGCAAATCGACGTCTAACTGTCAGGGAGCTTGCTGAAGAGTGTGGGATATCAGTTGGATCTTGTTACGAGATTTTGACCGAAAAATTGAAGATGCATCGGGTTGCTGCGAAATTCAGCTCTCAGAACTCGTGAGTTTTTGGCCAAACACTCGATCACTGTTCTTCCCCACCCCCCTTACTCACCTGGCCTTGCTCCTTGCGATTTTTTCTTGTTCCCCAAACTCAAAAGACCCTTGAAAGGAAGAAGATTTGAGACGATTCCCGAGATTAAGGCAAATGCGACGATGGAGCTGGAGGACATTACAAAAGAAGCGTACCAGGACTGTTTCAACAAGAGGAAACACCGTTGGGATAAGTGTGTGTGTTGGGGAGGAGAGTACTTTGAAGGGGTCCCAGACCTGTAACTTCTAAATAAGGTACATTTTGTTTTATGACGTCAGTCCGCGTATTTTTTGAACAGCCCTCGTACGTATTTAGGTTCGGATGTGATAATAGCCGTAACATTGTATCACATTTTGATATTCAGAAGCGCATGCAGGCACGAACGTTCATCACCGCTCACCAACAACACATTCATGTAGCATTTTCTTTCTTTTTTTTTTAATTTCAATCCTCCGGTAAGATTGGCCAATAAAACTTTTATCTTAATTTTGGAAAATAATCATCTTTGTCATTGTGGTTACCATAAGTCAAGATTTTATAAAATAGCTTAAAGTTTGTTTTTGAATTTCGCACAAAGCTACTCGAGGGCTATCTGTGCTAGCCGTCTCTAATTTAGCAGTGTAAGACTAGAGGGAAGGCCACTAGTCATCACCACCTACCGCCAACTCTGGAGCTACTGTTTTACCAACGAATAGAGGGATTGAACGTCACATTATAACGCCCCCACGGCTGAAAGGGCGAGCATATTTGGCGCGACGGGAATTCGAACCCGCAACCCTCGGATTACGAGTCGAACGCCTTAATCTACTTGGCCATGCCAGGCCTATAGCTTAAAGTAATATTTCTACTTACAGTTATAATGCAAATTAATAAGGTGTCTTACGTTGCGTTGTTACTAACACAATTTGACAGTGACAGGTGTAATTTTCCAAAACATTGTTTTTATTAATAAGAAAGACATTAAGCCATGTTTGTTATAAGTTCATCCCTGTTTTCAATGGAATCATTTCGATGTTATCTGACGACAATTAAGACAAAACCAAAATTAATACCCCTATATTACTAATTCATATAACAATGGCAACATTTTTACTAACTATTACCAATTTATATCATATGAAGATAAGAACTGATTTTTTACAACTAAATTAATCAGTATCCGAGTTAGTCACTGGACTGGTCTTGTACGCTAGATAAAAAAGTACGAAATATGTGCTAGATATGTCTTTAAGCCTAAGTATAAAACTTTCGACTTTACTCAACATAATTTATATTAAAATAAAAACACAGCAGTATCAGTTTAATTATTACAGTTACAAGAATATAAAATAATTTTACCGAAACCGCTTTTGCTGTAATACTGAACAGCTATGGCCTACCAATTACCATCTAAAATGTATTACAGTATAAGGATACAACTTACCCACAATTAGATGTAATTGATAATAATTAATACTCTGCTTCTGTCAGCAATGCAACGGCTATCTCCGTATTTGTTCTTAAAAGTGTGTCCATTTTTTCTCTGTCGAAAATAATATGTGGCATAGTAATAAACATGAGAAACGAAATTAAAATGTAATGCAATTTAATTTTATATTTTGAACATTTTTACTTAATAAAAAATAATTTTGAGCATGTTTATGAAGTAAAATCATATGTGTATACATCATATTAGAAGTAAATCACGTGCTTACATTGTTCGTAGCTTAAATACTCGCAACCAGGGTTAAAGTAAAATCTGAAAATATAAAGATTATTATGCTATTTATACGTCTAGAGATACAGACATAAACAAGCTGAATCTGGCGGACTGCACTGCATAAAAAATGAAAACTAATTTCTTTTCAGTTAGTCTGTTTACTACACCAAAGGTGTTAAAATCAATGTTTGTATCATGACGTCGTATAATAATACAACTAAAGGGACGTGACGACAGTATGAAGTGCAAAACCTTTCAATACTAACTACTTCTACTTGAAATATGAAATAATAGACTTCAAGATATTGCTATATATACATTCTGTTTTATAACATTCTGAGAAAGCATAGCAAATAATAATTTTTATAGCGCTGTAAAGACTCCAGTTATTAGTAAGCAGCAATCCTGTGAATAAAGTAAACTTCAGACTTATTGTATATTTTAGCACTATGCAATAATCTACAGTCGCGTCAATAAAGTATACATTTATATATGTATATTTTTCTACAATCCTTTTCTTACAACTATACTTACCTTTGTAAGTATTCTTACTTCCCATTTATCTTGGATTCAATTGAAACTATTCTGCTTAATTACTGAAATTACTACTTATGTAAAATATTTGCCAGAAACAAACTAAAAAGAACAGGCTACAAGTGAGTCGAAAAGCTACATAATGCCATAATTTTCTACATTGTCCAAAAGAACAATCATTCACACTGTGCATGGCGATGCTACGTAGCTAGCAGATCATTCACTCGTCACATCTATTTGTTGTTGTGCTATGCTTAAAATACGCTTCGTTCAACTTTATTACAAAGGGCGTTTTTTCCCACAGTATTACAAGGCTTGGCATGGTTAGGTGGGTTAAGGCGTTCGACTAGTAATTCGAAGGTCGCGAGTTCGAGTCCCAGTCGCAACAAGCATGCTCGCCCTTTCAGCCGTGGGGGCGTTATAATGTGATGGTCAATCCCACTGTTCGTTGGTAAAAGAGAAGCCCAAGAGTTGGTGGTGGGTGGTGATGACTAGCTGCCTTCCCTCTAGTCTCACACTACTAAATTAGGGGCGGCTAACGCAGATAGCCCTCGTGTAGCTTTGCGACAAATTCCAAAAAAAAACTCTACAGTATTACCCTGCAGTCTCACTATAACACTGTACCAGCCAGATGTTTCAAACTTAACCTATTTTGAAGATAGTGTTGTGACGTGTTCTGTAGTTGGAGGGCATTTACACTCGTTTACTGGGTGTGGCCCAACACACTTGATACATCAAACCGTTGTGGTACAGGCCATTGTAGTGTGGCCAAGCTTTTAACACTTGAAGCATTGTATTACTCTTGGTTCACGGAGTTTTGCTGTTTATAATTGATGGTGTGTCAAGAAAAGTGAAATACCGGAGGTGAGAATTTCGTCGGCCTTCTTCATATCGGTGATTGTGAATTTGACAAGTGGTGTGGGGAGTCCAGTGCTTGAAGAGTTGATGCGGTCAAGCTTGATTGGATTAATGACCTGAGTTTCCAGTTCCTTCTTTACTTTATTGATCGCTCTCTCTCTGTATGGGTATTTGGGTATTGATGTTTATCTACCCAGGAGGGTCAAGCTACCCTGGAGGGTCAGGTTTCGTTAACCTCTTCCTCCTTCTTTTCCTTCAAATTTTGGTTTTACAACTGTCAAGTGTATTAATATATGGTACGGTCAGAGTAACCCGCACTTACTTAGGCCCCTTTCAGGGCAATGTCCATGCACAATCTACACATACACTTGGTGCAAATAAAACATTTTTCTTATAGTTCCATAGGGTATTTGCACTTTTATCAGAGTATTAACTCTAAAACTTTTACATAAAAAAACACCTTTCAATGTTTTGTAATTAATCCCTAATCTAATGTGGAGTCTAGTTAATAGGTGGCCTTTTATTACTTTTTTTATTTTTTTTTATTGTATTTATTTATTTAGAAAATATATATCCACTGGGGAAAGCTGCTTAGGTTTATCATCATCATGTTAAACAATACCTGTCAAGTTTGCTTACTAGTTCATTTTTATCCAATTTTTGTCAAAATAGTTTATTGTACCATGTAGGAGCCTATCTCTGCTATTGTTTCCATGTGTGCGTAGTTTATTGATCGAATCTCTGTCGATGTTTGGGTAAAAAAAGTTCATACCCTGGAGGGTCAGGTTCTCTATGACCTCTTCCTCCTCCGCGTACTTATGTTCTTGTCGGATTGGTATTTATAATTGTAGAACTGAATATTATTTTGATCCTTTTCAGGGCAATGTCCATGTATTGTGGCTCATATATAGTGATTATTTTATTCTATCAGCAGAATGTCAAGTTTGTTGGTGGCATTTTTTTATTGTTTAATACATATATATATATATATATGTATATATATTTTATTATTTTATTATTATTATTATTATTATTATTATTTAATATATATTTTTATTTATTTTTATATTTAAAATATAAATTAACTGGGGAGAGATATTTAGGACTAGCTTCATCATGTATGAGGTACCTGTCTAGTTCGCATAGTAATTCGTTTTTCATCCAATTCTTATTAAAGTACATTATTGTAATATGTAGGAGTATATCTGGTATGGTTGGTATGTTCGAATATTTGTGTATGAATTAAGATTATGTAGTTCTTCAAACTCTGTATGCAGTTGTGAGGAGTGTGTTTTGGATTGTTTGTAGTTTGGTTTTAATTATTTTATTGGTTACAGTTATCCATGCTGGAGCTGCATAATCTATTACTGGTCTAATATATGTTTTGTAGATTTTTAGTATGTTATCTGTAGATGTTCCATTGTTTTTACCAGTTAGACTCCTAGCATAGTTAGTTCTTCGCCAGACTTTATTTTTAATTTCGTTTATATGATTGATCCAAGTTAGTTTTGAATCATAGGTCAGACCTAAAAATTTTGCCGATGGGGCAATCTAGACTAGTGTGCCATTCATATATAATTCTGGCTGTTGTTTTTTGTGTTTTGTCAATTTCGTAAAGACTACGAGTTGTGTTTTTGCTGTGTTTATTTTTATTCTATATTTTTGACAGTATTCACTTATCCTATTTAGTTGCGATTGTATGTTAGTGGCTGCTATCGTGGGTGTTGCGGCACTTTTCCAGACTGCCACATCATCTGCGAACTGTGAAGAGAATCCATGATTCGGATCCTTCAGTGGCATATTGTTTACATACATGATGAAGAGTATAGGGCTAACTACCCCTCCCTGAGAGTTTATTGATGAAGATATTGAATGGTACACTTCGAATAACGAGGTCTTCACTAGGTGATCACTCTCCAGCTACGTGAGTGGTCAGCTTGACTCCACTGAAGGCTAAGCTGGGCTACGGCGTGTAGCATACCCTGAAGGGTGTTAACACTTGGTGTTCTCCCCTCCTCTTGGTAGACGGTATAAGTGGATGAAGATCGTCGTGGGGAAGAAACGACGAAGTTCTCTCGTTACCTACAGTTGTCTTACTGAGTTTGGAGTGCATTCAACAGTGACGGCTGGGGTCATCTTGAGAGCGGTGGTGTCAGAGTTTAGATCAGGATTATTGTCTAGTTGGTCACAAACCAGGCATGCAGCTTTGGAGAGTTCGGTAATGGACACTGGAGAAAGTAGAGACTTTCGTCGATTCGTGTTCACTAATCGAAAAGCGTTCTTGGGCTTCGACCAAAAGTTGGTATTTGTTAGCCGTTTACAATGGTTCACCCGAGGAACGAATGGAGGTATTTAGGGTCTACTTCCGGATAGTCACAAGTTAAATAACTGTAACTGAGTTTACATCAATATCAGTGGTATTTATTTCTTGCTTTAGATCTGGATACTTGCTTTATGAAAAACCTTGTTTTTGTAGGTAGTAGCATATGAACGTAGTGCTGATAAAGACTTTTTACCAAAGTTAAAGCTTTACAGAAGTCGAGAAACAAAACATACGAACGATACAGAATCTTGTGGTAGATTGTAAGTAGGTTTTTAGTAGGGTTTGTATTTAAATAAAAAACCGAAAATGACTGACATTCGCCAAGGAGCAAATGACGTAAGAGGTGGGAAGGAGCTTAAGTTGTTTTGGTCGTTTAGAACTTTCCCTTTAAACATCTGTTTATTTAGAACTTTCCCTTTAGACATCTGTTTATTTAGAACTTTCCCTTTAGACATCTGTTTATTTAGAACTTTCCCTTTAGACATCTGTTTATTTAGAACTTTCCCTTTAGACATCTGTTTATTTAGAACTTTCTCTTTAGACATTTGTTTATTTAGAACTTTCCCTTTAGACATCTGTTTATTTAGAACTTTCCCTTTAGACATCTGTTTATTTGTAAAATATTGAGACTGTCTAGTTTTTACCTTTTTCATAGATATGTAAAGTTTTATAGTTTTTTTTATCAAATTGGTGTCTACTTTTAATAAGGTGAATGCAAAGGTTGAATCAATTCATTATAAGTGATATAGAAAAAGCAAACATTGTTGAAGTTTAACTATTCTATTTATTGAGTTCAAACTATATTCTGTTACTTTAACTTTAGTTGTTATAACTAATTAAACGGATCTTGTTCTGTACAGTATAAACATTGTAAGTAAAATAAAAAGTAAACACTGTTGAAGTTTAACTATTTTAGTTATTGTGTTCAAACTATATTCTGTTACTTTAATTTCAGTTGTTATAACTTTTAATTATACGGATATTGTTGTGTACGATATAAACATTGTAAGTAATATAGAAAAAAAGAAAACCTTGTTGAAGTTTAACTATTCTATTTATTGTGTTCAAACTATATTCAGTTACTTTAATTTCAGTTGTTATAACTTTAATTATACGGATATTGTTGTGTACGATATAAACATTGTAAGTAATATAGAAAAAAGAAAACCTTGTTGAAGTTTAACTATTCTATTTATTGTGTTCAAACTTTATTCAGTTACTTTAATTTCAGTTGTTATAATTATTTACTAAAACGAATATTGTTCTGTTTAACTAACCACAATTATTAGTTGTAATATTTATTTGTTCACTATAAACTCTGTTTGTCTAACAGTTGCAAATAAAAGTCCTCTCCTGGCCCTTTTGTTGCAGAGTATGAGGCCCCTCAGGTGGGTCGGAAGAGTCTCTCTGAATTTATCCCGCTGTGTGCACCAGCACATTGTAATATATTTGACAGGCTGCTTTGTGTCTTGAAACCAGCAAAACTGAATGAACCTTTCACTAAATATTAAGCACGTGTTGTACAATTAACCATTCTATTACCTGCGGACGACGCGTGTTTTTCATTGTCCCCTGCCCCCCAGTGGCTCAGCGGTATGTCTGCAGACTTACAACGCTAAAAACCTGGTTTCGATACCTGTGGTGGGCAGAGCACAGATAGCCCATTGTGTAGCTTTGTGCCTAATTCAAAACAAATAAATATTCATTGTCCCCCTGCTGGTACAGAGGTAAGTTTACGAATTTACAATGCTAAAACGAATGGTTCATTCCCCCGGTGGACTCAGTAGATAGGCCGATGTAGCTTTACTGTAAGAAAACACACTCTCTTGATACTACCATATTATGATATATGTTCTAAAATCTTAGAATTAACCCGATAAATATATATAAGCCTAAAAGTTCAAATTAGTTACAGGAAAATTTTTACATGCCTCTGATTTCGAATAGAAATATAAAAACAAACATTTACAGTCAACGTGTTTTCATTACAAATTTTAGGTCTGTTGGTTTCTAAACTTTCTGCTTTGAAACCATAACTTTTAAAGGTGCAAGCATTGTTTCCATATGAAATTATTGTATTATGTTATTATTGTAACTGGGGAAAAAACTTGCGTTTCGTTTTTAATGAATATACGAGCGAAATAATCGTTTTTTAACAACAAAACATAATTCAGGGATATTTTCGATTATAATCTAGTTCTAATAATCACAACAAGATATGAAGAACAAAATAAAAACGTTTATTACTATAATATAATTTTTCAATGAGCAAGCATGCAACAGCTACAGAAAGAAATGTTCATCATTTTACAACAGGACATGCTTACAGTGGATAATATATTTTATCATTTTCCAACTGCAGGCAGGACTTCTTCCTTCGTTAGACACGTATAAAGCACAAACTTATATAAACCGCTAACTTCTTTTACGACAAGAAGAATACCGCTTAACCCGGGCTTCAGTTGACAAACATAAATCAGTAGTGTTCTTCCATGTATAGTTGTACTTAGTATGTATGACTGGTAGACTTTCTCTGGCTTTAATAAGCGACACGACGATGACCGTAGCCATAAGCAGGACGAACGTAACCATAGGCAGGTTTAGCGTACTTGTAGACTGGTCTAGCGTAGCCGTAGCCACGACGGGCAAAGCCGTAAGCAGGACGAGCATAGGCGTAGGCAGCAGGACGAGCGTAGCCATAAGGATGTGCGTCATATTTCACAGGTGCAGCGTCGGAGTAGATGTTGACGTCAGCAGGGTTCTGATTGGCGGTACCAGGTTCATTGGTTTTAATGTTAGCTCGGTAACCACCTTTGTCAGCAACATAATCCACCTGGCGACTAATACCATAAGCATCCCTGTAACCATAGGAACCTTGCTTGTTGCCGTACTCGTCACCTTGCTCCTGTTGCCACTGGCGGTCACCGTACTCGTTTTGGATGTCGTAGCCGGTGTTATATGGCTGTGGTTTGGCCTGTGGAGAACGTATTTTATTAAGTTCTTACTTGTGAAATTTACATTTTAATACTTATCCAATAAACAAATCTTCACAGAGAACACACAGGGAGAAAATGTATAAGATTGTACCTGATCATTAAACAGTTTTATTAGGATACTAAAGCTAAATAATAATGCATTAATTATTGATTTTATCATTCAAGTAATAATGACCAAAAACTGTAGTGATACTAATTTTCACTGCAATCAACAACGATTCGTTATAACACCTTAGTAACTGAAAAATAAAAAATACGAATTGATTAATACAGAGCTAAAGTGAATCACTGATACATGGAGAGGTACAATATCAAAGCAGCTAATATCGTTACCAAAACTAAAAAATATCAATAATAATAATGACTGGGAATTGTTACTTACATATACATCTGGTTGATAGGCGTATCTGGCTGGAGCGTAAGAATACGGTGACACGTATCCACAAGTGGCTGACACCACACACATGGCGAGAACTGCAATCTGGAAATTGAATAATTAGCACACATCAACATTGAGGCCTAACACACTAGTGTCAATCTGATGTTAGAATGAGAAAACAAAGTGAAAGAACCAGTGGAAATAAAATAATCCATTTCTTAATAACACAGACACATATAGTGGGTGTATATTGTAATACTGACTTTCACTCTCACCTTCCTAACTTCAGTACGATTGATTGAAAAAAATATGCAGATGTATCAAGGAAATACTTAAACCTGTTTATCTTAATGTCATAAATATGGACAAGAGTGTAACCCCTTTATATCGTTCATAGTGTGGTCGTACATATCTCCCTCCATAATATAATTTA
This sequence comes from Tachypleus tridentatus, assembly GCF_004210375.1. Lineage (NCBI taxonomy): Eukaryota > Metazoa > Arthropoda > Merostomata > Xiphosura > Limulidae > Tachypleus > Tachypleus tridentatus. The sequence continues at coordinate 75,973,577 of NC_134835.1, read as the reverse complement.
GTAAACTATTATGTCTAATTTATATATATCAGTTTTAATGTCAGTTATGATGATAAAGCTATGAATTGGAAAATTCGAATAAGAATAAGTCAGCAATCGCAATTTCCAAGCAGCTCTGTGTTATTCGAACAGTTTATAGAATATTACGTGTATGTAGGTTTCCTTACCTTAATCATGGTTTATAGAAAGAGAATGTTACCCGACAGTTAACAGTTGACTCAAGGTGTCTGATCTGTTGTGTAGCTCCAGAGCTCGGTCATTTTTATATCAATTATCACTGTTATTTTCCTTCCTGGTGTCCGTGATTCTGGGTTAAGTGGGGGCTGGTATGAACTTGAGCCGAAAGCCTGATACTGTTGATAGGAATTTCATTCTCATTTGACACACGCTGATAAGCATTGTCTAGCCGCGCCTTGCCCCCAAGCTAATAGTACGATGGCGCTTTATTACGCTTAACCTTATCAAACCAAGATCAGGAACGAATCTGTCAATGTTTTTGTATACTTAGTAGCTTTAATATATTTACCAGCATAATAAATGAACAGATAAAAAATACCAAATTAAATATTCAAAGAGTTAATTTCAAATATTATGGTTATAAGAAATACCTTCAAATTAGCACATTCGCACACACACAAACTATCAAATATATCAAAATAGTAATAAGATTTAATTCACAGGTTAGTTTCCTATCTTAAAAATAAATAGTCTAATAACCTCCATGACATAGCTTATTACTACTTCTTTAGCTCTCGAACAAGTTCGCATCACTAATATTCACCCTGATTTTATTACTGTCAAGCTTACTATAAAACACAAAAATAATATTTTACCTTCCGTAGATTCAGCTTCTAATACGAGAGTGGGATCTAGCCTGAACCGTATAATTTTGTATGCTTTTTACCATTCTATCTCAAGTAACTTACCTAATATGTTTTTATTGGCATTAAGTTTGATGGCTTCTGTTGAGTAAAGTTTGTATATAGAACTTGTATTTTCGCCCTCACAAAAATATTCTGTACAACTTTTTAGTTATTGCTATAGAATTCTATAGAATATTTGGTTTATGTAGAAATTTTGCAAAACTTAACTGTCCCCCACGAATAGCCCATTGTGTAGCTTTGTACTTAAGAACAACAAACAAGCAGACGAACAAACAAGCTTTGCTATGGTTTCATAGAAATCTACAGAAACGATTTTCTGTGATGTAGAATGTCTATAGAACCTCATACAAAGTGTTATTATCATTTGTATCGATAGAATCGCTTTGTTTTATAGAAATAAATAAAACTATATAGTATTTTTTGTCCTTGAGATAATTCAAGTAACGTGCTTAGTAAATTATTTTTTAAAAATAAAACCATTATTTTTAGTTTGCTAATAGTTTGCTTATGTTTCTCATTATTTTGAAACAGGTGTGGAATATATAGAACGTGCTGCTAAAGGTTTTTTGTAGCATGTTGGAGTCCTTTCTTTCCTTACTTGATGTCATGGTTATAAAGAAATTAAAGTTATCCAGTTAAATAAACTTGTTTTTTTTTTTTTTTTTGAATTTCGCGCAAAGCTACTCGAGGGCTATCTGTGCTACCGTCCCTAATTTAGCAGTGTAAGACTAGAGAGAAGGCAGCTAGTCATCACCACTCACCGCCAACTCTTGCGCTACTTTTTTACCAACGAATAGTGGGATTGACCGTCACATTATAACATACCCACGACTGAAAGGGCAAGCATGTTTGGTGCGACCGGGATTCGAACCCGCAACCCTCGGATTACGAGTCGAACGCCGTAACACTCTTGGCCATGCCAGGCCTGCAAAATTTTACTACTTATTCCTTGCTACAGCTAAATATTTTCAGTTTATGCAAATTTTGGCGAAACCCATCGAGAGAGCAACAAATATTTCCCTGGTAATATTGATATGTGCTAGAACTTCGATATTGATACATTTTAGTCCAGACAAGCAGTTTCAAAAATAGTGTTTGATTGACGTTGATTTGTTCTTTATATCAAAACGTCATGTCAGGCTACTAGCAAGTGGCCTACAATATACCTAAAATATCTACGTCAGCAAGTTTTCGATATTACAAACTTACTTAACAACAACAAGGAAAATCAGAACTTGACGCACCTGATGTACATGTATATATATATATAAAGATCGTTCAATTCGATAATTTCATGTTATAATTGAATACAGTGCATATAGGCTGTGCAGTATTATAAACAATTTATATTTTTAGCTCCAATGTGTTGTCCTTTGCTTAGCACTAATTTTCTATAATATTTTAAAATATTAGTGGTTAATAAATTACTATACATAGGAGCCGAACAAAGTTCTTGCATTCAGTTACTATACAAAGCCTATTTTGCTTACGTGCTTCGCTGTTTCAAGAATAACTGATGAGCTGTGAATTCAGCAAAACTCGTCTACTGCAACTAAAATAATGACCCAGAGAATATACCAGGCCTATACGTCATCTCTTCTTCAAAAAAATGTATAGCCCGGCAGGGCCAGATGGTTAAGGCCTTGTAATTTGATTATCGCAGGTTCTAATCCCCGTCACACCAAATATGTTTGCTCTTTCAGCCGTGGGGGCGTTATAATGTTACGGTCAATCCCACTATTCGTTGGTAAAAGAGTAGCCCAAGAGTTGACGGATGGTGGTGATGACTAGCTTACCTTCCCTCTAGTCTTACACTTACATTGCCAAATTAAAGCCGACTAGCGCAGATTGCCCTCGTGTGGCTTTGGGTGAAGTTCAAACAAACAATAAAGTTTATATTCTGGTATGTAAAATAAATATCTACATTATTAAGATATATAGAAAGAGCTGAAAGGGCGAGCATGTTTGGTGTGACAGTGATTCAAACCAGCGATCCTCAATTTACAAGTCAAGCGTCCGAACCACACAGCAATGAAAGGCCTTTTTGTTTAAGTTAAATTTGTAATTAAAAATGTGCATAACTTATACTGTTAAATAGTTATTGTAAAATTCTCTCTTACTTGCTAAAGTTGTGAAAGATTTTTCAGTGTAAGAATCAACAATGTACTGTGTGTGTATGTATTGTTGTGCAAGCTAAAATTTCTAGAAACTCGCTTTATGTTTATATATCTAACAAATGCGATGCACCAAGAAACGGTATATATTATTGGTTTTCTATAGTTGGTATACTATACATCTCGGAAGTTATAACTGTGATTAACGTAATTAACATTTATTATTCGGGAAACTACAGATACTTGAGCAGGAAAGTTAATAGATTTCGAACATTACAAACCGTTTAACTTCAACTGATTAATATCGCACGTCAGTATTCTTAAGAAGGCATTATGTAACTTCAGCTGTGAAAAACTCACGTGTAATGAGCGAAGAGCTGGCTAGCTTCCCGTCATGTGCATTGTACCTATATCAACCAGAAATTGATTTGCTCATCGTGAACTCTCGACAGAATATCAAGGAAGTTCCGGATAAGATATAAGACTCCATATTTTTATATGCTTGTAAAATATTTGTATATAAATAATTATTTGTAATAAGCGTTATTATAAATTGTATTACTGTTCGCATATTAAAATATATTTGTGTTAAGAAAGAAAATGTGTGTATCAATCTTGTTGGCAAATATCATAAATATGATACATATCAATATTTATTTAACCTCTAAATCTAAATTACAATTTATCTCAGTTTTATGCTATTTGAAATCTTAATACAAAACGGACTTAATGAATGAATACTTCATTGTATTATTTAATACTCTGACTCTCATTTTTTATTTTCTGTTGATACAAGTTCTAATTACGAGATCCGACATTTTAGCCGTCTGCCTTTAAAACCTTTTTCATTTCTCTTTTCTTGTTTCGTTACGAAAAATCCTTGTATTAGGACTGTTTAGGGTATTTCACAATTCAGAAAAGTGGGTACTATTATAAGCTTTATTTATTTGTAATTTGTTTAATGTATGGTGCATGCCTTTAAGGTAGAGCAAGTCCTAGAAACATCCAGAACAAGTGTAAATTGTAAACACGAAGTTCCATGAAGCTGTGAGAGATTAGTTAAAAAAACAGTCGAAAGTTAGGTAAAGATACTGTTGAAAAAGTAGGAAGCAAATTAGTTAGCTTATAAAATGAATTAGTTAGTGCGTTTGTGTACATGGATCTGCGTTAGCGATTTGTTTATTTGTTTTGAATTTCGCACAAAGCTACTCGAGGGCTATCTGCGCTAGCCGTCCATAATTTAGCAGTGTAAGACTAGAGGGAAGGCAGCTAGCCATCACCACCCACCGCCAACTCTTGGGCTACTCTTTTACCAACGAATAGTGGGATTGACCGTTACATTATAACGCCCCCACGGTTGAAAGGGCGAGCATGTTTGGCGCGACGGGGATGCGAACCCGCGACCCTCAGATTACGAGTCGCACGCCTTAACACGCTTGGCCATGTCGGGCCTCTGCGTTAGCGATCGCGCTTACCGAATTATATTGTACAAGAAAGTTCAGCCATGTGACATTAGTTGAAGTCATTGTAATGTAGGTCTACAACAATCTACGACATCATGAAGGTATCCAAACATGTAGTAATAGTGAAGAGTGAAAAAAAAAACTCATGTGTTATAGTTTCTGTTAACTGGATTTTGAATTATTTTCACTTGATAACTTACAAGAACCCACAAGCAAAAGTACAACATCAAACCAATATAACCTATCACATATATTGAATGAAACGTTCTGATTCACAGTTTTTAAAATTTGGATTCGATATAATTTTGATACATTGAAAAAGGTGTTTTTGTTGAACGCCGGTAGTCATTAACGCAATGAAGTTTCTTGAGGTGTTCGTGGAAGAAAACAAAGTAAGAATTCATTTTAAAGGAATGTATAATGAATTATGGCAGAACAGATCAGTCAGTCTGTATAAATTGTCACTAAAATAGGCAGTTCAAAATTTGAGTCAACAAAATCTGTGTAGATTTTGACAATAAAGTAATTGTTTTAGTTTTACTGAACTGGTTCAAATGTAACAGGTGTCTCTTTACATATGACAATTTACTGACATACAGTAAGTAGTAAACACAAATAACAATTTAATAACAAAAAGCCTACTATTTCTTGTAACTATTTGGTTTATATATCTTAAAGCAGGTTTTCCTAATAAAATGGCCAGGTGGTTAAGGTACTCGACCCGTAATCCAAGGGGCGCAGGTTCGAATCCCCGTCACACCAAACACGCTCGTCCTTTTAGCCGTGGGGCGTTATAATATACGGTCAATCCCACTATTTGTTGGTAAAAGAGTAGCCCAAGAGTTGGCGGTGGGTGGTGATGGCTAGCTGCCTTCCCTCTAGTCTTACATTGCTAAATTGAGGACGGCTAGCGCAGATAGCTCTCGAGTAGCTTTGCCCAAAATTCAAAACAAACCAAACCCTAATAAAATAACACAGAATTAAAAACAAATAGCACAATAAAATGTGTGTGTGTCTTTACATAGATCATAGTTTCCCATTTTAGTTTGTGTAACTTTAAACGTAACTTAATCCTAATATCTTAACTTACCTGCAATGATTTGTTGTTTATAATGCCGACATTTATTTTTAAATTCTAATTTTTAACATCATCCAAAGTTTGGTGATTTCTTCAGTTTTGGAACAACAATGCAAACAACTTTGGTTTGTCTTACGTGTAGATACTGCTCCTGTAGTTTGTTTTCTTAACAGTTTCTCTGGAAAACGTTTGTAAGATCTACTTTTTGAATGAGAAAGAGCTGGGCGTAGCATAATGATTCGTGTTAATCCAAGGGCTCATGGTTCAAGTTCCGCTGCCACATGAACGCATTCTGTACGTTAAGAATTGATGCCTCGTTCTGGACAGAAAAGAGTAGCCCCTAGTGTAGTTTATTACTTCAAAATTGTGTACGTCTAAGCACAGATAGCCCTGTGATAGTGTGCTCAAACATTGTGAACAAGCAAATCTGTGTGAGTGTGTTTTGAACTTCTGATGTAACATTATGGTTGATACAAATTCAATATTTAGACGAAACTCTTTCAAGATTTGAACACCTTTCATCCAGCGTTGTCAAAACGTCTACTTTACTATTGGTTCTTAACAATATTACAGCTATCTGTTATTTAATTGACAAATAACAACACAGTGTTTCACTACACTCTTATTATCCTAATCAACTTAAAGAGTATATATAAGTAGTTTCAGGTATTTTCTTTAGGTAGCACAATCATCAGATATGAATTTTATTAGACCTTAATGGAATAAACTTCAACGCTGCGTTTAACACCATATTATTCTGTTGATATTTCTGAATGAATTATAAACCATACTTCTCAATGAGTGAAGTACATTAGAACATTTTGTGAAGTCTGTATAACTCTGAGAATAGGCTATTAACGTGACGAAAAGTGGAAGAACCACATATTAAGTAAGGTTCTAATAAAATGACCAATAAATGTATTGTTTATGGTAATTGAGATTATTTTTTACTTATGTGTTGTACGTAACGATAACTTATCGTCTCAGTTTTCTTCCACTTTGTTTTGAACGAAGCTCTTGTGATTAAGGCAACACGATTGGTTTTAGTTAATAAACTTTATTTTTTTAAATGTTCAGTATTTTAATACGACTGTACATTTTAATAAACATTTAATACAAATTACATTAATCCAAGAGTTACTAGGTTATCCGGGCTAATAAATTGATTATTCAGTACTTTATTTAATCACGTTGTTTGAAGTTAAGCACGAAGCTACACAATGAGCTATCTGTGCTCTGCTTACCATGGGTATCGAAACCCGACTTTTAGCGTTGTAAGTCCGCCGACATACCGTTGTGCCACTGGGAGGCATTTAATTACATTTAACTTTCGTTTGCTTCTTAAACACAATGTTACACAATAAGCTATTTGTGCTTTGCCTAGCACAGGTGTCAAAACCCTACTTTTAATGTTACAAGCTTTCAATCTCTTACTACTTAGCCATTCAGGGCCTAAATTTAAATTACGTCTTCTATATTTTTACACTTAAAATTCGCTTACTAGTAAATTTACTCAAACCATTTGAATTTTGTATTTCAATCGTTATATTCTCTTCGGGTCAGAGGTCACGCTAGCCTTTACAAAATTTACTTTTTAGACATATGCCTTATAAAATTCTGCATTTTCTGCCATAGCGCCAGCAATTTTTTCTTTTACATATAGTATTAAAATAGCTAATTATTTCAAATTAACTTAGTTAATTAAACAAGCAAACGATAATGCGTTGCCTACTACACGTAATGCCCAACAACACAGACAACGACGTACACAGCGATATACACGACTCTGGATATCATCTCGAAGTTATACGTTATGCTTGTGCATTACTGATATTTGGAAACAACGAAAGAGTTAATCACTTCTCAATCAACTGCTAGAAACTAGGTTTCAATACCCGTGGTAGGCAGAGCACAGATAGCCCATTGCGTAGCTTAATTACAAATAAACTTTTTTTTTTCAGTACGATTCTAAATAACTTCACCATGGCCAACTAAGTTTCACTTCAGTTTGTAGTAAAATACTGCTATCAGTTGTTTTCTCGCCGTTTCTCTAACTTTGCTCAGACTTTGTACTTTTTAGCAGAATTGTTCTTACCATTTATGGAGTTTTAAATAAAATAAACAGTGACCGAAATATTCCGATTTCTTCTTTTCACGTTTCTTGCTTAATGTAACTTCTGAATAGACGTTGTTAATTTTTGTGCATTGTTCTACTTCTTTCTTACTAAGATAAATCTTTAGGTAAAATAAAAAATCTATCGCTTCAAAATTAAACGTGGCTATAGCGACTCAAACTCGAGTGGATTTACATGAAATTCAACTACAACAAAAGAGGTTATTGGACCACATTAGGTTGGATTGTCAACTGAAAAGAGCTTGGTGTTAATTAAAACTTGTGATGACGAGAAAACCCACTTGCAGAGAAAAATTATATGTGTGTAAAAACATCTGATATGAATAGAGAAAGCACTAAAAAGACATATTTCCAAGGGCAGCTAAACTTCACGAACCGTGCGTGATTCGTAGTTAGCCATGAGTGCTATTAAAGAAATGACTTTGTTAACCATCATCTTGTAATAAGCTACATCAAATCTATGCTTACGTGAAGCTAAAATGATAATAACAAACACCAATGACTTTGTTTTGATTTAGTAAAGTGAAGGTAGACTTTAGTTGTTAATGCTTTTGTTAATTGTGGCCGTAAGTTGGAGCAGGAGCAACAGAATCGTAGACAAACGGATGAGTAGGTGGTTTAGGGTCGAGGACAACGTGGGAAGGCTTAGCGTAGACTTTAGGGGAAGGTTCGTATTTTACTGGGACGGCATCGGAATAGATATGAACGTCGGCAGGGTTCTGATTCGCAGTACCAGGCTCGTTAGTCTTGATGTTGGCTCGGAATCCATTCTCGTCAGCAACATAGTCCACCTGGCGGCCAATACCGTAATCATCCGTGTAACCATAGGAACCTTGCTTGTTGCCGTATTCGTCACCTTGCTCTTGTTGCCACTGGCGACCGCCGTAATCGTTTTTAATTTCGTAATTAAACTTGTAAGGATGGGGTTTCACCTACATAGAAAACAAAAAGAAAACATCACAAATAATTTGCTAAACGTTTATTCCATAACCATAGCATATGAATATAAATATAACCTAATATTTAAATTTTAAAACGTTAGACAATTTTTCTTCAGTCAACATCCGTTACAAACTTGTTTATTAGTTACATAAAAATTAAAGTTTTTCGTAACAAGTTCTTAAATATCTTTGTTTATAAAGCTTTAGCCTGTTTCCCTGGTCTTATTTGCTTTTACTGTTACTATTTAATTTTTACAGTAAGTGAAAACTAAGTTTTCATGTGCTGAATTAGTTATTTTGTTACCCTTTTAATTTGTACAGCGGTAAGTCTTCGAATTTACAACGTTAAAATCAAGGGTTTAACTACACTCGGTGGTCTTAGCAGATAGCAAAACGTGGTTTTGCTATAAGAAAACACATATATATACACACCCTTTTGAGTTAATACCATATTGTTTGTTTATTTCTGTAATTTTAGGCGATAGCGAAAGAGCACGAAATATATATACACTCAGGACTTACGTAAGGGTCGAGTTGGTAAGGTTTTCCATAAGTCGGTTTAGCAAAAACTTTCACTGGATCGTATCCAAATTGAGGTATGTATTGTTCGGCGGTGGCACATAGTGTGACGAAACAGCAGAGGACAATCTGTAAAGTCCGTTCATAGTTGAGAAGTGTGAAATGTGAAAACAGGACTCACTTGACTATCCAATCAGAATGAAATGTTACTTCTTTATATTTCTGATTGGAAAATGTAAAAATAATATAAAACTGATACTATAGTACCACTAATCCGATTAATGAGAGGAACAAACGTTTAAATTATATAAACTGAATTTCAAAGGTAAAACGTTGTAATCTAGTTCCATGGTAGATGGTACTGAACATTTTACAGAGAAATACTACAATGGTGACTGGTTCGTATACACTATTAGAGAAACGCGAAGGTCTTAGTTTTTGATACTGACTAGAACTGGTGGAAAACGATTGTTAATATAATTTTCTCCCTTTTTGTAATATGAAACACTTAACATGTTACAGCTTTAGAATAGCGTGTGTTTTAAGGTGTTTGTTCATCCCTGAGGGTGGTCGAATATATTTAGATTTGGGGACACGTTATTTCCTATGTTAACAGTGACCAATAAATTCAAATTGAAACAGTGGCATCTCATGACAGTTACATCAAAGTCTCTATTCCCCATTCAAAAGAGTACTTCATTATCGACTCAAAATTAAAGGCACCTATCCCCAGTGTCCCACCTCCCTCCGGTTCCGCTGTCTACGATCAACTACGTTTGAAATAATATAATCTTATTCGTCTTTGTTTGGAAGACCAAAATGACCAAATACATAAATTAGTTTTTTGGTTCATTTAAGATTCATCTTTCTAATTTGTTCAGCACGTTTATGTTATATTAAACTATTTTACTCGGAAATTTTCTGTAATTAAATTGATCTAGTTTTTCCCTAGGTTGGGAGCAAATCTATTACTTACATTGAAACATCAGAATTAACTTACCCTGATCATACTGTTTAGAGAAAAATGGAGGGTTCACTTAGTGATCTGAAGTTTGACAACATCTTCCAAATTTAAGGATTTTATACTCAACCAAAGTATCTTTCTTTTTTGCTACCACAAAATTGGGGCCACAAAAATGAAACGCCGAAACGATTGTGTAAATCGCTTATGTCATCCTCGGTATGGAATGACATGTGCATTTACAGATTGCTTCATAAGCAAATTTTTAAACTTCCTGTTTTGAAGAGGTCTTTGTACTTTTTATGAGGGTCTCCTTGAAAAAACAGAGAGAACGAGCAACTATGAGAGTAGTTTATACTAAAGTATTAAAGAAAAATATTTGATAGACAACTATAAGTGCATGTCTTGTATTTTCATCCTACTAGCAAGTGTTCGGGTGTTATTTATTCTATAGAAAAACTAGCTACTTCTAGAAACAGATGAAATAAAAAGTTTACTAATAATATCTGCCCCCCGCTAGTACAGCGGTAAGTCTACGGATTTACAACGCTAAAATCAGGGGTTTGATTCCCATCGGTGGGCTCAGCACAGAGCCCGATGTGGCTTTGCTATAAGAAAACACACACTAATAATATCTTACCTTGTTCAATGAATAATTGTGAAATTGAGTGTGTTTGAAAGAAGTCCATCTTAAACCAATTAATCATTAACTCCTGATATTCAAGTATGAACATTTCTAGAGATATAAAATCATGTTACTTATCTTGTATTAAAATTATATATATATATAATATTACTTGATATCCAGTATTGACTGATCATATTTATAAGACAAAGACACTCAAAGGCAAACATAACGATTGCCTTCTATAATTAAAATATTTGTATATTTAATATGCCAAGCCTATCTTTTCTAATAAGTGGGTGGTTAGAACTACTGTTATACTGATATATCTCTGGTTATTAGATGAACAGAATGTTACACTGGTATATCTATGGCAAGTAGACAGAATGTTACACCGGTTATATGTCTGATTGTCACTGGGATATTTCCAATAAATAGACAGAATGTTATACCGGTATATTTCTGGTAACTAGATAGAATCTTACACCGATTATATATCTGATTGTCAGTTAGACAAAATATCACAGTGGTATACCTCCAATAACTAGACAGAATGTTACACTGGCGTATCTTTGACTAACAACTAGACAGAATATTACACTAGTATATAGCTGATTTACAGCTATAAAAACGACTTTTACACAGACATGTTCCTGCTTTTCAGCTGGACAGAATGTTATAATAGTGTATCACTGACTCACAACTAGACAGAATCAGAACTATACCGACAGCGAGACAGATTATTACACTGGTTTATTTCTGTGTGACAGCGAAACGGATTGCTAGAGAATAATATATCCCTGATTGACAACTAGATAAAATGTTAGTGATATGCATTTGTAATAACCACACAACATGTGGCCAGAATGAGTTGTTACCCTAGTAAGACTGCACAAATTTTCCTATTTAAATAATTTAATGAATAAAAAGGCTGTTATAATTTGGATAGCTGCAAGTTAGAAGCAAATAGGATAACCACATATCACGTGTATGTTATACCATAACATCTTTGATAGACTAAAGAATAGAGAGAACTGTGAAAAGCGTACCTCTAGATAATTTGGTTGAATGGATATCTTATTATCTTATCTCTAATTAACAGAATAAGCCTGTAATATTTGAATATCTGTGACTAATGAGTAAAGAGAATGAAAATTAAATTTGCTTCCTTATGATTAATGAGTGAAAAGATGAGTGTTGCATAAGCGTGACTCGAACAAAGTGAACAAAACTGTTGAAACAATGGCGTGTTTCTGATTTACTATTAAAAAAAAAAACAACCTGCGATACTGATATGTCTTTATTCAAAAGTGGACATATTACTTCATAAATCAACATATTTCTGATTAACTGTCGGAGATAATAAACAACACTATGTAACAAAATACTTACTTTTTCTTGTTCCTGGGCAGAAAGTGTTATTTCTCAATTGCTTATGCCTAAAGTAAATGGAAAAGACCTAATTTTCTCTTTAACTTTGCTTTCGTGAACCTGGGTAACGAAATTTTCAAAGTTACTCATTTTCCAGAACATTTCACGTGCATTCGGTGCTAAGTAGCTGATGGAGAATTTTCTCGAACTTACAAGAATTTTCAAAAACTTTCTAGAATGTTGTAGAAACCTCAAAACTGTGCTGTTCTATAATAGAAATAAGTATCCGTCTCTTCCCCTGGCTCATTTGGCACACCTCAAAGCGGAATACAAGAGCGTCAAGACCTTGCTAGAAGCCTTTGAAGTATGATTAGTATGGCTGGGCGGTTATCGGAGACCTCAAAATGGTGGCATTCCTGATGGGTCTCCAAGAATGATTTACCAAGTTCTCTGTTATCTTTGTCTTTGGGACAGCAGGGACATTACAGCGCACTACAACAGAAAGCACTGGCCACAACGGACCGAGTTTTCTGTGGGGAGACACAATGTTAAGTGTGAGCCACTAGTGGACCTCCAGAAGATGTTGTTTCTACCATTGCACATCAAATTGGGTCTTATGAAATGAAACAATTTGTCACAGCTGTTAATAAGGAGTCTGCATCCTTCAAGTATCTTCGAGACTTCTTCCACAAGCTGTCTGAGGCAAAGGTCAAAGCTGGTGTCTTCGTTGGACCACAAATAAAGAAGATTCTGGAGTGCATAGAATTCCCCAAGAAGTTCAATAGGAAGGAAAAAAAAAAGCTTGGGGCAGCTTTGTTGCAGTGATTCGGAGCTTCTTGGGCAATCACAAGGCCGAAAATTATGTGGAACTGGTTGAGGTTCTGGTGAAGAACTACGGCAAAATGGGCTGCAGAATGTCCATGAAAGTCCATATCCTTGATGCTCATCTTGATAAATTCAAGGAGAACATGGGAGCATACTCAGAGGAGCAAGGCGAGCGCTTCCACTAAGATATACTGGACTTTGAACGCCGCTATCAAGAAGCGCATAACGAAAACGTAGTGGGAGACTATATTTGGGGACTGATACTTGAAAGTGATTTACGTTACAGTCGCAAATCTCAAGAAACTACTCACTTCTAAACATTTTTGTTCATTTTTGTATAACTTTAGTATAAATACATGTAAATCTTGATTCATATGTTGTTTCATTCAGACCTTATGTAAATGAAAATGTGCTAATTTGCCCGTTTTTACAACGAAAATAGGTTAATTTCTAAATTTCATTATCCTGGTCACAAAAGCAAAGTTTGAAGGGAATAATGGCCATTTTCTGTACATTTACAACGTAAGCAATTAAGAAATAACACGTACTATTCAGGAACAAAATTTGTGTTACATAGTGTTATTACACTAACATGGGCCCGGCATATCTAGGTTGTTAGGGCGTTCGACTCATAATTTGAGGGTAATGGGTTCGAATCCATGCTTACCCTTTCAGCCGTGGAGGCGTTTTTATGTGACGGTAAATCTCACTATTCATTGGTAAAAGAGTAGCCCAAGAGTTGGAGGTGGGTGGTGATTACTAGCTGCCTTCCCTCTAGTTTTACATTGCTAAATTAGGAACTGCTAGAGCAGATATCCCACGCGTAGCTTTACAATGACATATCTGACTAACAAGTAGCAAAATGATTGTTATAACTTAAATATGATTAAACAACGAAAATAATGAATTGTTGTATTATTATAATGGCGAAACTGGGTATATGATTGATACAGAAGCATGCATCATGTAAAGAAAAATACACTGATATATCTCTGATTACACTTAAAAAAGTTATTGCACTATTTATAAAATAATGAACATAACGGCTTTCTCTTACATGTCTTTGATCAACAAGTGGATACAATATTGCACTTGTATATATCTACTCCAGCACACGTCTCTAAATTAGGAGAGAACAAAATAACGAGAGGACAGAATGAGTGCTTTTATAAAAGGAAAACAAGCTGTTAACCTGAAATAAGTCTTGGAGATGAATGGATATTATCGATCTCTGATAACCGAATAAGTAAAATAAGTAATATGGGTAGAGTCATATTTTATAATGGCTTCTCTCTAATCAACAGAAAAGGAGAGTTAATTGTTACACTTAGGTGTATTTTGTTAACAGTTATAATGAAATGAGTTACACTAACATATCTCTAATTAATTGACGAGAGAATGTTTTGTACACTGGTACGCATTTCACTGGATGGATATAATAGTTGCTGCATTGGCTTACTTTTTGTTAAAAATGAAGACAAATGATATAATATTAGGTTGAGGAATAATTCGTGAGCGTTTTTAAATAATTTCATTCAAGCATTACATGTAAGACTATACAATACTTCAATGCATGAACACATTACACCCAAAACATTTATTATGATACTTTATTTCATGTAATACCTAGGTATATAGTATGCATTGTTGTAAACGAAATTGCAAGAAATTAAATGCGAAAAGCAGATGGTGTCGAAAACGCTCGATTTTGTCCACTTGACAGTCCATTTAATGAGCTGAAAATGAAAGCAAAAATTAAAGACATATGAAAATCAAACACACCATCTATTAGAACAAAAAATTATCTACCAAATGACATGAAATATTTTGCGAAAGCGTTTCATTTATGAATATATTTTGTTAACTTGAAAAAACGCTCACGAATTATTCCTCAACCCAATATATCACACAGCATTTCTGCGATTAATGAGTAAAAATAAAAGTGAACCGTCCTTTTATATATTTCTGAATTCCTTAGGGTAGAATAACTAACACTTTGTCTCTCATTAGCAGGTTGAGGTAATAACTGACATACTGTATATTTGAACATATAAAGAGAATGAACTGTTTTGTGGAATGTTATGACACATATAACATTTATACAGCTCAAGAGCTCTCTCTCATTCATAATCTTAACAAAAATTTTCCGAATGATATTTTTCTCCAACTGCACAATTATATTTTAGCTTTATCACTTTATAATACATAACACCTTATTGCATCTCTTATATACAAGCCTAGTAACAAACGATCCACAAAGTGAAGAATATTCTAGAAAATACATTTATTTATCAACACTAGAATGAAATTCTACAATCATAAATATGTTTTAATACTAATCCACTTGAACTTATTTATATATATGTTTATATAGATGAATTTTCAACTGCACAAATATTTTTTACAGGTGCACAATTTGAGATCAACTGCACACTAATAAAACCCCTGACTCTTAGCTAGTGTCAGTTACTGTGTTCTTCTTATTACATATATATTTGTAAAACTGTGTATGTGTGCTACCGTCCAGCAGTATTTTCACTAAAAACTGTAAAAACCGAGCGAAGCCAAATATGTTTCATGAAATTTCGTGTTTGAACTTTTTAATTTAATTAATATTTTAGTTTTGAAACTAATTTGCAATTTTCACAACATACAAAACAGAGAGCGATTTAAAATAAAATTCAAAACCGCTTAAACAGAAAAACTGTTTCCTTATTAGTTATAACTCTTGGTTTCTTATCCTGATGAGTAGAGTTTCACAAAATTAAAATGTTGTCTCTTTTTCGTAACGTTTTAACTGTCTAGTTTTGTAGTTGCTGAGTAATATTACTTCAGGACATACGTATTGTTTCAGAGAAATAACAACTGAAACCATGAATGTCAATCTGATAAATGTGTTATCAAGACAGATATCTCGACAGTAATTCTAATAAAACTTGAACTATATAGGTTACTCAGCCGTTTGTTGTCAAGGTCTGTTACCAAAACAATAGAACAAACACTTGTTTGTTTTGAAAATACGGCTTTAAAAGGCCACGAGTGACAGATTTAGTTTTATTTATTATGATCCTCCTAAAGGTATGTTATGTATAATTAAGTGGTTCGAGGTTTTATATATATATACAAACAGAATCAACTTTATAACTATGTGGTTCACTGAAAATTTAAAGTCCGTAAATATTTGTTTGTTATTAAGCACAAACCTACACAGTGGCCTACCTGTGCCGTAACCACCGAACTATCTGAACCAAATTTCAAGTCTTGTAAGTTCCCAGACTTACCGCTAAGCCAAGAGGGATTATGATCTTAACAAAATCTATATGTGTTGTCTCTTATTAACTGTGTTTAGTGTTTAGAACGTTTTATGTGGTGAATAAATTTTAACTGATAAATATTATTTTTGGTAATTTGAAAAATATATATTACCTACTTGATCTTAAAGCATAAAGAAAAATAAGCGTTAATTACTATCAAATATATTTCAGTCTCTGTACAGTCGAGAGAGTTGTAAATTTGTGTCGAAATGTCCACACAACATTTTCTACTTCCTAATCTAGAATACATAAAAAAAGGTCCAAGAATGCTATTTAAGTCTTTCAGAGTACACATGTTCTTTTGTTCACGACAACATTTCATTTTTCTGTATAGTTTCTACTAAAAATGTGGTGGTTAAAGAGTTACTTCAAAACTGATGATGCCCAGCATGGCCTGGTGGGTTAAGGCGTTCGACTCGTAATTTGAGGGTCGCGAGTTCGAATCCCCGTCACACCAAACATGCTCGCCCTTTCAGTCGTGGGGGCATTATAATGTTACTGTCAATCCCACTATTCGTTGGTAAACGAGTAGCCCAAGAGTTGGCGGTGGGTGGTGATGACTAGCTGCCTCCCCTCTAGTTTTACACTGCTAAATTAGGGACGGCTAGCGCAGATAGTCCTCGTGTAGTTTTGCGTGAAATTCAAAAACAAACAAACAAACAAATCAAGACTGATAAAATAAGTGAAGAGTAGGTGTACCTTGGAGGTAAAGACAAATTTGTTTAAGTTAAGCTCTGTAATCATTTAACAGTGGTTTCCTATCGTATTTGGCTAGCATTTATTCTAGTACTTATAATAATAATAAAAGCTGAATGTAACAGTTTGAATAAAAACCGCGTAATATTTTCGTTGTGTGTATGGTAAGCATGCAATATGATTAGGTATCGAATAATAATAAAAAAATTAAATTGATTTTAAAACGCATAATAAGGGTGCATTCAAATTCTTCGTTAGCTTGGAGGACATTGACCGTTATATCCCCGTGATAAAGAGTCAACATCAAACATTTCCTTTCTCCCAAACTCCACCCTACAAATAGCACGTGTTGATGACATATCGCAAAATAGAGCATCGCGAAGCCAACGAAAAAAGAAAGTGAGAAATTGAAAGAGATAAGTGTTCCGCATTCTTCCTGTTTAAATTTACCCAGAGGCCTATTTTACAAGTTTGAAATAAAGCTTACGCACGAAAAACTGGATATTATTGAAAAGTAACAGATTCTTTCAATATTTTAGTATATTAGACTATGACATATAATGCAACTTAAAGTAAGTTTGTCATTCAGAAAAGCCAATTAACGATATCTTATTTATAATTTATTTTATCTGCCTGATGAATTTAGCTTCGCTTGTAGTTATGTTTAGAGTAAAAATAATTATTATATTCAAATAAAAATATAATAAGCGAAGTTTTGTTGGAAAAAGAATATATATACTTGTAGTTGCTTTTATGGTTTAAAATTGAATTACTTTCTAATTGAAAATGAATAAAAGGACTTTTTTATTTATTTAGGAAATGGGTGTATTAATTCCTTTCTACAAAAGGACACCTTCGTTACAAACTTCTTGAACCCAAAGATTCTGTGTTTCAGAATTCTCGATCCTAACAACACACAGTAGCAACTGCGACTAAACATTTTTAATTTTGAGCTTATAGATTAGAGGGAAACCAACTCTTGTTTGACCAAAAAGTGAGATTTACTGTTAGTTTTAGAACTGATATATGGTTCCATTGTGCGGAGTACGTTTTTTGGTGACGAACCGACTGTTTGAACATTCAGCTTCTTTAAAACGAAAAAGAAAACTGTTGATAAAATATCTGCGTTGAGTGAAAAAAAATTCAATGTCCAGTTGTCATGAATATTGTAGCTAGAAACGACCTTGTCTATGTTTAAGTGTTTTAAAGATTAAAATAATAAAATAAATTTGATGTTGCTTTAAAAGAAACCGGTTCTAAACTTCATAAAACAAAATCTCTTTTTACATTAATTCTTTAAATCAACTTTTTACGTTGAAACGTTTTATTATTCTATCTTTCATTTAGCAGGAAATACATTATATTATGTAGTATTTTGATGAAGGGGCATACCTCTCCTCAGTGGCGTACTTAAGTAGGGGTGGAGGAGGCTTATCCCCAGGGGCCATTAATAATTTTATTCTATGTAAAATTACGTGAAATGTAGGACCCACAAAAATTATTAGTCTCTGGACCCACACAACCTTAAACCCCCACTGTCTTTCTCTCTCGAGTTATTGTTTATAACAGCTTTACTAAATTGCTAATTGCTTGAAAGTCTTAACGGAGTTTCTCACTTTCAGTGGCAAAAAAATACAAACAATTAAATATATCTATTCTGTTAACTCTCATTTCGCTATAGATAAAAAAACACACTCTTGTTCGTCGTTCCTGTTCTGTAATGTTGAAATGTAAGTTTGTGGAAACTAATGTTCTATCCACACATCTACAGCTCTCGCACCTTTACAGTGGGCACTGAGCAGTGAAAATAATGTTGTATATTAAACCATAGGCACCTGAGTGGAAGATGAATGTTCTCACTTCGTTCACTTCTAGAACATGAAGGTTTTTTAAATAAATTCTTCAACTATTAACATATTAAACTTTAAGTTTATATGTTGTAGTTATTTACGTAACTTCTTGATGCCAATGTTTCTATTGCATCTTCGAACAATAATTTTTTTTTTCGTCTTTTGGAGGGTGATGAAAGGTATTATACAGTTGCTAGAAAACCATTAAACAAAGTTAAATTTACAGCATTTACATTTAAATTCGGTGAGTAAATACTGAGGCTTTCTAACATATTCCGAATACATTGAAACTTGCTTTTATAATTTTTCAACACATAAAATAAAAAATTTCCCTTTTAAACTTTTTCAAATAAAATGATAATTTCACACCGAAGTCAAACATTCAGGTTTGTATCAGAATGATAAACGTATTTTTATACGTGTTGAATATACAAGATTGTTTAGTTTAAGAGTTGTTATACAGTTTATTTAGTGACTTAATATTTAAAGATTATTAGGTTTTCATAACGAAAATGTTATAAGTAATTATTTTAAAGGTGATAATTATGACAAATTCCGTTGCGAAACTCGGTAAGAGTCGTATGTTTCTGTTGGTAACTCAACTGCTCTAATTTGTCATCGTATTACTCGAACCTTGTGTATTCATTTTCGTTGCCTTAAGTATTGTTAGATCATAGATTCCGTAGTTTGTACAAAGTTCTAGGCCTCAGTTGGGCAATGTGTATAGACAACCAGGTGAGCGAATGTGAAGTTTAGTCAGAGAAAGTTAAGTTTGTGAAAGTTATACTACGTCAATGTTAGTTCAGCCGTAACAGGTAATATCTTAAAGTGTGATTCGCAGTTTAACACAGAAAAAAAAAATGTCTTGTTAAAGGGTGATCTAAAGTAATTGAAGCAGTTTATATGGGCTTTTGACAAGCTATGGCCAGATGATTAAGGTGCTCGACTTGTAATTCGAGGGTCGCGGGTTCGAATCCCTGTCATCCTAAACATGCTCACCCTTTTAGCCGTGGGATCGTTATTATGTGACGGTCAATCCCATTATTTGTTAGTAAAGGAGTAGCCCAAGAGTTGGCGATAGGTGGTAAGGACTAGCTACCTTCCTTCTAGTCTTAAACTACTAAATTACAGATGGCTAGCGCAGATAGCCCTCGTGTAGCTTTCCACGAAATTCAAAAAACAAACAAACTTTTGACAAAAAAAATAATTAGCTAGAGGTTTAGATACAAGTATGATACTCTACAGTGTAATGAATTTTTGTACATACGTTTGACGAGTTTTGAATATATTATTTTTAAGAAGTGAATTATGTGTTTTCCATTTATCATTTGAATTTATCGCCAACAAGTCACAGACACTTGATGTTAAAGAATCACAGCTCATATACAACCTTACAATAAAAACTATATACATTTCTGCAAATATGCATCAGTGAATATATGTAATAACAAAAGAAATGAAAGATTGCCAATAAATCAATTTATTTAGTGTATTTTTTATACATAAAAACTCCTAGTGTCTATATCGTTTGGTTTACTTTTAAAAACCAAAAGACAAAATCCTGAGCGATTATAATCAGTATATATGATATTCAGATTTTTATGCTGGTTTCTAAGCTGTTGCTATTGAAGCTTAAATTATAGTACAGTTATAACACAGTGTAGTAATAATTAGGTAAATCCTTTTGTTTATAATGTGTGTGTTAGCAAATTACGAGTGTAATAAATTCCGAAGAAGTAATTTTACTTTCAGTTAATCATAAAAACAATGATAAAAAACATTTGTTGTACTGTGTAAAGTATCTAAACCGGTCTCCAGATAATAAAATTTGTCACGGAGGTAGACACATACTCGACACCAGGAAGAAAGCAAAAGCGTGACACTATTAGAAAATGGAGTTTCTTTTTTTTTGTAAATAGACGAACAACGAAATGAGTTATTTTAACGTCGTCGGTGACAAACCTGGTCTGAATGTAACAGTTTTATCATATAAATATTTAAAGTATGTAATATGTTCAGGACGTTATATAAAAACAGTTTTGAAGTCTTATCAGGTCGTAGTAGTCCATGTCGTTATATCCCGTCACGCTTTATCGGAAGACAACAAAACTGTATGGTAGTTTTAATTGCAAAAGTCTCAATCGTAAGATTGTCATGTCCTAAACATACCAATCTTTCTCGATTGTTTTCCACAATCCATCTTATGTACAGGGACTACAATGCTCTAACGAGTGTTTTAACAGTTCAGTTGTGCATAAATTCATGAGTACTACGTCTGACGGCTGACTATCATGCCCTCATATGGATTAAAGTAATATCTGTTTCATTCTACAACTCTTTGAAGTATTCGACGGTTGAACCAATAAATCGGAAGCAACTTGGTTACACTTGACTTATTTCTCTTTTCCAAGCAGAAATCCTTTTTATTATGCTCTTTACTGTTGCCTAAGGCAAATGGACGGTTTTTGTCACTGATTTGCGTGCTCGTGAATTCTCACCTGTTACAAGATGCAGCACTTTGTTTACCTTGGTTGAGATTTAATTTTTGTTTGCAGGTTTCTTTCTGGATGTTTTCTAATGGTAATAAAACTCGATCTACATTTTTTGTTTTTCAATGCTATTAAGTACAAGAGATATCGCTGTCTTTGAAATTTTAAATCCTCCATCTGAATACATCTTTTTTACCTATGAATATTTTATGTTGAACGGGTTCTTACAAAACCTCCCCCAAAATTGATCAACTTCCGGTGATGTCACACTATCCACAAAACACCAAACAATGTCAAAACGTACTTCTGATACACCTCAATCCATTACGATTTCCTCGTCACACTAAACATGCTCGCTCTTTCAGCCGTGGGGGCATTATAACGTGACGGTTAATTCTACTTTTAATTGGTAAAAGAGTAGTCCAAGAGTTGGTGGTGAATGGTGATGACTAGCTGCTTTCCCTCTAGTCTCACACTATTAAATTAGGGACGGCTAGCGCAGATAGCTCTCGAGAAGCTTTGC
This sequence comes from Tachypleus tridentatus, assembly GCF_004210375.1. NCBI lineage: Eukaryota > Metazoa > Arthropoda > Merostomata > Xiphosura > Limulidae > Tachypleus > Tachypleus tridentatus. The sequence goes on along the minus strand of NC_134835.1, from coordinate 75,951,790 downwards.
GCGAAATTAAAAAAAAAAAAAATTACGATTTTATATCGTTATGGTTGTCACGTAACTTATTGATTTTCATATTTAAAATAGTCTTAATACAATACACCCAACCATTTATAGTATCTTAACTTCTAATATATTCAGGGTTTTCTATTATTAAGTCATTATTAATAAGTAATTTAATTCTTAAGTAAAAATAAAGTTTATTGTTGTCACGTCTTCACTGCAAACAGAAAACCTATTTTTGCAACTTAATCTATAGCATGTAGCAATTAAGTCTTTAAAATAGGAATCGACTGTTATTATTAGATCACTATATGTATGTATATAAACAATATAAACCATTAGGTATCGCAACATATTAGAGAACAATCAAAACAAATGGAATTCTACTTCGGATTTTAAATAATGTATGCAGTTTTCAATTTTTTTGGTTTTTGTGGCAGGAGCCATTACCATAATATCCAATCAACGTTTATACTTCCTGTTGGTACAAGTTCTAATTACGAGGACCAGAACTTCAGCCATCTGCCTTTAATAGCTTTTTCATTTCTCTTTTCTTGTTTCGTTAGGTGAAACTGTCTTCTCACAGCTGTTTATAGAGAATGGATCGGTGGTATAGCTGTCGAAGATTGTGTGATAGAGCTCTCATAATCTTAATACCAAATCAATTTCACATATGGAATATATTTTCACTGCTACGTGGGGCCTGTATTTTCACTGTTACGTGGGTCCTGTATTTTCACTGCTACGTGGGTCCTGTGTTACTTTGTTAATGTTACCAACAGAATGTGCTTATTGCTCCCTCTCATGTTAGTTGCCTGGTATAAGTGATCGATGCTTTTATTTTTTATATAATGTTCCCCATAAAAATTACGTGTAACCTGGCGTAGAATAGTTTCTGTGTATTTATTCTGAATATGTGAAACGAAGGATAAGTTCGTAATTAATTTCATTAGTTACTGTTGAGCATAAAGCTCCATAATTGGCTAACTGTACTGCACCTACCAAGAGGTATCAACACCTGAATTTTGCGTTATAAGCCCGTTGGCTTACGGCTGAGTCTCTGTTGAAGGGGAAAAGGAGGCTAACACTCATTCCAACCAGTTTTATGTTGGAAAACTGAAAACGTTTAAGTATAAACTTTCATTTCACCACATCAGTAATTGCGATCTCAGCCCGTTCCTTTCTAGTAAGAATTTGTTTTTAATTGCTAAACTGGTCATTCGAGAAAAACAATTAACGAGGCCCTTCTAAACTTTATCGCGTTGTTGTTTCTATGGGATTATTTTATTCAGTAATTTTTCAATGTGATTTAAGAATAAAGAGGTTGTTTGTTCTTTTAGTGAAACGCACGCAACGGGCTATTTGTACACTGTCCACTGTAGATAATTACATTCTGAATTTTAAAATGTAATTCTGTAAAGTTACTGCTGGTCCGGCGTGGGATAGAACGAAAGAGATATTTTCTTTATGTTACAGTGCACTTAACTATTGTTAGCTATATATAACACAAATTCTATTATTTTAAATATCTTCCATGAGAATACTTATAACATTTTAATTCTTTATAATATATATCACATAGTCTAAATACTTTATATCAATTAGATACTTTCAACAGTTCCACTTTGTATTGTTATGCCATATGTGTGTGTGTTCGCTATACGTTTAAGGTATTAATATTAACTTTGATTTTTCACGATTTTCTTTTACCCAAAAACCAAGTCGATTAACGTACAGAAAAATAATTTAAAGAATTAGTGATTTTATATATCAAATTTATCCTCTAATACCGAATTAACTTAAGTAAATTATATATGTGTGTATATTATAAACAGTTAGAGTGAATTTCCTTATATTACAATGTCAATAGCATGAAATCCGTGGTATGAAAGTTAAATTTGCCATTCCTCTGCGTGTTAGATTGTCAGTTTTATTAAACTCTTAAGTTAAAACCATCATGAATAGTTTTCTGTATTTTCGTTCTATAAAGTTTATAAATTGTTACAGTCACATCTTATAAATAAATTGTTTAAGAATTATGCACTTCAGTGCTTTAGGAAGGCGTTGGAACGTGGAGATGCCTGGCTAATTATTACATATTTTATTATAAGATAACAAAGGAGGCTTTTTGTTGCTCCCATGCTACCTAAGGCAACTCGATCTAGAGAGCACTGGGAACATGTCCCCCAGAAAATTAGTATAATTTACAGTTGCTGTATATGACATATATGTAAAAATAAGGGTGCTACAGCACTCCGGTTCCGACGCCTCTGCACTTGAATGCTTACAAATTGATTACACTAGGTGTTATAAGAACTACAAATGTCGTATATGTAGTTCAAATAATTAAACAAATATATTGAATTAAATTTAAACATAATCATCACACACTATACAAGCTATAGCATCATTAAGCTATTAACTATAGCATCATTAAGTTATTAAGGCAAACAATACAATGTTTAATTCTGAAAACTTTTAATGGGAAATTCGGGTAACGATACCCACATTAAACATATCACTGATAGCTCGTTGTATAGCTATTTGCTTAAAACAAACGTAAAATATGCAGTAAGTTTACATATATATGTGGGGGTGTAAATAAACTTCAGTTCAATATTTTATTTCCAGATGTATATGCATAACAAAGCTTGAATTATGTTGTTGTTTCAAACTGATCCTTATTTTACCTTTTTGGAAGTGTTACGAAACAGGTAAAAGAGAGAACTTCTGGAACGAACAGAAAGTAATCCAGTTACGTTGTTTGTGTGTGTGTGTAGCTTACTAACTTTGATACAAAGTTTTTATTGAGAATTTTTGCTCAAAGTTACACAAGGACTGAATGGAAGGTAGTTATTTAACAGTATTCATCCCCAACTGTTTTTTTTTTTATCAAGTTTGGTTTGAATTTCCGCAAAGTTACACGAGGGCTATCTGCCGTAGCCGTCCCTAATTTAGCAGTGTAAGACCACTAGTCATCACCACCCACCGCCAAGTCTTAGGCTACTCTTTTACCAATTAAAAGTGGAATTAAGCGTAACGTTATAACGCCCCCACGGCTGAAAGAGCGAGTATGTTTAGTGTGACGGGGACTCGAACCCGTGACCCTCAGATTATGAGTCGAGTGTTTTAACCACCTGGCCATACCGGGCCTATTTTATCAGGTAAACTATACTAAACAGAAAATTGTTTGCTAGATGATGGCTTGTAGAAAGTTATTCACGTACTTAAGCAATAACAAAAATAATAGAAACTGAATGTCGATAATTACAAGATAAAGCATGGGTTTGTTTGTTTATTTTATGTTATTTATATATTTCTATGGTATGTATCAATATATTAAAGAAAGTGGAAAGTATATGCATAGAAATAAGACGCAGCACAACTACAATTTGCGCATTCTATATACGGTTTATACGTACGCGATGTAACATCAGCCAGTGTTAACTGAATCGGTAATAAAAATCAAGTATTCACAGTCCTTTAGTTGTTTATTGTAGTCACGTAGTGTGTAAACAGGAAATTAGGAGCATGCAAAAAGCTGGGAAGCATAAGTAACCTAAATGTGATAAACAAGCTTTTTTATATATATTTTTAAATAGTTTACCATAGTTTGTTCTATATTTTTCAGGCGACAATGCCAACAGCAATACGGCAAGGTAGTTAGAATAAATTATGCACCAGACGATCTGGGCAGTTACGAAGGGACTGCTAATCCCTTATACATGCGCGATTATTCTACACATGTTGACAGTATGTTCGTTAACTCTGTATTTATTATTATTATAAATATGATACTCAATACACTTTTTACAATGCAACATTTCGTTAAATCTACGTTTATTACTGTTATAAGCACACTACTTATGACGCAATATATTCGTCAAGTCTATGTTTATTATTGTTACAAGTATAATACTCATGATTCAACATGCTCGTTAAATCCATGTTTATAACTGTTACAAATACACTACTTATGGTGCAATGGCCATCCAGTGGCACAGCGGCATATCTACAAACTTACAACCCGAGAAGGCGGGTTTCGATACCCGTGATGAGCAAAGTACAGATAGTCTATTGTGCACCTTTGTTCTTAATTACAAACGAAGAAATTAACGCAGTATGTTCGTTAAATCTGAGTTGATTATTCTTGAAAGTATATTTGTTATAAGACAATGTTTGTTAAATCTATAATAATTATTATTATAAATATATCATTTACGGCGTACTATGTTCGTTGGATCTATACTTTTATTAAATTATTCACAAACATAATACTTCTTGTAAAACTGTTCTTTCATCTTCGGGTTATTTTAAATTGTCTGGTAAAAGTAGCTCAAAATCCAATCCACTTAACGATAAGTTTTCCGCTGGTATAACGGTAAGTCTACGTATTTACATGCTAAAATCAGGCGTTTCATTCCTCTCGGTGGATTCAGCAGATAGCCCGAAATGACTTTGTTGTAAGAAAACACACACACACTTATCGATGGAAAAATAATTTATTTTTTCTCTTAACGTTTTTACAGGCTTATATATTTCGTAACACATAGTCCTAATCGTACTTAGTTTTCATGAAAACAAATATACTTGAATAATTTTACGGTTGATTGATCTAGCAACGAAACAACAAAATTAATTCACTGCTAGCTGAAACAAATACGCAATTTACAATAGTAAATATACTGAATGATTCACTGCCTCTCGTACATATAATCTATTTCTTGAACTTACTAAAAATATAATGTAAAAAAATGCTAGGACTTCTGGATTTGCATTACTAAACGTTCGGATGTTATCGTTATGTGGTTTCAGTCTAAACAGCTAAATTACGTTAGAAATATACCTTATAATAATATACTACTTATGACACTCTATGTTCGTTAAATCTTCATCTGTTGTTATTAAAACCTAACGTATAGCCTGCCAGGAATGAAGGGGTAAGTACTATCACCTTCACCTCTACCCCAAACATGACATTTCATAGCTAAGTGAAATAAATAAATTTTGCGAAATCAAGCTTGACCTGGGAGACAAGATAAGTGCAATCGAGATAGTCCTTTGTGAGCCAATCAAAATTAAAATAATTTATGAAATGAATTCGTAACGTATTCATAGATGAATTAATCAGTTAGATTAACAACTTCTAATGTATAGAAAAGCTAGTGCGTTTTGGTAACACCACGTTCAACAATGGCTTTCATGTTATGTCGATTAGCCTACTGTTTTTAGGCCATGTAATGAAAGTCTAAAATGAAATGTATAGACAACAGTTCTAGAATCATATTTGTGTGTTTCTTAATTTAGAGTCTCCGTTCGTTAAAAAGTTTTTGTTATAAACGTTGGTGAAACAGCAGAGAGTAGTTTAACTCAGAAACAATTTAACATTAAAATTGAATCGTCATCTTTACTTTCATGATAACATTTATGCACTTGGCTCTAGGCGATCTCACACTATATCTTTACTTGGAAGCAAGTTAGGCATGACAGATGGTTAGGGTGTTTGACTCGTAATCTGAGAGTATCGGGTTCGAATCCAAATCTCACCAATTATGCTCGCCCTTTCAGCCGTGGGATTGTTCTAATGTAAGTCACTCCCATTATTCGTTGGTAAAAAAAGTAGCTCAAGAGTTAGCGATGGGTGGTGATAACTAGCTGCCTTTCCTCTAGTCTTGCACTGCTAAATTAGGAGCAGCTACTGCGGATAACTCTCGTGTAGCTTTGAGCAAAATTCAAGCAATCAAACAAACAATACTTTAGGCTTATTATATCAATTTCTAAGGTTTCAAGGTAACTCTTCTCCTCACGGCTCTTTTGCACCCCTGTCACTAAAATCACAAAGGGTAGACCAACTAGATAGTTTGTGAATTAAAATATCAAAAAAAAATATCAATTAATATTTATTCAGCCCTTAAAACGTTTTAAACACTAACACAAATCTTCAACTGTAGGATAACATACATTTGATGGTAACAAAAGTTTAATTTTTATGTTTAAAAGACAGGTAGGTAATACATGTGTTAAAATACTAAGTAAATATTTATTAACTAATGTACGGCCCGGCATGGCCAGGTGGGTTAAGACGTTCGACTCGTAATCTGAGAGTCGCGGGGTTCGAATCCCCGTCGCACCCAACATGCTCGCTCTTTCAGCCGTGGGGGCGTTATAATGTTACGGTAAATCCCACTATTTGTTGGTAAAAAAGTAGCCCAAGAGTTGGCGGTGCGTGGTAATGACTAGCTGCCTTTCCTCTAATCTTACCCTGCTAAATTTGTGACGGCTAGCACAGATTGCCCTGGAATAGCTTTGCGCGAAATACAAAAAACAACAATTAATTAAAGTTTATTCACCATTTAAGACTTTTTAAACACTGGTTGTATAACGTTAGTAACAGTAGGCTTATGTGCACTATAATTTAAACATTAAACCTGATACATAAACGTAATGTAAGGCTTAACTGGAATATTACTTGGCTGCAACTTAATATGATAAAATTTTTGAATTAATCTATTTTGCTATTATTTAAGTTACCGAAATTATAAAAAATAAAGAATAGAAACAAATATTTCTAAGCATAAATATAAAAACTGAGCATTCAACATAAACACTATAGTTAGCCTAAGAAAATGTCAGATGATAGTTTTGTTGTTAAGCGAGGATTTATACTGTTCAGCATTACCAAATAAGGGAGAATGAAAGCATTCTCGACACATTTTGATGAGGAATATGTCTCTTTGTAGTTAGTGATAGAACTAATGATGCACTGTGTTTGTTGTATCCATTTCTGTTATTATTATAAATATAGAACTTATAACATACTATATTCGTTTAAACTATATGTTATTATTACTAGATAAATAAAAAAATATACTAATTTAAAAACTGCAAATAGAGATTGTGAAAAAGTGAGGAAACAAAGCTGGAGAAATTGTAAACATTATTTACTCAAACTACAAAGTAGTTTTGACGGTACCCTAGTGGGTCAGCGGTAAGATTTCGGATTTACAAAACTAAAATCAGTGTTTCGATTCCCCTGGGTGGACACAGCAGGTAGTCAATACGACTCTGCAGTGAGAAAACACACATCCTTTTTTGGTTCCACAATGTTATCCAGAATTATCTTTAGTGGAGTCAAAATAGCGATTTACACTTTGAGTAAATAACGTTTACAGTATCTCCAGACTTGTTATTTTATGACCCTAGTTGCAAGTTTTTAAATTCCCAATTATTTATCTATCTTAATTGCTAGTTTTTTGTATACTCAACTATAAACAAATGATTATTAGAAATGGTAGCTAACTTTATATATTGTAATTATAATATGATAATGAACATAGCTAACAGCTAGCTGATACAGTTCATGATGATTTACTGTAGCTATTGACTATTTGATTGCATTAGTTCGAGATGTAAAATGTTAAGCTGCAGCTAGAGGTTGTCATGGAGGTTTGTGAATATGGTGAGAAGTTATAGTTTCTGTGTAACTAAACTCTCTGTGTATAATGCATAGCACTGCCTTGACTAAGTTAGACACATCTGCTAAGTGCGTGAAAAATTTTACTAGTAGAAAAGAAACCCTTTCAAATGGAACATATACATCTAAAACATCACTTTGAATACAATTTTGTGTCTTTTAAAGTAATTATTCTAAGAATGTGTGTAATGTTAGCTCCATAAAGTCACCGACTGTATAGTGTGTAAAGCATAAAAAGCATTTACTGTTAAAAGGTGCGTTTTGTCTGAACATTCCATTCGGATTTTGTGCAGTTTCGTGCGATCGTTATTATGAACCACTAATGATAAATATACAATTTATGAAGCACTGTGTTTCTGTAATCTATACAGTTACGACAGAAAGTGTTCGTACTCCTGCGTCGTGAGTAGTTTTTTCCTCATAACTTAAAAGGTATCATGATTATTTTAATGAAAGTAGAGTATATCATAAATATTATACTAACACACATCTACATAAATTTTTTATGTAAATTGAATGACAAATAAACTGTTTATAAACAAATAACCAAACATAGGAGGGACACAAAGTGTTCGTGCGTTTACTTTAATGGTCAGTTGTGTAGCCTTTCAGGTGAATTACTTGGCGCAATCTCTCCTCATAGCCCTCCATGATCGTTTGACAGTACTCGACTGGTATTTTCTTCCATTCTTTTTTACAGAAGGCTTCCAACTCTTGCAAGTTTTTCGAATGACGCTGATGAACCCTGGTCTTCAACTCATTTCAAACGTTTTCAATTGGGTTGAGATCGGATGACTGCGATGGCCACTCCAGAACGCTTATATGGTTCCTCTGCAATCAGAATTGCACATATTGCAATGTGTGCTTAGGGTCAATGTCGTTCTGGAAGATCCAACGACGCCCAAGCCGCAAGTTCCGAGGATCATTCTTGACATAAGTGCCTAATGCATCAACGTACTCTTCTTTTTTTATGATTCCGTTGACGCGATGAAGGCTGCTTACACCAGAAGAGCTGAAAGATCCCCATAGCATGATCGAGCCACCTCCGTGTTTAACTGTAGGGACGGTGTTCTTTGGAAGATTTCGTTCCCCTTCTTACGGAAAATATTGCGAACATCACTGTGGCCGAAAAGCTCGATTTTAGTCTCGTCTGACCAAAGAATACTCTTCCAATAGGTAAAGGGTTCATCTGCATGCTTTCTTGCATATCTCAATCGTGCTTTTAAATGAACAGACTTTAAATATGGAGTTTTACGAGAACGGCATGCTTTGAACCCAGAAGAGCGTAACATGTTCGTAATTGTAGAGGTGCTTACTTCAACTCCAGTTTCCCTTACCAGTTTCTGTATGTCATTACGTGTTAAACGAGGGTTTATACTAACTTCTCTGAAAACCTTCCTCTTGGTTCTCTCTGGAATTTTGGTGGGGCGTCCAGCACGAGGGAGGTTAGCAGTTGATCTTGTAAGTTTAAACTTGGCAATTATGCTTTGAACAGTAGATTTTGGCACATTAAGTTGTGTAGCAATACCGGAAAGAGACATAGGAGACTTGTATTTTACAAGAATTCGGTTTTTTAAATCACTGGACAGTTGTTTCCTGTTTGCCATTTGACCAAGCAGATAATGACGAAGACACTGCTAAATTGCCGGAAGTACATTTTTTTGCTGGCTAAATTCCAATAATTATGAACCCAGTGTCTAGTTCTGGAACGGTATAATGTAGTTTATTCGCCAAACTAAACAATGTTTTTACCGGAATATCAGTTTTTTCACACGTTCTGAACTGTACGAACAATTTCTGCTCTTCCTATTTTTGGTTATTTGTTAATAAACAGTTCATTTATCATTTAATTTATATAAAAATTTATGTAGATGTGTGTTAGTATAATATTTATAATATATTGTACTTCTATTATAGTTTTTGTTTTGGAATTTCGCACAAAGCTACTCGAGGGCTATCTGTGCTAGCCGTCCCTAATTTAGCAGTGTAAGACGAGAGGGAAGGCAGCTAGTCATCACCACCCACCGCCAACTCTTGGGCTACTCTTTTACCAACGAATAGTGGGATTGACCGTCACTTATAACGCCCCCACGGCTGAAAGGGCAAGCACGTTTGGTGCGACTGGGATTCGAACCCACGAACCTTCAGATTACGAGTCAAACGCCTTAACCCACCTAGCCATGCCGGGCCACAGCTGAGAAATGATTTGTTGCAGGTCTCTTTCTGCACTGTCCTGTTTCTCTTAATTGATCAATGTTCCTTTGTTTTCTAATGACAGTAACTACAAGGTATATCTTCGTCTTATAAGTTCTAAACCTCCAGCCTGAACCCATCTATATGATCGTTGGAGAGTATGAATAAATGTGAAAAGAGCTGTAACATACCATACCCAAAGCAGTCACTTTTCAGTTCCATCACATTGTATACCCAACACCAAAAAATTTCGAAATGTAGTTCTAATAAATACCGTTCCACAAGGGTTTTAAAATGGCAGTGATTAATACATAACTTGCTAATTTATCAAAAAAAAAGTATATTTAATACACTATATTTAGCCTTCAGTAGTATGTGGAAGGACAGACTTAATAATTGGGTTGACCGTCACATTATAACACCCCCACGGCTGGGAGGGCGAGCATGTTTAGCGCGACGCGGGCGCAAACCCGCGAATTACAAGTCGCACGCCTTACGCGTTTGGCCATGCCAGGCCTGTACTTCTATTAGCCTAATCGTGATACATTTTAAGTTATAAGCACTCGGGACGCAGTGGTACGAACACTTTTTGTCGTAACTGTATCTGTTATTAGCAAACAAATTCAACTTATGACGCTCTATGTTCGTTTTATCCATATCTGTTATTATTATAAATATACAACTTATAACACATTATGTTTGTTTAATTTATATTTATTAACTTACTTGTTGTTGTTGTTTTCAATTAAACACAGAGCTACACAATGAGCTATCTTTGCTCTGCCTAGCACGGGTATCGAAACGCGGTTTTCAGCTTGTAAATCCGCAGACATACCGCTGAGCCACTGGGGGGTTATTAACTTACTATCAAAACAATCCAATATGTGTGTGCGTGTATGTGTCACCATCGATCACTCAGAGTTAGTTGGTTTAATTACCATAATATTTGATAAAGTAACTGGATCCTATGATGGTGTTCATGTGCTATTTTGATTTAGGATTTTTGCATGAATTAAACACACTAAAAACAACAACAAAAAAGACTGAAATAAAGTACATTTTAGACTTTTGGCTTATACCATCTAGAGTTTACTGACTCAGTTGCCGTAATAGATACAGTTTTAACAAACATAAAACATTAGGAATAATATATTGGTCCATCGAAACTAACCACAATTTCGAGACTTGTAGCATCACAGTGACTGAGAACTCCGATCGGCTGATTTCAAATAGCATGAGTGAGCACCTTATTCAGACAACTATATACGTTATATTTGTACAGAAGTTCACTGTCTTGTGAAAATGGAGTTAAAGTTCTTTCACTTTTAAATGATGTTTAGAAAACGTTATCAACTATGCAACATCATGGCAACAAATGGTATGGTAAATTTAAATGGCATGATTACATTCACATAAAAAGTACGTTTATCTGCAAATCTCCAACACAGAATCAAAATATAATTGATTATTCACTAAAACAGGTATCCAGGGCAAACAAAGTTTATTTTTTATGTAAATAAGAAATGACAGTTTTTTGTAAGATGCAACTTTTTCTTTCCTCGATAGTTTTTGTTTATCTTCGCATTAAATGTTTTTCTGAAGACATGAAACTCAACTGGGTTAATATTCGAAACAGGAGTTAAATAAGAAAATTACATAATTCGTGAGTTTATAATTGTTTACGTTTTAACTTCTCATTTTACTAATAATAAAGATAGGGTAACAGAGGTCTTTAACGGTGCCAACTGGCTAAGAACGCTGAATTTAGACAGTATAGAAATTTTAAGAGTTACAAAACATCTAATAATCTTTAAATATCTTGAATACGTTGGATTCGATCCCTCTCACCGAAAATACAATATCTGGATTAATACGAAAGTTCAAATTATAACGACTTTGCAGATAGCAATAAGTATTACATGGTGTATCGTATAATTTTTCTCTTTTACAATAATAAATGCGTTAAAAATAATATTTGGTTTGTTTTGAATTTCGTGCAAAGCTACACGAGGGCTATCTGCGCTAGCCGTCTCTAATTTAGCAGTATAAGACTAAGAGGGAAGGCAGCTAATCATCACCACCCACCGCCAACTCTTGGACTATTTTACCAATAAATTGTGGGATTGACCGTGACATTATTGCGCCCCCACAGCTTTTGGTGTGACTGAAATTTGAACCCGAGACCCTCGGATTACGAGTCCATCCCTTTAACCACATGGCCATGCCGGGCCAACATTGTTGTGGGTATATAATTTATTATTTAGGCTTAGTTCTTACACGTTTTAAGGTTATAGCAAAATGAGCTGAAGTTTATATAAATGAAAAATAGCTGCAAACAGATGTACTTTAACTTTTCACGAATGATGGTAGTAAAGTTATTTCATTAATAATTTCACGAAATGGTGTGCTAAAACGACATAAATTGGTATAATAAAAATCATTTTTGACAAACAATTATTTGAAGACTTAAAATTACGATGCAGTTCATCAACAGCACAAACTACCCATTTTTGAGCCACTCAAATCGAATAGCAAGATTTAACTGTCACATCTAAAATGTACACACAGCCCTAAAGAATTCAGTGCAGTTTATAACATTTTATGGTAACAGGAGATAGGCCCTCAGGCCTATTACTTGGTACACTAACTAGTAGGTTTATTGGTTCAGAGAGATTATAATGATATCTTGATAATAATTGTGGCTGTGTGAACAAAAAAGGAGCCACTAAAACTATACATGTTTCTTGTCAATTGTAAAACTTAGAAAAAAAATATATATACACACACACACATTCGTTAACCTAAAATTACAGGTTTCATAAATAATATTGTTGAAAAAACTGAATAACGGGATTATAGAGTGAGGTTTATATTCTCTTTATAAGGACTTGGCTAGAGTTTTATTGACATTTTGTAAGAAAAATACAACAAGTATGGTAAGTAAAGTAAAAGAATATTTTATTGTAGAAAATTAGAACATACAATAAACTATCTACAAGAATGAAAATAGACATGTCCATTTTACTGTACAAAAATTAGTACACAGTGTTGAAAGTTTTACAACAGTAAACAATATACATATATATATATATATCTATACAGCATAAAAAGTAGCTATATGCACAAAAACAGGAGAATTACATTGCCACAGGATTTGTAATTATATTATTAAAAATGAGCATTTTAAAATAAGCTTTGAATAACAGAAAATATATACTAATAATAATAATGGTCTTTCACATGCAAAGCATGAAATGGTCATGTAAGCTTTGAAATATTTATTTTATATATATATATATACTTATGTATAATTACAAAGGGGAAAAATGAATCACTTTTGAAGCAGACATTACTGAAATAACAAACGTGTGTTCCAAGTACCTTAGTAGTTTTGAAACAAAGTTTGGCTAAATAATTTCAAACAACCACTAAATAACCTGTGTTAAAAGTTTTCATATTCTACACCTACAAAAATAAGCATATGTTCATATTTCAGATAATTTGAAGAACAATAGCCACTGGAGTATGCATCTGAATTTTAAATGTTTCTAAACATATGTATATTCAAAATTAGAGTGAGCAAGTCTTTGATTTAAAGCTGATAAGTAGTAAATATTTACTCATTAACTAGAATGAATATCGCTAAATTTATTTTACTACATTATTATACACATGTGTACTAATAAGGCACAATAACAAATTGTTTACTAAAGCTTGATTTCTTACAGAGGATTGTTTCACACTTAAATTAACATTGAGCTCAAATCTAGGAAACAGAAAAAGTTACTGATTTACTTCATAAACTGTCTTGTTCCAGGTACTGTATACATACCTAGTTATCAAAATGTGACCTACAGACACTAAGCATAGAAATATTTGTCACATATAACAAATAACAAAGCTAAAATTTCAAATATCCAAAAGTTACTTTTACATATATTTGCAATCTTTTTTTCTGTTTTGTACCAGATACCTACACAACAAGATTTCTTAGTTCTAGAAGTTTTAAACAGCTATCTTCAAAATTCATAAACTTGACTTTTAATCATCTTAAATACTGACGAAACCAGAATAAAATATTTAGGATTTGCTAAATCTTTCTCTATGTTCCTTCGTTTTTTCAGACATCTCATGTATTAACACTAATAAAGCTATGAATACCCAAAAACATTATTTTACTTACTTTTATTTCAAGTTTATCAAGTTTCTTTTACATCAGTTCAAAACCTTACTCACCAACATCACTGAATTCCTATAATTGGAAGCCAAAAGTTTCTACATACTAGCTCCAAGCATTTCTGGGTTTTGGATACACTGGATTTGCCAACAATTCAGGCTAAAAACTTTAATACATTTTATTTTTTGAGCTTGAAAGTAACTTAGGTCTTTTACTAATTAACTTCACCTGTTCCTAGAAAACTAAATTCAGTCTAAAACTTTGGTTTCATACATTTATTAAAGATTGAGCTGACATAAAATTGGATGATGTCACACAACTGTCATCATGGTAACTTTAGTGTCAACTATATTTTTAATGTTTTTCGACATCCCTGAAACAGAATATTTTAAAACCAAAAAAATTCCAACTTTAGTGAAAACAAACTGTGATGTGCAGCTCTGTAGTCATTTAATATAAATTGAGTGCATAAAACTTGTTTATGTGTTTTAAATCTACACTGTTTTCATTAAACCATCAATCAAAACCAAACAAATTACTGATATTTTTCATAGGTTCAACATTGTTACTGAAAATTAATAGAGATTTTCCATGCTATTCCACAAAAGAACAAAACAGGAATGTTAAAAGTACGTTGCATGAGCCCCAATCTGTTGTCTTATGTTTAGAGACTATATAAACAAAATCATGATTTTGAGCATTCTAATGGCTAATACGCTAGCTTTATTGGACAACCTTCTTTTACTTTTCTCACTGATTGGAAATGAGGTTAAAATTATAATGACAGGAACAAATGTTATTCACACACATACAGAGTGCAATACTATATGAACCCTGAATTTTAGGATGATGATAACTGCTAACAATACATTATAAACATGTTGAACATCATTAATGTACTTAAAGATAGGGCATGCCTGAGACCTACAGCATGCTAACACGCTATAGAAAAACTACATAATTCTATTCAACCTCTAAAAGTGAGCTTCATTAATCCATCTAACCACTGAAGGTAACACTCACATGACTGGGTAATATTAATGAATGTGGCAATTTTTTAACCTTTATTAGTTTGTGTAACCACTGAAACTAACACTGATAAGGGTGGGTGATGTTAGTGAATGTGATGATTTTTTGTAACCTTGATTAGTTCATGTAACCATTAAAAGTAGCACTGATCAGTTTGGGTAATGTTAGCAAATGTGGTGATTTTCTTTCTAACCTTTATTAGTATATGTAACCACTGAAAGTAACATTGATGAGTTTGGGTAATGTTAGTGAATGTAATTTTTGAAACCTTAATTAGTTCATGTAACCACTGAACATAGCACTGATCAGTTTGAGTAATGTTAGCATATGTCATGATTTTTATGTAACCTTTATTAGTTTGTGTAAAAACTGAAAGTAGCACTCACCAATTTGAGTAATGTTAGTGAATTGATTTTTTGAATTGATTTTTTGAAACCTTAATTAGTTCATGCAACCACTGAACATAGTACTGATCAATTTGAGTAATGTTAGTGAATGTAATTTTTGAAACCTTAATTAGTTCATGCAACCACTGAACATAGCACTGATCAATTTGAGTAATGTTAGTGAATGTAATTTTTGAAACCTTAATTAGTTCATGCAACCACTGAACATAGCACTGATCAATTTGAGTAATGTTAGTGAATGTAATTTTTGAAACCTTAATTAGTTTATGTAACCACTGAACATAGCACTGATCAATTTGAGTAATGTTAGTGAATGTAATTTTTGAAACCTTAATTAGTTCATGTAACCACTGAACATAGCATTGATCAGTTTGAGTAATGTTAGAGTAAGTCATGATTTTTATGTAACCTTTATTAGTTTGTGTAACCACTGAAAGTAACACTGATGAGTTTGGGTAACATTGCTGAATGCGATTTTTTCGTAACCTTGATGAGTTCAAGTAACCATTTAAAATAATGTTAATGACTATGTTACCTGTTAAAATGACATTTACTGGTTAGTATGGTTAACTAAAAACAACTTTAATGAGTTTATATGATTACCAAAAATAACTGTGAAACTTCCAAGTTCTTTATATGAATAGTCCTTTTTACTTAATAAGACTTTTAAGGAAAATATTTAAAATTATGGACCATATTAACACATTCTCCAAAGAATTAAAACAGATAATAAAGAATGTAAGAACGATCATCCTTACACAACATCTATACACAAACATACAATGTGAAAAATAGACACAACATTCAACTACCTTTTCTGGAACAAAACATAGAAATAAATTTAAAACAACTATCAAACAATTCCAAAGAACACAAAAACCCAGTAAAAAACAAGGCATCTCTATCTTTTAGCTATACTGACAAAAGCAGTAAAAGTATATGGTTAACCATACAACAAATCTGTTAAACTAGTTTGTGAATACACATTGTTTAAAAGTTTTAAATCTTGAGCTTTACTGTAGTAATAATTTAACAGTGTGAATAATATAAAAGTAGTGTACAAATGTAATGGTTGATCTACTGATACAGGTTAGCTAACAACAACCATGAAAATCACGAATAGCAGACAACATTGTATTTTGACACAGAATAACTTCTTTTATGTTAAAGAACGTATACTAAACACATGTAGATTCCTACACAATTGACAAAATATGCAGCCAGCAATAAGAATGGCATTATTAAACAAGTTTCAACAAAACTTACATATGTATATTGGTAAGCAAAACAATTATTCAGTAAATATTAGAGAAATTCATGCATATTAATAGCATATTTTACAGTTTAAAGAATAAATTAAAAAGTTTCTTTATAACTGAGTGATATGAGAAAACACTATTCAATCTATTTTATCAGTGTGTACACAACTGGTATGATTTTTGACCAATCAGATTTGAAACAGACTGATAAAATAAATTGAAGAAATAGTTAAAATAAGAAATTTGCACAACTGGTATGATATTTGGCCACTCGGATAAGATAAACTGAAAAAATAGTTAAAATCAGGAATGTACACAACTGGTTGGATATTTGGCCACTGTGATAAGACAAACTGATGAAATAATTAAAATCAGTAATATGCACAAATGAAATGATTTCTTCCCAAACAGTAATGAAATATATATTTAATGTATTATTTCTGCTAAGAAGGGGTACAGTTCATATTAACTGGGAAGTGAGAATGAGTCCACTAAATAAAAATGGTTATATTGTTATTCAGTATGACTATATGCATTTGACAGGCCTTGTCTTCTATGGGATGTGTCATTTGATATAAACCTCTGAATGATATTAAATATTAATTTCTAACCGATGAAGTGGAATTTTTGCAGAAGCAATAAACTAACTTAAGATTTTTTAAAACAGTATTAAAGAAACAATAACAAAACTAAATGTTAATATTGCATCTAGAACACAATTAGTTACATAATGTCACTAAAAAAATTTAGCTATATTTTTACATTCCATTAAAAATAGTTGGCAGAAAGAAACATACTATATGACGGACTCAAAGCTTTTACAAAATTCAACATTTACCTTTTTTCAGTAAATCTTAGAAGCAGTGATTTATTCTTTTAAAAGCAAAACAACTGTTGAGGCTTACTTTACATTATAATAAAAACTAAGCCACAGACAGAGCAAGCCTTTGGCAACAAAAAGCTATGGTATTGGAGTTTAATTTTTAAAAAATAAAATAAACTGTCTCATGTGTAAGTTCACATGTTAATTAACTTTCTCAATGTTACCACTGCTAACTGGTATAGCAAAATTATAATTGATTTTTCTTGCTCACAAAAATTATGTCAAAACTACAATAAGATTAAGACACAAGAGAATAATAAATTATATTAAGTAGGAGAATGACAAGATCTTACAATTAAAGCATAAACTAAATAAAAACAGAGTGCTACTGATTAAGTAAACAAGAGAAACATTCCATATGTTTATAAACACACTTGACTTGTATCCAAAAAAACATATCTAATATTTTATACGTAAATTTTGTCATGTCAGTCACGAATGAACCTCGGTTGGTTGTTTACAGTTTTGTTTTGAAGTTTTTAATTTTTTTTAAACAACAAATGAGCAAAGCTTGCAAGGTTTGATTCATATCAAATCCTAAACTCGATAATTA
The DNA here is from genome assembly GCF_004210375.1 of Tachypleus tridentatus. NCBI lineage: Eukaryota > Metazoa > Arthropoda > Merostomata > Xiphosura > Limulidae > Tachypleus > Tachypleus tridentatus. The sequence continues at coordinate 75,933,818 of NC_134835.1, read as the reverse complement.
TTTACTCCAAAATTTTAACTTGTACTGTATCAGTTATAAGAAGACATGGAAATCACTTTTCATAAAGAAAACCCATAAGACATGGATGTATAGGCTAAACTGGCCTTGGAATACAGTTCCAATTTCTAACATATTCAAATAAATTATTTAATTTTATTTAGAGCACAGAATTCCTAGTCATTTGTTTTCTTTATAAACTAACTTTCATAAACAACCTTGAAATACCTGTCTTTACACACTGTCCCAGCTATGATGATATAAGTATTAAGTTTCAGTTGCAGACAGTGATACTAGGTTTTACTTTAACTGAAACTGAAACAAGCACAACCTTAAAATGTCTGATTAACAATGTAAATTTAGTATAATACACCAACATCACAATGCCTTGTGTATATACAAAGCATGTCAAACATCCACAGAATGTTCTGTATATAAATAAAACAAAAGCACACAATAATTGATTTAAAAAAATCAGTTTAAGCCTCAACATGAAAAGTATGGGCTATTGACTTTATATTCGACCTTAACAAAAAAAAGAAAAGAAAAAATAGAATGTACTGAATTCTACAAGTTTTGGCATTAAAAACAAAGAAAAGTAAACAGGTAGTAAGTACCCTGTTAACATATTAAGTGATGTTGACACTGTATGTATTAATCTAATACATATATCCTGTTGCATAAAATTGTCAAGTTGTTTTTGGGGGTAAATACACATTGTGCTACCAAGGAACCACTTTTTAAGAATGACCAGTTAGTGCTAGAGTAAAATATATCAACAAAAATAAAGTTACAAATATTCACATAATTTTAGTGTTATTAAATGTGGAACCCACTTGGAAGTCTACACATGCTAATCAGACTAATGTTTTTCCTCTTTCATTACACAAACGTTATGCAACGTAAGACGACCAATATTTGTGTGTGCGTGTATTCTGATATCTTAGTTTGGGATTCTCCTAATCTATTATAACACAAGTATTTTATTAAATATGATTGTAAGCATTTCACTGTTCAAACTGATTTAGTTTTAGGTTCTTCTGTCCACCTTTTTGATAAAAAAAAGTTTAGTACATGTACAGAAAACATCACATCTTTAATGCAACAGTCAACTTCAGGATCTCAATATTCAAACAAGTTATGAAATATTGAACTGCTAACCAAACTTCAAGATACCTAGAAACAAATTTTTCTCTTATATACATTAAAACATTTTACAACTATATATCACACAAGCTTCAATGTAGAATAATCACTGGTATGGTTAAAGTTGCTTTCACAGGGAAGAAACAGAAATATTCATGAATATAAAAGCTAAAATAAACATTTTGTATAAGTCTGTACTTATTGTTTTTTACATAATAGCATCACACAATATATGACAAAAATATTGAACACTAAATAAACATAAACATTTGTCATTTTTTAACATTCAGTGATTTAAGACAGTTGTGATTCTGAAAAAATGTAAACAATAAATTCTGATACAGTATTTTTACACTTGAAATTAAGTAAAATATTATGCTCAACAATTTCACATTGGATTTTATCAGTTATATTAATTATAATTTCCTTACAATTATTCTAAAACAACTTTAATTTCAATTACTTCTATATTCCTACGTAGACTGTTAATTATTTTTACCTTTTAAAAATGAACACGAAAACAGTTATTAACTATTAACATCATTTAAATTCAAAAAACAAAATAAAATAACAAAAAACTTTCCTTTTATGAGAGGATATATTAAATGCTCATTATTAAAAGATATTATACAGCTTTAAAGGAAATTTATACAATGACTTATACACAAGAGTATGGATGAGTGAATGAGTTCAAGATACTTGGTTCTTTTAGGTGAAAAAACATGGAAACACAATACGGAAAAAAATTCACTGGCATAGGAAACACAAATCATGAGATCAATAATAATTTTCACACTAACAGTAAACCTACATGTCTTCATCTTCACCGATGATTACTTTCTGGGCAGCAATGCTGGGCCATCATAACCAGATAGTTATCATCTCCAATTGGAGCTTGTCTAAACAAGTCAAGTAATTCACTGTATTTAAAAAGGTCATACTAAACATTTTATTCAGTGCTATAATTCAATACAGATGCCTCAACAAATATGTAAGATTATTAGATAAATATATCTAATTTTTTGTGAAAATGGTTAGTCCTATTCCTAACAATTTACAGTAATTAACAGTTGTTACCTATAGATATTTTAACAAATCTTAGTTTAAAAATTCTAACATACAAATTTAATTTTAAATATGTTTATGTGAGAAAATAAAAATGTCTGAAAGTTTTAAAGTTTCCCAAATACAACTCATGTAACTAGTTGGACAGATACTAAAAAAATGATATATGGTCATTGTTACATAAAGACTACACATTTAAAACACTTAAATATTTTTATTAGATATATGATGGTTTTGAACTGCAAAGTTTAGAAAAGCATAAACCAAGGTTGTAAAACATGCTTTAATCAAAGTAAGCACCATTTACTTCAACACATTTTTGCCAACACGTAATGATGCTGTTTATGCCCCTGCTGTAGAAATCAGAGTTTTTATGGTCAATGAATTCTATGATAACTGCTTCTGTAACTGCCAGGTTTTGAAAGCATTTATTGTTCAAAAATATGTCAGTGCTTGAAAAAATGAAAATCTATAGAGGAAAGGTTTTGGGAATAAGGTGGATGAGGCAGAACCTCAATTCCCAATTCATTCAATTTTTTGAGCATCATCCTTGACAGGTCTCACAATGCTGATTTTGTTGATCTTCAGTCAGCTCATGCAGAACCAACTTATCCAACTTTTTCATCTTTCCAATCACACTCAGGTGGTTGGCAATGCTCGATTTGCTTGTGTCTAACTTTTCTGCAAGATCATGCACTGTTGTGCAAGGATCTGTCTCAACTGCTTCCCTTAATGTGTTTTCATCCAAGTATGGCTTCCTTCCATAACCTTTGTAGTCAAGATGTTTGTCTCTATGTTGGAATCAAAGTTAAATTGTACGTTTAGTACCAGATCAGTGGCTAAATGCCTGGCTGATGTTCTGTACAATTTCAGCAGTTTTTCATCCAAATTTGAAGTTGTAGACAAAAATCAGTAAGTCCTTCCTGTCCATGCTATCTTGTGGGTTGCAAATTGTACTCTGAGTCGAGTAGAAACAGCAGACAATTAAGACACCTTACAAGTGACAAACGTCAGATTAAACCAACCAACAAACGATAAGTTACTCAATATTCAGCTTCTAAATGTCATCGTGAGATTTCCAACATTTATTTCTGGACAACGTAATACTTTATGAAAGTCTATAAAATCAAACATACACAAACGAACCTTTATATAAATTTCAGAGAACCAAAATAAAAACATTCTATAAAGAAGCTTATCTCATTCAATGAACTCTACTGTAACTATTCAACACTGGTATTTCAGCAATTTCAGAAATAAATTTTTCTTACTCTGATCCATATTGTGTTTCACGATACATATTACTCAGATGCTGCTTATGGTCTTGTTCTAAAGTAATGACACAACTCTTCACAGCTTTCAGAGTTTTCCACAGAGACTGAATGTCTTCAATAACAAACCCTGGTGGAAGAGACATACCCTGTTCTCCTGTGTAGACAGCCTGTTGCTCACAAGATTCTGTGAAGAGGAAATTATTTTAATGGATAACATGTTGTTAATAATTTGCTCTTTATAAAATGAACCATGACCTTTTACAGAGTGCCATTCAATACAGTATTATATAACTGATATCATAGTTATTGATAGCGTACTGCTGACTTTGCAACATTTAATGGTAGAGGAGAGTAAATACCAGATATAACACACATGGATATTACAGGAAAAAAAAAAGTTACACATTTCAAGGTTTATAATATGCAAACTGTACAACAGACAAAATATCATTATTCTTCACATGAATATCACCTTGAACCTGTCATCAATTCTCAGACATATCTTGTGTTTAAATACTTTTGTAACATATCTGATTTCTTTTTGTACAACAGGCTTGTACATTTTACTAAAAGCTTGCCATGTTTCATGAAGATAGTAAATCTTGAATTACAGTCAGTATTTCTTCTCAAATAAGGATTTGAACCGATGTACTGAATCCACACACACACTGAATTACTAAATAGCTTATTGTTTACATTATTCTGTGAAGAATAAGATATTTAGCAGAAAGCTCATTATTCATATGATTCTATGAAGAACACTGCATTTAAAATATAACATTGTTTATATGATTCTATGAAGAACACTGCATTTAAAATATAACATATTGTTTATATGTTTCTATGAAGAACACTGCATTTAAAATATAACATTGTTTATATGTTTCTATGAAGAACACTGCATTTAAAATATAACATTGTTTATATGTTTCTATGAAGAACACTGCATTTAAAATATAACATTGTTTATATGTTTCTATGAAGAACACTGCATTTAAAATATAACATATTGTTTATACGTTTCTATGAAGAACACTGCATTTAAAATATAACATATTGTTTATACGTTTCTATGAAGAACACTGCATTTAAAATATAACATATTGTTTATATGTTTCTATGAAGAACACTGCATTTAAAATATAACATTGTTTATATGTTTCTATGAAGAACAAAGAATTAAACATGCATCCTGTTGATCACACAATTCTATGAAGGATAGACTATTTAATACTGTTTATATGACTATCAAGAACAATAAATTAAAAATACATCTTGGTTCACACAATTTTATGAAGGGTAACTATTTAATACTGTTTATATGACTATCAAGAACAATGAATTGAAGATATATTTTGATTCACACAATTCTATGAACGATACATTATTTAATACAATTTACTGTTAAATCTTTTTTTTTTTTTTTCAAAATGTGGGGCACTCTCTAGGAAGCAGAACTGATCTCTTGCGGAGGCATTAGCAATTAGGATCTCGCAATACAGTGCAATAATGCAAAATTGTATTAATGTATTATTTATTAATGAAAATATAAAATAATTGCTATAACATAAAAAGCATTTTAATATCTATCTGTATACATCTTGTCACATGCTCTAACTCATTAAAAAGAAATAACGGAGAATACAAGAAACCATATTTATTAAAGAAGGGCATGGATAAAAACAGGTTCAAGAAATGCTTATTTATATGATTCTATTGAAGAAAAATAGTGAAATATACATTCTGTTGTTTACAAAAGTTAATGAAGAATACAGTATTTAATACACAAAATAATTGCATCATGTTTATTACTAGAAAGAAACTATATAAGCTAGATAGTACAAAAAATGTTATTCAAACAAGCTTTCTAGAATATTCTTAGGGTAAGTGAAACATTAAGAAAACTAAACATAAATCTTCTCCAACAATTTTTAAAGAATAAAAAATACATAATATAGAGCAACTATGTATATTTAGAAGGATTTTTTAACATCAAGATTGCTTTTCTCACATAATCTCTTTACAGTAACGTAACAAAACTTGTGTGAAAATATACATTTCTGACAGTATATATGATTGACACAAAACAAAACAACCAACCAATTAAATTTTCTAGAACATTCATGTGGTTGAAAAAAATTGTATGTATTCTTTCCACTTCTCTGTCTGAGTCGATGTGAACCCTGATGTTTGCTGAAACACTAGCAGTAACAGGATGACACCCTTGAGCACTTTCACTGGATGCTTTACAGCTGTAAATATTCAAAAAATAAAAAAATGAAATAGCTCACCATGGAAAGAATAATTGTTGTTATAAAAAATACTGTTATTATTATTTCTTTTGCTGCTTTAAATAGCTTTGCATAATTTGCCAATATCCATTCACAAAGATAAGTAGATGAATACATAGGTTTGTTGTTACATTTCTCATTTTACAAGTATTACCTTCAACAATTCATTTCTGAATGAATTGCTACAATAGTGCTCTTAAAAGGGCATATATTGAATAAAATATGGTGAACAAGTTTGATTTTTTTAAAGATTCCTTACACTCTAGACTTGATTTATCTTTTTGGTGAAGTTGCCAAATGTAAAAAAAATAAAAATATAATTCACATTTAACTGTATTTGTTTTTGCTTCAAAGAGGAACCAAAGGGTTTGGTGTGTTCTATATAATAATGTCTTGAACAATGATGGCCTTAAATGCAATAAATAACAGTAACACTTAGAAAAAAAATAACAACACCCTAAATACGTAAAACCTTTTGCAATTTTTCACGGCAAAATTTTTAAAAATTGCAGCAACAAAAGTAGCCATACACAAACATGTAACCATAGCAATCAAGACACTAAAGGAATTATTAAAATACTGTCTCACTGCAAATTATCAGAACCAAAAAACCTCACACAACTGTAGACTTTACCTTCAGCAGAAAAAGAAATGTATCAATTTATAAGTGGCAAAAATGTTGCTAACCAGTTTAACTGACTTCTACTATACAAATTACCCATTAGGTCATGTTCAGTTTTTTAAAAATGTATGACATTGAAAAAAATTCATTTCTCTCAAATTGGGTTTAGAATGAATTTAGGTTTAAAATGAAAATTCCAGAATAAGACCAATTTGATTTTCAAAAGCAAAAACTCACTGTAAAAAAGCTTTACATATGAAATAAACAACAATAAATATTCAAATATTTTTATTTTTGACTGCTGTAACTGTATTTAACATACCTTTTTTTGTCTTTCATGCACACAAAATATCTCTTTAAATATTATATATTTATACTAACATATTTTTTGACAGGGAGTTCAGCACAGATTACAAGAATTACAAGCTGGCTTATCATACTTCAAGATTAAATTTAACTTACCTAGTGAATGCTAAAAAAATAAGTGGCACAAAAATTTACAATCAATTTTGTTACTGTACAAACAACACAACAAAAAACATCATTATCCCAACCATTATGAAGAAGGCTAATAAAAAAGAATGTAAATTTAAATTGGGATATCTACTTCCCTGAAACACTAAAGAAACAGATATTTCAGCAGTCACAAAACTTTGAGTGATAAAACTAAGATGGTAAAGTTCTACACATAATAAACATGTTTGCCATATTAATTACCACCTCATTACCATTATAGAAATCCTCATATCAGACAACAGCCATCGATAAAATTAAATTCTTCTTCAAAAAATTAATTATTTCAAGCTGTTAGTAAAACCACTTGTTAAGCCTAAGTGCTAAAAGGTATGATAGCTTAAAACATATTTATGTTTTCTGCATAATATCTGGAATTTATTCTATTTGTTAAAAATACATAAACATTCCTACCAGAGCCAATGGCCATTGAGAAAAGCTGCAGGGTGGAACTCTCTTAGTCTGTTTTTGTTACTTTGACAAACTTTTGTCAATATGTCAATCCATTCTTTCTCTTCAACACAGTTGCGGGCTTGAATGTACAAAGCTCTCTCAGGTTGGATTACTTGAAACATCTGAAGGAATTAATGAACAAGTTAGGAATGTATTACTTACTACAGCTAGGAGGGAAGTAACCATTATCTAACATGTTACTGTTTCCAAGATTTAAACTATAAGTTGAATTATAGGGTAACAACTATTTTTTTATTTTGCAAAAACAGCAATATGTTATATTTGTAAAAATAAAAAATATTTAATTCCTTTTCTGTCTTCACAGTTTTTTGTTCCAAGGAGTAAAAACTATCAGTTTTAAGAGAACTAAGCTAAGAATATATAACAATGGCATGAATAACAAATAACTTTGAAAAGAGCATTTGAAAATGTTAACATTTTCTTTATCTGAAAGTGTATTTCTTATATAGACACCTCCATGTACAGATTAGCTATATTCCTCTTGAAGTTGCACTATTCTGCCACAGAGCCTTGGATGTCACCAGACTTGTGAAACTCCTATCTAAAATTCATACGAAACGTGAATTTGCACTATTATATTATGATGCATCATGCAGCAAAACTTTCCACCAATAGAAGTGTGACACACCTCTTTATGCAAATGCTACTTCTACATTTGCATGCAAAAGACCTCATTCTTTAATCAGGTAAACAAGAAAAGTGCACTGGGAAGAGGGGAGGAAGGATGAGAACATGCCCCAAGGTAAAGTTTATCAAAAATACATCTTCAGCTGAGAAAAATGTTAACTTCAAATACAATGATTCACTTTCATGCATAGATTACCGAGAATCCCACAATGATTATGAAGGGACCGATGTAGAAATTATCTAGATGAGCTGCATTTAAAGAGTGTCAAAAGGAAGTTCACAGAGTACAACATTCTATGGCAAGGGCTCCAGTTGAAAGAACAATGAAATATAAATGAACACTACCATCTACGTTAACACAATAAGGAATAAGTGAAAATAAATACCCATCGACTTAAAGTGCAAATTTGTAAGTGATAAATTATGATTTAACTTAGTATAGTAAGTGGTGCATGGTATAAAGTAAGTAACTATGATTAAGCATTATAGTCTAAGTTGTACAAAGTAAGAAGTAAAAAACTAGTACTAAACGATATTATACGTGGACATGTTAACTCCTTCAACTTTCTGACCACATGCCCTCTTTGTACTTGTTGAAAGTCTTCTTAGATTTAATACGACTATAAAATTTGGCAGACTTTCAGTTAACATTATGAGTCTTTCATGTACAAAAAATCATATCTTTTAGTGAAGTATTTTAATAAACTAAAACAAAGGTTTGTCCATGAATATACTGAATATTTGTTTTGAACAGCTCATGGGTAAAGTGATTTTCATGTTAAAATTAAATACATCTTTTTTTCACCTCAAAAATGTCAAATTTAAGTTGTGTAATCCCAAAAACCTCCTAAATACATTTTCAAACATTTGTTTTCAGTAAAGGTTTATATTTATCTGTTATTTTCTCTATATGGGATTGGTCAGTTTCACTGGCTATGTAACAACAAAGAAAATAAAATAAATTATTACTTTTTTCTAGAAGGACTTCAAATCATAACATGAAACTACATCCATTTATCTGTAGCAGCTTTAAGTTCATAACTGTATACAACTATTTATAATTAAATTTTATTGTTTTATTATTCTTTGAATCATAACTAATGAATATACATGCCATTACAAGATGTATATCACTCATGGAATGCGGAGCTCACATAATGCTATTGAATTGTTTTACCCATAAACTACTACAAGATATTTGCATGTATGCCTCATGAAACCTTTTTGTGATGCATATTTTATTGCTTAAAATAACCTTAATTAACCTAAAAAGATCTATAATTTTTAAATTTTAGTTATTTTTATAATAATAAATAAAGAATAAACATGAAAAACATGAAATACATTAATTACTCAAACTTTTTTTCGTGCTGTCAACTTTCAAGGAAACCTAAGCCTACTTTCATACTAATGATAGTATGATAAATTTTACTTAATTAAATAATGCAACAAAAAGCACACATTAATAGCATGTAAAAATTAGAAAACTTTCTCTAACACTCCAATTTTTCTGGATTTTTAACTAAACAAGATCCATTACAAATTCATCCAAGATAGTCATTACTTTTCTCATGAGAATAAAGCTTGCACTAAGAACAAAGTTGACAATTCTACATTCAGAAAACATTATACATTATTTGATACATGAAAAGCTCGGCTTTCTATTTGTTATACAAAATATAGAATTAAATGTAAGAGAAAACTTTTAAGAAATCCTGAAAAACAGGATATGACAAGTGAATGTGCAAGAGAAGTCTGATTTTGTATTTTATAGCTCTGTAATCAAACAAAATTGAAGGCTATAAAACTTATGGTTTGTCTGAGCAATGGCAATTTTATAGTTAGTAATATACATTTAATTTTGCACTTATTGAAAGGGTGTTGCATAAAATTTAGAACAAGGAATGACTAAAGAAAATGTTTGCATGTCACACTAGGAGAAATTTGAGATTTTTTTTCAAATATTGTCTTACAAAATTAAAATTTATATACTACTAACATACAGGTTTATTAGTCAAGGTTTTATGCTATACTAGTTGATATACATAAACAAAATGTAGATCAATAAAATGCTATACGTAAGACACTTAAATCTTGTGTCATATGCAGTAAAGGATGCCTATGGCAAAAGGGTTAACAGGTAATAAACAATGTCCATAGAGTCCTATGAGCTACATGTTAATGAAGAGTAAACTATACCTTGTAAAACAGAAAGGGTAAAGCATAAAGCAGTTGGAGTGAATTGAAACCCTAAACTAATGCTTGGTGCAGCACTAACATGGGAGAAGAAAAGGAAACTATGAGCAGAAACAATATACGTAAAGCAGGAAAAACAAAAAGACATCTGATAAGTAGAAAAGTACCAGGTGGAAAAGTTGCTCCATTTCATCCTCAGAGCTTCTGGAGGGAAATTTGTGGTAAGGAAGGAAAAAGAGGGTCAAAGGCTACATGGGCTCCATCAAATGATGGGCAATGTTATGTTACTCTTCTTACCACATTTTCAACCTGAACATCACCTTTCACAATATATTATGGACATTACTATCTTGATAGGCAAGCATTTCCTAAATTTCTAAAATGGTGGCAACTGTAAAGTGATATTTGTACTTACATTCATGTTGATATTTGAATTTGCATTGAGAGGTTGAAAATACAAAGTTGTTGAAGTATTTATTACAAGAAGTCTCAGCAAAAATGTACATGTCTAATTGCAACTGTGCTAAGGAAAAGAATGAAAACTTTTACATGCAAATGAAGGAGTATTTGCTCAAGAGGGTGTGTAGTACTCTCATTGGGGAAGGGTTTTGCTGCATGATACATTATTACACAGTAGCATAACTTCATGCATTTCATGTTAATTTTGGAATTTCACAAAGTTGGTGGGATTCAAGTAAATAAGGCATCCAACAAGTGATAGTTGTGAAAAAAACAACAACCACACAACACAATATTATACAAAGATGGACAGCAGTCAGTATTAAAACAAAGGAGCAGCATGGATACAAATGTGGTAAAAAGAAATCTATAATAATCTCATCAAAAAGAATGAACTTACGTTTTTCATTTTAAAAGATTCCTCCTGCAACTTCTCAACTGCTAATATATGGTCAATAGGTATATGACATAATGGAGGTTCACCTAGAAATAAATATTAAAATAAATACACCTAAACTTTAGTCAGAAGATTAAAAACAACAATCTCACAAAATAACACAATTTTTTAAAACAACACCAATATTGATCTCTCAAATTATTTAAAAAAAGAGAATAAAAACCAGTTTGACAGTTTACAAAGTAGAGATAATATCTATCAATAAATAATTATAATTTAAGTACACAAAATATCAACCAAAATAGCAAATATTTAAAGAACATAGAACACACAATGCGTGTATAAACTGAATCAACCATCTGCAGATTAAAGTTATATGACAGAGTTTAGCAACAGCTGTATTTAACAGAAAAATAAAAGTATTGCAGTATAAATCTTAGTAAAATATTAAATGTGAAAAAGATGTACTGTGTTATTGAGAAAAATGTATTTGCTTTGAAGTTAAAACAATTTATAAAACTTATAGGACAAAAGCAAATTATACAATAATTACTGAATTACCTATCACTAACAATATAACTGTAATGATCAAACATTGTTTATGATATAATTGCATGTTGTAATTTAAATTAAACTTATCCACTAACTATTTAATAACTACTAATAATTAGTGTGTAATCCATTATGGATAAAACAATTCCTCAACATAAACTTTAATCATAGAAGAATGTTTTGGAATTGCAATAAGCTTCAGGCTTGACAAAATACAAAATAAAATAATCATTTTAAACCACATTTGTGACTACAATAGCCAGTTTTTATACAACACATCAAGTACTCTTAAAAAATTGGAGGATATTTTTCAATTGTTTTGCATAATGTAGCAGAAATGTGCATTCAGGTGAATGTCTTAATATATGCCAACTTTTACAAGAAGGAATTTCAAGACATAATGTTAAAACAAAACTCAGACCCTGAGGAGTATTCATAGATAGGTATTACTAATATGTGAAAATTCCAAGCTGGAATTCAAATATAAACCAAGCCTTACCTTTAGATTTGGCATAGAACAGTTCAGTAGTAGTAAGACAGAAATATCTAATTTTGAAATTTTTTATACCAAATTTCTTTCTCCCCTGTGCTCTCTTTTTCATCATCCTAAAAGAAAAAGGAATATTAATAATTGTTCTTGTATATTGTCTCATAAAAATATGACATTATGTTAAAGTTCACATTAACTATTAGTTGTTTACTTCATCAGAACAAAGAAATTTAATCAATTAATATTTTCTCCTTGAAGCAGTCATATTTCTCACCAAAGACCAGGGGCAGAGTCATAAGGTGCAACTTATACCTAGACATGCTTAGTATTTTAAAAATCAGAACCAAATAACAAATTCAAAGAAATTAATTTACCTAATAAAAATGATTTAGTATTTAAAAATAATGTTTTTTGCTCAAAATATAACTAAAATTTCTGATTTTAGTAAGAAGTAACACATAAATGAAACTGAGTTAACAAACAAGATGTGGAGCATTTTCCTGGTCTTTAATAACAAATTTAATTTTAAACTGACAAGTATAGACAATGAAAAAAAAACAAGCAATTTTGAAGAATATTGTCTTCAATATTAGAAACAGTTCCTAATGTTTTTACAATGACTTCATTAATTGATCCATAGTATTTTCTTACAACCAAACAAAATGTTTAGACAATTCATTACTCATTGTTTGTCAAAATGCACACAAACAATTATTTATGTCTCTATTACAATAACATACCAATACCCTCAAATATATTCATAGTAACTAGCATCCTGGTGAGATAAGTCACATTCCTATTCAATTTATAAAGTGGAACAGTGATAATTCTTCCTAGCACTAAAATATCTATCCATGAAAAGTTAAAATATTAAAGTCTCACTGACACAAAATAATAGTTATACAATTACTTTGACATTCTACTTACCTCATTGTGGTCACTGGTAGCATAAAGGAAAAAAAGGTGAAAATTTCAAAGAAATGCTTATAAACATTCTGTTTGTTACCAGTTTATACACAATGTTAAAAGTACAGTATTTAATATTCTCCATCACAAGCTTGTATGTTATGTAAATTAGTATTTAATTAAAAGTAAAAAATGAAAACATGAGCTTAATTAATTGCAAACTTTACAATCTTATGAGTTTTAAATGGATATTTTACTTATAATAAAATATATTAGATACTCCAGGACCATTACAAATTTTTATAGTTTTATTATCATTATTAGAATTAGTTAAGTAAAAATACTGAATTCATTTAGAGTTATTGATAAGAAATATTAGGATAAATTTTATAATGGAATGTTACTTCAGTGATAGATCTTAAGACAAATATCTTAGTTTAATGCACTCTGAGAAATATGCACGTGTGTTTTATTCTATTAGAGTAACTTAAACAATATTATCACATACCCTTCTTTGAGGATAAGCGGTATCTCTCGTTTAAATGGAGTGGGGCAACCAGAAGACGATGATATCAACTCCAAAAACTGTTAATAAAGTACACTTAATTTTTCAACGAATACAAGTATAAAAAAAGTCACAAAAAATATGAAATCTTAAAATGATTGACAAAGTTCAAGGTTAAAAATGATGATTTTAAAAAAAAATTTTCTTTAGAACCTGCAAACATAATTCATTACAAAAGTGGTTTAAACACTGAAATCATACCTTAATAGACTGATTCTTGCTTTTAAGACAGTGTTTCAAAACAAAGGTCATATCTTTAAGATGTTCTTATTAATAACTTTGAATTAGAAGTAAACTGTATCACAGGGGAAGAAAAATAATAATTTTTATGTAACATTTGACTAAAAGCACATAATATAATAATTCAACACAAAAGATAAAATGATTAGAATGCACTGATACATCAGTCACTACTTTGAATATAAATGGTATTTTCAGCCACAAATTCAGTAATGTCTAATATTTCAGTTATCTTTTCTTGTTATTGTTGCTGAATTACATGCAAAGACACCTGAAGGCTATTTGTGCTTGCCATCTCTAATTTAAAAGTGATAAAGTAGAGGGAAGGCAACTGGTCAATACCACCAATCCAAACTCGTGAGCTAATCAAACAGTGGGATTTCCCACAATATTATTATGCCTCCATGGTTTAAAGAGCAATCATTTTGGTGTAAAATTCAAACCCATGAACACAGATTTGAAGTGCCTTAATCATCAGACTAGTTTGCTCAGCTTAAGAGATTTAGATCAGTCTTTAATCTATAAACTAAACTAACATTGCAAAAGAAGTGTAAAAATATTAACTAAAATTATTTCCAAACTTTAAAACCATGTGAAATAAATTTGTGTTTTAAAAACTAACAGACCAGAAAGATTCTACACAACACATTTTATTAGTTTTGTCTGATTTACTTAAACAATTATAACAAACTGGTTTCATGTCTCAATGTGCCATTGTTTGTCAGAAGTATACTTACATACAGTTTTGTTTGAAAATCTAATATAAAATTACTCTTTTATTCTTTGGTTTATTATTTTTCAAATTTTCCTTTTTTAAAAACTTGTACAAGTAATTAAAGTTTAATATTTTAAATTCATAACTTAGTTACGTCATTGTCTAGTAAAATGGTTATCAATAACCAGTGAATACATTGTTTAAGGCTAATAAATTAGGTCAAAACCTCATATTTCCTTCATAATGTCTATAGCATTTTAATTTTTAAGTATGATCTTCAAAGTAAACCAGCTAACAATCACTCCAATGTATCTAAAAATTTGCTACATTAAAAGCCTTAATGTGAAGAAATCCAGGGGCAGTTTTAGCTGATCACATCATATTCTACAACAACATACCAATTAGCAACAGTTATGTAAATCTACTTAATGCTGTAAACAAATATGCATTACAAGTAAATAACAGATAGTTACTCTATGTCTGTTTCGATAATTTCTTAAGCATAAACTACAATTTTATTTGAACTTTTTTTTAAACCATGTCTAGTGTAAAGTCAATTAAAATTGTATGAATACACCTCCTGAAAAAATAACTTGTAACAATGCACTCAACTATTCTCTTTGAGTAATATTGGTCACCTCACATGTTGCCATAAACAACACAACTTCTGAAATTTACCAATAACATCACTCACGTGTTACAAAATCTTAGGAATACCATAACAAATTTCTCCACTGATTAACTAAAAAACAAACTTTTCTTTGAAGGTTTTAAACCTGTGCCATTTTTCTGTCCTAATTTAATAAATATATAAAATTATAATATAGCTAAGTACAATCTTCAAGAATTGTTACAATTTAAGAATTTTGCCATTTTCTGTCCAGAAATATAAGTAAAGGTCACACCATTCAAAACTCAGTACTTCAATGTGCTAGAACGGTTAACTATCAAACAGAGGTGACAGTTTCAATGGTGTTTGTTTCAGATATCACAAGTTCAATAAAAAAAACTGGTATCAGAATTTAAAATGTCAGAGGACTGTATGCCAATCCAATACTTCTATCCAGACCATAATTTAGTAAATACTGCTTAATGTGTTAACTTTAAAGTCAGTAAAACAGAACTGAATACAATACATAAAAAACAGTTATTAATAAAAAGTTTCAGATATTAAAGAACCTCAATGTAAACGTTAGACTTGTAATTTAAGAGAAATTATGAAATTTAATAAGACAACTCTGTTTAAACACAAGAATAGTAAATATGCATGTACCTTATTTTTAACACTTTCTCTAACTTCTAACAAGACCTACTTAACAATGTAAAACTTTACATGATTTTTAACCCTAAAACGTATCATAAAATAATGTTGATTAAAGTTGGTACACCAGCATACAAATGTTTGTTAAAAGTATAAATCTTGAACTTTTAATGATGATATAATTAAAATCAAGTAGATCTGGTTAGAAAGTCTTATTTTAGAAACTTAAAAGTATTCTGGAAGATACAAAACCTGTATTTATTGTTTTATGTAAATCTGGTTTTATTTCACATTTCATAATACTCTTAATTTGAAATAAATAAATAACATCACACATACTAGTTTTGTATGTTCCAAGATACTTTTCATTTTCTAACACATGGCTGTTTCTAGCAGGACCTACATAACAATGCATTGGTACATTTATAGGAAATGTTATACTATATATACTAAATATATAATAGGCCCTACTTCAGAGAAAATATTTTCATAAACTTTAGTTTTACTTGTAATTCACGTAATGTTATTAATGCATTTTTTGCATTTGTTGTAAATATTTGGTGTTGGAGAGACAGAAAACTTATGTTTAACAATAAATATGCATAAAACTCACGTGAAAAAATGTAAATAATAAGACATTACCTGTTAAGAATTACATTGATAAGTATATTATAGAAAAATATAATATACTTCATATGTGAACTTTTTCTCCAAAGACTTCCATTTTAGTACTATTGTGAAAAGAATAAATTATTTGATGGAAATTATTTTATCAATAAATTTAAACCCAGATTATATTTTGCATAGTTTATGTTACAGAAGTTTAAAACATATATATTAAAATAAAAATCAAGTTTTTCATTGTTAAGTAGGTCTTTTTTGGAGAGATCCTTATTTTAGGAACTGATGAGTATCCTGGAAAATATGAAACCAAGATTTATAATTTCATTTATACGTAATTTTAATTCTTTTAAATCAACAGTAATAACATTCTTAAAATATTTTTATATTGTTTCACTGTTATTAATCACTTTCACAAGCAAAATAGATTCTATTACTTGTGTGTATGTATGTACAGTTATACTAGCTGGAGTACAAGTGAAAATTGCCTCCCTTACACGTAATTGTAAAAAATGCCCATGA
Source organism: Tachypleus tridentatus (assembly GCF_004210375.1). Lineage (NCBI taxonomy): Eukaryota > Metazoa > Arthropoda > Merostomata > Xiphosura > Limulidae > Tachypleus > Tachypleus tridentatus. The sequence goes on along the minus strand of NC_134835.1, from coordinate 75,916,885 downwards.
AGTATGAAAACACAAATTTGCAAGTGTTTCTGCATGGACCCAACAAACCTTCATTCCAAATCTGGTGAAGATCCATAAACAGAGGACAAAGGAATGGTTAAAAAACATAAAAAAGAAGAAGCAAAACCAGTCATGATAGTATAGTCATGCAATATAGAAAGTTTGTATTTCCCTAAGGATCTAATGAACCTCCACATTACATTTGGTAAAGATCCATCTATAGGGGACAAAGTAGTGATAAATACAAAAATATCCAAAATCCACAAAGTGCAAAACTGAAAATTTGTATATACCCTATATGGATATAATGACTTCCTGCAAAGTAATTACATGGACATACAACAGGCAATATTATTATACTTATATAGAGATATACATACACACATGTATTCAGAGTAAGAATCAAATATTTTGAAAAAGAAATAGAGTCTAATCCTCAAAATATTTCTAAAATTTGAACCATCTCACATTATTTCAAAATCAGTATTTGTCATTAAAAATGTTCACTTCCTATTAATTAATAAACAATGCAATAGCAAATATTATAAAGAATTATTCACATTTTTTTAAAGACAGTATGTGACAGAAAGGTGTGTAATATGTTTGACTTTCTGATTTATATTTATATAAATTGATATTATTGGAAGCTGTAAGATTAACATTTGTTTCAACAATATTTATACTATGCATTTCTAATTTGTACTAAAATTTAGAAAATGAAATAGGGTGGAAAGAATATCTAAGTGGACAATTTAGACTAAACAAGTGTCATATGATACACAAAAGTGAACATTGAAAATTTATTTAAAATATTTCATTTTAAAATTAAGAAGTTAAAACTTATGTAGTTTAAAATATCATTTATTAACTATGTTCTGATGCCATTTTTATTGGCATATATTTCTAATAAAACAGTTGCTTGTTATAAAAGTACTGAATTAAAACACATGAAAGCAGCTTGCATGTATTCCATGAGGATAATTTATTTTTTCATTTAAGTTTTTGTATACAACCAAATACACTTCTAATTTTATAAATTTCAGTTATTTTTTAATAATAATAAGTAAAAAACATATTTTTTGTGCATTCATTGTCTTAATGGAAGTTAACTATTGTTGTTGGTAATTTATCAAGTTTTCATTTATTTGAAATATTAAATTCAGAACATGCACAAAGAATATAATGTCCTATAGCTAGTTTGAGTGACTTCATAATTATTATAAGTATTTGTAAAAATTCTACTGACTGATTGAGGTAACTTGGCAGTAAAGAAGAATGAATTTGAAATCTATAACCAGAATGGACTATCCTTATACAATTCAGAAAATTAGAATATTTCTCTTGGTTACAAATAATCTAACAGCAAATCTCAGAGAGAATTATTGACATTTTTTGAAGAGCAGGGTAAAGATAGGAGGGTGTGGTATGTGGGTTTGACTTTTTGGTTCGTATCTCATGAAAACAAGTGGAATGGAGGCTGTAACATTTAGATTTTGCATGTGTTAGCAATATCTATACGACAATTGTGTAATCTGTATTAAAATTCAGAAGTTCACACATAGATGGAGAGAATATTTAAAATAGGCAATTCAGAGCAAAAGAAAATTTACAACACACAGAGAAATGAAGGTATTAAAACTTGGATAATATAAGTTATGATGCCAAGTGTTTTAACAAATATTGATTTTAAAAAGTAGTTCCATTTTGAATGCAACTCTGTAAAAAGGTTTTGACATGTACACTTTGGCCTGCCTGTATACAGAGTTAATGTGAACACAAAACTATTTAAATATTAGAAGATTTCTCATCAATAAAACATGCTTTAATATTCTTCACAAGTTCTAATTCATTCCCCATAAGCAATAAAATGGAAACTTACAAAACAAAGATCCACATGTACACTGGCTTAAGGCACTTAATAGTCTACATAAGTTATTACATATATGGTGTATATAACTATTCTAAGAGTAAGACATACTAACCACTCGAACAGACTCCACATGATGCTCAGTTATAAAACCCTTATTGAAAGACACCATATAATCTTCTTTAAACAACTGCTGCAGCTGCAGGTGAAACAAAGGTTTAGTGAGGCTGGTAATGAGTAATATACATATACACATATAAAATAATTATGTGTTTAATGAAGGAAAATACTAACATTTAAACTTTTATCATACTTTTGAAAATAAACATTTTCAGATATGTAGAAAATTACAAATGTATAGCATATTTGAGAGGTATTCAGAAAACAACAGGATTTTACTAACTCTAATGATAACCATGTCACATTACTGCCAACAATTGTGCACCAATCCTTGTAGTAATGTGGAGAACGTTTAAACAGTTTCCATTACAAATGATGTATTTCCTGTGTTGTTACATAATCCTTGTCATTCCTGTTGCATACAATACATACACAACTGGCCAAAATCTTAAGGCTAATGAATATAAAGAAAAAATATACATTTTGCGTTGTTAGATTCAACCACTTATTTGAGTAGAGCTTCAACAGATGAAAATAAGAAGAGGGAAAATAAAAATAAACTTTTTTAGCATTTTACAGGGAAAATGTGAACACTCTGAAATTAGCTTAAATACGGTCAAAAGTTTAAGACCATACCAAAAAGAAGTCCTAAACAGGGTAGGAATGCCCAACAAGAGGTCTCAGTAGTGAGTTGCACAACCATTATTACAGGGAAAATGTGAACACTCTGAAATTAGCTTAAATACGGTCAAAAGTTTAAGACCATACCAAAAAGAAGTCCTAAACAGGGTAGGAATGCCCAACAAGAGGTCTCAGTAGTGAGTTGCACAACCATTATTGCAAATAACTTCAAACATTTGGTTTGGCATGGTTGATATAAGCTTTTGCAGAAGGATGGCTTGAATGTTATTCCAAGTGATGAAGATGGCTGCACAAAGATCATGCACTGTTTGGAATTGACGTCCATTTCCATAGACTTCCCTTGCCATCCACCCCCACACTTTTTCAATGGGGTTCAGTTCAGGCAAACATGCTGGATGGTCCAAAAGAATCACGTTACTTGCCATGAAAAAGTCCATTGTCCTGCAGGCATTGTGGATTGCAGCACTGTCCTGCTGAAACATCAAGTCATTTCCACACAAGGGGTGCCTTCAGTCAATAAGGATGCTCTCTCCAACATGCCAATGTAGCCAGCTGCTGTTTGACACCCCCGTATAACATGAAGCTCCATTGTTCCATGGAAGGAAAAAGCACCGCAGATCATGATGGAACCTCCTTCACTGTGTCGTATAGATGTCTCCGGTGGGATATCCTTATCGTGCCAGTAACGTTGGAAGCCATATGGACCATTCAGGTTAATTTGTTCTCATCAGAGAACAAAACCTTCATCCACTTTTCTACGTCCCATGTTTGGTGCTTCTCAGCAATGTTTAACCGAGCTGTTTCTTGGTGTGGAAGGAGGCGTGGCCCTTGAAGACATTTACGGTTTTTAAAGCCTTTCTCTCGTATATGCCGCCTTATTGTTATTGAGCAGCATTCTGTGTCCGTAAGGGCCTTAGATCAGCTTGTGTCTTGCCGGATAATCCGTCGAATCCTTCTGCTCAATGCCAGCAAAATTTTCTTTGATCCGACCACTTGAAATTCTTGTTCTGTATCCCTCAGGGTCTTTAAAGAAATTTGCAACAGCAGTTTTACTTCGCCCAATCTCAATGGCACGTTGAGAGAGACCTTGCTTTTGCAGCTCGACAATTCTGCCATGTTCAAACTCTGTCAACTTTTTAGCCTTTGCCATGTTTTTACTCAATGTAATACAGGAGATGTCAGTGGGAGATGTTGGTAACACTAATGCTTGAACACAAATGACTAAATTTCATTACATGTTTACTGATTAACGCCTCATTTCAGTATGGTCTTAAACTTTTGACCAGCTAGTATTTAGGCTAATTTCATAGTGTTCATATTTTTCCTATTAAATGCTAAAAATTTTTTTATTTTTGTTATACCTTTCCTTATTTTCATGTTTTGAAGCTCTAACAACACAAAATGCATATTTTTTTCTTTATGTTCATTGGCCTTAAGAATTTGGCCAGCAGTGTATATGGTGTAATGGATCTAACTACCTCTTTAAGAATACCTGTTGCCTATAAACACTCCCTTGAGATGACCAAAAAAAAACCAAAATATATCATCTGGACATAAATTTTTACCACTGTTCATTAAAAACTTGATTACAGCAACAAAACGCATATCACATGCAATTTCTGTTCCATAATTGTGATGCATGCCATCTTATGTGGAAACACATTACATATGATGCTGCTAGCAGAAGAATATTGATATACTAAGACAAATGTTGACCATGTTTAACTCATATTCAGTACATGAAAAAAAAAGTTGTGTTTCTTGCTGAACACCCTCTCCACAATTATTATCTGTGAATAGGAACACTTTACAATCCATTTTTTAGTATCACTATATTACTATCACTTCAAACCCATCTCTTGATTTTCATAACTCTTACAGCTATCTCTGTTTTATGAGGATTCTTCTTTCTAATCCCTACACAATTCTGCTGCATTATAAAAATACTAAAATACACACAGAGAGAGCTGTAATGTATCTAGTGAATTTTATTTACTTTTAACTTAAATTTCATTTTTGTAAGATTTGTTTTTCATTATTAAAGTAAAAAAAAGAAACAGCTTTATAAAATACACTACTTAAAATATTAGTAAATTTTGTACAAGTTCTAGTTATTCAGACTAATGTTTTCCTACAAAAAGCATCTGAGAGAAAGAAAATATACCCACTGCTTAATAAACAAGACCCCAAACAAAAATAACACAGAAAATACTTACAGATTTACAGCTCACACGGTTACCTAGGCTCTGTATTGTTTTTGAAACAAGGGTTAGAGTTCTATGTGTTTGAGGATCCTAATGCAGAAAAAGCATGTTGTAAAAATGTGAAGGACACTAAAACAAGTTGAACTCTTAACAAGCAAAAATATTTTATGTTTGGAATATTTTTAATAAAATAAAAACAATCACTAGCATAATATAAAGTTTTTGTGTTCTCTATTCTTTTCTCCAAAAGAAATTACTAAATAATAGGCATGCTGGATTCTTGATAACTTCTATCAAAAAAATTCCTTTATGTATACAATGTTATACAGTGTAATGGATAAATCTGCTTAATTACATTTTTAAATAATTCTGTAATTTGATTAAGATAAAACTCTGATATCAAATCTAGCTTCATTTAATACTCCATTAACCCTTAAATGACAACCATCATCAACTGATGCTCCTACTTACAACATTCCTACTGGTTAATGATTAAAGAAGCTTAGAATGCACAAATATTTCAAAAGACAGCACCAATCAATAATTATGTCACCTTTACAAAGTAGTATGTAACAAACTTACTATAGGGTCTGTACTTAAGTCAAACAACTTTGGACCAAGTATTGCTGGTGCAAAAAACCTGAGGAACAGGAATCCTGAGATCACCGAGTAGCGAACTTCTCTGACATTTGGGAAACAAAGAGTAGCCGATTCTTTCAGCACAGCAAAAACTTCACACATAATTTGAGGACACACAAGAGCTGAGCTGGTAATGGCACGGAATGTTCTTTGAACATAGTCTTTCAGATTGGCCTGTTACAGTGGTCCAATAATAATAAACAAAATCAAACAACATGATACATTACTAAAATCATTAGGTAATGGTTAACTTTAAGATATTATAAGTTTAAAAGTATCTCTTACTTACCACTACTTTTTAGTGTTTTATTCAGTATTAAGTTTAATCTAACAATAAATCATGTAGAAATACATTTCAATGTCTTAAAGTAATAAATGTTTGGTCATTCAATTTGTACAAATCTGTCACCCAAATACAGTTACCTGCTTTTTTTAACTTCTCATATACACTGCTGTCCAAAATCTTAAGACCAATGAACATAAAGAAAAAACATGCACTTTGAGTTGTTAGACTCAACCACTTATTTCAGTAGAGTTTGGAAAGATGAAAATAAGAAAAGGAAAAATAAAAGTAAAAACGTTTTAGCCTTTAGTAGGGAAAATGTGAACCCTATGAAATTAGCCTAAATACTAGCTGGTCAATAGTTTAAGACCATACCAAAAAGAAGTCCTAAACAGGGTAGGAAATGCCTAATAACAGGTCTCAATAGTGAGTTGCACAGCCACCATTGCGAATAACTGCAAACACTCACTGGCACATTGAGAGAGACCTTGCCTTTGCAGCTCGACTATTCTGCCACGTTCAAACCCTGTCAACCTTTTAGCCTTTGCCATGTTTTTACCCAATGTAATACAGGAGATGTTAGTGGGAGATGTTGACATCGCTAATGCCTGAACACAAATGGCTAAATTTCATTATGTGTTTACCGATTAATGCTTCGTTTCAGTATGGTCTTAAATTTTGACCAGCTAGTATTTAGGCTCATTTCATAGTGTTCACATTTTCCCTCTTAAATGTTAAAAAGTTTATTTTTATTTTCCCTTTTCTTATTTTCATCTTTTGAAGCTCTACTCAAATAAGTGGTTGAGTCTAACAACTCAAAGTGCATATTTTTTCATTATGTTCATTGGTCTTACAATTTTGGCCAATAGTGTATTTCTTTACAACTCAATTCAAACATTTATAATAAACTGATCACAGTTTTGGACTTCATATTGGCTATTTGTCACATGTTAGTTTGGGGTCCATAACTTTTATATGTTTTTCAGTTTATTACCACTACTGATACAGTTTACAGTAAAATTTATTTGATAGTAGTACCATATTTGTTTCAATGTTTTCACCGTCTCGTAGTTTTGTAGGATCTATTTCACATGGTTTGTGGTCCATACAGATCTGGAAAATAAAAAGAAAATAGTACCACGAAACCTGGGTTGCATAAGCACATAAAAGAAGTTTAAGCTCAGAAAAAGAAAACCACTTAACATCTTTTCAAATTATTTTAGTGATCACTCTACATCAAGATAATGTCCTAAAAAACATTAAAACAATTTTGCACTAGCAAAAACAGAAACTTGTATAAATGAACAGTAGCATTAGTTTTAAAAAAATTTAATTCCAGTTTCAAGCCAGAATCCACATACAACTTTAAGGGTGGGGAAAAAAAACATTTATTTTTTCATTTCCGAGTCAACATATTTTGAATAATGAAATTACTTGCAGAAATGGCATAAAAAAGGTTAAAAGAACATATAAAATGAATATGATCAAGTGTCATTTCTACAAACTTGTTCTATAAGGTGTACCTACATAATGAATGGTGCTCTGGAGTGTTTCATGAAGGTAATGCATGCCGGTTAGTTTCATAAATTCATCCATGCATTTAGAGACCAGAGTGTTCCCTCGAAAAATTGTGTTTGGATCCCTGCAAACATGCAAAAAAAAAAGGGGAGATTACAAACAAAACAACAGAACAGACATTGCAAAGATAAAAATGGCTAAATTCTGGAGGGTGTGTATAAGAAGACAAACAAAGTAGCATCAGAATATGGAGACAAACACAACTTACATTCCAACATGTTACTCATGAGCAATTTGGAACAAACACTTTTTTTTTTTTTTGTCAGATACAAAATATATATTAGATATGTTTTGTATCTGAAAATTTTTGTAAAAATTGCAATAAAGGGTACATTTCTCGATTCTAGTGTTTGTAAAATATGTTATCTTGGAAGTAATATTTTATACACACATTTATTTTATACAGTTAGTATTATACACTACTCATTTTTTATAAAATATTTTTTCTTATAGTACAGTTTAATTTTCTGTTCACAAAACAATTACTCTGAATCACTAAAACTATACACAATTCAACAAAAAATTTGCTTTGAGGACTTAACAATAATATATCTGGTAAAAATAGGACTAAATATTTGGTAATTAAATTAAAACAACCTATTAATTTGTCAATGCTTACAATTAAACTTTATTATGTGTATAAAATGGATATAAGCAACATATTAATTAAAATAAATCATTCTCATTTATTTATTCACAAAACAATTGTCTGTAGTTAGTGGTATTATGAAGATGTTCTGTATTTTCAAAAATGACATAAATCTACAATAAAATTTCTGTTCCTGTCCTGAATTCCACATTTTGTTGGTAAAAACCTCTTACCAAACATTCTGTAAACAAAAATTTTATTACAGTATACTTGTGCATAAATTGTAATAATATATACCACATACTTACTTAACATTTGAGATCTCCCAATCTGCCAATGCCTTTATGAATGCCACTATTTCTCCATGATGCATAAATATTTTCACCAGAGGTTGTGCAGCATCTATCTTGTTGGTAACAATCTCACCTAGTACATAAGCAGTGCTTGAAGTAATTGGCTAAAGAAGAAAAAAATATGGTCAAAACAAAAGATTTATACAATATTAGAGATACTATGAGCATTAAAATGTGTGTATTCAACATAAAGAGTTTTCCTTTTATGTTTTAAGAAATATTTTCTTTTTACTCAGCTTTTTCAGGCCCTTTTTACATAGGAAAAATAAACTGAAAAATAAACACGTGTGCTACATTTAAATCAAGGAAACAAATGGTTTTCAAAGTTGATACAACAAAGTTAGTTGTCATTAATATATAACACACTCTCCAAATAAATACAGTACATTTCCTATGAGGAAATTACCTTATAATATCAGACAGCAATTGCCTTTATGGGACACCCTCGTCAATTGTTTAGTTCTATTTTTAAAAGGGTGTAATAAAAACATGTGTTACCTACAGCTGCAATTACAAACTTTCATCATGTTAAAAGTAAAGTAATTGCACACTAAAAATGCTTTGGAAATTATATTAGTTCACAACCTAAAACATAAAACTTTTTTCAAACAACATCTGGTCCTCAAGATCTAACGTTATCAAACTACCTAAGTATTACAATTTTTAGCAATATCAATACAGTAGTTTCATGCTCACTATGTCAACAGTGAATATTTTCAATTTAAGGAATTTATATATATACATATATACTTTAAGATTAAACAACAAGCTAGACAGATTATTAACCCAAGGAGCAAAAAATCACAACCTGATATTCCTTAGCACTTACCAAATAACAAAATAGCTTAAAGCTGAAATACTCAACTGGTCAATATACTCTTGGATAACTAGCATGACTAGTCATGTTTGAATTGTAATCTATCTTCAAAAATCAGGAGGTTGAACACAAGTATTATTTTATTGTAACCTAAAGGTTGATGTTTTAATTACTAAAGAAAAAATGAGGTTAGCTTAGGTAGATGTAATTTTCTAAATCAAAATTACATCATGTATTATTTCTAGTTCTCAACTATTTCTTACCTTCACCTTGGAAGAATTTAGCAGAAGATTCCGTAATGGATCATAAAACTGACTAGAAAATACATGGTCAGAGACGTAGTAAATTTTAAGTCTAAGTGAACCAAGTTCAATTTTCTGTTGAGGATGATGGTCTCGTGGTTTGAGGAAATACCTTTTATAAAGAAAAAAAGAAAACTGAAAAATTTCCAAATTAGCTCAAACTTTCATTAAAACAATTAATGATCTTGCATAAAAAAACAAGAACACTGAGCTTCAAACAAAACTTCAACAATAAGTTATGATAAATATGTTAATTTTTTTGAGATTTTGAGATAAAAATCATCATAGGTTTTCTTCACTGTTAATCATAATCAGACATACTACACCCAATACTTTTAGGTAAGAAAGAATACAATAAAATGTATTGTATTGATCATATGATCTCAGGTATACTACTGACAAAACAACACTAATAGAATGATTATCATGCCATATGAAGTTTTAATATGATTTATTCATACTTATAACTCTTCATAAACCATACTTTCTTTAAAAGTTATAATTCTTCTATACTGAAAATGTATCTCTGATAGGAACTTCCCTCCACTTTTTAATTATGCATGCCATAAACCTTCCACATCTTAATGGAATCAAATGATTCCGTGTTCCTTATGCAAATTATCATGTATTACTTATCCATCAATAGGAGCATGGTGCACTCACATGGCATGTGTGACTCCCTCTATGTGCCTCTACTGAACTACCACTTTAAAGTTTGGCAAATGATGGAGGTACCAGAAATGAGTGGGGAGGAAGTGTGAGAAGAAAGAAGTACCCAGTGGAAATACATTTTCAGTACTTCCCTCTTCTCACAAGATTAATTAGCTATAATTCCACATTGATTAGGAGAAGGGACCAGTGCAAGAGAAAAAAAGATGTGCCCCTTAAAAGCATCCAAAGTTTACTTTTGTAGATCAGAGAAATAGGTCCAAAGACCTGAAGAGGGGAAACACACCACTTCTGATCAAGCTGTACTCTTTGCCAATTTATATAACGTGTAAGAAATCAGGACAGAAAAGGAAAGGAGCACATCTGAATGGGAGAAAATGCAGTGGGAAAGTGATCCAAACCACAGAAATATATAGCAACTCAATCCCACAATAAGAAAAGTGATAAACTAGGATGCATTCGAGAGTGTAGAGTAGCTAGGACATGGCAAATACACTCTTGGTAAGTCAACTACATCCAAAACTTCCTTGCAAGGCACTGATATCCAAGCAAAGGAAGGATGAAAATCATACCACCTTCACCTCAAACCTAGGAACCAGTGAAGTGAAAACTGTTCTGATACCTGGGTATAACACAGGTTTAGTTCTGAGTTATCAATTTGGGAATGTGGCATCCAGTATCCAAAGGATTTCTAATGCATGCAATCAACTTCTGTGGCTGTGAACTTGGTTGGAACCCTGCAAAAGACAATAACATCCAGATAATAGCAGAACAAGAAAGAGTCAAGGATAAAATTAGAACAATCCCACACACCCCTGCTCTGACCCACAGCACAGAAGGAGAAATTGAGGGAGGAAGATAGATAGCCTGATACCTTTGTGAGGAGTTATGTTGACTGGCTCACTCATTCCATTTTCACTGATACACTTTTATGGAGGAAGGACAGATGGATTGAGCTAAATGAAAATCTACATGACAGGAAAAATCAAATCACCTTGTCAAGCATCAAACAAAAGCTAGGTGTGAAGATGGAGGAAGTGAGGTGCAGAATGCAGAACCAGTGACTGGCATTCATGAAAGTCGAGCAATAAGGATTGTGGTACACGAGATAACTGTAATTAGAGGAAATGAGGAAACCCTGGTTGAGCAGATTAGTAGGAAGAAATCAGGAGGACCCAACATGGATAAGTGAAACTACCCAATGGATCAGTCACATAGAAAGATAAAAATATAGAAAGTTGTGTAACAAAGCCTGAGGATAAGGTACTAGGAACCAAAAGAGAGGAAGCTGGTTACTAAGGGAGGTGGTAAATGCATCAATGTGAGGAGAAAAACTCACATATTGTAAAGCCACCTCAAAATAAGATAAAGTGATCACTTCATCAGGTAAATTGTGTCAGAAAAGATGATCTACCATGAGGTTGAAAGCATTCAGGAATTGACATTGACATGCAATGAAATAAATCGGTTGCTTATAGGCCCAATATATGATACCAATGTATGAAATCAGAGTGATATTGACTGGGTGCCTCTTTAGTGACTGATATAAGCCACTCCTGTCTAATTTTTAGGTATGGATTATTACTGGACAATATTAGCAATGGAAAGAAAGTGAAACAAATCCCAAAAAATAGCAAGAAACACTTGGACATTGATAACTAAAGATTTTTAATCAGCAGACCAATGACCAGAAGCCTCCTGGTGTTCAACCAATGCACCCAAGCTCCGAGAAGATGGGTTTTGTAAAGAGATGTAAATCTGTACAAGGACGAAAAAGCAATACACTTGCCAATGTGCGAGTTTTGTCCAGCCACCACAAGAGATCATCTACAAAAGGAGGAGGAATGGAAATGAGATTATCCGTGGGTAGTCACCAAAACTGTTATTGGGATATCAGTCATTACTGAGAAAAATGATGAATCATGGCACTGCAAGAAGGAAGGACATGTAAGAGCTGGGAAGGGGAAGAAAGGGACACAGGAATCAGTACCAACTTGGACCCATAGGCAGATCACTGAAAAAAGAAACAGGTGAAGGGGTTTGAGATAAGATAGGATAATGACCTAAGACATCCTACAAGCATGGCTTAGCTGGTACAGCAAAAGAGTTCTAAAGGTTGGGAAGTATATTTTTGCAATAATGAATGAATATAAGATATAGGAGCAAGGGGTAAAACAAGACATACCTGAGAAATAAACTCCAAAACATGGAAACCTTGAACAGAATCCTCAGGAAGAGTAAGGGAAGGCATGGAAAATTCAGAAAGAAGTGGAGCAACATTTGGAGATAAGGCTGATCCATATAGTATTCAATCTCCTTGTGAATAAACCACACAATGGAAGCCTGCAGCAAAGTACCATTTGAATGCAAGGTATTAGAAGTGGTGACATTAACTTTGGAATTCATGTTGTATCAGTTCACAAAAGCATTTGTAGTAAGAAATAAGTGCAACTGAAATAAAAGCAATGGAATCTGAATGTTTAAACAATAAAACAAAACTGAATATGTTAAATGAAAGCACTTCAATAACAAACACAAATCAAGATGAAAGAGAAAAATGTCAGAGTTCAAGAGCTGCCAAACAAGGAGTGACAGCTTGGTAGAAGCACATGCATCACATGAATGTACTATGCTCCTATTGGTCAAGAAATTATGCAAGATGATTCCAGTCAGGGGCTGAAGGCTTATGGCATGCATAATAATAGGGTTGCATACAGAAGGGAGCAACAAATGGGAATAGCTTATCTTGTGAAAGGAGGGAAGTACCTTATTGGAAGCATTATTTACAATACTTGTAAGTTTTCCACCTTTCTATAATAAAAGGTGAGATGACATACAACTAAATTATGCTCATTAACTTTTTATTACCATTCTATTTATAACACAAATTATTTTATACTATTAAATGAAACATTTATTTAACAGCTTGACAAAGAATTAAAAGTACAAATATAAAAACACCTTTAAAGTTTATAAAGAAAATCATAATATATTGTATGCTGGACCTTTTACATAAATCAGAAAACAGGGTTGAAACAAAATAAGTTCATTAATAATACAGCTAAAGAAGCTGATATTCTTATTTATACAGACACGGGAATAGTGATGCCCTCAGTTAAAACAATAAACATTACTATGCTTTATCATATGCGTACAATGTTGATAAATGTCTAACTGATAATAATTTCAACAATAATATGTTCAAGAATCTGCATGTAACCAAAAAAGAGAAAAAATATTGTAAATTAAAAATATGTAATGTTTAAACTAAGCTGTGATCATTTTTACTACTCATGAATTACTAGAGTAGTTTTTTTTAAAGAGAGAAACATGTACATCTTCATAAAATTTCATTCCAGAACAGAGTTTCAGACTTTAGACTTGAAGATAAATTTAGCAAAAACTGACTTACCAAGCATTATGACCTTTAATAATGTCCAGACCATGAAGAGGAATTTTAACTTCACCGAGAAACACACTTCCAAACAGTCCACTGGAATCATGCATTACTGAAACTCTGGAACCAACAAGTATAGGAAGTACATACACTACAGTCAGTGAACTAGTACTTTAAACTTTATGATAATGACTTCATATCCTAGAACTGTGTATGCATGTCTTTATCTAATGTATACTGGGGAGGAATCCTATAAAAAACTATTGCTCACAGAAATATAATCAGATATTTGGTTAATATTTAATTACCAATGTTACTATAGAAACAGTCAGTGAATTTATCCTGTTTGTTCTTTTCTTGACACCAATCAACTGAGTAGCTATTAAATTAATTTTTTACAGATAATGAATTATCTTCAAAACAACCAGGAGTCTCACTAGAGCTTCCACTACTTAACACAAATACACCCTTGTGCCAATTAATTGAAACAAGACGGAAAATTACGATTTTTTCAATTTTTTGCCTTTTATTTCTGAGAATCGAAAAATTACAAATTAATACATGATATGACAGGCTTTATTTTTCAGAAGATCATTAATCCGCTTTGGCATCGAGTCCACGAGTTGACTGCAATCTTTACTAATTTTTGGATTGTGGTACCACACCTCAATTAGCTTATCTTCCATAGTACAGTCTTTTCCCCAAAGCATTTCTTTACAAATCCCCCAAAGATTTTCAATAGGATTTAAGTCAGGAGAGTTTCCAGGCCAGTCCAGCACCTTTATTCACGTTGCAGTCATAAAATTCTTCACAAGTTTCAATATGTGGCATGAAGCCAAATCTTGCTGACAAATGCCAGATCCATCTGGAAACCTATTTCAATTCTAGAACGACTCTTCTCTGCAATACTTTGATGTACTGTGGTCCTCGCATCATACCTTCTACGATATGTAAGCCTCCAATACCATAGTAGCTGAAAAAGCCCCAAAACAGCTTCTTCAAGGGATGTTTTAAAAATTGATTGATGTTAGATTCTCGAAGTTTCTAACCTGGAGATCTGCAAACCTGCAGACTTCTTTGACCATGTACAAAGAAATGAGTCTCGTCACTGAATAACACCTTCCTCCATTGTTCATGGGTCCAGTTCTTGTATTTCAGACCCTATTGATACCGTTTTTTCTTCATTGAGTTGGTAAGATGTTTTTTGACTGGTCTCCTTTCCCTTCTAACTCAATTTCAAATGACATAATATTCCTCAAAACTTTGTCATATATCCCAAAAATAGATTGACCGTACTGTAAAACACAGCTAATGATGCCGTCTGTATGAAAATATGACTATTAAAGGAAATCAGTGAGTCCAGCGAGCCTACACCAGCCGCCATGCTGAATGTATTGTAAAATGACCACTTGTTTCAATTAATTTGCACAAGGGTGTATATTACCTAAAAGTGTTTCCCTTCCGAGTTTTAAAACAATGAGCTTTAAAGCTATGCTTCTTTGAAACATATAATGAATCACTAACCACAAAAAGATAATGAATTTTACTTCATGAATAAACTACAATTATGAAATGATAGCAACAGGCTTTTAACCAACTTTCGCACCTTAACATATGATTTTATAATGAAAAGATTCATGGGAACAAAAGCTGTGCTATAAATTCATTAAAGAAATATGTAGGCACATTATACTGTATTTAAATGATATATGTGTGTGTGTGTGTGTACATATAATACAAACACGTGGGTGTATGGTTTAAACAAAATAAACATTATTTTAACAATTAATCATATATTAAATTCAAACAAATGCTTTCTTGAACTCCAAGAATAAACAGCATGTTCAACTTTTGCCTTAGAATACTCTAATTGCTTTAGTTTTAACATCTAACAATTCTGCTAGTGTTTTTATGATACCTAATTTTAGTAATTGAGGGATTCTAAATACCACATTTTCAACTCATTGACAATGAGACTGATTATAATTTTATTGGTAGCAGAGTTTATAAGAAATGCTCAAAACTACCAGACATGCTTTATTATTGGTTAGCATAAACATGGCAAAACTTTCCATGAGTTAATTTAAACTAACAGTATCTTTCATTAAGTAACAGTTAGTAACAAATTATGAAAAAAAGTTGATACAATACAACTGTACTCATTTAAATCAAGAACTCTTGAAATATGCACAAGCTATTTCTTGTTTGAAAATTTTTTTTCAACAAACCTTAAAATATATGGCTTGAAGCATGTTGCTGATCTAAAAATTGTTTTTTAATTTAATAAGACTGAATGTACTGCTTCAAACAAACAAATGTTCTTGCTATACATCACAAACATAAAAGTTTGTGATGGCGAGCCATCCCGAGATACAAAATTTGACACAGAGATTTATATTCACATTTGTTTAAATGATCATCGATCAGTAACAAGATAAGTGTTTATAAAACAAGAATTTGGTTACTATATGAACAGATAAATGAAAAGATGAGAAAGTTCAAACATGTATAACAGTTTTTTCTCTTGAACAGAACTATATGTTAAATATTTCCTAATTGTTTTAAATCAAATTATAAAATTTCAATTATTTGTGACAGGGATTTTATCCTATCTGTTACTTTCAGGTAATGCTATTTGATAATTAATTTATGTAGTGCTGTCTAGCATCCTTATGTTGTCATTTATAGACATAATACTATTGTTTGCCTTATGGCCAGAATATTCTTAAGTGGTATCAGTTTAAATGTAAGGATGAAAACTTCATATGGGTCACAGGAAATGATTCACTTTAAGATGGTGATATTAAAATCAACTATACCTTGTATACAGCAAAATCTAGTGTTATTGAGTGACGTACATACCAATAAATGTTTACTCAGTATTTTTTTAACAAATTTTAAACAATTTATTCATAGATAAGCATATGAAATTTACTAGATATCAGGCAGAATATTATATTCACATTTTGAAAATTATCAAAATCAAACTGAACATCAAGCTGGGTTACCTTTTTATTTCATATGATTCATGCTAATGACCTGACCTGCAGGCTTACTTATCAAAAGTTCGAGTTTAATAAGACACATGTAGCTTCTCAAAATTGTTCCAACAATGACATGCTTATCAGCAATATAAACTGAATGACAGACAATATCAAAAATAATACCAGATCAAATACAGTTGCACATTAAATAAAACACTGCCAATTAACAGTAACTGTATCACAGCACAAGTGCTAAGTTGTAACAATGTTTACATCATTATACTGCTCATAATGTTAATGCAATTGTGTAACAAAGATACCAGAATAGCTAGGCAATTAGTAGTCCTTTCTAACTGATTAATCAGAGGACCCTTGAATCATTAGATTTAATTCACTGATTGGTACAATGTTTCATAAACCATTGTATATACAAGACAAAAATAAAAAATGCTGGTGGCAGATACTGCCAGCAAGTTATCTTCTCTCCAGTTAGAAGCTCAAAAAGAGTCATGTCACTTTTTATTCCTTTAATTTATTACAACTTGGTAAAGTAGAAGATTAACACCATGTTACAATAACTTAAGACATCTGAATGAGTCACAAAGTTAAAGCAAATGCCCCCCTTTTTTTTTTTACTTGCACATGTGTGTGTATGTGAAACTTCTTAACTCAAGTCCACCAATCAGCTAGGTCTATTGGTAATACTGTTCATGTATACAAAATCTAGATTATTAAAGTGTTACACATCACAAATATTCTAACTTATAATAACTTATTTCCAAGTCAACTGATATGAAACAAGACAAAAACAGTTTTCTTGGATGTTAAGTTTTGGTTGTGACTGATCAATGTGCTTTTATTCTAATTAACTATGCAATATTTTTAAGTAATGCAAAACAATTTATGATAAAGTATAATACATTTTAAAGAAAATGTATAAAAATAATAAATGAAATACTGGTTGATTGTATTTTGCATGCATATATGCACAATAACAGAAATATTAAAGTTTTATCAATAAATATATCTAATAATCTGTGATAAAATAATTTAGTTTAGTTATCACAATTTGTAAGAGTAATTTTAATATAATATTTGTATTTTGATTGTTAAATGATGTTTGCACAATATAAGTAAACAAAAAGAACTTCTGATCTACCAACTTAGTAAATGATGCACATGAATGAAGGTGATTTGGGCAATTGACTTCCACATTTCATGTCCCAAAACAATAAATATCTCCTTCTAAATCTTTCAAGTTATCATTTCACTTCCATATAAATCATGATGGTAAACTTTTCTTCATCAAAGTTTGAAATATATTTTTTTTAAATTCTCATGAAACTTAATAAGATACTAAGCTTTCTCTAAGTAAGCACTGAAAGCTTAAAACAATGCAAATAAATATGTCATAAAAATCCATTTCACACCCACATAACTGTGAAGATAATTATTGGCCATTATCTATAATTGAAAAAATAAAAATTCTTGTTCTATTTAGTATCAATTTTTATTGCCTACTATTATCAATTTCACTTAAAATGTAACATTATTATTCATTTATTAACCTTGAATTTATAAAATTCAACTTACCTTAATTCTACACTGCCAATATCTTCTTCCAGAATTTTGAAAACATCTTTTTCCTGGTTATGGCTTTTTGATGGAATCTACATATAACCAATAGCAAAGGAAAATAATAATAATTATAAAAACTTTGCTAGAAATGATTGCTTGGCAATTATCTACTCATAATTGCAATAGATATGTGTAACTGAAATATAATTATCCAAAACAGCTTCTCATTTTAATACCAAAAACTTCTCTTTAAACCTATATTCATATGTGAGAACTGCAATGTTTACAAAACTCAGAAAATATTTTGCTATAAATGCATCTATATGTCTAATTTTACAATAGTTTGCTTTCTAAATGATTAAACTATATGAGGCATGAGCATGAAAAATGCATTGAGTAAGATTATTACACTATGAAACAACACAATAAAAAACTCGTTTTTAAATCATTAAAATTTCTTTAAACATCTAGCATATTTACAAGTAAAAAATAACCAATTAACAGTGAAATTTTATAGTTTCTTATTTGCAGTTAAAACAATTCATACATTATTTTAAAATATATTTTCCATTTAAATAAAACAAATGATCCATTATAAACAAAGGAAACAATTCGGTTGATATAATTCGTTTTGTAATACTTACATCAAAATAAAAAACTTCATCAAACTGTGGACAAATTGTTTTCTTTCGAACTTTTGTTCTTTTAGTTTCTTGTTTACTAGAACTGTAAAAAATACTGACAGCAGCATATGGGTCACAGGCACCATTGATTATGGTGAGATCATTGCATTCAATAACACTGTAAGTGTAATAAAAGACTTTGTTGATGAATAAATTATATATTAATATGATTTTGAGAAAGCTTAGTAAAACTAGGATTATTCTCTATTTATGCATTTTAATTACTGCAAATAATTATAATCAAATGCTTGTTTTTTCATATATATACACAGTAACAACAGACACTTTCCATTTCATTAAAACTAATAAGCCATTAATTTAAAGTCCATGAAAAAAACAAAAAATGATTGGATTTTTTTAAATTTACACAAAATATTTATGTGCATTCAATGCTGTGGAATATAAAAAAATTATGTTGAATGCAAAATGAGCTTTAAATATGACTTGTTCAAATTTCAAATCTTCAAAGGTTTAACCAGCCAATCCAGATAAACAAAGGAAGAGAATGGTATGATTACAAAAGGCTTGTTGGGAGAGAGCCACAAAAACCCATTATCCTTTTAATGATGAAATTACAGTCCCAGGCCATTAATATGATAAGCAAAAGCTCTGATTACTTGACAGAAAATATATAGACCCACAGCAAGGTCAAAGGAGAAAGCATCAAATTGAAACATCTGACCTTGATGAACACACTAAAGACAATGCCTGGAAGCACAGGAAATAGGAATACAAAGATTGGAATGTGAGATGTCAAACTTGGTCATCTATAGAACTGGAGTAAAAGACTATCTGAAGGTGAGAATGGATTTTATGGTAAAACAAGTAAAGTCAATAAAGCAGCTGAAGCTCTAAAAATCAATAACAGGACACCAATCCTCTGTTTGTTTGGGGGCAACAAACAGAAAGGAATAAAAATCTGTTCAATAGTATCTGCAAGAGATCCAAAACTGTCTCTGGCACATGCTGGCAGCATACTGGTTCCTGAGTTGGAGAGAAGAATCTGGCACTGAAAACAATGGGGGAAGGGAGGAAAACAAAAACTCAGTATATCTGACAACACTCAAAGGACCAACAATTGGCTGCAAATGTATAACAGAGGTGAGCCAAGAGAACCAACCATGTCCCTACTGTGCCAAATCAGAGATGGTTACCATCAATTCTGACATTGTTGAAAGTGAGAGTTGGGATATTGATAGGTTAGTGTAGAAACTTGGAAAGCAGATGGACTGAAAAAGAAGAAAATCCAGATATGAAACAGAAAAAAAAAAGAAGTGTTGGTATTTAGCCTTCACAAGAGATTTAAAGTAATTAGAATCACCCCTACAAACAGACTAGCAAATGAAAACAGCCAGAATACAATCTCATACATACAAGGTTGGCAAACATACTTGAAAAAGTAGGGTGTCCCTGTTTAATAAATCCCAAACAACAAAGCAATCACATATGGAGAGAAAAGCAGACAAAGATAAATTTACCAACTCGAAAAAAACATGAGAATGAATATCCATTAAAAATAATTCAAGGAAACAGTGGATAGCCTCAAAAAGCAGAGTGTAAGAGTGAGCTGGAGACAAGAGATTGGGCTGTGGAAAGGCAAAGTAGGGGGAGTAGATCCCCATGCCTGAATAAGAGACTACAAAATTTGAGTGTCTATAAAGTGAATCTCAGTCCAGCATGAAGTTGAGAGAGAAACTGATCTAGAAGGACCTGAATATCTGGAGAAGAGGGTAAAGTAAAATAACCACATACTGGGTCAGAATGGAGCAGGGAAGAATCACAAGACACAGTAGAAAGAGACAAAAACTAACAAACATGAGAAACCATATTCAAGAAGGATGGGGTAAATCAATGAGAGTGGACTGAGGTGTAAGAAAACCAGATGGAGGAAACAGGTTGTCAAAATTGGTGTCCTCTTGAACAGTGTCCTCAAAGAAAGAAATATCTGTCCCCAGGTCAGAAGATATCTATGTGACTATACATGCAGGTGCTAGATTGAGAAGTGACGAATGAGCAATCAGTATTGAGGAAGTCAGTTGCACAGATATTAGTGAAGAGCTGTCATATGCTACAGCACAGAAATACCACATGGAATATGAGTTTAGGTAACAACCTCAAGACTAATGATTAACAAAAATTTGATAAAAGCTAAGATGCGAGTGTAAGTAAAGTAGTGAATGAGAAACAAATTTAAGAAAATCACCAAATTTCATGATCAAGTTTTTTGTATCAATAACATAACAATTTTGGGATGAATGGGTCTAACTGTGCAAGTCATGATCTTTCAGCAAGTTATTTTCAAAATTTAATTAAACTACTTTTTTGGTATAGCAAAAAATTGTAGCTAATAATCCATACTTTAATAATACACAAGTTTTAAGTTTTTAATTACATAAAGCCATATTTACAAAATCCTGAATTTCCCTGTAATGTGAAAAATGTGGCATTTTCTATAGATACACACTATCTTATTCACCACACCTCCAATAAGTACAACATTTAATATGAATTACTAACTATAAAACTGTCATTGTTCAGACAAAACTATTTTTTATAGTTTTCAATTCTGTTTGATCACACAGCCATCAAACAGAAAATCAGACTCCCTCGTAAAAGACCCATCTGTCACACCCTTTAAGGATTTATTTGCAGTTCACTCTTAGATTTAATTCTACGTTATGTATAACCAATAGAAAGCTAAGGTATTCACCTATTAAATGATATATCATATTATGTTGTGTATTACTACCATTAGTATATAACAAAGTAGGGTTAAGTGTCATCAACAGTTCACAGAAAAGAAAAAAAAAGACCCAGATAAGTACTATATCTATTATTTTTCATATTTTTAGTATTATTATTACTATAGTAATTAAAATGTATAGTTACGGATAACTTTAGGTTAGTTAAGATTAGATTAGGTAAAATAAATATAATAAAAATGTTTCATGAAGCATGCATACAAACAATTCAGACTTGGAGTTGCATGTGGGTAATGTAATTTGATAGTACAATGAGTTCTGCATTCTCCAAGTAATTTACAGCTTATAATGGTATGAATAGCACTAGACACTTGTTTAAAGGATAATCACAGAACAATAAATCAATAAACTTTAAGGATAAAAAGATGTATATTGTTATGAGCTTAAAGCTACTTGGGCTAAATGAAAGTTGTTTCATGTTACAATAAGAAGTCACTCTGCAAAAAAAAAAAAAAAGGACCATTTAGATTTTTGATGGTTATGAAGTTGGTCAATTTGACCCCATATAGAATTATGATGGTGAAGATAATAGATGAAATATAAAGTTTTACTGAAAACAAATGTTTGAAATGTATTTAGAATGTTTTACAGATCACAGATAAGTGAGATTTTGGGGATGAAGAATAGTTTTCCAATCATAACATGTAAATCACTTTGCTTTCAGACTAGTAAGAAAAGGTGATATATTAACAAAATCTTCAGTAAAAATGCTTTGTTAAAAATTATTTTTTGTGTATAAACCCTTGTACTGTTTATTATAATACTACCAAATTTTGTAAGATACACATACTACATTTATAATTATATTATAAATACTTAATGTGTGTAAACGTGTATACAAACTCGTGTATTCTATATTAAGCCAACCACGAAGAGATTCCACAGCTTTATATCAGTAAAGTCTGAATACTAAACTTTTAATTTAATTTTAACTTTTTTTTAAAACACAAAATTCTAAAAATTTCCTTAAAAATAAAATCTTATTTAAGTCTCAAATTGACATACCTGCCTAAAAAAATCCCAAATTCAATAATTACTACACATCAAATTTGGGTAAAAATTAGCTATTACTTAACCATTAAGTGCAAGAGAATAATCTCATGTTTTACATGCTTTTAAAGTAAACAGTTTAAATACTTACTTAAAGTCTAATCTATTAGTGACTTATTCACTTTGGTAATTTTCAAAAATGAAAAACATATTTAATAATACACATTCTTATCAAAATAAGTGTCTGAATACTTACCGCACACATAATCTGTGAGAAAATGACCCACTTCCCGATGGTTTCATGAACTGATTAAGTTTAACATGGATGTGAACCTTGCCCTAAATATAAACATGTTAATGAATATTGAATTCTTTTTCAGTCTTTATTTAAGTTCTGAATCACTTTTTCAGACACTGACATTATCCTTGAAGCATAAATCAGACTACACTTATGATATGAAGAAGCTTGCTTGGATTTGTCAATTACACAAATGCCTCCAGCAGCTTCAGTTAACCAGTTTTTTCTTAGTTTTACTAAATATAAACAGTACTTTTACAGTGACCATGTTAAACATTAAATCAAAGATACTGAGTATTATTTAGTTGCTTTATGGCCACTCCAGTGACAGTTTTGAACAGACTGTTTCTAACTACTGGCACTCCTAAGAACTTTTGCTATAATTAACTTGCATTAAATGAATTGATATATGATGCCTACATTGCCTGTAATATTTTCTAGTGATATGGAAACTGCAGTTTATGTGCACTGGATATAAAAAATATAAAATTTTTGTTGTCATATAGACAATTATCTTATTCAAAATATATACCTGTGGTTAGAATACAATTAACAAAAATGTATTTTAATGCAAGACTTGCATGAAACTAAAACAATATTGCTAAAAAACAAAATGGTAGCAGTGAATACATTTCATTCAGCACCAGCATTTAGCATTTTGATTACTGGCATACAGAACTTCCCTGGAAACTACGAATAACTCTGATAGAACTTGTAATTTAATTATATTTTATTACCAATATTTTTGAAGTACATTTGATGCTTTTTACTCTAACTAAAATTTAAATAGCTGAACTATCAGACTAACTCTGATAGAACTTGTAATTTAATTATATTTTATTACCAATATTTTTGAAGTACATTTGATGCTTTTTACTCTAACTAAAATTTAAATAGCTGAAAGTATCAAAATAATTTTAATTATTTGATGGTTAATCACACCACTGCATTGCAGTTCAATGTGAAAAAAATGTAATTCATTAATTATACATACTTATTTGTATATGCTATTTTTTAAACTGAATATACATTTTTAATATTTCATTTAAGTAGTAATTCCATAAAAGAAAATTATAATAATTCTACCTGAATTACAAAACATGTAAACCTTAATAAAATAATCAGCTGAAGATTAGGTAGCAAACTAACAATGACATATTTTCCAGAACACACACAAGCACATAGTTAAATGACAATTAAAAAAACAACAAAAAACTACCTGTACTTCAGAATTTGCATCAACTGGAAGTAATGGAAACCAGTGATCTTTCCCATGATAATTATGGAGTTCTTCTCGCTTGATTGCAACTTTACCAAGCACTTTCTCTTTACATGTATTTACAACTCGTTCTTTATCACAAAGGTAGATTGAAAGAAAGCGAAATTTTCTGGGAATCTCACATTCATATTCTTCCCCAAAAAAAGGTCTATAAGTAAATATGTATTATCCACAATCAATTTCCAAAATTATCACTTAAAAATAAATTTGCTGAATTAGTTTATATGTCTGAAGTCAAGGTGTTTACAAGTAAACTGAAAAGTTATAACAAATGAGCATCTGTAGTCCATAACTTCATGCAGAACAAAACCTTTTATTATTTTATTCCAAAAGATATCAGAACAGGATTCAAAAATTAATGGTGCTAATTAACATGAAATAAAATTGGAAAATTGTGATATTAAGTACTACAAATATTATTCACCTTCATATATAAAATTTCCCATGAACTTCAATTTCTAAACATTTCAAACAAATAAGATGGCACATACTCTAATGTTTTCTCTACAGTAGCAGTACGAAAAATTTCTTCTTGGTCTAGACTGATTCTACAGTAAATGTCTCTCCAGCCAACTGAGCCATGACTACGAGGAGGGAGATTTTTTGCCTGGCCTATATGTCAATATAATAAACATAAGATATCAGTCATAAGAATTTATTTCTGAACTGTTGACAATGCTTATGGAAATTTTTTTCTTTCAGTGCAAATTCATTCTGGTGTTTATTTCATAAAAAAATTCTGTTGTTTGTTTGTTCAAATTTTAAGCATGCACCTACAGCTTAATATTTCATGCAAAGAAATATACATACACACGTGGTAATTTTACTGATCAAACATTTATAATCTACACAAAAAGAGCTCAAAACAAGTTTAAAATCTTATCTTAGAATAATCAACAAAAAGTGCTTTAAAATTAAAAGTATTTCTTAAGCAATAACATACAGGTATTTCAAGATTCTTAGACTTTCTGATTTTATTATACATAACAACAATTATGGTAAATAAATATCCACATATACATAATTTAGTTCTTTGTGCAAAAACACTATATGATCACCTATATCTGTAATTATTAATTAGTTACAAATGTTTTATTATTACCTACTAATTGCTAGCTTTCATCACTGTTTACTTATTGTATTTCTATTAAAGAATTATGAAGTTACTGAATACATAATTTATACAAATCTTCACATGTATCATTATTTGAGAAATACTCTTATTTCAATGTTTGATAAATCACAAAATTACAAAACATGCACTGTTCTTCTAAAGAAAATATTAAAACAATTCTCAACCTTCATTTCTCAGTTTCATAAGATGCATCTGAGCTCCAAATTACCTATATTAGATTTTATTTCTCCCATTATATGATTTTTGTAATGCCAACCAGTTCAAAACACATTATACAGATACTATAAAAACAAAATCAGAACATCTAATCTTCTTGCTGTACAGAGATAAAGAGAAGTCAAACACACACAACACTATTCCTCTCGTGCTCTCTTTCAAACTTTCAATTAGATTTATGACCAACAGAAAGAAACTTTTACAACATTCCTTAATTATTTCATTTGTTGTCCAAGGTAAGTATTTTGCCTCAATTTCAATGTTTGTGATTGAAGGAACTGTATAGAAGCACCTCATCCCACAAAATGTAATCACTTTTTTGAGACAAACTGGCTTTTAATGGAGAGGTAAGGCAGGAGAGTGTCAATGAAAGAAGGAATTATTGGAAATACATTTTTAGTTTAGAAAAATGTTAAAACATACTTACCATCTGTTGACACTATAGCTAGAATCCTACATCAAGAAGGTGGAGAGGCCAGTGCAGACATGATAAATACAGAAAGCATCTGTATACAAGAGGAGTGTAGCAACATAAAGATGGTACAAGAGTGAAAGAACCATACTACATACAAAACAGATATTCCCTTCACCTTGAACTTAGTTCCTATATCAAAAGTGGAATAGAATGTAAATAATCTTCAGTATACACCAAGCAGATAGCTGACTTTCCACAACTTGGGGTTGAAATTAAGAAGTTGTGATACCTACATCACACATTGGTGGCTAGGGCTGCAATATTATATAAATATATGTATATACACCTTGATTGAGTCTCACCTCTAATCATTGAGTGATGCTTTTCACACCACTAGAATCACAAGAAGAAAGTAAGCAACATCTAACTGAACAACTTTCTCCTTCACCTGAAGAAGTCGAAAAGGCAACACCCCAGGTTTGGAGTGATGGGATTGTGTATGCCATACTCAACCAAGAAAATAAAACTCATCCAGTCTGAAATTATTCATTCTCATTCTTTAACCAAGCAGACAAATAATATTCTGTTTGCCTTGGAATTATGGATAGAATATGGAACCTGTGCTAAACCAAGGTATGGGTGTGTTGTTTTTTTCTAGATCTCAACTAATAAGGATTATCCATGGTCCACCACCCCAGCAGCTAGGAAATGGTGAATGACAAAGGTTTCTCACACTCCACATTATATGAGTAGGACAGAACATTAAATGTAATACAAATAAGAGGAAAATTCAAAGAGGGGAGGCCCAGAGACTGCACTTGGATCACATTGACCAGAAAGATCTTTTACTGCAGACAGTGAAATGGATGAATGCAAAATCCTCTTTTTAAAAGCCAGCAAGAACTAGTCCATGAAATCGGTATAGTCAGGACAGAACATTAAATGTAATACAAATATGTATAAAAATACCACAAGGAAACCTCATCTCACACAGTGGCTCTAGCCAGGGTAGATGGTACAAGCACTTTCTGTTACCTAGGCTTAATGGATATTTTGGGTAAACATACCCTAAGAGGAAATACTATCCACCTACTAGGATTTTATGTGAAATAAGTGATGAGTAGGAAAAATATAAGTTCACTAATATTTTTAAAGTATAAAGGTAGATTCAAGAATGGTTATGGACAGAAGTTTAAATCCTTCCAGAGAAGAGACAGTCAGTTGATGTAAATAGTGTGTGACAAAAGTGCATGACGTGGTACACATGCCAGTCAGGAGAATTAGACAACAGAGTACATTGAGTACAACTCTATAAACATAACAAGAAATATCAAACTTTACAACTACATTTATCTTTTAAAATCTTAACACAACCTAGGGACAAAAAAGAAACATTTAGTCTTTCAAGAGCATCCATGTACACCGACTCTTCAGAAAAGTAAAAATTCAACCCCATCTGTAATTTTCCAGGAAATTAATTCCCTTGTTAAATTGCTCTACATTACAGCTAATGGCAACACATTTCTTACATCAATCACAATTACAAAAATGCTTTATTAGAATGTAGTCTCTCGTTTCTAAGTTTTAAACTTGAAATCTCTCATTCTGTTATTCTCAGGATATAGCACAAAGAAATCAAGTTATCTTGTAAATACTCTGCCTTGTACACTTCAATAAGATTATCTCTTGTACTTCTGTTTTTCCAAGAAAAATACAATATCTTAACCTATCCTTATAAGAGCTTCAATTTAGATAGAAATACTTAAGTTTGTGTTCAAACTTCATTAATGCTAATTACACCCTATCTATACAACTAATATAAATAAGTAAGAGCAAAGGCAAAAGCACAGACCCCTGAAGTACTCCGCAAGTTACAAGGGTTAAATCTTACTCAACTCCATTAAAAACAACTACCCTACAATCTTATTAGCTACTCTTTCTCTAACCTTATTTGATTTCTTAGCTAATCTTTTGTGTAGTGCTTTATCAAAAGCTTTTTGAAAATCTAAGTGTGTTAAAAACACATTCCTTCCTTTTTCCATGTAATAAACAATGTCTTTGAAAAAATGGTAACAATGTATTAACTATTTAACAATAACAAATTTTGTTAATTTTTTTCACTTTATTATTTAAACATACAAGCTAAAGATGAAAATATTCCCAAACAATATGAAGTTTGTAATAATAAAAATATACATATTTAGCACTGCTTGATACTGTAAAATTTGAAAATGCAAATCAGTATATATCACGAACCTTAAGAAACAGTAATATGAAAGAAATTCATGATACTTGTATATATTACACATACACATAAACACCATACTTCAACTCAATTTTATTTTAAGAAACTATGTAGTTTGTTTTACTTAAAATTTATAAAATGTAGTTTCATTCACAGTACATACACAGTTAACATTATGTGTCTACACATCTTTATTGAGAAAATTATCATATACATTGTAATATATATATATATGTATATATAACTTTTTTTTACTCAGAAAATGATTTTCCACAAATAATTAGAAGTGGTAATGATTGCACCATTCTACTTCTTCCTGAGGTAGTCCCTTCCTTTTCCTGAACTTACAACACACTGCTGAGTTTCATTTACAATACATGTACCTGAATATCAGTCCTTTCAATCTTGTCTAACCTTAACATTAGAGTTTAAATCAATAAAGATCAAATGCATGTAGGATAAGAAAACTATTTTACTGGTGTGTCAAAATGTCTTAAAATACTTATTTCTGAAAATAAAAGCACAAAATGTATATAAGAATAGTATTTTAAAATTCATACTCCATAAGATGATCAGTGAAGGTTGAAGTTATGAAAATAATTTTACCAAAGAAGTTGGTGAAAAAAACTTGTTGTAATAATGTTTCTTTGTGAATATATATATATGTTTTGTTATTGGAACCATTTTGAGGCTTGTTTCTGTCAGGCATAGGAGAAAACACCTTACCTCACATTCAAATCTAAAACAAGTAACAGTAAAGTTCACATGATATTAGATAATACACTGAATAATTGAAAGGTCTCAGAAAATACATTTCTTATTAGTAAACCACTTAATAACAGATTATACATAATAACTAAGACTTTTATCAATGATTAACACTTTTGTATCTTTTCTTGTCTTTATACAACATGAAATATAGGTCAAATAAAGTGTCAGTTGGATTTTTATTTAAAAAAATCATTTATTTCTACTAAATATGAAATACAAGTCTTAAAATATTTACTACAGGAAATTTTAGCATGAATTTTTCAATTTATATATAAAGAAACTGTATCAATGTTGTATATATTTCAGAATAGTAAAAACTAGAAAGCACACTATTTTCAAATCCTTTCTTCAATAAATTTTGACACATAGAATTTGGCCCTACACTGCAGAGTACCATCATATGGAATTGTGTGTAAAATTTTGTATCACTAAATTCAGTACTCATCTATCAGGTGTTCATTTATTCATAAACTGCTGTATTTTAATAATACAGGTGAAACATTATTTCATAAAAGCAAAGGTGTTAAAAACCACCAGTAAAATTTATGTAATTCTTAAGATCATAAGATTGTTTAGCAAAAAAATTTGTTACTTTTTATGTGTATATGAACAGTATTCAAGTAAGAGTTTTTACAGAATGTATAATTTTGTAAGTATCTGTTACTTTATCATTTTCAAATGAAGTCAAGTGAATCACTCATGGTGAATGATATACATACATACTGATGTATACATTATATACCAGCTGAAGTACCAGTCTATTGGACAAAATTTATGCAACTTCATTATTAAGGAAAGGTTATCTTAGACTTGAAAAGTTGCTTTTCTAAAATGTAAATGTAACAAATACCCATAAAAATGCAAAACACAAAATATGAAAGTGCAAGTTTGCACGTATCTCCACAACAAACCAACATACCATTATGCCAAAGTTGGTGGCAATCCATCAACAGGGAGAAAATTAGTAGTAAAAAATGAAAAAAAATGCCCATAAAAATTGCAAAACATAAAATGTGTAACCACAAGTACTCATAGATCTCCACATCCTTCCAAAAAACCTTGATGCCAAATTTGATAAAAAAAATCTATCGATGGGTGTAAAGGGCAAAGTGTACCTTTTACCTTTTAGTGGTAAAAAATGCCCATTAAAAAATGCAAAGCTGAAAATGTGTATGTACCCTGCATAGACATAATGAATTACAATCCATCTACACCCTGTAGAGTAATTAGACAGACATACAAAAGATAGTACTATTGTGTATATACAGAGAGAAGATGAGTTAGGATAAATGCCACATTTGATGACAACTGATCCAATAGTTTGCTAGTTATAAGTGAGCTCACAAACAGAAATTTGTCAAACAGCAGTTAATTGAATAATTAAATGTTTTAGGTTGTTAATATAGTTTCAATTATTAATATGAGAATAACTGATTAACTAAATGTAACAGACTAATAAACTACAATGAATTAAATATCATAATTCAGGAGCTGCTCAGCTTTTATACATTGATACATCCCTTTTCTATGCATAAAGAAAATATTTAAACACAAGCTTGTACTTTCAACCAAGTACAAAACCTTATGATATTTTATATACAATGATACATGCTGAACCCAAATAGTGAAATTTTATAGAAAACCTTGGTTTACTAATCTGTTATCTTTGAGTTGTTTTACAGAATGTTACTTATTACATGGTTAATGAAAAGGTTGAGGTTTAAATGTACTTAAGATTTTCAAAAAGCTTTTGGAAACATACTACACTAAAGATTAGCTAAGAAAATCACATGAACAGAGATTAAGTTCAAAAGGATTAATTAAATGAACTGTATGGTGATTGGATTATAGAAACAAAAAAAGTTACTTGTGGTCAATGTCTTGGCCTTTGCCCTTTATTATATACAGTTATGATATTGATAGGGGCATAATTAATAGTTTTTCTGGTGACATTAAGCTCTTTAGTATGTCAAGTTGTATTAGGAATGTTGAAGTATCATAGTGTGGGTTAAATCAACTAGTAAGTTGGACAGACATTTTGCATATGGCTTTTTATCATACTTAGTACAAGATAATGTATTCAAATTACTATAATTTTTATCACACCTTTAATTCAGATTGGGACTAACTCAACAAAATTAAAGCAATCTTGGCATTGTGATCAACACATCACTCAACCCACCTAAGCAGCACTCTGTTGCTAATAATAAAGCCAATATCAGTTTAGGGTATAATCTATAGATATACTGATGACAAGGCAAAAGAGGTAATTATTTATATACAAGTTATTAGATCTACATTGGAATACTGTTGAGAATTTTTATATATTTAAGAAATAATATTCACTTACTAAACAGGGTTTACAGTAGAGATACTAAAATGATTCTATGGATAATAGAGTTACATCATAAATAGGTAATTTTTTTTCTTGAAAATGAAGGGTAAACTTGTCACAGATTACACGATTTGCTGAGAGACTGATAAGGTATATTCTTATATAATAGTATCAGAGGACATAAAATTAAGATTTTAAAAGTGGAAGGTAGGCTCCAGTTAAGACAGTTTTATTTTTCTAATGAAATGACTGACTTATGAAACAAACTGATATAGGCAGTAATGGAAGCCAGTACTTCACATATATTTAGTTAAGAGGAGAATCAATGATTTCCTGAGAAGTAAAGGAAGGATTTTAATGGTTAATGTTTTTCATGAGTGGATGTGCAAGAACAACCTTGAACCAGCAAGGTTATGTTATATAAAGAGAGAGATACATTACAGTGATACAGACAAGGTTTTGGAAAAAAATAACCATGTCTATTCCAAATATTTTTTACATAGTCTACTATTTTATTCATTTTTTAAGACATCTTGATTGTTTGTTTGCAATTTTTGGTTTGTTTGTTTCAAAGTGAGAACTTCATTATGTCAGGAAAATTACTTTCAAAAGAGTTTGTTTGCAAGTGAGAATCTAATTAGGTTGGTAATTTGGAAATTATAGCTTGTATGTTTCAAGACGAGAAACTACAATTGCAAAATATTCAGCACTTTGTTGCATAAAATTGGCATCTCATTAGAAAGACATGGTTCTATTTCAATATAACAATTGTCAAACACATTTTTCAGTCAAATACCAGAAACTAAAAATTTTCAAGTAATGATTGGAAAACACAAAAGACATACAAAAAAAAAATCTGTATGAACACAGAACAAAAAAATATGATGATTCAATCCACTTTGCCAAGATTACAGTTCTGGATAAAAACAATGGAAGAATTCCTTCATGGTGTAAGACACAGTATTAGATTCTAAATTAACACTGAAATGAATTATCAACTAAATATATTAGTGATAAACTATGCATTGTTATACATTGTAACGTGCTACTAAATATGTCATCCTGTAACATTATATAATGATTACTTGTTGCAATGTAAAACTTAAGAAATAAATAAAGCAATATAAATATCTAATGTATTTCTGCAATTTTTTTTCCTCTGGTAAAACATTGTCCTGGATCCTACATTACCATATGGGCAAAACAAATATGCTGATTTAATAAATACAGCACAGGCATTTAAAAAATCTAAATATTTAGATCTTTGCCAGACTTGTTGATTTATGTATTAAACTGTTGATTTTATATGACTGGCAGGTTGAAAAAATGTATTGCACTAATCTATTTATTAACACTTTCACCTGTTGCTTTATTGAGATAAGATCAGGTTAATCTTATAGCTTATATACTTTTGTCTTGATCCACCTGATAGCATTTAAATGGCTATTGGAATAGACAAATCATTGCTAACACATTATAGAATTATAACCATCACAGGTTTGAAAGCACTGTCTGTATGCTTTCCTTCCTTATGACATTAAATTTAAGTACATGCAGTATTGAGTAAAGGTTTTAAGCCCTTTGAATTCTTTGAAATGTATTAAATAAATAAATTATTTGAAAGTAAAGAACTACATTTCTCATACAACAGTAAATAAAATTATCACACAATTACCATATATTTTGTATATTTCATTTGTCCTCCTCTCAAAACTGCTTCAATGTTTCATATACAACTTTTTGTAATCTCCATAAAAACTTCACTGAACTCTTATTGCAAGCATCAGGAAGCATATCCAAAAGTTAATTTGTGCAGGTTGGTTGCTTTTTATTTTATTCTTTGGCCATGTTATTCCAGTTCAATAACTTATAGAATGAATAGTGATGTCAAGTACTCCATTCCTATTTGAAAGTTCAGTTTGACTGCACTGACTGTACATTTAAGATCATTAACATACTAAAAAATTTATCCATATCATCTTTAAAAAGGTATAGTGTAATGTACCAATAACTGCTTATATTTTGCTGCATACATCCTTCTATCAGTTATCTCCCATTCAGTTGCTGAAACGAAGCCCCAAAATGACCTATCTCCATGCTTCATAGTTGTTTTAAGCATATAT
Source organism: Tachypleus tridentatus (assembly GCF_004210375.1). Classification (NCBI taxonomy): domain Eukaryota; kingdom Metazoa; phylum Arthropoda; class Merostomata; order Xiphosura; family Limulidae; genus Tachypleus; species Tachypleus tridentatus. Next base: position 75,883,611 of record NC_134835.1, on the reverse strand, counting down.
ACTTGTATTCTTCTCCAACGTTTCTCCTTACATAGTCTTCTTTTAAACCCAAATATTTCAAACTTAAACTCAGCAGTTGAAAAGACTTGTTTCATTTGCTGATTTGATCTTTCCTTATACCTGTTAGCATGTTTCCATTTTGTTGTTTCAGTGCCTTTACATAAAAAAGATTTTTTGACATCCACTTATCTGTTTAAAATATGTCTTACTAAGGACTTTTGTACAAAGAAATACACATTTGCACTCCTGATGAATCTGATAATTAATCTAATAACTCTTAGCTGGATTTTTTCTGATCCTTTACAAAGTTATCAATTCATCATGTTCCATTTTACAGTCAATAACATCTTTTCCTATATGCTGCTGAACAGTCTTTTTATAGTTATTAGTAACTTCTTAAATAGCCATAATAACCAGTTCTTCACATAATATTATGTTGGTTACAGTTTTGATGATATTTAAATAGATTTCTCAATCGTGTTAAAATTCTTGATAGTGACAAAGAATGTGAATCCATTAATATTTTACAAATACAATAATAGCACACAATGAATCACAAAGTCAGACAATCACTACAAGTTTAAACACTGTTTAACCACATATATGTTAGTCTGTTTGCAAACAGTGATAAATTAGTTTCTTGTTAGTATAAGAGCTTACATAATATAATTTCAATAAAAAACTTGTAATGTTTGTGACTGTCAAGTATAAACTCCTATAACATTTCATTTTTAGATATAAACAACATTGCTGCTATCATACAGATGAAATTTTACAAAAGCCAAAAAGATCAATGTCATATAATACAACATTGAATTTCACAATAACATTTGCAATTTGTTTCATAAAAAAGTCATAAATGTACTGTACAGACTTTATGATCTTATAAATGTGGAATTTTTGTAAAATCCCTATAGAAGATATGATTATTTACATACAAGTATGAATACAAAGTTGGCACTAATAAGTTTGTATATGAATGCAACAAATATAAGTGCAAAAATAATTACAGCAATAAACTGATCTATATTTTATAAAGCTGCTATTACCATACATGTATGAATACAAGGCTTTTCACTTGTCAATTTCTTTTAGAAAGAACATAAAATATAATCACTGTAATAAACTGAGTAATATTCATTTAAATTTATACAATTATCAAACTGTCAAAAAACATAAAATGTCAACATTTGCATTTTTCTTTCAACATTCACTATATACCAGCTGGCCAGCAGTAAAACCTGAAGTGCACTGAAATAGTTTTTTATTCAATAAATAAGTACAATTTATAAATAAACCAAGCAACACGTATGTTGAACAGAAAAATTAGTGTCTACTATCAAACTGAAGCTTCTATTTCTTTGCTTTTTTGTACTTAAAGTAACCTTTACAAGTATTGGAAGTATACACAGGTCTAACTTTTTTCAAGTTTAAAATATAACCCTATACCTTATAATTATAACCCTATAATATAGGGTTAAAATATAACCCTATACCTTATAAGCCTTCGTTGATGAACTAGACCTTCTTTTGCAGACTTTGAATACTAAACTTATTATTAAACTTACACGGCATGTAGGAAGTTAAGCATAATTAAGGTGTAATTCGTATGCATTTTTGCGTTCAGTGTAAGTTTAATAATAAGTTTAGTATTCAAAGTCTGCAAAAGAAGGTCTAGTTCATCAACGAAGGCTACATGAGGAATGGTCATGAGAAATGACTAAATAATAGCTTAATACATATTATATGTAATATTAATTGTTAAACTCATTTACTTAATGAAAATTCAAATACAAAACAACACATTCATTTTGCAATTCACATTTTCTTTCGGCTTACGTTACTTAACAATCCTTAGTTCTTCAACTAATTTTATTAATCTAAAAAATATATTTTAAACCTATATACATTTAATTACCTATTTTAATTTTCAAGCATTCCTCAACCCTGACATCACTAGTTGATATCATCGCCATCTTCCATGGCATATCCTTAGCAACGCTACCTACGTACGCTATTTACGAAACATTAAGGAAATTTAATGGTATATATAAATAAGTATTTATGTTATCCTTTATAACTAGTTAGTAACCCAAACAATGAAATAATACCAACTATAGTGAGAATATAAAAATACTTATTTAGGTTAAAAATGTTTATACAGTCGTTATTATTTCTCATGTTATACGCCACACTAGAATGAAATAAGTTTATCCATCTAAATTTTAAAATGCAACATATACCGACAATAAACAAATAAATAAACGGATGCTTATTTTTATGACTAATAACAACAAATTATAAACCAAAATGTATCAGCTTGGGTTTGGGAATTGAGAAAAACATTATCAATAATGATTACAAATAGGAAAAAATGGTGCTGTTTTAACTACACATAGAAAAGCTCGTTTATTGCTTTTATGGAATATATTATTCCAACTTTTGTGTAATTACAAGAAATAAATACTTTTCACTGAGATTCAAGTGGTAACATAACTTATAACTGGTCATGTTAAGGTAGAAAAGAGTGCATTTATAATTTATTTCAAGGTTTACCAAGTATAGAGTGATCTGACTTTACCAATAACAAGATGTTCATGTACTTATAGAGGTTAAATACGTTATATGAAAATACTTTTGAAGCCTTGCTACGTCGTTACAATCCAAGTCCTAATATCCATTAATCTTTTAACTGGCACTAATTCATCTTGATAATAGCTTTGCAGTAGTGTAGTTTCCATTACAGAAAGATCCGTCGTAAGGCTGTCATCTCTAAAGTACACCACTCTTCCCTGTTTGACTTCCGTAATACATTTAGAGTATGAGAACGACAGTTTTCCAGCACCCGTTCAGCAGTCTGATCCATAAATACTGCATCCAGCTTTTTGGACTTGCATGTCTCATAGAAGACATGAAAACCAATTTCATTCTATGCGATGGTTGAACAAATGCGTTGCAGAAGATACTTGTGTATTCGTACTTGTGTCACTTTTCTAGATGACGATCCATTTTAGCTACATTCCGTACTGATGTTTGAAACGTGTGTACGCGATTTGCCTCTAGTTATTGTGTTTATGAATTTGCACATGTTAAAAGAAGCCACTCTTTTTTATGCCACAGCTGAGAATTGTTTGTTTGTTTTGTTTGTTTTTTGAATTTCGCGCAAAGCTACTCGAGAGCTCTCTATGCTAGCCGTCCCTAATTTAACAGTGTAAGACTAGAGGGAAGGCAGCTAGTCATCACCACCCACCGCCAACTCTTGGGCTACTCTTATACCAACGAATAGTGGGGTTGACCGTCACATTATAACGCCTCCACGGCTGAAAGGGCAAGCACGTTTGGTGCGACCGGGATTCGAACCCACGGCCCTCAGATTACGAGTCAAACGCCTTAACCCACCTAGCCATGCCGGGCCACAGCTGAGAAATGATTTGTTGCAGGTCTCTTTCTGCACTGTCCTGTTTCTCTTAATTGACCAATGTTCCTTTGTTTTCTAATGACAGTAACTACAAGGTATATCTTCGTCTTATAAGTTCTAAACCTCCAGCCTGAACCCATCTATATGATCGTTGGAGAGTATGAATAAATGTGAAAAGAGCTGTAACATACCATACCCAAAGCAGTCACTTTTCAGTTCCATCACATTGTATACCCAACACCAAAAAATTTCGAAATGTAGTTCTGATAAATACCGTTCCACAAGGATTTTAAAATGGCAGTGGTTAATACATAACTTGCTAATTTATCAAAAAAAGTCTATTTAATACACTATATTTAGCCTTTAGTAGTATGTGGAAGGACAGACTTAGTAATTGGTTTGTGGTGTGATAAAAGAGACACGACATAGTGTGAGGTCGAAATGAAATAATATTTAATTTTTGAAAATAAACGTAAGCCTTGCTGACCGTCTGATGGTAATGATTATTGCGTGGTGTTAAGTCTGGAAACTAAAATAAACTATGTTTAAATTAAACAGCAAACAAATAAAACTTTGTGTAGAAATAAAAGGAAATAAACTCCTATTTAAAACAAACATATAACTGTTGGTGTGAAATTACTAAAAGATGTTGTCACGAGCAAGAGCGTACTTGTAATAAAACAAAAGAACAAAGGCCCGGCATGGCCAAGCGTGTTAAGGCGTGCGACTCGTTATCTGAGGGTCGCGGGTTCACATCCCCGTCGCGCCAAACATGCTGGCCCTTTCAGCCGTGGGGGCGTTATAATGTGACGGTCAAACCCACTATTCATTAGTAAAAGAGTAACCCAAGAGTTGGCGGTGGGTGGTGATGAATAGCTGCCTTCCCTTTAGTCTTACACTTCTAAATTCGGGACGGCTAGCACAGATAGCCCTCGAGTAGCTTTGTGCGAAATTCAAATACAAACAAACAAACGACTTAACACTCTTGGCCATGCCGGACCAAATAAATGGCCATAAAGCTAACTGTTTTTATTTCTCTCCAAATTAAGGTTAATGTCTTTAATCATGAAAAACATCGTAAAAAAATGAACACTTTGAACAAGTTGTCCATACTTAAAGGTATGGTCTTACACCTTTGTACAAAATATTCTTAGTCGTCGTTATGCTAATTGTTAATTTACATCTAACTAGTAAAGGATTGATTATAAATTAATATATTATTTGCATATTAATTACTTATGACGTCACATGTCTAAGTCAATAGTGTCTTTCTCACTATTAATAGGAAACAACACTCTCATACACAGAAAATCTATCTCTTCTGTATCAGTATCAAACTCTTGTCAGAAAGTTTTCCCTTCTTATATAATATGTGGAATTCTAAAGTTGTCCTTATCGAGTAGCCTGCGGAAGCCACAAAAAACAGGATAATTTATCAGATACTGCATTATAGAGTAATACCTGTATTTTCTCTGCCTCTCATTGAGTCAGCAGGAAAGGAAAATACTGGACACAGGTTTGTAAACAATCACAATTATTATAAACTTATATACAAATACACTAACAAATACTTATGTAGTCGATTTACACACCCACGAAAGAGAAAGAGAGATTTATTTAACTTATTTTCAATTTTAACTTTTTTTTTTTTGCTAAAGTTAAAATCTATGACAAATACAACCTCAAATCTAGAAAACAAATAATCTGTATCACAACATCTACATCTCAAACAAACCAATTTATACTTGGAACCTAGCAAAAGTGAAAGTCTGTTTGACAGTTTATATCTGGTAATATGTTTCAAACAATGAAAAGCCAAATGATATATACATTATTCTTTCTCCTCAGGTACATGAACCATTCACGTGACTGAGAGTTACGATAATGTGAACATGGGGTATGGCACCCTTAAGTTCCCTGTGCAAACGTTAATCCGGTTTCATGTTTTATTTATTTATGCTTTTTTTCCCATGGCATTTAACCCATCATCCAGTTCTCGTCTTTACTTCAGAGTAGAAGCTTGCGAGTTACGTTAAAGATTTAAATTTACATAATAATAATGATTCTGTTCTACAAATTCACTAATTTCTGCTTCTTTCTTTTTTATGTTCATGCTTTAAATTATTTTTATATAACATTTTTAGAACCTATGAATTTGTGGTTTTTGATGTTTATCAGTCAGTGAAGGGTATTCTGTTGTTGATGTGCTAACACAATATGAGAAGTTACAGCAATATTTCTTTTGTAAAACAGGTGTTATCTATTAGAGAACCACAAAGAAACAAAAAATAACTGCAGCAAAATAGCTCAACGATATTCTCGATCACTTGTTATGCAAAGCTACATAGAATCAGAGTAAGCAAAAACTGTGTAATTCCTACATTGATATAATAAGATAGAAAATGTACGGTATGCCTACATACCACAAAAGGAATGAAACCGTAGAGAGTGTCTCACACTTCTGTTAATGACGGAAGCAGCTTCTCTCGTCATAGTCATATTGAGACATTGAGAGGTGGTGTAAGAACTGAAATCAGATTGTTTCTCAAAGTAAAACCATTCGTACCATGAACAACTCAACCAGAAATACATTTACCCTTCCTTGTTGAGAAGAGTCTTGACTATAGTTGGTCCATCTCAAAAACTAAAAGCAATAATCACTATTGTTGGGCATTATTAATTATTTTACCCAATAGTATGATTAACACTTCAACAGATTGCGCCATTGATACTTTAGCCAAAGAGTAGATGAACATGATTCAAAGAACTTGCGTGTGTGTTTGTGTGTTTTTCATATAGCAAAGCCACAAAGGGCTATCTGCTCAGCCCACCGAGGGGATCGAACCCCTGATTTTAGCGTTGTAAATCCGGAGCATACCGCTGTACTAGCGGGGGGCTTCAAAGAACTTGCACAAATACCTTTACATAAATGAGTCAACATCAATATCCAATTTGCAAAATTATGTTGCATGATAAGTGTGGCGATGACTCACACGTCATTGTATCATCCTCTCATCAACAGTATGGCTGAATAGGTTACAGAATCCATCAAACATACGGTTGAACATGCCAGCTAACCAGATTTTAAAACTATTTTACAGACATAACATATATTTACCTGATATCTTGAGACCTTACGTTAAGATACAATGCATTTTCACGCATTTTACCCTCAAAAACATAGCTGCCAAATCACATAACTGTTTTACGTTAGAAATTAGAACCTCATATGTTTATATTTAAATAAACGCGGAAAACATATATTGCATTATTACACACAAACAGCGAGATTATATTAATTTTCTTGCAATACTGAGTAACACATGTTCCTGTATCAACCTTAATGATGAATGTATTTTGCAATGAGTTTAAACTTATCTTTATTTACAAAGATAACGATCACACGAAACTATATCACATTTAATTTCATTTTACCTTACACTAATTTATCATCAAAATTAAGCGTCTTAACATGCAATAAGAATAATAGCAGTAATCATTAGTAATAGGGTTACCATAATATAGCATAGAAATATTGAGCTCCATGTGACGTTTAATGAGCCTATACCTCAAGAAAGAGTCTAATATCACACATACTGATATTAGATACTAAAGGTGCATGTAACTCTACCGATAAATAATCGGTGATTATTTTGAATATTAATCATTAAATTGTTGGTCATATTTTTCCTTTCAGGGCAATACATTTTTAACATATCGTAAAAAATCTACGTGAAACTTAATTTTGTCTCCGCATGATGAACTTTGAATAATTTGAACACATCTTGGAACATCTAAGATATATTGCATTTTTGACGACTTGCACAAAATAAGATATACATTTTGTATGTATCGGGGCTCGGCATGGTCAGGTGATTAGGGAGCTCGATTTGTAATATGAGGGTTGCGGATTAGTATTCATGCCGCACGAAACACGCTCGCCTTTTCAGCCGTGAGAATGTTATAATGTGTCGATCAATGCCATTATTTATTGGTAAAAGAGGAGCCCAAAGGTTGGCTGTGGGCGGTGATAGCTCGTTGCTTTCCCTCTAGTCTTACACTGCTAAATTAGGGACTGCTTGTGTTGAGTCATGTAGCTTTGCGAGAAATTAAAAAAAACAACAAACAAAACCATATAGTGTACATTACCTAAAAATATTATTTTTTTGTGTTTGTTTGTTTTTTGAATTTCGCGCAAAGCTACTCGAGAGCTATCTGCGCTAGTCGTCCCTAATTTAGCAGTGTAAGACTAGAGGGGAGGCAGCTAGTCATCACCACCCACCACCAATTCTTGGGCTTACTCTTTTACCAACGAATAGTGGGATTGACCGTCATATTATAACGCCTCCACAGCTGAAAGGGCGAGAATGTTTTGGTGTGACGGGGATCCGAACCCGCGACTCTCATATTACGAGTCGAGTGATTATTATTTCTAAAGAAGAACAATTAGCAAGTGCATAAGAATATGATACAGAAATATCGTATAAGATTTGCTGTTCATAAGATTGTATTTTATTCTAGTTGAATATGTTCAGTCTTAATTCAAAGCGATTTAGTGTACGGTTAATTGGATAAGCATTTTTTTCCCCGTTTATATCACTCAGCAGTATTATATGGAGTTTAGTGTCTCAGACAGAAATAATAATTTCACTTTTTATAATTATCCTAGCAGACGAATTACTTCCCATGAACCACCTCTCGCATGCTTGAGGTGAAAATGGCTGCAAATGGTTCGGTTTCTGAACAACCTGATTATTCTACCCCAACTTCTGATGGAAGCAACAGAGTGAAAGTTATTTGTTTAGGAGACAGCGCTGTCGGGAAATCCAAGTAGGTTGTGCAGAAATTTTTTTGTTTATTAATTAACATATCTTGGTGAAAGCTTAACTGTATTTCACCAACGAGTCTATAATATTAGTACTAATATAGTATCAGTATTGCAACTACGAGTACTTGTGTAATGTAATTTGTAAACTTTCTACTATAGTATCAGTATCGCTTGCAGTGTCTTATATGTTAACACTATAGCCTATAAGGTAAAACATATAATAAATATTGCTAATATTAATATTATATTAGCACTAAATTACCTCAGTATTACTAAGTAATACTGTTAACTTAATATTATGGTACTGATACTGTGATAGGTCTGTGGCTTCATTTGAATTTGACTCCTAATTATATTAATATTGAATTAACATTTTCAAAGCAAACTAGTACAGTAACAGTTGGAAGAAGTTAATGCTTTGCAAGTGAAAAATGTATTGGTGTAATCATTTAAATATTTAATGTTTTATGTGTAATAAATGTACGTAATTTGTCTTAAGACTGAATCCTGAATGTTTTGTATTTTGTTAAATTTCAAAAGTTAAATACAATAACTGAATAAGTGAAAGTAGGCCATAAATGGAATATAAACTCATCAAGAGTTTTGAACAGATGTTTGCAAATTAACTTTTTTTATTTCCATAATTTGAAGATGTGTATAAAACTACCATTGACAGGGGAGTGATTAAATAAGAAATATGATCTTAGACTTTGCTTTTTAATAAAACATTTTACCTTGTTGACTAAAATTTACCAGCTAACAACTTCTGTGCAAAAGTATATGACACTTTGCTTCTTGCATTATCACAATGTTAACAAAATAATGTGAAATTGCAGATCATTATACTTGTTACAAGTTTAACATTAATTATTATTCATTGAAACATCTTGGGTGTAATAAATTTATGATCCTGTTTAAAATGTAACTTACCCATAGCATGAGAGGAAAATATTTTAGATTTTAAGTTACTTTATTATTATAATTTTGACTTTCAATACATTTTTTAACAATAAATATTTATATTACTATGGCTGTTGGGCTAAGTATATGTTGACCCTTATATATATTTATAAAATTAAAACTTATTGTACTTTTTGTTTCATTTTTATTAACTATATTTTTGTGTCTCATCAGTACCAAGCATGAGTCATATAAGATATTTGTAATGTCACCTCTAACTGTCTGGTTTAAATTGCAAAGTAGACTAATTGTACAAATTTTATAGAATAGTAGATGTAATAAACATCTGTGAAGGTACTGTAATTTGTCTTGTACATTGTACATGTTTGAAACTTTCATTACTTTGTTATGTATCATTATGATTCTTAGGCAGTATTGAGTATCACAATCATCAAAGGGTAAAATTACTCTGTTGATTTAACAAACAAATATAAAATAGACTTTTAGAGTTGAAATTCATTTTGTAAAATTTTATTTATAATCTTATACATAAACATTTTGTAAATTTGTATCTTGGGTTGATATCAACTAATTCTGAACAAAAACATTAGTGTTTGTAAATTTATGGAATATAACAGAGCATTATGTGGCACCTATAGCCATCTAGGAGGAAAGTAAAATAGTTTTGAACAAAATAATGTCAATTTAAACCTTTGAACTTCAGGTGTAGTTTTATCAGTTTTAGTCAATCAGTATTTCTCAGTTTTGGTTGTCGTGGTGTGATATAATTGATTATATCTCAGAATTGACTCAGGTGATGTTTGTAAGATTGTTATACTAGGCCTTATTGGCTGAAGTGATTTCTTGAACATGTGAAGAATATCATGAAAACAAAATTTCAAAAACTGTATAAATGAATATGAAGTGTGTTTAAAACTTGTTTATAAGCTGTATTATTCACATTCATCCTTCACAATGTGTTGTTGAGTGATTGTGAATAATTTTTAATGTCTTTTTCTATTAGTGAAACTAAAACTAGTTTAATGGTGGAGAGGAGAAAATGTTTTTCTTTAAATTCTCAGTGTATGTTTCTGAAAATAATTATAAAATAGAAAAAAAGTTGGAGCAAATGGGTATTAGGATTATTCCCCCACCCCAAAAAATATTTTGTACAATGTATCCAGACTTGATACTAATATTTTAGATAGGTTATTATGTAAGGCAGATTCTTAAAGATGTTAATTTTTATCAACTTATTTTAACTTATAATATTGTTAAATTGTAAGATTAGTTGAAAAAATACTTGATATTGCCTTGAGTAAAAGACTTAAAACTCACTTTTGCATTATATAAATGTGAGAAAAATCAGGTAGTAGGCATTAAATGACAGACACGTTTATTCAGAATTAATATTTCAGTTAGTGATTCAATCATTTACTATAATTTCAAGGAATTACATTCTTGAAAGACAATGTATGGTAATCACAATTAACCAAATATTGTTAAAGATTAATTGTAAAATCATGCTATTAAAATATTACTTTCCATTTGAAAGATGATAATTTATAATACTATGCCAGATGAAGCACAGAGCAATTGAAAACTGGATTATATCAAATGAAAATATTATATTTGAAATTTTTAGTTATTAGTACAACTTTAGTTGAGCACTGAACTTATTTTAATGTGAATAATAAAGAAGCTAGGAGAAACAAGATGTGAAATACATTCTCTGATACAAAGTTTAATTTGTTCATTCTACTGCATACAGATACAAGACTAAAAACCAACAAATATGTTGAAAAAACTAACAAGATAATAATACAAAGCTAAGCAATTACAATGAACAAAAGTTAGAGTATTATGAGCAGCTAGTTAAGCATGCTAATAGTATGTTATATATAGTATTCATGAATGCTTTTGTCTGATAGAAAAGTTTTAAGTATCTGCAAAATGCAGTTTGAGGACTGTTAGTAAAAAACAAACTGTGGTCAGCAGAATAAAATAAATGCAAGTGAGCATAGAAACACAGTGTTCTTTATTTATAGTGCAGTATTTGTTACTAAACTGGCCAGACTTCTATTGTTTATGATTGCTGTCTTGTTACTGTGATAATGGCAAGAACACAAAAGCTGACAAGAAATAAATGACAACCTAACTGAAAGAGTTATGGAAATATCATACATTTGTACTTAAACTAAAGGTTTTAGTCTGGTATCTCAAAAGTCATTAACTTGTAAACTGCAATTAGTAGTTTACATACGATCCTAAGCCTTTCAAAGTCACTTTTTTTTTTTTTTTACAAGTTTTTATATCACCCGTTTGAATAGACTACCCTTCACTAGTCTATACAGAAACAGATACTTGCTAGCTGAAACTTAAGAACAAAGGTTATAGTGTGTAAAAGGGTTGGCACATGTTTACATTCTTGTCACATCTGGTGATTGTTGATATGATGAAGTTCATACAGAAACTATAGGAAAATATTAAACAATTATGTGAAAATACCTGAATAAAGATGTATTCTGTAATTAGTTGCAAACTGCAGTAATAATATGATTTCAAAGTTCCGACTCTCAGCTGTAAGTTTTGACCAATTTTTACAAAATTCTAAAATTCAGCTCTCAGTTTGAATATTATATAATTGGATGCAATTATTTTTGCTATTCATAACAGAGGCTCCTTCAAAAATACTCCTATAGTAGTAGGTAAAGATTTGGCAGAGTATTATTTTATCCCAATTTTAAAAAATGTTTGAACAAAATAAATTATTAATATCAAAATACATTAAGTAAGCTTTTTAAGGGACTCACTCTTTACCTGCATTGATCTTTAAAGTGTTTAAGAAATGCAAGTAAAAAGTGCAATTAATGAAAATTTTCAAACACCAAACAAATTATGTATATTTAAAACATAATAAAAAGCAACTTGGTGAAATCTCATTACCAAATTGAAAGAAACCAAAAATTACGTTCCAAATTAACTTACCTCTACACATAAATTAACTGTCTTCCTTAGCATATTTCCCAAAGAGATTTGCATGACTCTCGCTTTGAGATAACTCCCATATAATTTTAAACAGTTGTATGTAAACTGTGCTACTACATGATTATTTCCATAAACAACAAAAGCACTCCACCAACAGAAGGCTCCCTCGATGTGGATTCCTGTACATGGTGACAGGACCTCCCAGAGGAGGTTCTGTACTTCATTTTACTTCTTCTGGGATCTAAATATCCACCTACAGGTTTGCTGGGCCTGGTGACCTGTGAAGGGGAGGAGAGGATCCTGGTGGTTGAGGGGTCCAACTCCAACACACCACTTTGACCTTGAATTCCTGTAGAAGGGCAGTATTTGGGTGCCCCTCCCCCAGATCAGTTGGCTAGTTCATTTGGGCCAGGGTCAACTGAGTGCCAGCATTGAACGTCCTCAAGGGGAGTTATGGACATTATGTCTGATACTGGTTTTTGGGTACAGTGCTCACAACACCTTGGCATCATTGCAGTGACCTTATATGGTACTGTAGTTCATCCTCTCATAGGGCTCCATGGTGGGTGAAGTCAGTGGGCACTAAAATATTCTTTTTTTTTTTATTATGGCTACCCCTCAAATAAAAAAAGTAGCCAAGCATGACAACGTAGAGAAAAATCCGACTACTGGCAAACGACCATGCATTGATGACTATGTATAGTCGAACTTGCAACTTGAATCTGTCCCGCGATTTTTAATTATATATTCTTTAACTGAAAAACCTTTAGGGCAAATGTCTCCATTTTTTATTCATAAAGGTTTGGAAGGGCTTGCTGGTTCTCCTAAATCAGTGAAAAAGTTGCAGTAGTCTGGGGACCTTTTAGTGGAAACACTTTCATCACAACATTCCAAACTCCACTTGAAATCAAAGGCCATTGGGGATATACCCATTGAGGTTACTCCTCATTCTACTTTGAATTCTTCCAGCAAAGTTAGTGTTGAAAGGATTTAAAGACCATTCCTGAGTCAGAGATCCTCACAGGTTTCACTAGCCAAGGTGTTACAGCTGTGTGCTGAATTTTTACTTGTAAAGATGGGATTATGGAGCTGACAAATGTTCTAATATTAACATTTATAACATCACGTCCTCCCATCACAATCAAGGCAGGGTATCTGAATTGTAAAGTACGGCCTTATATTCCTAACCCTGTTAGATGTTTCCATTGTCAATGATTTGGTCATTCGAAAACATCTTGCAGTGTTTCCTTGACATGTACCTGTTGTGCTAGTAAAGACCATGATGCTTTTGAATGCCAACTAGAACTGCATTGTATTAACTGCAATGGTCCACATCCTTCCTATTTTACTTCTTGCCCTAAATGGGTAGAAGTGAAAGAAGTATGTCTAAAGACAGTTTGCAATATTACTAACCCAGAGGCTCAGAAATTACTATTCTCAATTCTGTCTTAGACTTATGCTGCTGTAATCTGTTCCACCTCTACAGTAGAAGTCCAAAAAGACCTTTCTGTGCCTCATACAGAATCCTTAACAGTGCATTTTAATCTAGTACTACCCAAAATCAAGAGTTAACGAATCAGTATCTACTTCTATCTCTGTCACTGCCACATCTTCCAGTTATTGCCCAACCTTACCTTGTTCAAGTTCAGGTGTTTCCATGGGGTCTTCCTCTCTTTACACTCCAAAAATTAAACAAATCATTCATTCATGCCCTCATTTACTAGAACGTATGCCAACAAACACTGACATTGATCGAGAGCAGGATCAGTAGAGGGTGACGGACCCACATCCAGTAAAGAAAAAAAACAAGGTTGCAAGCAGAAGGCCTCTTTGCCATATTCTCCTCCAAAATAAATAAAAATGGCCACACTAATCCAATGGAACTGTCAAGGTTTTCAATCAAATGTGAATGACATCAAGGATTTGATTGACTTTTATCATCCCAAATGTCTTTCTTTGCAGGAAACTTTTTAAAACATACTAATACAGTCACAATTCAACAATACTCCTTATACAGAAATGACAGGTCATTTGTAGGACAAAGACATGGGGGAGAAGCACTGCTGGTTGATCAGTATATGCCCAGCTGGTCCTTGTCATTGAACATGCTCTTGGGGGCTGTAGCCATCTATATCTCCTTGGGTTGTACTATCACTGTTTACTCTCTGTACCTTACCGCCAGTAAACATTACAATCAATCAGGCCTTGATACCCTCAATGAGCAAATGCTAACCCCCTTTTTAATTTTGGGGGATCATAAAGGGCATAATCCTCTCTGGGTTGGTTCTAGTATTGGTGTGAGGAAACATGCTATAGAGCATATGCTCTTGAATCACAACCTGTCTCTCTTCAGCACTGGATCTTACATTTATTTTCATGCACCCAGTCATTCATTTACTGCTATAGATCTTTTTATATGCTCCCCTTCACTTTTCACTTGCTTTTCTTGGAAGGTTGACATCAATCCATGGGGGAAGTGATCATTTTCCTATCATATTAAGAGAAATTGGCCGTGGTCAATGCCACCTGACCCGTGTGCCTCGGTGGAAGTTGGACCAGGTCAACTGGCCCTCTTTCACTGTTCTCTTGGAACTTGATCCTGCCATTTTATGTAAATCATCGATAGATGATTATGTAGCAGAAGTAACTAACTGTATTGTCCAAACAACTGCTCAGTGCATCCCCAAAACCTTGACATCTTTCCCACTCGTGATTTTACATTTTTAAGAGCCATTGGTTTTTCAACTTAATTTAAGGCTTTTATTGGACTATATACTGTTTTAGCATGATTTATTTTACATGTTTTCATTTTCATTTTGACCTGAACCCAGGACTGGAAAGGCCAACTTCAGGTGACTGACAGCAAGTTTGAACTTAATGCTTCAGTATTCCTGGCAGGTCTTAATTTTACATATTTTTACCCTAATTTCCATATACCATTATAGTGTACTACATCTTGTTTGGCACAGATAGCCTAGTAGCTTTGTGCCAAAGAACGTGAAATATCTACCTACCTACCAACAGAAGGGTGACATAATATGAGCAATAATTCCCCTATGCATTTACACTCAAGAATCTTTATTATCCTCTGCATTGTATTGTACAGATGTGTTTAAAGCTGTTGTATGTGTTCAAGTTATTGAGATATGCTTAATTAATGAAACTTTGATATTTGTTTTCTTTATCTTTTGTTTTAAAAGCTGTATTTTTTTTTCATGAATACTTAAGTGAAAGTGATTTATACTTAGTCTTCCAGGATACCCCTCCCAGGTATGTTCCTTCAGATCCCTTTTGTTTGTGTTTTTTTTATTTTTCATTTTCTCACTTTGTCTCAAGATTCTTGGTTTATCTGTCTTTTCTCCTTGCTTAGCTTATTTTTATTATTTCCTTCATGTAATGGTTCCTTTCCCTTGCTCAAATGCCTTGTTCCCCTCAAATTTTTACTGCATTTGATTTTTAGATATCCTTATAATTTTTCCTGAGTTATTGTTATTGGTATCTATCTGATTGTCTTGGAAATTAAGCCTTTTACCTTCTTTTCATTTTCTAGTTTTCCATATTTGTGTTTTGTCTTTTTTCTCTCTGTCCTTCTATATTCCTTCTAACTCCACCCTTTACCTGAGGCACTTAATGATTCTGATGGCTTCTGTAGACATTTGTTCTCTTTTTCTGTTTGACCTCTTCTTCTGCTTCATTCCTCTGCACTTTGTCACTCTGCAGTCAGAACTGCTTGGATTGGGTTACATTCCTTTTTACTGTACATCTCTTCCTTTTCCTTGCATACTTACTACTTGTCTGGCTCTGCTCCATTACTCAGATGTCTTCAGGGTTGTTCCTTTCTACATGGTGACCTGGTCTGATATTATATGACTTCAGTCCGTGTTATCTTTCCGAGTTTTCCACTTTCTCAACTTTGTCCTTTTTTCCTATTTTTCATTTAGATTAGTTTCCTTTCTGCATTTCCATTCTCAATTCCAAGCCTTCCTTTTTTTTTCTGATCTTCCACCTACTAGAATTCTCATTTGCCACTTTTCTTGACAGTGACTATCACATATACACCTTTTTGGGCACCTTACTCTTTTTCCTGCTGTTGGTCCCATTTTCTGACAACAGTCATTTGCCATTTCTACAATTAAATTAATTTTTCTTATTCCTTTTCACTTTTCGTCATCCAGTCTGTGGTTGATCATGGTTGATGTGTCAGATACATCTTTTGGCCTGTCCTTCTTTTGCTTTCTTGTTCTGTTCATGTTATTTGCATCTTCCCATTCCTTGCTCTTTCCTTTGACTTAGTGTTGGCTTTTCTTATATTTGTTGGCATTGTAGAGGGCCTTCACTTGCCATATTTAGGAACTGGGGCTAGCATCCCTTTTCTTTGACTATTTATATCTGTTAGTTTATTCTTGGATATTTCCTCTTCTCCTATCTCCCTTTTATGGTTTCTATTCAGTTGAGAGAGGGGAACTAATCTTGGGATCTAAATCCCAGTATTAGTTACTGTTGAGTATTTTGGGCATTTTATTTTTTCATAACCACATACTTTAGCCTGTCTTCTTTATCTGGTCACCAGGTTTTGTACTTGTTGTTCTTTCCCTGAATAAAAGGTTATTTTACTCTTGGAGACTCTGGCTTTCATAAAACTCTTCATTCCTTTAGGGCATGCTCTCCTATATCTCCTACAGTGGACTTTGTGGGCCAAAGATTTTTTTTTCTTGGGGCCATTTGTTTTCTGTTATGAGCTTCTCAAGGAATTGTTATGATAACTGGACCCTGCATTCCCTTACCACTTTTCTCTTCTTTGGTGCTTCCATCTCTGGTTGGGATACATTTTTTGATTTGGATAAGACTTCTGGTGTTTAGATGCTGGACAAGAGTTCACCCTACATCAATATGCTTGACCTTCTCATTCTTAATTCGGCATATTCCCATTCCTGTCCCTGATAATGGTTCTCTTTTTCATGTTCCATTTAGCCTATTTCAAGGTCTTTTCCTGCTACAGTTGTCATTGTGGTTTGTGTTCATGGGCCTTTTGTTCTGGGCATTAAACATTGACTTGACCTATTCGTATCCTTCACTATGAGCTTCAGTCTTGGGTTGTGAGACTGCCTCTCTTAGTCAGTCTATATTCTATTGATGAAATAGCCTCTATACCCTTGAATCTTCTGTGAGACTTACCAATGGTTGGACACATTTATCTTGGACAGTTTTGTCACTCTTTTGCACTCTGGGTTTCATCTCCGGTCCTCTGTTTCTCATTCTTAGGCTATGGATGTGAATTTCTCAGCTAGGCCTCATCATACTTCCTGTTTTATCGTGATGGTTTAGGTTTTCACATGTTATCATTTTTCTGACACTCTGTCATCTTTGAAAAGAGTATGTATTACTTTACTTTTACAGCTATTCTTTGATTACATAGGATTCCACCAGGTAGTTGGTGTTGTTTCTAAGGGTATTGTTAACCAAAATCTCTAACAAACCAGGATAATTGAGAGTGCTCGTATCATCCATTCTGGCTTTTCATCAACTCTTTTAGAGATGGAGTGTTTTGCAAGATATCTTGGAGTATCCTTGTGGTAAATATGTACCTATTCTGTGGACTAATAATGAAAAAGCCAGCAGTAGGGAGGTGTGTGTGCCTCCCACTTCTCTGGTTCATGCTTGCTGACTTAAAAATAGGGCTTCATGGTTGCCTATTTCACTGTTTCCAGTAAAATACCTTTTAGGACTGAAAAAACCAATGGGCATCCAAACTTCTCTGTGTCTTCTCTTTTCAAATTTGTCTCTACCTTCATTGAGTAGAGTATGAGAGATTCTTGCCACTCATTAGTTCTTAACTATTGGGGTGGTGGAACATAGAGAACCTTCACTGGTTGAAACTCAACCTTTGTGACTATAACAAGGAAAACCTACAAATACAGCAGAAAGTGGAGCAATGGTGACACAATTAATGTAATGAAGCTCACCCGCCATATAAATCAGATATATCGCTCATGGTATCTGCATCCTTCTTATACAGCTTAAGTCTGTCAAGAAGAGTTGAGATAAGCATGCAATAAAAAAGAAAAAGGACTAATACCTCATAACAGTGCATTTTTCTGGCAGATAAAATATGTTCCATAATATCTGGCCAGTTATTGAGATGAGCTCTCTATCTATCTATCTATATATCACATTTTTTTTCTGTAGCATTTGTCTGTTCGTAGGATTGAGGGGACTTGGCTCTATATTGGTCCTTACTACCTGAACAATTTACCTTCTTTCCGTAGACTGTGGTGGTAGAGTTAGGCAAGAACTCTTTACGAATCTGTTATGTATCTTTGTTATATTCTTCCCCTGCAGCTAGATCCTGTCCAATAGAGTCTGAAGGTAGAGTTAAAGTGAGCACAGATGCTTGTCACATGACTTCCTTCCACAGTTGATGTTATTCTTTTAAGAGCCTAACCATACAGTTGAGGTGAGCATACGGGGTATGGACTGAATGTGCACCAGCCATACTGCACATGTAGGCTGCCCAATTACTTGTATGGTTATATTTTAATTCTGCCCATCTCTGCAACACAAATTTGGCTTCTATGCCCCTTTTACTATATGAGGACAGAGTATACCATGGATGAGGCAAGATGTTCTCCACCTATGTGCTCCAATGAAACCTCCTGCTAATTGATGCTTTCTGAAGGGTGTTCACCTAGATATATTTAGCACTGTTCCTTCCACCATATCAGTATGGGATACTAGCTAATTTGTGCGTAAAGGTGAGTTGTTTTAGAAGTTAACATTTTCCTTACCTGAAAATGTATTTCCAATAGATACTTCCACACACGTACATTTCAATCTATCTTTCCACTTCTGATGCTCATTTTGGTACTTGCTTTATTAAAAAATGAGGAATCATCAGTGCAAATGCATAGCAAGAGTTAGTGAATATTGAGGTATGTTGTCCTCCTATTGGTGGAAGGCTTTTGTCACGTGATGATATTATCATGCAATGTCACAAGACGTGGAATTAGGTGGAAGTTACCTCAAGACGAGTGGTATACAATTCTCTCTGGTAGATGTGCTGAAGAATATAGCTAAATTGTGTAAAGAGGTGTTCATCAAAAGTAATTTTTCATTACATGAAAATGTTAACTTTGTTATCATTTGAATTAGTAGCATATGGTAATTAAATACATAGTATGTCTACTTAATGTCTATTATTAAAATTCCTTTGTTTTTCCTTTGTCTAAAGATAAGAGTTCCTAAGTAAAATTAACTGTGTTGTAGTCGTTAAATATAAATGGAACTATAAATTCATAAAAGCTTTTTCTGTAAACATTAAATACATTCTAAGAAGTTCAATATGAAAATATGAGCATGAAGTAGTTATCTATTTGTATTAAAAATATGGAATTCAGAGTTATCGTCATTTTTGAGATCATCTTAAACCTGGAGTTTCCTTTCCATAAGCATTGACACTATTTCTCAAAATTTAAGATACAAAATTAGGTTTGTTTGTTGCTGTATGTTAAAAACAGCCACCAGTGACGAGTAACAGATGGTAAGTGAATGTTGTATATAACTGGAGTTTCTAAGCTGTGCAATCTGAGATATTGGTCAAATTTAGCCATTAGTAACTGACAAAGCATTGATGTGTTAATAATTTCATAGAGATAAAAAATGGAGTTATTTTGGCTTGTTTAATGTTTTATTCTCCAGTCTGTGCATGAGATATTCATGTGTATGTTTCACTGATTTTTTTCATTTATTGCTAATTAAGGAAAGTAGGCTATTTGTGAAAACCAAAAGTAACTACAATAAAAGTTTAAGCTCATTTTATTTGTAAATTTTTGTACATGTAGGTATTTATGATAAAAACTTTTTATTTTTTCAGACTCGTGGAAAGGTTTTTAATGGATGGATAGTATCCTTTTGTAAACAGTAAAAAGCATTACATGTATATATTGATTAACAGTATCACAAATATTTGTAAAAGTTGTACTAGTGAAATAGTACTCTCTGATATCAGAAACCCTATAAAGTATGTCAGATTTATTGAATTGAAGTTTGCTATGAAAAATTTAAAAGGATACTTGTGTATATTTATACATGTGCATGCACAAAAATTAGTTGAATTATTTTGTTTCATGTCACATTTCTTAAATGACTATTTATTTTTTTTATTATGCTTTAGCATTTTTGCTGAGAAATTATTTTTGAGTGAGAATCTCAATGATTAAGGGTAGTGATAAATGTGATTAGGTTAAGTTTATAGTTTGAAGGTATCAAACTGAGTAAGAAGTTATGGTATTTAGTTTTCTTTTGGTAAACCAATGTAGAAATTCCTCATGAAGTCTTGAATAATGAGTACAAACAATTTTACAAAAAAGAAAGGGATTGTTTTTACAGTATTTTAACATGGGGAACAAATATGTTCTCAGTACCAAGAGGATATTTAAGTTTGAAAAAGTGGAATTGGCTAAATGTTTTTGCATTGATTCTCTCTTAATGTAACAGAGACCAATCCAGGGCTTACCTGAACTTGCTGAATTTCTACCATATTTTACCAATGTTCTATAAGAAAGATATGAGATAATAAAGGAGGCAAACTCCATCAGAGTTCCCTTATGAGAAGTTCAAGATCAGTCAAATCAAGCAGAAAGTGAAGAAAGACAAACAACTGAAGGAGTCCAAAGAGGTGTTACATTATGAATTATACATATTTTGAAGGCCAACATAATTATTCATCCAAAAAACAATGAAACTGTAAAAGATCCATCATTGTTGTCATTTATTTTCATGAAAGAAGAGAAAAAAAACAAAAGAACAAGAAAATAGAGTAACTGCTTGTATACACTTTTTTGGAAAATGTACCCAAAATTGCAATTTTTTACTTATCATAAAATTTCAATAATTTATTCATGAAGAAAAACTTAAAAAACACTTGAAAATATTTTTTGTTCTATATTAGTATTAATTTCTCTATTTCAATGTTCAAATTCTGCACTACACGTGCTACAGAAATCAACAATATATCAGGAAGTTTTTCACCCTTATGTATATATTGCATGTTAAATAAATATAAATATTTAAAGCTTGGATGTTTCAAGTTAAAACATTTTAGGAAAAGTTGAACATAGTCGTTTCAGTGAAACTAGGAAAAGCATCATCGACATACTGTTTGAACTCAGAATTCAGTTGTTTAACAAGGTTTCTTCACAGAGAGAAAATATAACAAAATTAATCTGTTATATTAATTTCAGATAAAACCAGAGTGGTTGCTTTTGACAGCAAGAGTCATCAAAAGTAGATTCTCAGTTAAATTCTTTACCTGACCTTCTTGAAATAGTTTTGAGAAAAATTTTCAGTGTCTTTCAGTGAAATGTTAGTGAGTATTGACATCAAAACTTTCTAAAATTAAAATCTGCAATTTGGTGATGAATATTTTAATTTTTGTTGAAAAAAGCATGTTAAACATTTCTGTCAATGTTGAAACTTGTATCAACTAAGCAAAGTTTATTTCAAAAACCAAAGGAAATGATTGATTTTGTAGGAGTACTGATTACTGGAGATTCCAACGGCTGTTTAGGCCTGGCATGGTCTGGTGATTAGGGAAGTCAATATGCAATTTATGGGTCATGTGTTTGAATCTCATTACTTAACATACTCACCCTTTCAGCTATGGGGGCTCTATAATGCAAATTTTTATCCCATTATTCATTGATAAAGAGTGACTCAAGAGTTGGTATTGGATGGTTTTGACTAGCTGCTGGCCCTCTAGTTTTTTACTTCAAAATTTTTGACAACTAGAGCAGACAGCTCTTGAGTAGCTTTGCACAAAATTTCTCAAATAGATCTTGATTGTTCTTCTGTAAACTTAAAAGATGTTACAAGACTTGTTCACTGACAGCTTTTCTTCCCAAGCTAACACAGTTATGAATAAAAATAAATATTAATGAATTGCAAAGTGTGTCAATAGTTTGTTTGGTTGGACTATCAAATGTGATTTTGTGTTTAGTATTTCAATAATGTTATAGGTCTTGTGACATTACTAGTTACAGTTGTAGGTCTCAAATGTTTTGTGTAGTTTTATGGTCAGTTATGTGGTCTACGTTGGAAATATGTTTATTTAAGTATGAAGGTGTAAATAAGTTTTATATTTGTGTGAAAAGGATTAAAAGTTCCTATATGTCCACTTACCAGTCAGCCTCATCAGTTATCCACATATGCATTAACCCTTTTTAGATACACAACTGATGTTGATGGTGAATCTGTTGTTGTTGGTAAGTTGGTTTTCTTGAAATGTATTGTTTTCAAATCTAATCAGTTGTCTTCAGTTATAACTGTTTCAGAATATTATTTGTTGATGATAGCTACTTTAAAGTCATTCATAAGCTCATAGAAAATAAAATTATTCAACCAAATTATAATTACAATAAAGTAGGAACAGTGTGATCCAACTTTTATGGCTGAAAAGCTACAAAATCAAGTTTCTGAATTCAACTATGTAATGACAGGTTTTAGTATAAAATATTAAAATTTGTAGTGAAGTTTCAGAAATATTTCACTGTATTCTAGTTATGTAAACTTTCTGTGCTTACAACATGGTAATTTTTTCTCTCTTATAATTAGACTTCTGGGATACAGCAGGTCAAGAAAGATTCAGCAGTATGCATCCCTCTTATTATCATCAAGCCCATGCCTGTATATTAGTAAGTAATAAAAATTACATTATTTGTGTTCAAATGTTAAATATTTATTTTGTTATTTTTTTGGTACTCTGAAAGATAAAATCTAAGTACTGAAATTTGTTTTTTACTGCTTAATATAGAATGCCATTTAATGCATGTAAATTATCAGTCATTCACTAAAACATTGAAGAACAGTACAACATTATAAGTTAAACTCTTCTTACTTGTTTATACATGTATAGTTTAGGTTTATCAAACAGAATCCTTGAAACAAACATTTATTATAAATAAATAATTCCATTACATAGCTTATTTGTAAAGTATTAACTTAGACAAAGCAAAACATCATAAGACATCAAGAACTTGTACTGTATCTGAGTTTTTAAGAGTCTTATTGGTGGAAGTTCTTCATAGAACTTGCATGTAGGAAAAACTGGATTTGTTTTGAGAAAATTGTAGAGTTAGAGAGTAAGAGTAACAGCTTTGGTGAGGAATTATAAAAGTGAGAAAATACCTGTGAATATATATTTGTGTATGTATATACATATATAACCTTAGTCCAAATTGCTCTTGGAAGGGGAAGATGGAAAGTTTAAAAAAATGTATGATGGTAGGAGATTCAGGTTTAAGAAAGTAGGTATAAGTTTGGTAATAGTAACGTTAGGTTTCTAAAAAAAATTATTAACCATGGTAAAATGGTTATATCTAAATCAACATATAAACTGATTAGACCTGTTAAACAAGGTTAAAAGTGGAATGAAGGCATGTGCAGGTTGTTAAATAGTTGATTATGGAAATTCTAGTTGTCTTTATTAGGAACTGTTTAAACCAAGGATAGTGGTGAGGTTAATTCCCTGACTCTGAGGAAGTGAGCTATAGTTCAGAGGACATGTAAATAGACTGGTTAAATGATGTTTTGGTATAGTTAAATGAAGGTTATGAAGATGACATTTTATGAGTTTTTAATATTCTTAGTAGCAACCATGTTCACACTAGAAGTAAATTGAATTTGTTTTTGATATGTGAACTGAACAATTATGAAAAATGTAGCAGTACTAAGTTTAGAAAAATGTAGAGAGTATTTGAGCAAGAGTTATTTGAAAAACAATATGACTATTAGCATTTTTTGAAGGTTATTTGGTGAGGTTGTTGCAATGAATAGATAATAGTAATAGAATACCATTATGTAAACCACTGTTATCAGTTACCAGCAAGGAACAATGTCTTGAGAGGTGTAAGGCGTACAGATGTTGGGGTAAGGAGGACTTTTTTAAAAAAATATGATTTAGCAATTGTGCTTTACCATATTTTGTACAGATTAGAGAAAACTACATGAATCACAAACTCTTGTGTTTGGTTTCAATTGTTTCTGGTTCTGGTGGTGGAGTTATGGTTTAGGGCATGTTTTCCTGACATAGCTTAAGCTCCTTGGTCTCTATAAAGAAAAATGAATGTCACTACTTATCTTGACAAAATTTCTGAGTACATCTAACAGTGCTTCTGATATATCCTGATGAAAACATGGCTGCTCCCATTCACTCTTCTCAAATTGTTTTAACATGGTTTGAGAAAAAATGAAAGGAGCCCTGAAGTGTCTGCCATGGCCATCACAATCTCCTGATGTTTATCTAATGGAGCATCTGTAAGAGGGGTTTAAAAGGCAAGCTCACCATCATGATTCTCTGCTTACCACTCTCCATGAATTGCTTGCATGATAGTAATTGGATGAGACAACTCTCACAACAACTTTTACCACCTAGTGGATTCTATACCCTGCCCTGTTATGGCTCTTATTCAAGGAAAAGGAGGCCAAGCCTGTATAATAAAGTAACCAGTTAGTGTGTGTTTGTTTTACACAAACAAGTAATTCATAATAAATATGTCTCTAGAAATGACATTTTCTATATTATACGTATTTGTATTCTAAAAGTTTATAGATGTAATGCTCTGACTATACAATGTAACTTGATTTCTGTTTGCTTAAAAAGAATGGCCATATTTATAAACATACAGGAGAAAACTAGATGCTTTAGTTGGAAAGGTACCAAACACAAATAAACAGGCATATTTCACACCACTAAACCTCTTAAATGAACCAATACATGAAACATAGTGAGAAATTATTTTTTGTCTTAGTTTTGTTAGGTTCTATTTTAGTCAAATGTTTTGATAAATAATGTGGTTACTAACAGTTTAATTGAAGAGTAAAATTGTTGGTTTTAGATTAGAAAAGATGTTACACTCAACATTGGCAACCTTGTTGTTGGGCTGAATCTTCAAAACATTACATAATAAATATTTTCCTTTTAGGCATTGTTGTTGCAAACTTTATATTCCCAGTTACACTTTAACTGGGAAGATGTGCTACATATACATGATTGATAAATACACATATGTATGATGTCTTAATTTCTTACAACTTTTAAAGCTAGTTTTAGTATTGTTTTGATTAATTATCACAACTTAAGTAATAAAAGTATATAGTTAATACATAAAAAAGTGGCTTATGTTAATAATGTAGCCATAGTATTTTAGATATTCATTAATATGGCTGGCCTTATGCAAGTATGATCAGAGTAAAAAAAGTTAACCTATAGCTGATCACTGATTATCATTTTGATAAGAAACTTTATAAAAATAATTTTCAGTTGAGAATTTCTCAAGTAGAATAAACTGAAGACCTAAGAATTGCAGAACTAAAATAAACTAATTTAAATAATAAAGTAAAACTTGCAACATTTGTGAAGAAGATTGGGCTTGTAAGTCATGACAAATTTACAAGTTTTGTGGAGACATGCATCCTCAGGTGAGGGTCACAGATTAATCTTAGTAATTCAGCATTTTTAGAAAAATTGTTATTTGCATTGTAATTTAATTAATAAATTGTAACTTCCATTCTACAGATTTTGCATTCAGATTTATATAATGCTCATAAGCTCTTGGAGTGATGAGGATTATGTGTGAATCTAATTAAGTCTTGTCTACTTGTGCTTTAGACTGGCAACTGTACAATACAAGTAATGAGTTTAAAAACTAGCCATTTATAAGAAATGATAGTTTGTGATAACTTGTAGAACCTAATGATAATCTGCTGAAAACGTATTATTTTGCATTTTAAGATTACTGCCACGTTGTTTCAATGAAGTTATTAATATTTTATTAGTTGCTTTAATTTCAAGTTTAGAAACTGATAATTTATGGTTTTAGAAATTGATTTATGTTGGCTTATTTCTAGAGTGATTTCTCTATTTGAAATACCTCATTTCAGTTAATAATTGTAACACTGAACTAATGAAATGTTTGGTTTCTTAAACTTACTGACAGTTTTTTGTTGTTGTTATTTATTAATAGATAAATGCTTATGTTAAATATTTTAGGTTTTTGATGTAACTAGAAAGATTACCTATAAAAATTTGCCAAATTGGTACAAGGAACTTAGAGAGTACAGACCAGAGATACCTTGTCTTTGTGCTGCAAATAAAATAGATGGTAAGATTTGTTTTATTAATTTTCATCAGATATTTATACTTATTTAGAATTTATGGTTAAATAAATAATCAGTATTAAAAAACAAACAAACCAATATTCGAAAAGTACTGGAAGAAGAAAGAAGGCATATGAAAAGGTAATTACAGCATGGTATTCTATCTAATGTCACATGACAGCTTCTTTTATTCAGTGCTACCTTTTATATACATGCACATTTTTGTTCACCATTAACCACGAATCTCCTAATAACCACACATTCAGTGTGGTTCTATTGCATCCTTGTATGTAAATAAGCATGCAGCAACCCTTTGCTAATAGGAGTCTGACACACTTTCCTGATTTTCTTTATTATTCAGCCTAACCTTCACATTTTGTTTAGGCACAATTGTATTCAGATGTCACAATAGTTTCATCCAGCACTTCCCACTCTTTATTTTTATGTGTGACATTTGTTCAGTCTTTTGCAAGGACATCTGAGCTATTCACAGGTATGGTATTTTTTTGTCCAATTCAGTTCATTCTTTTGTTCATGGTTTTTAAGGAAGAATAGTGGACTTTCCATTACTGGTCACTGCTCCATGGATTCCTTTCTTCCTGACCAACCATACCTCACATTGCAAAATTTTACGTGACTGTTTGATCATAATTCCTCAGTATTTGCCATAGTAGGATATCGAGCAGCCTTTTACAAGATATTTCATTTTACATGGTACTGCACAATGTTTTCCCTTCTCTCTTTTTCCATTTTGTTATGTTCCTTCTGCATCTGTCATCCTTCTCGCACTACAATATTACGAGATGGTAGGATTGTTATTACACCCTTACCTATCCTCCTGTGTGTACCCTTGGCAACTTGTTTCTTCTACCACCTATCCCTTAAACCCTTTTTTCTACTCCTTTTGGTCTGTGATTATGAGAGGTTGGACATCTTTGACATTGACATTTCATGTGTTCTTTACTACCTCACTTATATTTTCCTTTATCTAGATCACAGTTTTCTAAGACATCTGTGATTTGTGATGAGGGAACTTTTTTTTTAAACTATTTTTCTCCCTTCACTTTCCCATCTTTACTTTTGTCCCAATCTGGACAGACTTCTGTGTCCTCTTTGTGCTCTCCTTTACAATGTTGCCTGCATGGCTTCCTTCTATAATTCTTGTTCCAGCTTATTAATTCTCTGAAAACCATCCTATCAAATGAACCCTTTCATTTCCTACTCTCATGGGTTGGATTCATCAACATATTGCACTATTATATGTAAACCCTTCTTTCCTAATTTTCAACATTTCCATTTGTTGTCTCACCAGATATTACACCTTACCTTTTCCCTAGAAACTTATCTCCATTTTCCTTTGGTTGTCCTGTCTGGTATATGGACTACTTCTTACATGTTTATCTCCCCCTATCTTTATCAAGTTGCTGTTTCCTTCTCATCACCCCTTGGTATGGATTCCTGTATGTGGTGAGGGGACCTCCCAGGGAAGGTTCTGTTCTTTCAGTTTACCTCCTTGTGGATCTAAACATCCACCCATGTGCTTGCCGTGAGTGGCAACCCGTGAAGGGGAGGATAAGATCCTGGTGGCTGAGGGGTCCAACCCTAACACAACACTTTGGCCTTGAATTCCTGCAGACGGACAATTAACAAATAAGTACTAGTGTTTGAGTATAGTGCTAACGAAACCCTGGCATTGCTGCAGTGTCCTTGCTTGACATTGTAGTGCATCCCTTTGTAGGGCTCCATGGTGGCTGGGGTCAGTGAGCACTGAAATTTCCTTTTTTTATTATGGATCCTTCAAATAAAAACTTAAATAAACTAGTGAAAAACAGTCCATAGGTAAATGTCCATGCCTAGAAAATTCTGAGCAACAATCTTCGACATCTATAACACCTGTTGTATCTCATTTTATTATCCTACATTCTCTTTCAGATAAACCTTTAGGGTAAACATTTTCCTTTTTCATTCAGAAGGGACTAGAGGGACTTGCTAGCTCTCCAAAGTCAGTAAAGAAGCTTCGATCTGGGGACATATTGGTGGAACCATCCACATTTCAACACAGTGAACTCCTGTTGCATTTAAAGGCAATTAGGGATATACCTATTGAGGTTACACCTCATGCTACTTTGAATTCATCATGAGGAGTTGTTGTTGAGAGGGATTTGAAGAACATCCCTGAGTCGGAGATTCTTGCTGGTTTCTCCACTCAAGGAGTTTCTGCAGTGAGGCGTATCTTACTCGCAAAGATGGAATTACGATGGTGACCAATATTCTCATTCTGACATTTACATCACCACGTCCATCTGCCACCTACAAGGCAGGTTATCTTAATTGCAGGGTATGGCCATACATTCCAAACTCTCTCAGATGTATCCAGTGTCAGTGGTTTGGTCACTCAAGACATCATGTCATGGTACCTTGATATATGCTCTCTGCTGTGGCAAGGACACTGATGCCTATAAGTGTGAAACGGACCTTCATAGCATCAGTTGCAATGGTTCTCACCCGTCATACTTTTGCTTTTTCCCTAAATGGTTGGAAAAAAAAGAGGTACAGCATTTGAAAATGAATCATTACTTATCCTGAGGCTCAAAAGTTGTTGTCCACCACTTCTTCTCAGACGCATGCTGCTGCACTTTGTTCCACTACTACAGTGGGAGTGCAGACGGATCTCTCTGTGCCTTCAAAAGAATCATTCTCAAAACAAATGAAAAGTCTTTTGACCTCCATGGTTAAAAACGTTTATGAATCAACTTTAACACCCATCTTTGTCTCTTACATACATTCCAGCAAGTCCCAAGATCAACTTCCTTTGGTTCTGGGTACTAGCATTTCCTCACGTACATCTTCTTCTTCTACCCCAAGATGCAGAATGATCATTCGTTCATGTCCTCAGTCGCTGGAATCCTTTTCCAAGAGCAAAGAACTGCCCAATCAACCCAGCGCAGGATCCATGGAGGTCGATAGACCTCCTTCAAATAAAGACAGTAAAGAAAAAGACATGGTCGTAAACAGAAGGATTCTCCACCCAGTTTTTCTACACATAAATAAAAATGGCCATCTTGATCCAATGGAACTGTTGAGGCTTACATTTTAATCTGGATAACATCATAACACTGATTGCTTCCTACCATCCTTACAGGAAACATATCTGAAACCTGCCGATGCAGTCACCTTTTGGCAGTTTTCTTTGTACAGAAATTATAGGCTGTGTGATGGACGAGTGCATGGATGGGTGGCACTGTTGTTTGATCAGCATGTTCCCACCCTATCTTTGCCACTCAGCACACCCTTGGAGGCCATAGCCATCTGTCTTTCCTTGGGTTGTACCATCACTGTTTGTTCTCTCTACTTGTTGCCTGGAGAGACACATGATCAGTCAGACCTTGATGTTCTCATTGAACTGTTACCGTCTCCATTTTTAATCCTGGGGGACTTTAATAGACATTATCCCATCTGGGGAAGTACTGATATTGATAGGAGGGGTTGCTCTGTAGAGTGTATGCTCTCTGATCACAAACTTTCTCTTTTTAATATTGGTTCTTACATTTATTTTCATGCACCTAGTTAGTCCTTTACTCCTATTGATCTCTCAGTTTGCTCCCCTTCACTATTCTCCCATTTTTCATGGAGGGTTGACAATAATTCATTGTTCCTATAATCTTGAGATAGACTGGCCATGGTCGATGCCACCTGACTTGCGTGCCCTGGTGGAAGCTGGATCAGGCAAATTGGCTCTTTTTCACTGCTCTCACAGAACTTGATCCTGCCTCTGTAAGCCATGAACAGACAACTATGTGGCAGCAGTAACTGACTGTATTCCTAAAACCTCAACATGTTTCTCACAATATCCTCATCTGTGGTGGAATCCTACCTGCCATATGGCACAGAAGGAACTTGGAATCCCTCAGGACTGTGTTTTGAGTGTCACACTTTTCAGTATAAAGATTAATGCCATCACTGAACAACTCCCTCTCACTGTTCCAACGGGCTGTATGTTGACAACTTTCACATCTCATGTCAGTTGTCAAGCATGAGGTATATTGAAGGGCAGCTACAGACTGCCTTTAATCATTTACTGCAGTGGACCACAGCAAATGGCTTTAACTTTTCTCTCTCTCTAAAACTGTTTTCATGCATTTTTGCTGCCAATGGAGTATTCATCCTGATCCTGAACTTTGTATCAGTGGAGTTGTGCTGCCTGTGGTCCCCGAGACAAAGTTCTTGGGGCTTATCTTTGACCATAAGCCAACTTTTATACCACACATCAAGCAGCTATGGGTCAAATATACAAGAATACTGAACATCCTCCATGTCCTCTCTTCCACTACTTGGGGAGCAGATCAATGTTCTATGTTAAAGATATATTGTGCTCTTATTCGATCGAAACCCGAATATTGGAATCTGGTCTATGGCTCTGCCAGAACCTTGGCCTTAAAGATGCTGGACCCCATTCATCATCAAGGACTTTGGCTCTGCACTGAGGCTTTCTGCACTTCCCCAGTTCAGAGCTTATACATAGTCTCATGAACCTCCTTTGCACTTCTGCCATTTGCAACTGTCTTTAGTATATGCTTCGAAACTTCGTTCTTTACTAAAGCATCCCACTTGGGGTTATGTTTTCCTTCCTTGGTGGGCCATACTTTTTCAGAAGAGACGATCTGCCATTGCTCCTTTTGGCCTTTGTATCCAGGCACTTTTGGATAAATTGGGTCTGTCCTTGGATAACATTTCTGTATCCAATGGTCAGACCATCCCACCATGGCTTCTTACAGTCCCCAATTGTGACCTATCTTTAAGTCATCTGAGTAAAGTAGACACTTCTGATTGCAAATACTGTCTGCTATTTGCTGAACATCTTTCGAACCATCCTTCTATTCCTAATTATACAGATGGTTCAATTTGAAATTAGAAAATGGCCGTAACGTCAAATAACTCAAAACCAGGACTGGAAAGGCTAACTTCTGGTGACTAACGTTGCTGTTTGAACTACCTGTTAGTCATCCTGGTGAGTTATTATTAAAATTCTGCTACAAGTCTTCTAAAACTTTTATTACTTTTTGAAAATGGCCATAACGTCAAATAACTTTGAACCAGGACTGGAAAGGCCAACTTCAGGTGACTGACAGTGATTTTTGTACTTACCTGTTAGTCTTCCTGGGGAGTTATGATAATTACAATTATGCTACATAAAGCCCTTTACACCTTATATCACTTTAGGTTTTCTCTTAACATTGTAGACTAGATGTAAATATTGGTTTTATGTTATTTGTTGTTTTTTTTAACTTTGTTTTGTTTTACCTTAATTTCCTTTTATGAATTTTACTAAATTTACTTTAATTTTAACTTTTTGCAGGATGTTTGGCACAGATAGCCTAGCTGCTTTGTGCCATAAAACACCAAATCAACCATCCACCTTTCTCATCCAGTTATTGCATTCCACCTTTTACTGTTCTCCACACAACAATTCAACTCTGTATCTGTAAATTTATTTTATAAAATGTTTACTCTATGACCTTTAACCATAATATTATATGTACGTGTCATATGTGTGTAAACTGTCCAGGTTCCCCTGGTGTGTTGTTTCCAGTGAGTCAAGTCCTGAAGAATGGTGTTGCAAGTAGTTGGACTAGGCAAGTGGTTGACTGGAATGCCTCATCATCAAACAGCCAGAGAATGTTCTTGCTAGCTCATACATATCCAGGCTTGTAACACAGCCTTTTAAGATGGAATGTTCCATAAGAAGACTGTTAGTATATTCTCCTCATGATATATTGCTTTATAATTATGCCTGTACCAGGCCATGCTGATTTGTCGACTATCACAAGTACAACAGAAGGGATAGTTGTGCACATCTCTGTCCTTCCTGTCAATAAATCAGGAGTGATCTGTTTTTTGAAATAGGGTGACCACTGTATGTATTGTCCTTGAAGTCAGCATTTCTCCATCTTTCCAAATGCATTTTTTGGCTTCTTCAATTGGGTTATGGTACATCCTACCACTTACCAGTTCCTTGCTCTTTGAGTGGTGGACCATGGAGGTTTCTCCTGATTGCTCTCAATCAGAGCATTAGAGAATAGGGCAGTGGTGTTTTGCTGGTGTAGATCATTCCTTGGAATTAAAAATTGGAGTAAATCCACCTTAATGCAATTCACCCTTGCAGTTTGGATAGAGATTCTACCATCACTTAGTTGTAAGTTTCAGTGTAATGTATTTTGTATTAGAGCTGTACCAGCCAAAATAAGTCCTCATGCATGTGTTGGTTGGGAGCCCTTACCCTACTGTGGACATGGTGACCTAGTTAATTGGACTATCCCCTGGTGTACCACTTCCATCAAGCTGAAGCTTGGGAGATCAGTATTGTAAGGAGATTAACTGACTAATAGGTACTCTGGTTGACTGGGGTACCTTTAGCATATCACTTGCAGGCTGTGAAAGGTGATATAGATGTGGGACATTGTGAGCTTGAGCACCCATGTCTCACTCTCCTAATTTCTGTTTCTATATCTATTGCTACTCTTTATTTCTTATGTGAGACTGTGAATGGAGGTTAAGACTGATAGACTGTGTATCCCCACCACAATATAGTTCCTGTCTTGCAGTTTCCTCTAACATCTAGAATACATTTTATAATCCCACATTATAGCTTGTACCCTGGGATCTTTTCAGTTAGTGCAGGATCTTTAGTTTATTCTTGTTTTGGCTTGTTTATTAAGATATAACAAACTAAATATAGTTAGTTAGAGGTTTGGATTTGTTGCTTTTAGCACAGTCCTTCCTTGTGATTTTATTTACTTAGCTTTATCAGAATTAATTTTTACTGAAATACATGCACATACACATTACTTCTTATTGCATTATCTTTCAGCTGTGTATTACTAATATTACAGAAGTTGCAATGGTGCAGTATGTGCACTCGTGTTACCATATCCAAGAATGTGCATCTGGCTTTTATGAAGTAAAGTGTCTTGGCTGTGTTCTAGTATATCAGTGTTTTGTAAAATAGTCTCATTTTGGTTATAATGGATTATATATGAATTTACATTATTACTATTTGTTTTGAATATCGTGCAAAACTACACAAGGGCTATCT
This sequence comes from Tachypleus tridentatus, assembly GCF_004210375.1. NCBI lineage: Eukaryota > Metazoa > Arthropoda > Merostomata > Xiphosura > Limulidae > Tachypleus > Tachypleus tridentatus. Next base: position 75,850,233 of record NC_134835.1, on the reverse strand, counting down.
GTGCTAGACATCCCTAATTTAGCAGTGTAAGACTAGAGGGAAGGCAACTAGTCATTACCACCCACTGCCAACTCCTGGGCTACTCTTTTACCAATGGATAGTGGGATTGACCATCACATTATAACAGCCCCACGACTGAAAGGGCGAGCGTGTTTGGTGTGATGAGGATTTGAACCTGTGACCCTTCGATTATGAGTTGAGTGCCTTAACTATCTGGTGATGCCATGCCAATTATTACTATTTACAAATAAGCTCTTAAATTTCAGTAATTTTTCTTAAAACTTAGAACAAAATATAAAGAATTATAGAAAACAGTTATTTCTTCTAGTTATGCACTTTGTACTCATTTGCTGCTTGCCTTAAGTTGCTATGTCTTATCAAGTTTTGCATGTGGAGGATTTAAACAAAGTAATTTTTTTGGTTTTTGTATATGAATTTTGAAATGTCAAAAAGTCATAAATTGCTATATCAGTACCATATAATTCTACCATAATTTATCAAGCTTGCATCTAAACTGTTTTTGGGTCTACAGAAATATTTTTTTAAGCTCACTAATGTCTTACCTTACTGCTTGGAATCTAGCATCAGAAGAAAAATTTTCTGTGCAAATACTTTATAGAAGCTAAGAAAACCACTAGGAAAACATTCTGAGCTTTTGATTGGTTATACACGTCATTGGGGTAGTAGGTGTATGTAAGTATTTTCAAAAAATGGAAGATGTGGGTGGGGCCACCTTAGTTGATTCAATAAATGCATTAATGTGTCAAAAAATATGAGAAGTTTCTTATCTTAGATTCAAGGTTGCCAATATTGGTAATTTAATTATCTAATTTGTAAGAAATTATAGATTTTTTATTTGGACATGACAAACGTCTGATTTGAATCAATGTTACATTCAGTATGACATGGAAAAAATCAATATTTAGGATTTTTACTTTTAAATTAAGAAATTAGCTATAGTACTAAATTATGAATTATATGATTTGATACCAAACTTATTGACATAGATTGATAAAATAGTAGTTCATTAAAATTTGAATGCGAGTGTTCTAATGCAATGGCATGGCCTTTGATCTATAATCATAGGTAAAATTAATGAAAATTAGTAAATAATGGAATAGATAAAATCAAGTAATAGTCACTGACTGAATATTGAATTATTCCTATTTTTAACTTACTCAGTCAACTTACGTTTACTGTAATGTATATTTATTTCTAAATGCTGCACCTCCACAATATACCTTGAGAAAAAAGTGAATATTAATAAAATGTTTTGTTGGGATGTAACCTAAACAATACAAAATTTGTGCAACTGTTACGTAGGTACTAATATTTATTTTGTTTTTGTTTTAGTGGATATTAAAGTAACTAAGAAGAGCTTTAATTTTTCAAAGAAGTTTGGCATGCCTTTCTATTATGTTTCTGCATCAGATGGAACAAATGTTGTTAAGGTGAGATTTTGTGTTTGTGTAGGTAAGTTAATTATTATAAACTATAGATGTTATTCTTAGGTTTGTTATAGAAATCTGAAAATGCAATAACATCTTCCACACCGACAAAAATAAGTGTAAAAAATAAGTACTTACTAAACTTACCCAGTATCATGTAGTATCAAATCAAACAAGACACCAAAAGTTGCAATGACACTGCATGTGCACTTACATTATTACATTTGAGGATACAAAACTAGTTTTTACAAAGTGACCTCTCTTGGCTGTGTTCCAGTAGTGCAGGATTTTATAAAATACAGTAATGTTTCAGTTATAATACATTGTATTTGTATAAATACATTAATATCATTTACATAAGTTTTTCAATTTCAGTTATTTTTTCTTTAAAACATAGAACATTAAATAAAGAAGTATAGAAAATATTTATCTCTTCTAGTTACAACCTTTGTACTTGTTTGTTGCTTGCTCTAATGACTTGTCAAATTTCACACATGGAGAATGTAAGACAAAATAATTTTTTTTAGGTTTTATATGTGCATTTTCAAATAACAAAAAGTCATAAATTACTATGAGTATCATAAAATTCCACTATAAATGTAACTCAGCTGTATTTGGGTAACAAAACTGATTTTATTTGAACTAACTAATGTCTTATCTTAAGGACTGGAATCTGACATCAAACAAATCTTCTAAAACAAACAATGAGATTAGTGTACAAGTTATTTATTCTGAATGTTGAGAATCAAAATTAATTGGTTATAATTTGAGCAAAAAGCATTTCTTTTTTATAGATGTTTCAAGAAGCTATTCGTTGTGCTGTACAATACAAGAAAAACCCAACAGATTTTATTGATGAAGTTATGCAGGAATTAGAGGTAATTTTCATTAGACATTTTTAAGGTATTTGCAAATTATGTTCATTAATTAACAGCAAGTTTTCAAACAACTACATTTGGCTTTGCTGCAAAATTGCAGAAAATCTAAATATATGTTGCATGTACAAGTTGTATGACATGAAATATACAACTATTTTATCACACCTGCACACATTTAAGTATTCTTTTAGCAGGTTGAGTATGAACACACAGTTTTGTAAGTCTAGCTCTTGTGGTTGTTAATTTTTTGTTTTGCTCATCTTCATAAAATGTAAGAAAATCATTTTATCCTTGCATACCTAAAGTAGCCCAGATATAGTATAATTTCATTTAAATTCTTACTTTTCAATATTAAATCTAGCAGATTCCAAAGTCTGTTGAATGTCAACTAAATGTAATCCAGTAATTTCTATAAAAACATCTCAGAATGTTAGGTGCAGTTGCCATATTTGTAAAACCGTTCTAAGCCTTTTTATCTATGATTTTTTATTCAACATATGTTTTGGTGTCTTGATGTGATTATTATAATTGATTGAATTTTTAAAGATATTTGTGATATTCATTTCATTGAAATCCAAGCTCAGGCAATGTGCAAATATTGTAAACTTGAAATTGTAAATTCTTTACCTCTGCTCTTTTGTGGTGTCCCATGACACTGGACAGCAAATTGCAACTGGATAAAACTCAAGTAATTTAGGGTAATTTGATGGTGCTGACTTGATAAAATCTCAGAGTAAGTCAATTATCTTTACATTTTGAGTTATAATAATATCTCAGCATTTTATCATAAACATGAATTATATTATATTTTTTAGAAAATCATTTGAAATGCTGGTAAAGTTAAAAAATCATTCAAAAAGTTTCTGCTACATTTGTAGAAAATATATTACAATTTCACAAACAAAAAACGTTTATTACACAAGATAAGGTAGCTTATTACCACTATTTTGGATGTAAAATTGTGGATCAAGAAAAACATGACACCATGTGTGTTGCACAGTTTGCACATGTAGCTTGACATAGTCACTGAATAATAAGAGGCAGTTACACTATTTACAGTTCCATGATATGACATTAGCCAAAAGAACATTGACTGTAACTGTTATTTTTGCTTGTCTAACATTTCTGATATTCAGCAATATAAACATCTGTATACTGCATCTACAATAAAACTAGTACCTTATGGTGATGGTCTCTCAGTGCCACATTCACCAGTGAATTAGGAAACAAAAAGAGTCATTCTGTAAAGAAGACACTGGGTGCTTTTCACCTAGTAATTCTCTTTCTGTGGTATCACAACATAAACTGCCTATATTATCAAGTAGCTTACAAGATATACATCACAAGGTTTTGGTGACTTACATTCAAACTGTTATTAAACTACTTTTTGTTTATGTTATATCAGTTAGTATAGCATGAAAGTGTAGTTAATAATCCATATTTCAATAGAATGTAAGTTTTAAGTTCTTAACTTTGTAAGGCAATATTTCAAATCTTGAATTTCCCCTAGTGTGACATATGTGACACGTTTTATATAGGTGTCTCCTTAGTTTTATCTACCACCCCTCCAATAAGTACGAAATTTAATGTAATTTACTTGATATATAATCGTTAGTACTCAGATGAACCATAATCTTTATAGCCCTCAATTTTGTTTGGTTACAGAGCTATCAAATAGAAAAGGCCCTTCCTGTCATGTTCTCTTTTAGAATTTGTTAATAGTTCTCTCTCTCATGTTTAATTCAGTATTATATATAATCAATAGAAAGCCAAAGTTTTCATCTATCGGATTACATATGTTGTTTTATGAATGGAGAATTTTCAATTTCTTTTTTAGTATAAGTTTTGTTCTCATGGGAAGACAATGACTAACTTGGATAACTTTTTAATGGCTTTTGTTGCATAGTTAGAAAGACATAAAGATTTTGATAGGTGAGAAAAATTGTCTGATTTTTGCATATTATTATGTTCTTTTGTGCATTATTTAGTTAAATAAAAATTTAGTGCATTACTACCATTATTATCAAAGAAAAGAAATTGGGTTAAATGTCATTGACCCAGGAAAGTACTTTATTCCTTGTATTTCATCATTATTCTTTATTTATTATTATACAGGTAATTAAAAAGTAAAAATAGATATCTATAGGTTAGTTAAGGTTAGGTTAGGTAAAATAAACAATAATATAGTTAAAATGTTTCATGAGGTACACATGCAAGCAGCTTGTAAGGTACAGTGCTGTTTGAAACTGTTAGGACAAGAGAATATTCTATTCTTTCCATTTTATGGGGTTAATTCTTCCATGCCATTGCAGAATGTAAATTTCAACACTGGCAATGCTTCATTGATACCTGTTCACAATTGAATTAGCCCATATACTTGTACCAAAGGTATGTCTTATGAGTTCTACTTGAATGAACATAGTGATCAAATTTAGGGTCTGAAATAATTGTCATGGTGCCCCATGCAGTGTCTTAACTTTATAGAAAAAAAACTAGCAACCAGCTAGCATATGGTAGTGGTGTACGAGGTCTGTTCAAAAAATATGTGGACTGATGTCATAAAACAAAATGTACTTTATTTAGAAGTTACAGGTCTGGGACCCCTTCAAAGTACTCTCCTTCCCAATGCACACACTTATCCCAACGGTGTTTCCACTTGTTGAAACAGTCCTGGTACGCTTCTTTTGTAATGTCCTCCAGCTCCTTCGTTGCATTTGCCTTAATCTCTGGAATCGTCTCAAATCTTCTTCCTTTCAAGGGTCTTTTGAGTTGGGGAACAAGAAAAAAATCACAAGGAGCAAGGTCAGGTGAGTAGGGGGGTGGGGAAGAACATTGATCGAGTGTTTGGCCAAAAACTCACGAGTTCTGAGGGCTGAATGGGCTGGAGCGTTGTCGTGATGGAAAAACCAATCGCCACTCCTCCACATTTCTGGCCTTTTGCGACGGATGGCGTCCCTCAGACGTTTCAGAACTTCAATGTGGTAAGTCTGGTTCACTGTGGAGCCTTCGAGGAGGTACTCATGGTGAACAACACCCTTAGCATCGAAGAAAATGGTCAGCATCACCTTGACCTTGGATCAAACTTGGTGAGATTTTTTGTGTCTGGGGTATGTTTCACCCATCCACTGGGACGATTGGACTTTCATTTCAATGTCATAACCATAAACCCATGATTCATCACCTGTTATGCTGCTTGACAAGAAGTTTTCATCTTCTTCTGAATGATCAAGCAGTTCCTGACAAACCTGGATGCGATGGGCTTTTTGTTCGTCCGTCATCATGCGTGGCACAAATTTCGCAGCAACGAGGTGCATCTTCAATTTTTCGGTAAAAATCTCATAACAAGATCCAACTGATATCCCACACTCTTCAGCAAGCTCCCTGACAGTTAGACGTCGATTTGCCCGCACCAGGGTGTTGATTTTGTCGACGTGTGGGTCGTCAGTTGACGTGGAAGGACGTCTAGGACGCTTCATCATCTTCAATGGACTGTCGACCATCCTTAAAACGTTCATGCCACTTGAAACATGCCGAACGCTTCATAGCAACATCACCGTAAGTCGTGTTAAGCAAAGCAAAAGTTTCAGTCGCAGATTTTCCAAGTTTAACACAAAATTTTACAGCAAGTCGTTGCTTCTTCTGGTCATTTATTCTGAATTCAGCCAAAACGAAAAAATTGCACTTCACTTAAAACCGTGTAGCTAATACACAAATGAAGATATCTGCAATTGGGAAATGGTGTCGTAATCAGCTGATCTGTGCGAACCTAGCGACACCAAGGGGATTCCCCTGGAACCAACTGGAGCCGAGCAATTCAAACTGTCCGCGTATTTTTTGAACAGACCTCGTATGCTAGAAGAAATCAATTTAATATCACTCCACCAGAAAACCTTGGCAAAAACAATATTTAATACTATATATTAAGTTTTGTTGTCATATCATGGTCCAAAAAAATGTAGAGAATTGTCAGTAGAGTAGAGAGTTTGCATGATGCTAATTGATGTCTGACAAATTGCTCCAGACTTGAAATGCTCCTGACTTGAAATGCTCCTTAAACACTTAAGTACACCCTAGATCATGAGACCAAGAAAGGTAAATTTGAAAACAGGAAAAAAGCAGAGCACCTAAACTCTGATATTGGTGTCAAGTATCTTTGTTTATGCACCATTCTGGACAGAAGAAAGACTGCCACTAATCTCAAACGTGATATAAAAATGATCGTGTACCAATGTAATTGATTTATACAAAGTTCTTTTTTATTTTCTTTTGAGATAGTGAATCTGAAGCTGACAGGTGTATTACCATTACCTTAGTCATTGGATTGCTTAGTTAAATCAGACACTGCAGATTTGATGCTTTTATCCATCTGTTTAGTTTTTACATGGATGATTTGAATGTTGATTGCCTCATTCCCAAAAATACACTGCTTTCTCTTTAGGAGTTTGGGCATTTTAACCAATGTCCACTTGATGTACTTGCATATGGTGGTGTGCAGCCTAGTTCAGTTTAGTTTGAATGTTTCTCTCTCCTCTATCAAATCAAATTGACTTTACCAAATAATTCATACTCTTGTGATCATCATTTTCTGTGTTTAATAAAAAAACAGGTTATGAATTGTGATCACTCGAGAATACCAACTAATCTGAGTGATTAGAACCAAGGTGAAATGGATAAAATAAGTTAAATTGCAGAGCACTGCTGACTATTGTGGAACAACTCTGGTGATGGATGCTGAAGTTTGTTTTTTCTTTTTCAATTACATTCTTTAATTGTTTCAGTAAACAGGAAATGTCTCAGAGGGTACTTTATGACTAGGTTTTATCAATTATTTTGTACTATAGTTTTTGTGAACTGTGTTTGTGCACCAGAAAGACAGCTTACCTGTATGTTGTAACTCAGTGTAATTTTTGTTTACATAATTTACTAACAGTTAAATTACTAGTCTTATGTTTGTGATCCTCACCCCTTAAATATATTTGTCATGAATTGTGTGTTCATTGCAAGTAAAATTAATTACTAAAATGGCATTTGGAGACAGGATTCAGATTTTCAGAAATTATTTCAAGGCATTACTACTATGAATCTATAAATTATGCACAGCCTTGTGAACAGAGGGAGTCCTATGAGTTCCACTCATTACTAAGTGATTGTTTGAGGATTTAAGCATACAAAAAATGCAAATTACTGTATTTTCTGGCAAATATGTATGTTTCGTGTAATGAATAAATACATTTTGGTATTTTGATCTCTATGAAAGATATTTTTTTTTATTTCTAAGCATGAATACTTTCCTCCAAAAAGAGGAGCAGTCACAATTGAGGATTGAACTAAAATATGATGGTTTACTGTGTATTAATTTCCTGTTGTTCTACATTCTAATATTTTGTAAGGAAAGATTAAGCTTAGTGTAGTGCCAGGTATTGTTGAATTATTGTGTAGAAATAACATGCACTTTTACCATCACATTGCTGTGATGTACTATAATAATTTCATGAAAGAAAAGAGCAATTTTGAAATGGCATAATATGTGATTTTTGTAGAATTTTGAGAGCAGTGAATTTGATCAAGAAGATGAAGCAAGTCAACCGGGTAATCAGTAAATGGTTTATAAAAGTCTAGCAGTGTGATATCACTTTCTAGTGCCTTTTGGGGCTACAGTGTCACGTTTTCTGTCAGGAATTCTGTATCCATGTGTTCAATTTCTTGCTGACGAATAGTTTTTGTGTCTTGACTTTTGAATACATGTATTTGTGCCTGCATTTTGAGAATTGCAAGTATGGGACCACTACTGATGTATCACTAGTCAACATAAAATATGTATACATAAGCACATTTCCAGTTACAGATGAGCAGAAGTTAATTTATTGTGATTATTTTCTACTTATTAAAAATCTTTTAGGTATAATATAATTGTATTATTCTGTATTTTTTTTAGGATTAGAAGTGAAAAATGTCTTGTTTTGGTAGTTAAGATTAATTTTTAAACCAAATAAAAAATATGTAAAAGATTTTATATTCAAAATTTTATCTGAGTTTAAGCATTAAAAGGGAAACATTAAAATGCAACTAGACAGTAATATCTGAAGGGAACGAAGATAGTAAAGATATTTAGTGAAAAGAAAGATATTAATTATATGTTCAAATAAAATTAATAAATGTTACTACATGGTTGAAAGAAACAATAAATTCCCTTATTTTTGTGAGGTTTTCATGTCTGTAGACAGTTGTTTATAACCATGTGTGATTTTTAGATAAGATACTGACAAAGAGACCAATTGTGATCTGTGTTTGTGAAGACAGTTTCAATTTATCAGTGTTTGTAAGCCTGTCATTCTCTCCATACACGCACACACACACACATGCAGAATACATATAAAAAAATCATGCCCTAAATTTCAGTGTGAGTTATGTTTCTATTTTTGTCCAAACAGTAACACACAAACTGTTTGTGACTCACACTACAAATATCAAAAGTCACTCTTTATGAGTATATTTGTAATAGATGCACTGGCTCTTTACAGACATCAGGAAGCCCTCCATCATAGAAATACTATCAAAGGTAGTGTTATATCTCTCTCTCCTTTTTTTCTTTTTAATGTTGACTAGATAATAAATTCAATGTTGACATTCCAGAAGCTCCTTGTAATACACAATTGATGTATATTTATTTTTTCTAGACAGGCAATGACTACCAAACAAGATTAATTTATGATTTATTCTTAGATTTGTGTTTTAAGGTGGTTTTAAAACAAGATATAATTATTGAAGAAGTGTATAGTAGAAAGCGGTACCTGATTTAAATAAAATGCTTGTTTAGGTGTTTCTCCTTGATAAATAATGCATATATTTGTGTTGTATATTCATTAAAATATGAAAATGTTTAAACTTGTTTGTTTCTAATATTTACATTATTTATTGTTATTAAGCTCTTCGAAAAGTGCTGAAATATATCTAAGCATTTATTTATTACTTAGCTGCAAGAAGTATGTTCTTAAGTCTGTATGCACATTTATAATCATCAAGTTATAACATGGTTAGTTTTTAATAGTGACCATTGGTAATTTTTTATTAAACAGTATTGTAATATAGTGAATATGGTTTTTCTTTCAGTACAAGAACTCATTCTCATTATTATTTGTAGATGTTTTAAAACTTTGTTTAAATTACTTCTGCATACATTATTCATGATTCTCTATTTGAATTTATGTGAATTTTATCCATCTCTACAAAATGTGTATGTGTAGCACAAAAATTAATGTATAAAAATATAAGTTATTGATGTTCTTTTTTAATGTCTTTCATATGTAAAGTGTATCTATCATCTCTGCAGAATGTGTGTGTGTGTAGCACAAAAAATGATAAAAGTATGAATTCTTTAATTTTGTTTGAAATATAAGTTTTATCTATAATCTCTTCAGAATTCCTGCATGTAGCACAAAAATTGATTGATAAAGTTCTGTAAAATATGTTCAACATAAAGTATTTATCTCAGTTTGTTTTAAATGTTCTTTTTTAGGATAACGAGTAGAACAAGAAATATTGGAGAAAATGAAAGGTTCTAATTTTTTTCCTGAAAATTTTAAAAACTATAATTGTGTTAATAATTATTTATGTAGTTTTTATTAACTGTTTTGAGTGGGTTCGAATCCTTGTCACACTAAACATGCTTGCCCTTTCAGTCATGGGGGTGCTATAATGTGATGGTCAATCCCACTATTTTTTGACAAAAGAGTAGCCCAAGAGTTGGCAGTGAGCGGTGATGACTAGTTCCCTTCCCTCTAGTCTTATACTGCTAAATTGGGAATGGCTAGTGTAGATAGCCCTCATGTAGCTTTGCATGAAATTCAAAACAAACCAAACTGTTTCGAGACCTAACACCGAAACATGCAAATCAGTCTTGGCTGGGCAGTTATGATGTTCAACTCGTAATCTGAGGATCGCGGGCTTGAATCCCCATCACACACCAAACATATTAACTCTATCAGCCATGGGGGCATCATAACGTTTGGTAAATTCCACTATTTATTGTTAAAAGAGCAGCTGAAGAGTTGGCTGTGGGTGATAATGATAAATTGCTCTCCCTCTAGATTTACACTATTAAATTAGGAAGGACCAGCACAGATAGCATTAGCATAGCTTTGCGTGAAATTAAAAACAAAAAAATGTACACTAAGTGAGATTAGTTTTTAGAACAGGTATGACATATGATCACTGATCCAAGTATACATGTTTTTACAGTAAAAAAAGTTTAAGTATTTTAAACCAACATTCAAAAGTACATTGTGGATCTTGAAACTTCTATACCTGGTAATGATCATACCTGTTATAAAAACCAAATTCATTGTTAAAGGTGTAAAGTTTAATAAAAATACTTAATAAGTTACTAAAAATGAAAATATTAATGAATTTCATGTTTTATAAGTCAGCAACAATTATCCATTTACTCTATTATTTAACGCACGTTCTGAATGTAGAGAAAATACACACCACTTCTCACAAAAATAGGTAAATACAAAGATATTAATGCTATTCAAATAATGTTATTTACTGATGAAAACAAACACAACAAAACAGAACAAATAACCAAAGATGCAGACTCAAATGTGTTTCTAATCAAACATTAAAATCTGTACTAGTATAGCCATACAGTGTATTTCTAAATGAAATCAGTTAAGTCTTTAAGATAAATATCTGAACACAGTATGAACATTCTAATTAATGAAAATAAAACATACTTTACATTGGTATTGTAGTTTTTAATAGAGTTTGTTTTAGAATTATATAAATGATTTAATCCAAGTTGAAATTAATATTTTTTTGTAGTAAATACAGTTTGCAATGTATAGTTAAAGGAATGAATTTTATGTTGATTAATTTGATTGCATTATATTTGACACAGCAGTATATCTGTAGACTTACAATGCTAAAAAGTGGGTTTTGATACTTGTGGTAGACCGAACGCAGGTAGCCCATTGTGTAGGTTTGTGCTTCAAACAAACAAGTGCTGAATCATTAGTTGAATACTTTCCAATTTTAACAGTGTTTTGGTTGTCAATTCCAATAATGTGTCCCAAGAGTTGGCCACCTTGGAAAATTTAAATTAGGCCTAACCTAGACACAAAGTTAGCAATTTAATCTTCATGCAAGTTGGACAGAATTAACAAAGGTTTTTGTTTAGAAGACACACTAGTACAATGAATTTCTACCATTTAGATAACTTGTGTCAAAATGGCTGGCAGCAAACTTTTGTGATATTCTCAAATGCATTGATTTCCTTCAAGGATAATTATGTAGGTTTCACAGAATAAGATAAAGTTTGACAGAAAACGTATCAAAGAATAAATCTGACTAGTTGTAAAAGAAGATGAGTGCACCCAGTGTATAACAATGTAAAATATCTATTTATACAACCAGTACAAAACTAGATGAGTGTGTGTGATACATTTACTGGTTAGAGCTCTTAGAAATACTAGTTTTGAGCATAAATGTACAAATACCTAAGATATTAATAAGCATATCGTTACCAAATTGACGTTTATTATTAAGAATTATGTAAAACACTTTGGAAATTTTTTAAATATAGAATAATATGATGGAATGAGTAGTAACTTCTAACTCAGACGTGTGTTTTAGAACAAAGACACATTGGACTATTTGCAGTATCCACCGAAGGGAATTGAACCCCTGATTTTAACATTATAAACCATAGAGTTACCACTGTCACGCCCTGTTGCAAAGAACGTATAAATTCTGATGATAAATAAAAAGGTTGCCTCATTCTAAAACTTAATATCAGTGGGTAAACAAAGTTTTCTAAAAGTGGACATTGGTATTTTTAATGAGATTTTCATTGAAATAAGCTATCACAATAGTTTAGAAGTGAATCAGTTTTACCTAGCCTTTAATCAATTTTTAATTAACATTTCAGTTTTTTTTAATTTCGCGCAAAGCTACACGAGGGCTATCTGCGCTAGCCGTCCCTAATTTCGCAGTGTAAGACTAGAGGGAAGAGGGTAGTCATCACCACCCACTGCCAACTCTTGGGCTATTCTTTTACCAACGAATAGTGGGATTGACCTTAACATTATAACGCACCTACGGCTGAAAGGGTAAACATGTTTGGTGCGACGGGGATTCGAACGCCTTAACCCACCTGACTATACCGGGCCCTAACATTTCAGTGAAAGACTGTAACGATACCAGTTGGCAAAGAAGCTTTTAATTTTGGATTTATCTGTGAAAGATGTGTTGCTGAAATTATTGTTAATGAAATAATTCCACAGATACCTATCATTTAGTTAGTAAAACATCAAAAAATTTGATCTCGGACAAAACTTTATTCGAAATTATTATAATGATTATTTGTTTGCACGCTGTTCCTTTTTTAAAATTTAGATTTGTATTTCTGTTAAAAAATGTGTAATTGGGACAACTGCAATGGCGTTAATTAACTACTTGAGTTTTTGGATAGAGTTAAAAGATAACTGTCGTTTCTGGATTATAATAAATGAAATTATTTCGCATGACTTAAAAATCTGGAATTTTAATAGGTTAACTAGAACTATTCAAACTTTACGATTTTGCAACTTTTTATTTCAAGAGTTCTTGGAATATTCTTTCTCATGTTTCAGGAATTATAGTTGATAAATTCGTTACTTAAACTATCCGTTCGGACGGTCAGTATTAAATTAAAATTTTTTTTTTTTAATGACTAACCGGAGACTGGCTGTCAGTTAGCAATTTGGATTTTCAATACGAAACACTAGACATTCAACAAGACTATTGCTTGTCAGTCATTCCGACTGTAAGTAGCAAACTGAATGCTAGTTAGCTTTTCGATTTCTGAGGAAACGTACAGGCTGATTTTCCTTCAATGGACAAATACTCAGTTATAGATAGAACGTTATAAGATGAATATTAATTTGCTGGAAAGAAGAAGACTTTAAATTATAAGTGTAAAAGAGCGAATAAGAACAATAAACAATTCTGGAGATGTTCGTTCATAACTGATAACGATAAAAATAATGGAAATTGAATGAGGAGTTAAAAAACGGAGCCATCTTTACTTAATCAGTCAAACGAATTAAAACTTTAAAAATTATTTTCATAATGCATTTTCACCCAATGACTTTTTGTTTAGTTTATTTTACAAGTGTACTAAATAGATATTGAAATATTTGTATTAAAATCAAAATATCACAAGTTTTAATAAAGGGACGCTAATAATAAAGAACACACCTTTAAGTTTTTCTCAATAATCGCTGCAGTCACCCACTAAACAGGGCCTTTAGTTTATGTGCTTGATTAGATAAAGACTTGATGGGTGGTACAGGGGTAATAGGAATAGGTAAAATATTGATCCAAGCATCACCAAAACCTGCACTCTACAGGGTGGCTCGTAAGTCCCTACCCATTCGTATATCTTGTGTATCCAGTGTATCTTTGTGCTGTCCTTCATTCTCGCTGCATAATATACGACGCCATGTTCTGTGAGACATTTTCCTCAACATGGGTTTACATCTGCCATATTTCTCTGAAAAAAGAAACAAATTTATAATACATGCGTAATTGAATATAACATAACATATGGATGGGTAGGAATTTACGGGCCATCCTATACATAAAAATAATTATTCGCCAATAAAGTTTAGATAATATTAGTAAATCGCATTTCTTTTTCAAAAGAATTAAATTTATTGTTAAAGAGGGCGCCTATTTATCTTTATTTTGAAAATCACGCAGGGATCGCTTTTTGGGGCAGGCAGACTTACAGAGGGTATTTGGTAATATCACTATTATCTATTGACTTTCATTAATTTATTTTATTTACCCAAACTGTTATCCATCAAGCTAGTCATCGTCTTGTTAGAGCTAACTAAACAACCACAGAATCGACAGGAGAAGATCACATTTGTAATTCTACGAACTTTCGAGTGAAAGTAAACTGGTTGTTTTCGAATTCGTACAAAGCTACACTAAGACCATCTGCGCTAGCCGTCCTTAATTTAGCAGTGTAAGACTAGAGGGAAGGCAGCTAATCATCACCAGCTTTTACCGACGAATATTAGGATTGAGTGTAACATTATAACATCCCCACGCCTGTTAGGGCTAGCATGTTTATTGTGACGACGGTTCGAACCCGCGGCCCTTGACGAGCGCCCTAATAATCTGGCCATGCCAGGCGAATGTGAAAGTAAATAATCTTAGAATATTAAATTATATAATATAAACTACGTATACCATATTCCTTTTTTTACGAATTTTGATACTTTTAAGTTTTTACCCGGTGTTTGGCACAGATAGCCTAGTTACTTTGCGCCATAAAACGCCATACCCACCCATCCATATGGTATTCAATTGATACAGTGAAAGTGAGCACATGTACTCAATGTTCACGAGCTATCTTTTGAAAATTATATCGCATCTCCTTGAAATTAAAATTACCTCGTACATTTCAAATTAAAATAAATATAAATTAATGAAAATTGCACATTTTACGTTTTGTAGACGATGTATGTTTATCTAGTACGAAACGTTTCATCTCATAAACCAACGTCTACACGACAAAATGATGCTTGGTTTTAACTCTTTCAAAATAGACAGAAAACATCTAAAGAGTGAAACACCTTCCCTGATTTTTAAAGTGCATGCCATTATTTTTATCAGGATCTTATCAGACGAGGTGGCCCAGGCGATGCATTGGAAGACATCTCACGCACAAATATCGGTCCCGAACATCAGCTGTTCATACTTCGCACGCAACACTTTATAAAACAGCCTCAATTTTGGCTGTAATGCACAGTTTCTTTTGTGATATGGGAAAGGACTACCGAATAGCCAGTTTCCCATTATAGTGATACACATAGCTGTTTGCTGTCATGAGTATAATTACATTATCAGTGTATATCTAAAAGTATAAGTACTGATTTTCAATAACCGTTATGCTAACTGGGATATCTTTTCCCGCATGTTCTAAGTTTTTTGCTAAGCGAAGGCACTGAAATGACCAGTATGGTCTCTTGTTTTCTGCTTTTCATTCCGTTTCTTTCACATTTTCTGGAAAAAAAAATTGTGTTGGTCATTACAAGACAACTGTGATATATTTTTAAATGCTTTAAAAGTGTAAGACTAATGTATTTTCTAGTTGAGAACATTATGTTAAAGCAACTATTTGACGACAGAGTGGGGCTATTACTCTAATAATCAACACAAAATATCTTGCTCAAAATTATTAAAGTGAAGATTCCAATGACATAGTATCTATACACTGTTGGCCAAAATCTTAAGGCTAATGAACATAAAGAAAAAATACGCATTTTGTGTTGTCAGACTCAACCACTTCCACTTATTTGAGTAGAGCTTCGAAAGATGAAAATAAGAAAAGGGAAAATAAAAATAATAAACTTTTTTAGCATTTAATTGGGAAATGTTAACACTGAAATTAGCCTTAATATTAGCTGGTCAAAAGTTTAAGACCATACAGAAACTAAGCGTTAATCGGTAAACACGTAACGAAATTTAGTCATTTGTGTTCAAGCATAAGCATTGTCAACATCTCCCACTGACATCTCCTGTGTTACTTTGGGTAAAAACATTGCTAAGGCTAAAAAGTTGACAAAGTTTGAACGTGGCAGAATTGTCAAGCTGCAAAAGCAAGGCCTCTCTCAACGTACCATCGCCAGTGAGATTGGGCTTAGAAAAACTGCTGTTGCAAATTTCTTAAAAGACCCTGAGGGATACGGAACGAGAATTTCAAGTGGTAGGCCAAAGAAAATATCGGCGGCGTTGAGCAGGAGGATTCGACGGGTTATCCGGCAAGACGCCAGCCGATCGTCGAACCAGATTAAGGCCCTTACGGATGCAGAATGCTACCCAAGAACAATAAGACGGAATCTACGAGAAAAAGGCTTTAAAAACCGTAAATGTCTTCAAGGACCACGCTTTCTTCCATACCACGAGAACTTGCTGAGAAGCACCAAACATGGGACGTAGAAAAGTGGACGAAGGTTTTGTTCTCTGATGAGAACAAAATAACCTGAATGGTCCATATGGTTTCCAACGTTACTGGCACGATAAGGATATCCCACAGGAGACATTATCTATACGACACAATGGAAGAGGTTCCATCATAATATGATGTGCTTTCTCCTTCCATGGAACAATGGAGTTATACAGGGGCGTCAAACAGCAGCTGACTACATTGGCATATTGGAGAGAGCATCCTTATTGACTGAAGGCCCTCGCTTGTGTGGACATGACTGGATCTTTCAACGGGACAACGCTGCAATCCACAATGCCCGCAGGCCAAAGGACTTTTTCATGGCGAATAACGTGATTCTTTTGGACCATCCAGCGTGTTCGCTCGAACTGAACCCCATTGAAAATGTTTGGGGGTGGATGGCAAGGGAAGTCTATAGAAATGGACATCAATTCCAAACAGTGCATGATCTTCGTGAAGCCATCTTCACCACTTGGAATAATATTCCAGCCAGCCTTCTGCAAACGCTTATATCGATCATGCCAAAGTGAATGTTCGCAGTTATTCGCAATGACGGCTGTGCAACTCACTACTGAGACCTCTTGTTGGGCATTTCCTACCCTGTTTAGGACTTCTTTTTGGTATGGTCTTAAACTTTTGACCAGCTAGTATTAAGGCTAATTTCATAGTGTTTACATTTTCCCTATTAAATGCTAAAAAGTTTTATATTTATATTTACCCTTTTCTTATTGTCATCTTTCAAAGCTCTATTCAAATAAGTGGTTGAATCTAACAACGCAAAATGCATATCATTTCTTTATGTTCATTGGCCTTAAGATTTTGCCAGCAGTGTATTTAACACCAGTGATATAGTATCGTATTTTGACTAAATGTGCCCCTAGCTAGTACAGCGGTATGTCTACGGGTTTACAACGCTAAAATCAGGGGTTCGATTCCCCTTGGTGGGCTCAGCAGATAGCCCCCTGTGGCTTTGTTATAAGAAAATACAAACAAACAAGACTAAATGCGTTTTACCTGTAATGAATGGCCTGGCATGGCCAAGGCACTCGACACGTAATCTGAGGGTCGCAGGTTCGAATCCCCGTCACACCAAATATGCACGCTCTTTCAGCCGCAGGAGCGTTATAATGTGATGGTCAATCCCACTATTCCTAGTCGTCACACCAAATATGCACGTAAATTCATCACAATCTAAAACCAAACCTGTAATATTCAGCCGCAGGAGCGTTATAATGTGATGGTCAATCCCACTATTCGTTGGTAAAAGAGTAGCCCAAGAGCTGGCGGTGGGTGGTGACGACTAGCTGCTTTCCAGTTGCTTGAAGTATACAGCAGTTATACCTCTAGTCCGAGATTTACACTGCTAAAGTCAGCTGTGGGGCGGTTATCACAGATAGCCCTCGTGTAGTTTTGCCTAAAATTCAAAAACAAACAGAAGGTGAGACTAGAAGCCTAATCTTTGTCAATCCACACCATATCGACCTCGCTTGTCTGCAAAGGAACCATGATATTGATTTGACTGTATGAAAAGCTTAGCGAACCTATCTGCCCTCCTCCTGATCTTTATTTTTTCCTGAAATGGTGTCAAATTATAATGATGAAATATTACGCAAAAATTATGCAACGTGTCCTATGCCAATTTTGGAATTCTTTTTATCCATTGCCTTGTATCAAATGACCCAAGTGTTATTACAGCTACACATACTTTTCCTCTGAATGTCAGGAGCATAGTTCCATTTTCTTAACATACGCACCGTTCATACAGTTTTCTGCAACTCTTCTTTCTTTTTCCTAGATATGTCATGAAAGCAATTTTTTTGCAAGTGACTTATGTTGATTTTTCAGACAGTAATCTTTCTTGATTATGTTGCATACTGTTGCCTAGGTCAGATGGTTAGCTTTCAGCATTGAACTTTGTATTTGTAGTATTACATATAATATTATAATTTCGAACATTTTGAAACTGAGTGAAATAATAATGATAATTTAAATTTAGAATATAAATAAATGTCAATGTATAACCAATCTATGGTAATTGTCAGTAAGATTGATACACACAGTTTTTTTTTAATATAAATGTATATTGATGTACAAGCAATAACACAATTTACAATAATGGTTATTACAAATAATGATCTATATACAAAAGTCATACAAATAATATTGAGTCTCTTATCTGGTCTGAAACGTTCTTGATATTTTATTGAGGGTTCAGGAGGGTGAACGAATTAATTTTGTATTAATGTTGGTACAATTCATTTAAAAGGGAAGTAGCTAGCTCTATATTCTTCGCCAGCCACACGCAGAGTTTTCTACCGCTGAAGTTATATAAGGTTTTCTTTAAAATACTTATGTCTAATGTGAATCCTTTGAAGTTAATTGGTTTGTAATGTTTGAACTTTCCAAACATTCTTGGTCAAATATCTGAAACTTTCCGATTAATTAGCGTTATGGTGCCCAATTATTTATATATACTGTCTCTTGATGCATGAGGAGAGTTTCCAGAGATTTACGTAAAAACTTATATTGCTGTTTCTTGCGCTCGAGAATTTTTTACAATTTTAGTGGATAGGCGAAAATATCGCAATGCAGATTTAACAGTGTAAGTTAGGTACATTTCTAAATATACACTTTTCTAT
Source organism: Tachypleus tridentatus (assembly GCF_004210375.1). NCBI lineage: Eukaryota > Metazoa > Arthropoda > Merostomata > Xiphosura > Limulidae > Tachypleus > Tachypleus tridentatus. The sequence goes on along the minus strand of NC_134835.1, from coordinate 75,831,269 downwards.
GTTAATGTCGATGTTTGTTTAAGTTAAATTTATTATAAGCAAATAAGTTTGTGTCTTTTAATAGGTAAGTAATAACCTGTTGCAGGTCTCTTTCGATGGTCTTGATGCCACAATCTCATTGGTATTATTTTGTTTGACAGTGATATTATAAAAGTTGGTTTTGAATTTCGCGCAAAGCTACAAGATGGCTATGTACGCTAGCCGTCCCTAATTTAGCAGTGTAAGACTAGAGGGAAGGCAGCTATTCATCACCATGCACGGCCAACTCTTGGGCTATCTTTTACCAACGAATAGTGAGATTAACCGTAACATTATAATGCCCACACGGCTGAAAGGGCGAACATGTTTGGTGTGACGGGGATTTTAACCCGCGACCCTCGGATTACGAGTCGAACCCCTTAACTCACCTGGCTATACCGGGCCTATTATTATAAAAGCGACCAATATTTATATTTGATGGCATCATACTAGACATGAAATGTCAAACAGTGTCAAGGTTTATTTCTGATACATGTCATTGCAACTTCATGATGGTTGTGGTTGTTACGTGACTCAATGATTTGGAAATTAAAATAATTTTAATGTAACATATTCAATCTTCAGTACATTGCACAGTTTTAAGTTTATATTAGAAATGCTTATTATATTAATTAATTATTGAAGCAATGTTAGTTTTATAATTTAAACTATCTTGCATACCGACAGTTCATGTTGCTAACCATGAAGATTTATTCCATCTTTCTGTTATATACACTAAGTATTTCTTCTTCCCATAGTTTAAGGTTTTTCTGAACTGTAGGCTTTCCATGATTCGTCCTTACAAAATTAAAAAAGTAAGAATAATATTAATGATAACGAAATATGTACAGTAAATACTTTTTTGTTTGAGTTTGAGTGTACTGTACAAACCACAGCTTATTGCGGGTCAGGAATAGGTAGAAACGTGCAACATTATAGTTTAATGAAATTTGTTTGCTGATTACTCTTTAGTTCACAGATGTATTGAATGGACATCTGGACAATTATTGATTTGGCCCAACGTATGATAAAAACATTTCATTTTCTTTCTCCCACACATTCCCTATGTTCTCTGTCAGTTAAACATTTCTTTCACTAAGAGTTGATTCACAGTAAGCAATACTCAGAAACGTCATGTCATTGGATCTATCTTCCATCCATTGTAGTATATCGGAATTATTTTATGAGAAATCTCACAAAGTATAGAAAATTGTCCCTGAGACAAATGTTGTACAAACAACTAGTTTTACTGCCCTCTTGTAATTCGTCATTCCTCAGACAGGATTGACACCTTTCATTATGTTATTTTTTTATAATTATAATCAGAATTTCTGTGCCAACATTTTTCAAAAAGAAATATGTCTGACCAAAGGGATGTTGGAACTCTATAAATATATATGTTTTAAAAAATAATCGATTTTCTTTGAGACTTAGTAACTGCTCTCATCCCGTCCATCATTTGTTTCTGATATGTCTTCCATTTGTTGATCTTGTATATCAAATTGAAGTGGTGACTTTATAATGTGTCTTACAGTTTATTTCATTTATTTTCAGGATTTCTGTCCCATACCTGTTTCTGTTGTAACACATCTTGTTTCTCGGTTACTAATATTTAAAATGTATTCTTTGGCTTTTGTGAATAATATGCCAACACAGAGGTTGTTAGAGGTTCAATTTAAGCCGTCCAATATCTTGTTTTTGGTTTACTGCTGTGCAATACAGTGTAAACTGGATGATTCCCTTATTTTTAAAACTAGAATGGAGTTTCTGAGAAATTGAATTACTCGAAGGTGATGCACAACTAGGAAAAACAGACATTTCGGATCTGGAGACAAGGCTCTTTGTCTGATGATTTTATATCTTCTCTAACAGATGGAAAAAGACTGCAAGGGGATATGAAAAGTATTTGAAGATAATACATCTTTTTAAAGCTGTAAACTATGCACCTTATCAAGGGACCATAAAGTAGGCAATTTCTCAGCTAGAGAGGTATTTAATACTAATGTATGACAGAGGATTCATATATAAACGTGTAAATGAGGCCCACAAGAAATTCCCCAGAAAGCAGAAGCAGACCAATTAATACAAAACCCTCCAACCGGTGTAGCTTTACTATAATACACCAGAACAGATGCGCACTGAAGAAAACAGAAATTCTGCGAATTCTTACTCTAACTTTTATTTCTTTGTTTTTGAATTTCGGGCAAAACTACACGAGAGCTATCTGCGCTAGCCATCCCTAATTTAGCAGTGTAACATTAGAGGGAAGGAAGTTAGCCATCACCACCCACCCCCAACTCTTGGACTACTCTTTTACCAACGAATATTGGGATTAACCGTCACATTATAACATCCCCACGGCTGAAAGGGCGAGCATGTTTGGTGTGACGGGAATTCGAACTCGTGATCCTCGGATTACGAGTCGAGTGCCTAAACCACATGGCCATGCCGGGCCTCTAGCTTTTAATGTCGATAAGGAGTGTAGAGTACCGTAAATGTGTGAGAGTAGAAACGTGACATACAGGTTTGTGCAGATGTCGAGTAATCTGTGAATGCGAATAAATACTGGAAGAACAAAACACAGAATTCTAGAAATACAATTGAACTGTTATACATAAAGAAAACTATCTTTCCCAATAAAAATACTGTTTTTCAGTCAATCACAATGGTTAGCCAAGTACACGAATTTTGTCAAAATGTAAGGGGTAAGAAATCCTAAGATAATTACCATAGGATTTGTAAGTGATGTTTTGAAATTAAAAAAAAGTTAGAGTGAAATGGTCTCTCGCTTGGACAGCGGTAAGTCATCGGATTTACAAGGCTAAAATCAGGGATTCGATTTTCCTCGGTTGACACAGCATATAGTCCAATGTGCCTTTGCCATAAGAAAAATTCTCACACACTTACAAGGTAGAAAAAAATAAAACTGTAACTTCTTCATTTACTCTCTGTGTAATTCTAGAGAAATTATTATATGAAATATTAATATTTCTTCCTAATTATTAAAAGTATCCGGCTTTAAAATATTCCAGGTGACTGTTATTTATAGACAATTTTTGATACCACTGTAAGTAACATTATTAAACCCATGTAAAGCCAGTGTGTGTCACGTCACGCTTGATTTTAAACCTAAATCGTTTTCAGATTAAGGTATTTTCTGTTATATCACTAATGTTTTTAATAAAAGATGGAAATTTTAAATTAATAAATCAACAAATATTATTCCAGTTTTATAGTTGACACATTTTATTTTAAACTTGCAGTGTGTGCGTGTTTTTGAATTTCGCGCAAAGCTACTCGAGGGCTATCTGCGCTTGCTGTCCCTAATTAAGCAGTGCAAGACTGGAGGGAAGGTAGCTAGTCATCACCACCCACTGCTAACTCTAGGGCTACTCTTTTACCGACGAATAGTGGGATTGACCGTAAATTATAGTGCACCCACGGCTGAAAGGGCGAGCATGTTTGGTGCGACCGGGATTCGAATCCGCGACCCTCAGATTACGAGTCGCACGCCTTAACCCACCTGGCCATACCAGGCACTACTTGTATTATATAGAGTGACAACAATATTTGGTTATTCTTTCGTTGCTAAGCAATATGACGTAAAAGCCAGTGTTGGGAAGCATCATTACTAAAATGCACTGACTTTTCTGCATATTTGATGCAGTAATATAAGGGCGCAACTTATTTTCTATGTGGTATTTTGCTCGCTTGACTTATAAAAAGTTGCGCATGCCCACACGCACATGGATAAGTAGTAATAATCAGGTTCACACCCACAGGGTTAGCTTAGAAGGAGTATAAAATTTTAGGTTTGTAGGTTCTTTCCTCTTGGAGCATGGCGGTAAAACCCATTCATTTTCATCATTCTACTGGATTAATACTAACGTGGGCTACAACCTGCCATAAACAGCTCAATTAGACACAAGCTACTGGTTGCAACCTCCACGTGACATTTGTTAAAAAATAAAGATACGGGATGAAAAGAAAACGGAACTATTGATTGCTTTGATAAATAAACTGTCTCTTGAAGGACTTTATTTCATTTTTGTAAAATTATAATACTAGAATATTTAGTCTTGAAATTCAATGTGTTCTTCCAGACTTTAAGAAACAATCACAAACTTGTGGCTTTCATTACACATGCACACACACACACACACATACAAATTGTCCAAGATTTCAACTCTCGGTGCTTAATGGTTTCTGTCCCATTAATTCAGCTGTAAATGTGAAGGCTAATAATGGTAAATTAGCTTTGATACCTATGATAGGTACAGCACAGATGACCCATTGTGGAGCTGTGCGCTTAAACAATAAAACAAAGAAGCACAATGAGTTCTTCTCATTGTAACATTTATCAAACGATAGCGTTTCTGTTTGTTTTAGAGCAAAGCAACATTGCACTATCTGCTGTGTCCATCGCGGCGAATCGAATCCAGAATTTAGTGTTTTAAGCCAGCAGACTTACAACTGTTCTACTAGAGTAAAAAAAATTTTGTTTATTTGTTGCTAACCATCAAGATAAACGATGAGCAGCACCTATGGCAAGAATCTAATACACAATTTTATCGTTATAAACCCTTAGACATACTGCTGACACACAGGGGTCTAAGGTTATGACTGTCTATGATATATGTTCATGTGTCACTATTTACCTTGAATCAGGATTTTTAACTTTTACAGCCTATTAATCTTATGAATAATTTTTTTTTCGTATTTAATTACGTAATAGTAACAAGTTTATTTTAACTTTTCATGAGATTATTACCTCTAACAAATTAAGAAGAAACATGGTGCCTAGCGTATACTTGTGGTTAGTGTACTGGTCTAAAGTTCTGAATGTTTAAGTTTTACGTCATCTTTGATGTAAAGAAAACACTATAGGACTATGGATGAGTTATAAGAAAGACAGTCAAATCTCACTGTTTGATTAGAATAGCCAAGGACTTGACTTGTAAATTGGGCTTTGCTCCTGTAGTCCATCAGTTCGAGTTCCGGGATGGCTAGCACAGGTAACTTAGCTTGAGTATTCAAAATGAATCGAATCACAAGAAACTCACAGCAGTCGCCTTTGTCTGTATATAGCAAAACAGAATTTTCTGGTGATGTAAACTTCAGTTCGATTTACTTAGACAAAGTGAACACTGTATTATTTCAAGTGAGGTAAGATAAAATTATTATTAGGCCACTCCAAGTGCCATATCAAGTAGTGAGGTACAGAATATGAGTATGTTCGTGGATCCAGAAAGAGCGATTCATATACAAAATCTAGAATAATGAGTACTTAATCTGGTCAACTATTTAAAACTGTTAAAAAGATGAGAAGTGGTCCTTGGACTAGGAAAATTGATTCATGATTTTATATCCAAAGTGATAAAAATTTGTAATTAATATACAAGAAATTAAGTGTAAAAATTCCAGTTGTACTCGATTTAGAATAGCATTTTAAAAAAAGAAATAATGAGTGAAAACCGATCCATGATTCAAGTGCCCTAGTGTCGGTATTTTCAACATGAACATCACGTTACGTGCACATATAATAATCAAACAATACAAAAACCTACTAGATTCTGGTACAGCCGCTCCTAATTTTGAACTGCTGCCCTAAAGGGAGGAAACCAGCACCGGTATTCGGGGCATGAAGGATTTGTACAGCTGTGAACCGAATAACAGAAGTGACTGTCACTTTAAACACACCAAGATCTGAACACGTGAAGTATTATCAACGATATCGTGGTGTAAACGTTGGATATTTTCATCCGCAAATAAGTGTAATGAAGAGACATAATGTTAGCTAGCAAGTAATGTATTTATATTATGATTGACGACGTACATGATAACAATAAATTATATATAATTTGACATTTGGGGCAATCATTGGTACAAACTCAGAAAGAAAAATAAACATTCCGAGAGGAGAATTAAAGGTAAAAACACCTTTATAAGAAGTCCAGCCATTTTCTTAAATGCATCACAACATTTTATTTCGTATGGCTACGATATATCAGTACATATTGTCAAATTATGAAGTTACAGGAAACATTTAATAGTTCTTCTCATTGTAACATTTATCAAACAATAATGATTCTGTTTGTTTTAGAGCAAAACAACATTATGCTATCTGCTGTGTTCATCGCACAGAATCGAATCCAGAATTTTAGTATTTTAAGCTAGCAGACTTACAAATGTTACTCTTGTATTGTCACTGGGAGCGAACTGACGCGCTGGATATTCTAATGGTTGCCAAAGTCTTTTACACAACCGAAGACTCAAGAAAGTTTCATTTGTACCTCCAGTTAGTTTTAAGTCAGAAGTACTGTTTAAAAACTCTATGGTTAGAACCTATCCTTTTTACTAAGATCGTGAGCACATGTACAGCAGCTTGCTGGAAAATGTTGCTTGAGCATTTCGTGACAATACACTTCGCTATAGTTCTGGTGATTCTTAAGCCTTAAAAATTATACTTGAATTTCAACATCTTTGAAAGTATCTGTAATTTAGTTTGCTTAAGTGCAAATGAAACTGCATTTTGTAGTAAGCTACTACGTTATATGAAACACTATTTGTACATAAAAATTACACAAAATACAATTAGGTATATAGAGAATAATAAAAACAAAAAATTGTTGAGGGAAAGCCCTCCAACATGAAGCTCGCTCGAACTTGACAATGACAAGGTTTTTGTCAAGCACTATTACAGTGTATGGTTTCCTTCCCTATTTTTTCTTTAGTAGTCCTCATATGTATATATATATATATATACAGTTATTTCTATAATCCAAAGCATTTTAGTCATTTTCTTGTATATTGAAGGAAAATTCGCTTATCTTTTGGTTGAATACAAAACACATTGTTACCAAGCCCTTGTACTGTAAACATTAGCCTTTACATAATGTTAGTGTTAAACGACCATTGAACAATAGACATATTAATAAGTGCGTGTGCTATATATACAAGCTCTCATAAAATGTTATTTTAGTTAATTATTGAAAAGTATATAGTACTAAGTATATTTATTGTAGATATAAACATTCTCAAAATATTAAACTACCTTTAAACAATATTTAAATTTCCAAGAACATGTACCGCCACAAAATGTTACTGTTACAATACAATAGCTATATGTACCTAGCATTGTAAATATTAACTCTTACAAAATGTTATTTTTACACAAGTGTTGAACAGTAGCTATACAACGAAATACATGCAATTATAAATATAAAACCTGATAAAATATTACTATTCTACTGCTACTAAACAATAGTTAATTACGAAGTACATGTAGTGAAGGTATAAATCGTCAAAAATGTTACTGTTCCAAAACCATTGAACAATAGCTATATTACTGAGTATATGTAGTATAAATATAAACCATCACAAAATGTTACTGTTACACAACCATTGAAAATTAACATTTTATGTACATGTATTGTAATAGCTATGTTACCAAGTACATGTAGATATAAACCCTTACAAAATGTTACTGTTACAATATTATTTAATCCAATAAAGTAACTATATTAACAGCTACACTTGTGTTTGACAATAGCTACATTACTAACTACATGTATTGTCAACAGAAATAACACAAAATGTTACAGTTACACTTGTGTTTGACAGTAGCTACATTACCAACTACATGTATTGTCAACAGAAACAACACAAAATGTTACAGTTACACTTGTGTTTGACAATAGCTACATTACTAACTACATGTATTGTCAACAGAACCCACACAAAATGTTACAGTTACACTTGTATTTGACAATACCTATATTACAAGCTACACGTACTGTCAACAGAAACCACACAAAATGCTACAGCTACACTTGTGTTTGACAATAGTTACATTACTAGCTACATGTATTGTCATCAGAAACCACACAAAATGTTACAGTTGCACTTGTGTTTGACAATAGCTATATTACAAGCTACATGTATTGCAACAGAAACCACACAAAATGTTACAGTGACACTCGTTTTTGACAATAGCTACATTACTAGCTACATGTATTGTCAATACACAAAATGTTAGAGTTACACTTGTGTTTGACAATAGCTATATTACTAACTACATGCATTGTCAACAGAAACCACACAAAATGTTACAGTTACACTTGTGTTTGACAATAGCTACATGTATTGTCAACAGAAACTACACAAAATGTTACAGTTACATTTGTGTTTGACAGTAGCTACATTACTAAATACATGTATTGTCAACAGAAACAACACTAAATGTAACAGTTACACTTGTGTTTGACGATAGCTATATTACCAACTACATGTATTGTGAACAGAAGCCACACAAAATGTTACAGTTACACTTGTGTTTGACAATAGCTATATTACAAACTACATGTATTGTCAACAGAAACAACACAAAATGTTACAGTTACACTTGTATTTGACAATACCTATATTACAAACTACACGTACTGTCAATAAAAACCACATAAAATGTTACAGTTACACATCGAATCTTGAAGATGCTTCAGAGGAGCGTTCTGACCTTCTATTAGATTACAGGAACCGCAGACAACTTACTGTTTACTTTTATGAGAAAACATGCATCTAACAAACTCAGCTGTTCCAGTAATTTCTGAAGCGCTACTGATAGTTATTCTTAAAAACGGCAAAGTTAATTATGTGCTTTCTGTATAGAAATAATTTTACGTTGGTTGGTACTTTGATGTTTACAACTTTATTTAGGACACATAACTTAAGTTGTTTGACTTTGTAAAACACGTCGTTTAGGTTGTTCTGTGAAATAGGGATTATGTTTACAATTTGTAAGTTAAATCAAGTTTCACGTGGAGTTTCTTTATACAACACCAGAAAATTGTTGAGAAACTGTTAACAAGGACTTCATTTTCCGAAATAAATTAACAAAATCATCTTTTATAATTCGTCGAAACAATCGACTACTGAAATTGTAAAGAAGGAAATTGATAGCGAAATTAGTGTAAAACAGCAACATTGACCATTGGTGAAAAACGAAGATATTTTGAGACGAGTCGCTCTCTCTCAGGAGCATAACGGATACGTACACTCTGTTGGTATAGCTGGGAATGTTAAGTATAACAAAAACTGATGAAATCAGCAGGATGATACGAGTAACCTTTACTTGGTTGATGTCAGCGAAAGGCGAGTGTCTGGAAGATTCGCTGATTTGAGATACGCCTGCACAATAAAGATAAGAAGGTTAATAGTGACTGTATATTGCTGGTAACAATACATTCTGAAGCTGATAAACAATGCCAATCAAAACCTGTTTGTAATTTTTCCTTCTAAATGCAAAATTAAATTCCTCTAAAATAAATTCACCTGCCTATATGCATGGACAACCAAGCTAAAGAGAAAAACGGTCAAGTAAGTGAAGTATTACTTTCTTCAATGTCTACTGTGTATAGCAGTGCACTATGATTATATTATCTAAGACAACGAATGGAACCTTTCAATAGCTAACAAAATTCTTTGTGATGTGCAAATTATTAATCGAAGCACATATATATATATTGAGCTTATAGTTTACTTTACAATATGTTTCTTTATAGCTGTTTTATTGATACTATTAACACAAGATTTATTTAATAAGCTTACTTGTTTTCTGAAGGGAAAAAGAATGTCGAAAAGTTGCCTCTTTAGCTTCATTGTGATCAACATGAAACGTGTACAGAATATAACCAATCATGAAATTCATCGATACAATCAGGATAACTGGAATCAGCAGGGTGAGAATCATGTCTACCAAATTTGTATATATCCACAAACTAGAAATGAACAAAGACAAGCATGAGTCGAATGCACTTTTTGTAATTGTTTACTAGCAATATTTTATGTTTTGATCATGTTGGTCGAAACACAGACTTGAGGTCCTACCCTAGTATGTACCCTAAGACCATGTTTTTTCCTCACGTTGGCTTTTCCTCAAACACTAATAACATAACTATGTTTCTACTCTAAGCAACTCAGTTTTTGTTGATCTATCTTCAAGCCCTGAAACCTCACCAAGTGTGTAATTTAATATCCTGATTTTTCATTATCTAACTTCAGTTTCCTTGCTCTTCAAGTATTTGAATGTAGGAATTCACTTTTACGTCGTTTTTAAGTTTAGTTCCTAAGTACAAATATAGATAAAAAAAAAACTCGCTTCTTACTTTACAGAAAAGAACTCAACATCATAAAGCATACGGATGTAAAGCATATTACAAATATCTCGTTATTAAAACTGAATATCATTGTAGGTACATCATTATCAAGCTTATTCTATTGTAAATATGTTATTGTTAAACAGGTATTGTAGTGAGAACATTATTGTCAAGCTGGCATTGTTGTTGCTACATTATGATCAAGGTGCTGTTGTTGTGAGTACATTATTGTCAAGTTGTTATTGTTGTGAGCAAATTATTGTAAAGCTGGTATTGTTGTGAGTACATTATTGTGAAACTGGTATTGTTGTGAGTACATTATGGTAAAGTTGTTATCGTTCTGGTTACATCATTGTTAAGGTGTTATTGTTGTGAATACATAACACTGCACAACAAAGTTTTTGTTTCTTGAATATTGTTGGGTGTTTCTTATAGATTTTTGGCTGCTGATCACGAAAATCACATTTAAATTTGCCCATCACGTACCGTTTCATCGAAATATTGGTTTCACCAGAACATTGCTACAATGAAAAAACGATATCAGAGCAACTGGAATCCGTCAATGCTTGCTGACTACTGTTGGGCACTGCAACGTGATGCACCGGACATTGAATACAAACGAAAATCAGGAGCAAAACACTTTTAATTATGTTGAACTTATTAGCGTATTAGAAACATAAACGCAATTAAATACGTTTTTGCCGGTAAACAATTAACTGTCAGAGTTCCTACGTGATGAAGCAAAATCAAAACTATATTTGTCATACTCACCAGATACCTGTCACAATCAGCAAAAACTTTTCAGGAAGCAAAACTTTAAAAAAAAAATTGTTGTGCAGTGTTATTATCAAGTGGTTATCATTGTGAGTACATTATTATCAGGCTGGTATTATTTTCAGTACAATAATGTGAGTACATTATTTTCATGTTTGTATTGTTGTGAGTACATTATTGTTAAGTTGTTATTGCGGTAACTACATTATCGTAAGGCTGGTATTGTTGTGAGTACATTATTGCTCAGTTGTTATTGTCGTTGTAACATCAATGTAAATCTGTCCTACTCAGTTTTAATATTCTCGAATACTCGAACCTAGAAATTGAGATAATCACCTTGTAATATAACAATAGACAAACTGATGAAAATACGTTTTGCGCAAGCGCGTAATTTCAACTCACCACACTATTTAATGGAATCTTATTTTTAAACTTTTAGATCAAAATGATAAGGCTAAATATTATACTGACATCAGGAAGTGTTTAAAAAAGTTACACATGTATAAGTTATGTAGACAAAACCAAGTACATATCATGTGATATAAAGCGCATGTTTCAATTCATTAAATGTGTTTCACTTCCGCCAAAGAATCATTAACTTAAAATGTATGGAACTCCAATGATTTACCAAGATATTTTAGCTAGTGATGAAAATATAAACATTAATTTATATATTTGTTAACATTACTGTGTAGGTGATGACTCCCGTTTCCCTCGAATACTTTTAGAGAGTGTTCTGTTTGAAAATAAATCCTGTAGTTCACCTTAGCTTTTATGTTTCTAAGATGGAGAACAGTTCTTAAAGCACACGTTCATTATGTGAAAATTAGTCATGTTTAAGTTTTACTTCCTAAACATTGCTACTGTGAATCTGAAAAGACTTGATTAGTGTGACCTTACTCAAGTAGGAAGATGAATATGGATATGTCGAATTGTATCTGCTTTAATGAAAACAATTTTATGTGTGTTGCAAGTCAGTTTGTTAACGGCCTTTTATAGACGAGTAAACGATATGGTGAATCATTCATTCCGCTGTGCCTTATTCTCTACGTTAAATGACAAAATGAATCAGTGGAAAGCTTGAGAGCTTACACCGATAAAAGTTTTGCTCAGTACCTGATGTGGAAAGAGTGTAATAGCTTGATGTATTATTTTGAGCTTATAAATGAAAACAAATTAAGCTTTAATTGACCAAAATCAGTTGAAAATGACAGCAACTAACTCCACCCAAAACTGTGAACGATATACTTGGGATTTCTGGCTTAAGTTAAAGAGAAAAATATCAAAAAGATAAAATTATGAACATTTTGAAAGCTCCATAGTTAGCTCCATTTTATGACAGTAGATGATAAGAAAGCTCAAGAATAAAAAAATAACTTTTATATTTCCTCAATTTATCCAACTACAAGGTGCATGTATAGATGTGAGCTTGACATGAAATAGACATTACGAGGTCGTAATGTATAATTATTTGATATTTCAGAAATATGTAAAACATGAAAACATCATAGCGTTCCTATATATGTTAGATTTTTGTACACGTTTTAATATTTGCTATTTACAAATTTTTATTGTTTATGGATTTTATACAAAATGTACTAATGTTTACATTAACGTATAGAATATCTTTGAGCGGGCACCCGGTACGGTATCGCCAGGTGGTTAAGGCGCTCGACTTGTAATCTCAGGGTCGCGGGTTCGAATCCCAGTCGCACCAAACATGTTCGCCCTTTCAGCCGTGGGAACATTACAATGTGCGATCAATCCTACTATTCGTTGGTAAAAAGTTGCCAAGAATTAGCGGTCGGTGGTGATGACTGGCTGCCTTCCCTCTAGTCTTACACTACTAAAGTAGGACGTATATCGCAGTTACGCCTGTGTAGTTTTGTTCAAAAACAAGTAAATACATTTTTAACGGATTTTATATATGCATTTATATATATATATATTTCGACTTTATTAAATATTTATGTTTTATGTATAGTGTACTGTAACTGGCTGATTATCTGTGTTAAATCTGCAAAAGCGGTGTCCAACCTATCGAAATATAAATAAAAATATGTGATATTTCTAACATGATCGTGCTTATGATATTTTAATATATATATTTATTAAAAGAAAACTAATTTTCAAGTTGCAATTTGGACTCAAGTTTTGGAGTAAATAAGGAAGAAAGAATCTAGAGTAAACATATGTGAAGGACATTTTAGATTGGTTAGTTTATTAGTTTGATCAATGTTAAATATTCAATTTCAGATGCATCATTTTCATGTTTTCGTGATAGTTAAATGTACATTCAGGTTATAGGCGAGATATGTTGTTACGAAACAAGTTACATGCCAAAGCTACATCAACTATCAAACCAGGATAGAATTACTGTATCACATTCCTAGTGTTTGTTTCATGTTTTGTTGAATCATTTGAAAAATAACTAAGAGTATTGTGAACTCAGCTTTCATATTATCATATCATGTTTTCTCTCCCATTATCAAGTTTGACAAATAATAACATTAATAACATTAATTTTAGTGCTTTTAGAAGTATTACACAATTACTTTAAATGAAAACAAACAAACAAATTTACTCATAAAATGAATTAATACTGAATTTAATTAGATTTAAATGGAAAATGTGCGTTTTCTTATAGCAGAGCCACATTGGGCTGTCTGCTGAGTCCACCGAAGGAAATCGAACCCCTGATTTTAGCCTTGTAGATCCGTAGAGTTATCGTTGTACCAGCGGTGGATTAAATGGAAAGGCTAACGATATAATTACACATACAACAAAGACTGGACAGTGAAAAATTATTCAGACAAGTTTTAAATGCTGTTTCAAGTTCTAGTTTCTCTCATTCAGTAATGGACATGGTGACCACAGTGTGGTGCAAATACTGTATTATACATACTTCTAGTTTTTTGAAAATTCCAAAGGAACTACATAACAAATGTAGTGTTAAAATTAATGGGCCTAACAACAATGCACTTCTACAAGTATAATTAATTTAACATATCATTCATTATGGATACTAGTTTTGAGAGTCATTAAAAAGCATTAGAACATATAGATGTATATACTAGGAAAAGTATTCGCGTTACATTTATTATTTGACTGAATATGGCCAATCAGGAAAAGCACCCTTGCCACACATGTCTTTCATTAAACGTTACGTTCGTTTAGTCCCGTGTTCACGTAGTCAAAACAAAACAAAAAAAAAACAACAGCTTTCATTCTCGAATCCTCTGCCCAGTCGCCTGTTCATTTAAACTTGATTTTTGGGAAATCCACCTGAGTTTCTCTACCAAGTGTAATCGAAATTGACTACGCCAATTTCTCAGAAGTATTTGTAATGTCAATATACCAGATAGCCAGACAGTTTGTTTGTTTTGAATTTCGCGCAAAGCTATTCGAGGGCTAGCTGCGCTAGCCGTCCTTAATTTAGCAGTGTAAGACTAGAGGGAAGGCAACTAGTCATCACCACCCACCGCCAATTCTTGGGCTAATCTTTTACCAATGAATAGTGAATAGTGGGATTGACCGTCACATTATAACCCCCCCACGGCTGAAAGGGCGGGCATATTTGGTGCGACCGGGATTCGAACCCGCGACCCTCGGATTACGAGTCGAACGCCTTAACACGCTTGGCCATGCCGGGCCAACAGCCAGCCAGACAGAAAGATAGAGAGCAAAAGCGTACCCTACCACGCATGGAAAAACGCGACGGTGTGCGTTATGCGCCTTTCATGTCTATTGAATACAAGCGATCGAAGTTTATAAAGTAGGCACTAATAAAGAAAAATTGAAGAGACCGCAGTTCTCGAAGCGTTCGCCCGATTGTTTCTTTGTTTAGATTTGATCTATTATGGTCCACGTGAACTGATTCAACTAGTTCCTTACACAAACTTGTGACGTTAAGACACCAGACAGATAGACGGACAACTCTACTTTATGTATGTGTAGATAATTAGGTCCAAAGTAATAAAGTGATTAAGGTATGATGATAAGAAACTATGTAGGCTCTAAAGATTAACTTAATACTAAAATATAAAACTCTATATATATTTACCTATATCTGTGTTTATGGTGGTCTCAATAATAATAGTAAGAGTTACTGTAAGGTGAGGTTAGGTACATATATATATATACTAAGCACATTATTATTACTTCAAGACAAATAGAATCAGGCTTATAACAACTATTTTTGATATTAATTTCAATCACAATACTGAGTACTAAAAAAAAAGAATTATCTTACATGTAATATTATGATTCCTCTTATTTGATTCTTCTGTCGGTTCCTTCCCTAAAATTCACTTTGAACTCACATTCAGTTTTACAAAGCTCCTTCCCAATCCAGTATATGTATATATCTAAACAATCTTACCTTTCGTACTGTTGAAGAACGTCACACTGGAACAGGTTTGTTCCCTCCATCCGTGTGATTCCAGCGAAAAGTATGATGTAAGAATTAAATAATGCACTCATTAAAGCTGTCAGTGAAATAACAAGTCGTGCCCGAGAAGGATTTAACAGCCGGGGTCTTAGAAGCGGGAATTTTACAGCCAGAAACCGCTCCACGGTAAAAGACACGATTAACCATACGGACCAACAACTGAAGATACAAGACATGTACTGGACAAACTTGCAAACTGAATCGACGTTAAGAGCCTGTAAAAAGCAGAAGTCATTCATGCATGTGTTTTAGATGAATGTAACTCTATGTAACTCTGGTTTAGCCAGAAAACTTTCGTTACCGTGAAAATGTAAATTAACAAAAGTTTAAAGTTATATATTATCAAGGGGAAAGATGTGTATCGTACATAAATAGTTTTAAACACATGTTTAAGTATACTAAAAGCATTGTCTTCAAACGATGGTTTACTAAATTATCGTTAGACGTAACGATAGTAAAATGAACCATCAACGATTCGTGAGCATAACGACATTTTTTAAATGTGTAAAACAGTACTACATATTCCAGTAAAACATTGGTCTGTCTTCTTATCCGGAGGACACTGTCTAATGCTATGTTGGATCACATAATACCTTCTTTAGTTAAGAAGGGATATCTATGCTTATGAATCGTTGTTGATGACCTTACTGTTGTACCAGCTTAAGGTGCTGTACATAAGTTTAGACTTGGTAAATTGACAGAAGTTATTAGTGATATTAATCTCCAAACAATGGTGTTTGATTTAGCAGAGATTGCAAAACACATCTAATCTGCAGTTCCCTATTATACAGGCTAATGTTTTCAGTTTTTATAAATCCTTGAAACGAAGTTGTTAACTGATGATTAGATGGCGTAGAGAAACTCGATGAGCTAACGGCTCACAAAAAGTGTTTACCTGTAACAATGTTGTTTGGGAAACCTGCTTATACTTTAGGCTAGTTTTAGAATTGTATTACAGCATGTTTTTTAACAACATTACTGTTTTATATAATGTCGAACATCTGAAGGTGGAACTTTAAATCAGATTACATATGATTACACTGTGTAACAACATTTTTACTTTTTCTTGTTCCTAGGCAGAAGGTGTTATTTTCCAATTGCTTATGCCTAAGGTAAATGGAAAATACCTATTTATTTCTTCAAACTTTGCTTTTGTGACATGGGAGCGTATAACGAAAACACGCTGGGAAACTAATTTGGTGCTGATATGTGAAATTGATTTACGTTACAGTTGCAAATGTCGAAAAACCACTCACTTCTAAACATTTTTGTATAACTTTAGTATAAATACATGTAAATCTTGATTCATATGTTGTTTTATTCACACCTTATGTAAATGAAAATGTGCAAATTTGTCCGTTTTTACAACGAAAATAGGTTAATTTCTAAATTTCATTATCCAGGTTACAAAAGCAAAGTTTGAAGGAAACAATGGCCATTTTCTGTACTTTTACAACATAAGAAATTAAAAAACAACACATACTATCCAGGAACAAAATTTGCGTTACATAGTGTTATCACTGTAAAGAATACAATGTTAATATCAAATATCAAACTTACCGGATATTGTTGGCTTTGAAAGTATGTAAGCAGAACCATAGACAAATAACCAAAGTCTGATATCGCTAAGCAGCCCAAATATTGACTGGATGGTCGCAGCTTAAGTCGACTGAAAAAGAATGCTTTGAAAGAAAGAATGTTACCTAACATTCCAAAAATGACGATAAACGGGACGTATATTATGTTGAAATATCTTAGAATTTTGATGCTCACTTCGTCGTGGGACAAAAGCCGCAATGAGTCAGAACTGTTTTCAGCGTTCGTCGTCTGGTTTCTCAAATAATCATGATCGTAGTTGTAAAATAACCACAAAGGGAGCGAACTGTTTATCTCATCATAAGTGTTGTTTATAAAAGAGAGCAGCTCATTAAGAAAATCAGGCTGAGATAAGATTTTGTTGGGTAAATCCATAACATCCTTGTCTTTCTTCATTACTGGAACTTGTGGAACGAAATGGAAGAATAAGGCAATAGAAAATCAAACTATTTTTAAAGGTGTTTTCGTTAATTGACACAAAGCACACATATGCTTAGTAATGACGTATAATTTTAAAGTTACATGTTAGCCTTCTGTTTGAAGCTGACCTCGGCACTGAAAAACAAAAACAACAAAAACTCAGCATTAAGTCTGGCGTTTGATAGTGTCTTAATCCTCTTTGTTATTAAATGAACATAATAATTAGCATTTATACACTCTTTTATTATCCGAGAAATCTATTCAGTGACAGATAAACCACTTCGTGCATTTCATTTGTAGGTTTGTCAATTAGGTTTTAACAAAACAACCTGTATTTACCAGTTTAAAATTTAGAATAAAAAATTATATAGAAAATGAAACGTTTCTATTTATTACTGATGTTAAGAGAACACCATGTGGCTCAGCGGTATGTCTGCGGACTTACAACGCTAAAATCCGGGTTTCAATACCCGTGGTGGGCAGAGCGCCCATAGCCCATTGTGTAGCTTTGTGCTTTATTCAAAAGCAACAACACAACACCATTGGTTTGAATATCTTAGTCGTCCTAATGCTTTTTTAACAAACCTTTTAAATGCTGCATGCTGATTAAATGTAATGCCTAAAACTTTTATTTAGCTGTCGTCAAATTATGGATTTTTTAAAGATGAAAGTACCAAAAAATATATGAAATGAAAAGTACTATTATAATACAAAAGCATTCTCTTTGTTTATTTATCTCTCTTACTATTACTAAAGTCTGGAGTAGATAATCACAACAATAGTTAGAGGTAAGTATTATTGTACATTTATCATTAAAGAGTGGAGTCGGTAATTAACAATACATTTAAAAAGATCAGTTCAGAGAACATATATTTTCAAGTGTTTAAAGATATTAATGCTACAGATATAATTAGGTCTAAAATGGTAAAATTAGTCCTACTGTAGTAGTAACATACTTCCACATTTTATATTTTTAGCTTCCTGAATAATAGTTGCTTTAACAAATATGTCTACTAAACACTTGGTATTTTTTCAATATGTAACATATAGTATTGATTTGTTATTGTAAGATTTAATGCCAAATATCTTCAATAAATAGCATAACATTTAAATTTATAATGTTTTATAACATAATATATTTAATACATAAAACACGATATTTCATGCATAACATATGTATATAATACTTAATGAATAATAGATATTAGTAAACCTATAATAGCACGTAGTAAAAGCATGAATTTTCGTATGGTAAGTATTCTTTCATGTATATACTATTTTGAACAGTAGGTGGCGTGTGAACTTTGAAATACTCTGATACTACATTTGTATTATTTCTACAATCTGAAACTTGGAATATGTTAATTATAACTATTCATACCAGAGCAGCCAATGGGAAGTCATTATCTCCAATAATAAAAGGGCGTGTTTGTATGTGTGTGACCACCATATTTTCTAAAAACAAAGAACCTAGAAACCAGAAATTTTGCACACATACTAAGCGGACCATGAGGATATATGTGCATCTGGGTACTATTATATATCCATGTGCGTACGCATCTTTTTGTGGGATAAGCAAGTAAAAAATACATAGAAAGGATTATGTGATTGCAATAATTCTAACAACAAAGATCCCAGAAAGCTGATATCTTGCACCTGAATTTAGTAAACCCTGAGAATGTGAATTTGGGTATTATAACTTTTCAAGCAAGTGACAAACTATATTGAAAAGAAATTGCTCCTTATATTACCAATGGAAATCACAAACAGAAACGCACGTGTCAATTCATATGTAACCACCCCGCAGAAGAAAGAACCTGGAACCTGAAGTATTTTCACCCATACTAAGTAAACTCTCTATGTAATTCTAGAGAAATGATTATATGAAATAATAATATTTCTAACTAATTATTAAAAGTATCCGGCTTTGATATATTTTAGATTACTGTTATTTATAGACAATTTTTGATACCATTATACGTCACTTTACTTAACCAATATATAGCCAATGTGTGTCATGTTACGCTTGATTTTAAACGTAAATCGTTTTTAAATTAAGGTATTTTCTGTTATATCACAAATGTTTTTAATAAAAGATGGAAACTTTAAATTAATAAATCAACAAATATTACTCCAGTTTTATAGTTGACACATTTTATTTTATACTTGCTGTGTGTGTGTGTGTTTGAATTTCGCGCAAAGCTACTCGAGGGCTATCTGCAATAACCGTCCTTAATTTAGCAGTGTAAGACTAGAGGGAAAGTCAGCTAGTCATCACCACCCATTACCAGCTCTTGTGTTACTCTTTTTACCAACGAATAGTGGGATTGGCCGTAACTTATAACGCCCTTACGGTTGAAAGGGCGAACACGTTTGGGATTCGATCCCGCGACCCTCAGATTGTGAGTCAAACGCCTTAACCCACCTGGCCATGACGGGCCGACCTTTTACAGCATATTTGACTTTTACAACTTATTAATTTTATGAAACAATGTTTTTTTTTTATTTAATTACGTAAGGGTAAGAAGTGTATTCTAACTTTTCATGGGATTATTACCTGTTACACATTGCTTAGAAACATGGTGCCAAGCGTGTACTGGTGGTTAGTGTACCGGCTATAGTTCTGAAAGTTTAAGTTTTACGTCATCTTTGACGTGAAGAAAACACACTTTAGGACTATGGATGAGTTATAAGAAAGACAGTCAAATCTCACTGTTTGATTAGAATAGCCAAGGACTTGGTGGTAGTGGGCTTTGCTCCTGTAGTCTATCAGTTCGGGTTCACGGATGGCTAGCACAGGTAACTTAGCTTGAGTATTCGAAATGTATCGAATCATCAGAAAATTCTGTTTTGCTATATACAGACAAAGGTGACTGCTGTGAGTTTCTTGTATATCACTCGCTCTTTCTGGATCCAAGACCATACTCATATTCTGTACCTCACTACTTGATATGGCACTTGGATCCAGAAACAGCGACTGATATACAAAATCTAGAATAATGAGTACTTAATCTGGTCAACTATTTAAAACTGTTAAAAAAGATGCGAAGTGGTCCTTGGATGTGTAAGTGACTAGGAAAATTGAATCATGATTTTATATCCAAAGTGATAAAAATTTGTAATTAATATACAAGAAATTAAGTGTAAAAACTCCAGTTGTACTCGATTTAGAATAGCATTTATAAAAAAGAAATAATGAGTGAAAACCGATCCATGATTCAAGTGCCCTAGTGTCGGTATTTTCAACATGAACATCACGTTACGTGCACATATAATAATCAAACACTACAAAAAACCTACTAGATTCTGGTACAGCCGCTCCTAATTTTGAACTGCTGGCCAAAAGGGAGGAAACCAGCACCGGTATTCGGGGCATAAAGGATTTGTACAGCTGTGAACCGAATAACAGAAGTGACTGTCACTTTAAACACACCAAGATCTGAACACGTGAAGTATTATCAACGATATCGTGGTGTAAACGTTGGATATTTTCATCCGCAAATAAGTGTAATGAAGAGACATAATGTTAGCTAGCAAGTAATGTATTTATATTATGATTGACGACGTACATGATAACAATAAATTATATATAATTTGACATTTGGGGCAATCATTGGTACAAACTCAGAAAGAAAAATAAACATTCCGAGAGCAGAATAGAATTAAAGATCTACACCCATGTGTGCACGTGTCTATACATGTGTAATCAACACACAGAAGAAATAACTTGGAATCTGAAATATTTTCACCCATAGTAAGTAGACGTTCAGGATGTGCAACTGTTCTTGTGTATAAGGTTTTCGCTTGATTGCCTCACAAAAAGTGTGCGTGCTCATACACGTGGATAAGTAATAATACCCAGGTGGAAACTCTCCGGGTCTACTTATTACCTGTGTAAAATTTTTCTTGTTTTTTTCTTCTTCTTTGAGCTATGGCGTTCACACACATATACAGGCCCGCAAATACCTTTTTTTATTATAGTTTCATATTATTAAAGCGATGATGCGCGCTTTAAAACGACCATTTATACATTAGGTCAGCCACTTATGAATGTAAAACTCACTGTAAATGGTTGAGTGTGTAAAAATGTAGGCAATGCTACTTATAGCGCACCTGATTTTGTTAGCATAAGGTGTTGATGTTGATTGTGAAAAACACATGTAAGTTTTGTTTTGTATAGCAAAAGAATAAAGAAAAGAGGGGTTTGTATATTGTTTTGCATGATTAAAGTGCTTTTGTGTAATTCATAAGTAATGAAGATTAATTACGATCTAATTTAAGCAAAAATTGTTGTTTGCTGTTTCTTATAGGGATTCTAAATGTGAAAAGTATGGTAGCTAGAAAATCTATCAGCAATGGGAAGAGGACTACACCTCCCACCTGCACGTTTAATCTCTCTAAATATCTTTAAAACAAAGCTGTTAAACTCTACCAGCAATAAGATTCTGGATCCGCCAGAGGGCATCTTCACGACTCATTCACCTTATTCTGTGGTGCTCACATGTGGACTCGTTAAACATTAATAACTTCATATTTGAACGAGATACGTAATTCTACCTCAGAAAATGCAAGTCTACAAACATTTTCAGTCGCGCTAGACTGAAGATAAGTCGTTTGTTGATCGATTCTGTTTGTTTCAAATGTTTCCATGACGTCATATTTTACTTTATCTAAAGAGAATACCAGTGTGTTAACGTCCGCTGTTGTTTCCAAACAAATATGGCTTCAGTTGTTTTACTACTATTTAAACGTAACGGTATGATGTTTATTATCTGAGAAAAGGAAACAATTATCTCACAAAGGCTTTGCCTACTGGATGTCGCTTACTTGTGTAAATTGGTGTTTAGATTTCGCGCAAATCTACATGAGGGCTATCCGTGTAGCAGGGTGAAGGAAGCTAGTCATCATCATCCTCCGTCAACTCTTGGGTAACTCTTTTTTCAATGAATAGTAGGATTGACTGTAACATTATAATGCATCCAAGGCTGAAAGGACGATTATGTTTGATGGGATGGGGATTCGAACCCGCAACCTTCAGTTTGCGAGTGAAGTGCTCTAATCACCTGGTAATGCCGTTCTCGCTTTTTAGTGCTCGTCACTGACACAAGAAATAAAAGGAGAGAGTAACCGTTAGTTCTTATGAAAGGGTGTGAGGCTCTGCCTTTCTCCACTGTTTTGTAGTTTCAGTTTTATAGATACGAGCTGCCTGTTTCTTGTTCATTTTAGTGCAAAGCTGTGCAATAGACTACCTGACTTTCTGAGATTGATACCCGAATTTTGTCGCTATAAGTCCTAACGCTCATTAAATGTTTTTGCTACATTCAATTAAATCATCTTTGAGTCCTACAGAGACGCCCCCAGTGCCACAGCAGTATGTCTGCGGACTTACAACACTAAAATCTGGATTTCGATACCCGTGGTGGGCAGAGCACAGATAGCTCATTGTGCTATTTTCAAACAAACAACAATCCTAAAGAAACATTGGTTAGAAAAAATAGACCAAATAAGTTTGTTTATTTTGTTAGAAAAAGAACACGGTTTGATTGATCGTCTTCAGAATGGATTTAATATTTATAACGTCAAATAAAACCTTTTACTTGCACGTTACGTTGAAACACTTAAATTCACATATGAGAACACGAAAAAGGAGCATATCACAAGTTCTTTGAAGCAACACTAAGCCTTTTGGGCCTAATTAGATGGATGACATTAGGTGACGGCCTCCCAGTGGCTCAGCGGTATGTCCATAGACTTACATTGCTAAAAACTGGTTTTCGATACCCGTGGTGGGCAGAGGACAGTTAGCCCATTGTGTAGCTTTGTGCTTAATTCAAAACAATAACATGAGGCGACACATGATAAGACTTAATATATTAATCTCAAATAATTTTGTGTACGAAGAGATGATTGTATTCAATAAAAAACGAACTCTCTATTTAACTAAAAGTGACCAAACTGTATATAAAAATATTTTAAAATACGTACCGGAGCAAAATCAGTATCTTCGATTCTTTTCAAAGTCGAGGGAAAAATAACGGTTTGCTTTCGAAACCTAACAAGAGAATTTCTGGGCGGAGAGTGTGACGCTAAAAATTTCAACCTATAAGAATAACGTCCGTAGTTTTCGTCATTAAGTGATTTCGCGTCTCAGTTTCCTAAGCAACAAGTTGTCAGGATTTTTCGGATCCTATTAGGAATCAGAAGGAACATTTAGTTATGAAGTCTTAACATTATTCTTACAGTAAAAAGTAAAATTGGCGTGGTCATTATGATGTATCGCGATATATCAGTGTTAAATTTTTAGAACCACCAAAATTTAAAAAACGAACTGCATACAAGTATAAACAATTTGTTTTAAATGCGTTACGATGTACATTAGAAAAGTGATAAGGATTTTCTTCTTAAGCATATATTTATAGCTCGAGTTTGAGGAGCTACATATCTGAGCGTTCAAGTAGATTTTCAGCTTTGGCGTTTTCTTCTCTCTATAAAGAAGTGGAAACTGAGACAAAAAGGGATCGAAGCCAGCAAAGTTGCGGATTCGACTAACATTCAGTTCTTCAGAAAAAAATCTAACATTAGATAACTGAGTGACACTTGTAAAACTTCTATAATTAAAACACTTCAAGTCAACTCTTCCACTCACAAAGTGAGGGAAATCGAAATGCGTTCAAATTGGCATAGTTCATTAATGAGAGTTGTAACACAACTTGGTTTGCTAAAGCCAGTCCTTCAGAACTACATAGGCAAATAAATCCATACTAGTCAGAGTTTTAATTTCTTATGTGCTTATGTATTTATCTTGATACCAATTTTCTGATTGTAGAATATTTTGTAGGTGAAACTTAATAACATCATAGCTTTCTGGTAAGTACACGTTTACTTTGAGATAATGTTGTACTTGAAGTTAGAATATTTTGTTGAAAGATGTTTTTTGTTTGATTTGCTTTTGAATTTCACGCAAAGCCACACGAGGGCTATCTGCGATAGTCGTCCCTAATTTAGCAGTGTAAGACCAGAGGGAAGGCAGCTAGTCATTACCACCAACCGCCAACTGTTGAGCTACTCTTTTACCAACGAATAGTGGGATTGACCGTCACGTTATAATGCCCTCACAGCTGAAAGGGCGAGCATGTGTGGTGTGATGGAGATTCGAACCCACGAACCTCGGTGTTTTTCTCAGGGCTGTGTTGAATGAAGATACATCTTACAGAGGCTTGTAGGTTTAAAAAATATTCATCCAAATGATCGAGTCAAAGGTACTTTTGTTAAATAAAAAATACTTTAATAGCATGTGTTTGTGTAATTAGAAGTGTACAGAAAATGTTCACTTATATGGTTATAAAAGTAAACTGATTTTGTTAAGTGTGTGTTAAGAGAATTGTGTTTATTTTTTAACGCACTTGTAGCGTAAATAGAAATGCCTGGTGATTAGATCGCTCAACTTGCGAATTCGAATCCCGTACCGAACAATCTTGTTTTATATGATTGTAGTCGTGGTCGACTACCCGGATGTACTCATTCTCGGCTTACAAAATAACCGGTCGACCCCTAAATATAAACGAAGAAAAAGTACCATACTACGCCTAATTAACGTCCTAGAGGGCACTGCACACAGTGAAGAGAGGCGCTAATTATAGTGTGTGTTTTTCTTATAGCAAGGCCACATTGGGCTATCTGCTGAGCCCATTGAAGGGAATCGAACCCATGATTTTAGCGTTGTAAATCCGTAGGCTTACCACTGTACTAGCGGAGGGCGCTAATTATATGATTTGCTGAGTTTAATGCAAGTAAGTATGTTTTTGTCTCTAATCGAAATTGCACGAGAGAGTTGTATAAAAACACCGGGGGAGGGAATTATAATTGGGAAAAATACGGTATAATGTGTATAGGCAAAATACTTACCACAAACAGTCAGTAATTCAGTATGTGGTGATGAAAACTGGTTTTAAGAGATGAAATTATATATATCGTAAGACTGTGAAGATTGGTTATTGTATAGCATTTGAAAGCAACAACACGATTTTCTTAAAACTCTAATACAAAGATGCTCATTAGCCAACATAAAAATTAGGATATTTTACTTCATCTTTGATGTGAGAATTCTAAAAACGGAACTATTTTCAGTTTCCTGATACCAGCTAATAACATATATGCTAAACGGAACGTGTGATTATTTTATTTCATAAAAGTGTTAATATTAATGCCACGAGTAGCGTTTACCGACAGTTTCATGTCAACATATAATTATCTTTATATGCAATTGAAGATGCTGATAAAAAGCCAGCAAACCTTTTTAAAAGAGCTTGTTTTGAATCTCGCGCATATCAACAGGAAGACTATCTTCGCTAGCCGTATCTAATTTAGCAGTGTAAGACTAGAGGGAAGGCAGCTAATGATCACCACCCACTGCCAATTCTTGGGTTACTCTTTTGCCAACGAATAGTTGATTGACCGTCACGTTATAACTCCCCCACTGCTGAAAGAGCGAAAATGTTTGGTGTGGCGGGGATTCGAACCCTCCATGCTTGAACTATGAGTCGAGGGCCTTAACCCACTTGACAATGTTAGGCCCTAAAGTATGAGGAATTTTTGAAAGTGTTATTATTTTCTCTATTTATGATTTCCCAGTACAGATCATTCTTTGTGAAAACAATGATATTTTTGGTTTTATTTTTTTTGTCAGACATAGAAACCGTATTACCGTATGTGAGTTAGAATGTGTATTAGTACCTTATATTATATTCTGTGACACTTTATTTTTTCATGCGTACGAATCACGTAATTATAATGAAGTTTACATCTCTACAATTATTTATTAGTCTATGATCTTACTACTGTTACATTAAATCTTGTAAAACTTTTAGCACGAACACAGCTAGAAATATGCTACAAATACAGCTAGAAATATGCTGGCAATTTGTTATCCATATCTTGATCGCCACAATATCATTATGAGTTTCATACAGTTTGTTTTTAGTCTAACAACGCAGTTATGAACAGTTTATGCTCGTATTTCTCCAAATATTGATTTTGATGAAATAAATTATCCTTGGTGTTTTTGTGTGGTCGAAATTTCGTAACTGCTGAAGCTCAAACATTATTGTTATATTTTATGTTTTAATTCTGAAAACAAACCACAAACGTCTTAAGAGAAGATTAAATAATGCCCCCACTACTAAAAGGGTAAAGATGTTCTGTGTGATGGGGATTCGAACCCAAGACCCTCAGATTACGAGTCGAACGCCTTAACCCACCTGGCCATGTTAAACTACTTCTAACAAAACGACATTGCAAGTCTCTGTTTGTAACACTATTAATGTTATAACATTTCATTACGAACCTTTCCAATAAAACTTAATACTTCATGTATATATCAGTTTTATATTTGTTTTATTATGGTAATAGGTACACTGACTGGCTTACCAAAGATTATTCTGCATATGTTAAATAAATTTATCACGAACACAATAATATCAAGACGAAGTTGTGTCATTTTTTTGCTTGCAAAAAAAAGAAGAAAAAGATCTCTCGAATTTTCATTGAGAAACACCATAATTATTAAAGTTCGTTTATGAGTTGTTTAAAGATATGTTGGCGATATAAAGGAAATACGTATTTCGCTAAAAAAACGGTTATTAAAAGATCTGGTGACATATCGAAGAAAAATTACAACTGAACAGGTTTGTTATGTGTAACAGACATCAAACTACACTCCAATTATCTGATTTTTTCGAGAGGGTCAGGACGAACCTACTTTGGTAATAGTATGTGACGAACATTGCAAAAGATGTGTGGTAGATGCCACTAAAAAACCCGCTTATCTCACATGTATAAACAAAATGTCGTTTTAGTGATGCATAGGGCGCAAACTGTATACAATAAGTACCTAGAAGTATGATGTGGTTTGACAATATTTGTTTTAAATACGGAGTAATAAACCTTTTGAGCTACTTTATCAGGTTTGTATTGTTGTATTTGTTCGTTTGATTTATACAATGGATCAAAGTTGATACATGAAGTTAGTTTTTACTAGTCGTCCCTAATTTTGAACCGAAAGTCCAGAGGCAATCTGCAGGTCGTGGGTTCGAATTTATGTGATAGACTGGAGTGAAGGCAGCCATCCAATACCACAGAATTGCCAACCCTCGGTCACAAATTAAATAGTGGAATTGATTATCACATTATATCGCACTCATGGCAGAAAGATCGAGTTTGTTCTGTGGTTTGATGCGAAACCACTGTTCAGGTCACGAGACAAAGGAAAGAAAGGTTGAAATTGAAGATTTTTGTGGTAAAGGAAATGCGAGAAAAAGCATCATTTGGAAGCCTAACAATTCTTTCTTCTCGAAATACACCCCGCTAGTACAGCGGTAAATCTACGGATTTACAACGCTAAAATGAGGGGTTTGATTCCCCTCTGTGGTCTCAGCAGATACCTCGATGTAGTTTTGCTATAAGAAAACACATCTCTTGAAATATTAAGCACTCTACTTAAAATGTTTTATTTTATTATTTACACAAAGATGGCTGAATAGGAATAGGTTTAGTTTTGTTGGGCCTTAGGGCTTTTATGAATATGGAAAGAATTGCACATCTATTTTTTACAGAAGGATAAAGAATTAACAGTCTACGAATTACTCAACATTTCTACTGTTTCACAGGCCTGTAGTTTTTGTTTTGGCATTTCTAATTTCCTGTCATATCGGATTTTTATGTTGTCGTGTTTTTATATTGTTACTGCATGTAATGAAAACGTTCTTGGTCGATTTGATATATTTTGAAGAATCCTCCATGAAAAGTAAATTATAATTTACTAAAACATCAAAGCCAGAATGATACATTTTATGTCATACATATGCTACAGAGAATTTGTTTATTTCATAAAATACTTTAACACTTTGTTTTGTGCAGATTCTAGTTGGATTTTATTTGTCACTTCAAATTGAAAATTTACATTCTTACATTTCACGCTAAGTAAAAACATATATGTATACTTATTTCTTTGTTTGTTTTTGAATTTCGCACAAAGCTACACGATGGCTATCTGTGCTAGCCGTCCCTAATTTAGCAGTGTAAGACTAGAGAAGGCAGCTAGTCATCACCACCTACCACCTAGTCTTGGACTACTCTTTTACCAAATGATAGTGGTATTGACAGTCACCTTATAATCCCCCCACGGCTGAAAGGGCGACCATATTTGGTGTAACAGAGATTCGAATCCGCAACCCTCATATTACGAGTCAAGTGCCTATCCACCTAGCCATGCATACTTAATATATATGCGTTCAGCTTCATGAAAAGTGACTGGATTCAACAAAAACTACAGTGATAAACTAAAATACTAAACCTTTTGGAAAGTAATGGACTATCAGATTTTAGTTATCTGCAATTATGGTTCCTGTTTCATTATTTTTATTCGTCCACTAACTCACCAGACTGAAAGTAAGAAAATGTTATTACGGTTTCTGTACCAATAACATCTGTTAGGTTGTTTAGAAATAAATGTCGGAATTTTCACGATGACATTTAGAAGCTGAATATTGAGTAGCTTATCGTTGGTTAGTTGGTTTCCTCCAACGTTTGTCGCTTACAAGGTGTCTAATTGTCTGCTGTTTCAATTCTACTCAAAGTAAGTTTCTCAACCCCCTAGGTAACATGGACAAGAAGGATTTTCCTCTACGACTTCAAACTTGGACGAAAAGCTGCCAAAACTATACGGAACATCAGCCAGGCATTTGGCCATGGACCTGTTGCTAATCGTACAGTTCAGCGTTGGTTCCAAAGGTTTCGACACGTAGATGAAAGTCTTGAAGACCACAAACATTGTGGTAGGAAGCCATCCTTAGATGAAAACACATTAAAAGAAGCAGTTGAGACAGACCCTTACACAACAGTACATCAGTACATGACCTTGCAGAAAAGCTGGACACAAGCAAATCAAGCATTGCCAACCACCTGAGTGCGATTGGAAAGATGAAAAAGTTGGATAAGTGAGTTCCGCATGAGCTGACTGAAGATCAACAAAATCAGCATTGTGAGACCTGTCAAGGATGATGCTCCAGAAAATGAACAAATTGGAAATCGAGGTTCTGCCTTATCCACCTTATTTCTCAGACCTTTCTCCTACCAATTTTTATTTTTTCAAGCACTTTGACAACTTTTTGAACAATAAACGCTTTCAAAACCAGAGAACTGAAGAAGAAGCTTTCAGGGAGTTTACTGACCATAAAAACTCTGATTTCTACAGCAGGGGCATAAACAGCATCGATACATGTTGGCAAAAGTGTGTTGAAGCAAATGGTACTTACTTTGATTAAAGCACGTTTTACAACACTGGTTTATACTTTTTTCAAACTTCAGAGTTTAAAAACGACATTTATTTCTGGACAATTTAATATTTTCGAAAGAAATACTTATTTGTTTATAGTTAAGCACAAAGCTACACAAAGGGATATCTGCGTTCTGCTTCCCGGGGATATCGAAATAGGGTTGCTAGCGTTGTGAGTCTGTAGACGTGTCGTTGTGCTACTAGGGTGTTCGAAAGAAGAAAAATATGTTTTAACTAGCTAGAGCAATGCAACTTATCTGTTCACTTAGTCTTAACCGATTTATTCATATATCGAACTCAGTTATTATATTTTATTTTTTCTAGAATATATAATATGCATGTGTATGGGTTCGGGTGCGCGTTTGTTACTTTACTCGTTTCAAGTGTTGACTCATCAGCTAAAGTACAAATTAAGAATAAGGTTTTCTACATGCAGTTTTACCGTCTTGCTTCGAACATATTTAGATTTTCGAGTTTTCATGAGAAAAAAACTGGAGTTCCACTGCAACTTAACATTTGGGATTATTTACTTAGAAACCTGTTAATCAAAACAATAATTTTGCTGCGTAACACTTCTGACATCACGAGAAGAGAAATAACTCTTTATTAGCAAATAGAGCTTATTAAAATCACGAGTAGTTATACAGCATGATGTGAACGAGCTATACGTATATATATATATATATATATATGTGTGTGTATATATATATATATATATATTTATCAATACACTTGAATTCGAAGCTGCAGTTGAGAATTAGAAAAGTTAATCTTGTTTGTAGCCTTCTGACATTTTAAATATTAACTCTTCGTAGAAAAATTAAAATTGTTCTGACGTTTGAATTCATTTCAAACATCGCTAACTTACATAAGTATACATTATTAACGTTTTCATGAAAGAGAACTCATGAAGATGCCAACCCGCGACCCTCATCTTACGATTCAAACGCTCTAGTCACCTGGCCACAAAGTCTTTGGAATTAAAATGATTTTTAAAACTGCTCTTACCAAAGTAACATAGTAATTGTTTCTTTCTAAACAAATATTTGCCTTATTTTGGCAATTTGTATGCAAAACAGAAAAACTGCAATTACTGTTCGTTTCTTTCAAACAACAATTAAAATTAAAAGACTTTTCTTCGTGTATTACACGAATGAAAGTAAGGAATACATTTATCTATGTACTGAATAAACATTCTTCACCTGTTTCAGATATCATTGTAAATATAATGGTAAATCAATTAATCAATAACTTAAGATTAATGCCTCTGTAAATCGAATTTAGCTGTTAATAACCATACTGAATTTATAAAATTATATATTCGCATTGTCGTGATAATAAATTAATCTAAATGTAATATTAAGGCTTGCAATGAAATAACTGTTTAAGATAGAGAACTTTTTAAAATAGCGGTTGCATTTAAATTTTACACTCTTGTCATTTATATTATTTGTTTTAAGGTGATATATACATATATATTAATGTTCTAATAAATAGCACGTGTTTTTATTGTACTATCATACTTGCAAAGTGTATTGTTATTTTTCGGAATTTGTTGGTTTCACCATTAAGGAACAAAATATAACTGAAACAAATCCACTGAAGTCACAACACGAGTCAATGTTTGAGAAAAAGAAAATAATATCGTTTTACAATTAAGGATATATATATCTATAAATATTCGTTTGATATCACTTGTACAGCTATTGTATTTATCGTTTTACAATTAAAGATATATATATCTATAAATATTCGTTTGATATCACTTGTACAGTTATTGTATTTATCGTTTTACAATTAAAGATATATATATCTATAAATATTCGTTTGATATCACTTGTACAGCTATTGTATTTATCGTTTTACAATTAAAGATATATATATCTATAAATATTCGTTTGATATCACTTGTACAGTTATTGTATTTATCGTTTTACAATTAAAGATATATATATCTATAAATATTCGTTTGATATCACTTGTACAGTTATTGTATTTATCGTTTTACAATTAAAGATATATATATCTATAAATATTCGTTTGATATCACTTGTATAGTTATTGTATTTATCGTTTTACAATTAAAGATATATATATCTATAAATATTCGTTTGATATCACTTGTACAGTTATTGTATTTATCGTTTTACAATTAAAGATATATATATCTATAAATATTCGTTTAATATCACTTGTACAGTTATTGTATTTATCGTTTTACAATTAAAGATATATATATCTATAAATATTCGTTTAATATCACTTGTTCAGTTATTGTATGTAAAATTAGAATATAAAGGAATTGCCAAGCATTAGTAAAAACACCGTATTATTTGATGAGTCAATATAACTTGAATGTTATTGAGGTTGGTATTGTTGACCTCACGCAGTATGCATATTTCACTGAGGTTGGTATTCCCGGATTACAGCAGTATGCGTATTTTGTTTAGGTCGATATTGTTGGATTCCTATAGTTAAGGTATTTTATTAGGGTTGGTATTGTTGGATTCCTACTTTATAAATATCTTATTGAGGTTGGTATTGTTCGACTCTCACAATATGGATATTTCATTGAGGTAGGTATTGTTGGATTCCTACTGTAAAAGTATGTTATTGAAGTCGATATTGTTCGATTCCTACAGTACATGTATTTTATTGAAGTAGGTATTGTTGGATTCATGTAGTGTAGATATGTTATTGAGGTTAATATTTTGGATTTCTGCAGAATGGACAGAAATTTGGATAACTGAAGGCATGTAATGCAATTTTTTACTGTATCTTTTTCACATATAATACTTGAAATACTTTAAAACATTTTTATTTTATGTAAATAACTACTACAGATATATAATTAGTTAGCACAGATAAAAATACATATGGAGTATGTATGTGTAAACATAAACACCATACAGATAAAGGAACCACAGTTCACTAAAACAAAAAGCCCAACTAACAATTATGAAAATATATTATGTTTCGTTTATAAATTGTGACTATATTTCAAGTAAAATGTCACTATACATATAATGACATATAATTCTAAAGACGAAAAACACGTTCACGTTTACAGCTCTGCATTTTAAAAATGAGTACCATAATTCTGAATATATTACTAAGATGGATAAAGAACGAACTTAGAGATAAAAGTTTTAGATGTAATAGATTTTCAATGATGATGAAACTTCACTTTCAAATATTTTTTTCATTTAAATTCTCATTAACTTGATACAGGTATTTTTCTAAAGTATCTTGATGAACTAGATGTTTGTCAAGCGAAATAAAGAAAGTTCTCACATCTAAACATTTAATAATTGAACATTCTATTTTCAGATTGAAATGAAGAGTAATGCTGACACGAAAAAATTTGAAAAATTATAGTAGAATGAACTCTTCTGTACGTATTTCTTAGCATAAGTAGCTGTATAAAGAACAATATTACATAAACCCCTTATGAGACTGTTAAACAAAAACTGAAACGAACAATGTGTATTACAGCGTACGAAGGCTTTTTATACCATATGATACCTCTGGCTTACTGAAAGTTAGCAGTTTGGTGTTAACACTTATTACGCAGTTTCCGAAGGTTTTCGTGCTTAACTCATTGTGAATAAGAAGATATAATTAATCCTGCTATTAGATTATTATTTAAACCAATTAGTGAAAAACTGTTCTAGACAATCATGGCACAATTTGTAGATTGACACATAAATTATAAGTTCAGAAGCTTGTGTCAAAAACACACTTCTTATCACAACGATGCTGCATACGAAACTAGGAACACTTGTTATTTAATAATACAGTAAACAACCTATTTATCATTTACAATCATCAGTCGCTTCAAGTAATGTAGTTTTATGTATCTTTACCCAGCTTATATTTCCAAAACACTTCTCTTCTTCTTCATGTGTCAAATCTGCGGCAGACATCGACGACCATGGCATGCCAGACTTCTCTGTTGTCAATCCTCCTTATCAACTCGATGTTGCTCATTGAGTTCTTGGTGACATAGTTATTGAGGCTGTCGATATATTTAGTTCTTTGACACCCTCTGCTTTTCCTCCCTTCTATTTTTCCACATAGCATCTGTTTCTCTATCCCATTCTTCCTACAGATATGTCCTAGATATTCCATTTGTCTCTTTCTTATAGTTTTCATGAGGAACCTTTTGTATCCTGCCAGTTCCATGACTTCCACATTTGTTTTTCTTTCAGTCCATGATATTTTTAGCATCCTTCTAAGGAATCACATTTCAGCAGCTTCTAATCTCTTCTCTGTATCTTTGTTCAGTGTCCAGCTCTCACAGCCATATAAGACACTATTGCATTGCCTATGGCATGTTTTATAGAACTCAGGTACAGGATTTTGAAACTAAATTAGCCAGAAAGGTAAATTTATCTCCAATACCTTTGAAAAGCAGGAAGTTTCAAAATCGTACTTTCGAAATAGCAATCCTTTCGCAGAAAATGTACTCATAATTTGAGCCGCTAATGTTTTAGTACTACTTAATATGATATCTTCCTAATTTGCTAGCGAGCATTTGTTCATGAGGATTCTGGACATATTTCCATTTACATCTGCCAATTCATATTTATCTGCTAAGAAATTTAGATCATTCAGTACGTTAGGCAAATAAATGACAGATAGGGTTTGATTACAATAAATGCAACATAATGCATGTCGGTTATCATTATTTGAATTATAAATATAAACTGGATGAGAATAACCCTAACGATGTCACGAAAGAGATGGATTTTGGTGTAATAGCCCTTCAGTCTCTGAAGCCATCCAAAAGTGTGCTGATGCTAGTGGTAGGGAAAGTATGTTTTAGGATGTATGTACAGAAACATTGAATAGAAGTCTAAAGAGGTTATAATTTAATTGTATAGATCACAGGTTAGGCCACATTTGTAGTATTGTGTTCAGTCTTGGGTTCTTTAACTCAGGAAGAACTTTGAATTGTTGGAAAGAAATCAGGGAAGGGTTACGAGAATGGTGTCTGGGATGGAGGGGTGGGAAGGATTACTAAAATGGTGTCTGGGATGGAGGGGTTGTCAAACGAGTAGAAGCTGAAATCTCTTTCTTTTCACTAAAATAGTTAGAGGGAATCTGATTCAGGTGTTTAAGATTGTAATGGCTACCAATACCAATATATGACAGTAGTTTTGATTTAAACTCTTTCAGGTTTCGTTGGTGACATATATATATATATATAAATTTAATCAGAAACCTCTTGGACATGATGCTATTTTCTTTGAGTGAAGAGATGTCGGTCAGGTTATTCTGAGTTACTTGTTTTGAGGTAAGAAGAGAAGAGATGTTGGAAAGTTTTGTTGGTGGCATAACTGAACAGTGTATCACGTCACAAATTATCGTTTGGCACAGTGAAGCAAAAACCTAACAAATGAGAGTGATGCACTGTGCATGCTCGCATCAATGGTTGGACGTGTTGCTTTGTGAAAAGATCGATGTATAATTTTACTGGCCATGTGCGACCTTACATTTTACAGAATAGCATAGAACAACAATTTTAACAAATATTGATTGTGATGCGCCATATAGGTTACACACCTTATAATAATTTACACAACATGATACATATACATAAAAAAAGAGCTGGTGGATACACTATTAAAAGAAATGAAAAACTAATTAAATAAACAAAGTGATGATGATTTATAAACTCTGGGTGTAATATAATGTTAATTGTTTACAAAATACTGGTTATGGTTGAGAGTGAGGAGATTCGTCTCGGAGGAAAACGACGTTGTTTAAACAGGAAGGTAGTTCTGGATGCAGGAAGACATTAGATATGGAGACGGAGGGAGAAGATGGTGACTAACAATTTAACTTCACGATGCTAACGCCATCTGAACTATATTATTTACTTCCATATGAGTAGAAACATACTTTTTGGCTAATTAGGCAAACAAAATTTAACTATATGTTAAAAACACGTATGAACCCATATGTAAATATTTCACAGATCACACTACATAAGCAAAAAAGTTGAGTCATGACTGTAAATATGATTTATTTCGGACGAGTTTTTGTTTTATACGTTATATATTACTATTTCAAATAAAAGCAAATTTTAATTTTAATTTAGTAGTTAGTTAAATTTTAATGTATATCAGACTTATGATATTTGGCAACAAAACTGATACACACAATATTATTTTTTAACACAAATATATTTTAATATATAAAAAAATACAATTTATATTAACGTATATTACTAATAGTTATTACAAATGACGGTTTAAATACAAGAGTTTTACAGACTTACAAACAATACTCAGTCTTATATCTGGTCTGGAACTGAATATTTTATCGATGATAATGGGATCAAATTAATTGTTGATATATAGATACACTTCTTTTGACGACTGGCTAAGCACCTGTTAAAGTCCTCATAGAAATAATAACGTCCGAACTTAAAGTTCATAAAACAAGCAAAACTAAGTTCATCCTGGAAATGTTGGATCAAAATTCAAAATGGCGTATAATTCAACTCTGTGAGCTTACAGTAAGAGTATGTTGCTCTTATCAACACGTGCTTAATTAATCATATTTTTACTACTTATCATATAAAGCTATTCTTATTAATCCATAAAATCACATTATTAAAGTGCAACCAACGCAATTGAGTTTTAAAAACGGAATGAAAATAACAAGTTTCATATTAAAATTATAATGAATTAAGAGCTGATTAACTATACATAGTTATATGACTGATATAATAATATCAAATGAAAATAACACATTTTAAAATATAAATGCAATTTTGTTTATTACCCTAAGTCTGATTGTAGTAAGGCCCAGCATAGTCAAGTGGTTAAGGCACTCGACTCGTAACCTAAGGGTCGCGTGTTCGAATTCTCGTCACGCTTAACATGCTCGCCTTTTCAGCCGTAGAGGCATTATAATATTTCGGTCAATCCCACTATTTGTTGGTAAAAGAGTAGCCCAAGAGATGGTGGTGGGTGGTGATGACTAGCTACTTTCTCTCTATTCTTACACTGCTAAATTAAGGACGGCTAGCGCAGATAGCCCTCGTGTAGCTTTGCGCGAAATTAAAAAAAAACACACAACAAAATTGATTGCAGTGAAAACTGAGATGTACACCATTCGTGAATTCAAAAAACAAAACTTATCGTAGTGAAAAATGAGATGTACACCATTCGTGAAGATGAATTGGCAAAAACAAATGTGCAACAAACAGACGGATTTCAATTCTCTCTATTTTTAATTTTTTTGTTTTCGGGAAATTTCTAGCTTCACAAGAAAGTATATACCACTAAACAGAACCTACTCTTGTCTCCAGAAAATTTTTCATTTTGCTATTATTTATTGCACATTCGCGTTGCTTTTTATGCTTTTAGTTTACTGAAAGTATCCTAAGTAAAAAAGTAGATAATAAATTACATTAACTATAATAACTATACATCTATTCCTACATTTTTTATTCTTAACCTAAAATTTATATTAAAATACTAGTTTTTTTGTTTATTTTCTTCGATGTGTTTGTTTTTTCAATATTTTATTTTGTGTCGACCTCCATGGATGGAGGATCTCAGTTGACTTGATTAGTTGCAGTTAAGCACAAAACTCCACGAAGTACTATCTTCGCTCTGCCTACCATGGGTATCGAAACGCAGGTTCATGTGTTGTAAGTCCTTATACATGCCGCTGCACTGCGGGGGAAGACAACTCGGTGTAATTCATTATAAAAGCAAAACATATCCTTGAATAATTGTATGGCTTAATTAAATTATGTTTCCTGAGTGAACAAATGTCTTTTAGAAGTTAATCATTTAATGATTTTTATTGTTAATTCACAAATATGTATGTTTATATTTATTCTATTATTTATGAACCGAATGTGGTTAATAATTAAGGTGCCAAGACTGTAAATCCATGGATTCTTGACTCACGTCCCAGTGCTGCAAAAAACATTCTCATACTTAGGGACTGTGGATGTGTTATAAGAGTGTCTGTCAGATTGTACCATTCAAGAATGTCCAAATGTTGGCACAGGCTTATAAGTTTCAAATTAGGAACAACTAGGTAAAATTAACCCTTGTGTAGCTCTGCGTGATATTATGAATAATTAAACAAACGTTTTGGATGAATTGGTGGCATAAAAAAACTTTTGAAACTGTCCAGTTTAACGTAAAATACACTAAAACATGCAGTATTTAAAAAAGAACAAATGTGTCCGTATATTCGTTTGTTTTCTATGTTTCATTAAGTATATAGAGCATCTCTGCTTTTAAAATTCCGAATCCCTGGTCTGAGGACACATTTATGATTTGAGCCTATAAAGTTTTTGCACCAGAAGTGGCTTTTACACGCTTTTAGAAATAACGATCAATTTTTCGGTATCATCACATATCTAAATACAGAAAAGCAATGTCAGTTCTGATACGGGCCCGGCATGAAGCAATGTCAGTTCTGATACGAGCCCGGCATGAAGCAATGTCAGTTCTGATACGGGCCCGGCATGAAGCAATGTCAGTTCTGATACGAGCCCGGCATGAAGCAATGTCAGTTCTGATACGGGCCCGGCATGAAGCAATGTCAGTTCTGATACGAGCCCGGCATGAAGCAATGTCAGTTCTGATACGGGCCCGGCATGAAGCAATGTCAGTTCTGATACGGGCCCGGCATGAAGCAATGTCAGTTCTGATACGGGCCCGGCATGAAGCAATGTCAGTTCTGATACGGGCCCGGCATGAAGCAATGTCAGTTCTGATACGGGCCCGGCATGAAGCAATGTCAGTTCTGATACGGGCCCGGCATGAAGCAATGTCAGTTCTGATACGAGCCCGGCATGAAGCAATGTCAGTTCTGATACGGGCCCGGCATGAAGCAATGTCAGTTCTGATACGAGCCCGGCATGAAGCAATGTCAGTTCTGATACGGGCCCGGCATGAAGCAATGTCAGTTCTGATACGGGCCCGGCATGAAGCAATGTCAGTTCTGATACGGGCCCGGCATGAAGCAATGTCAGTTCTGATACGGGCCCAGCATGAAGCAATGTCAGTTCTGATACGGGCCCGGCATGAAGCAATGTCAGTTCTGATACGGGCCCGGCATGAAGCAATGTCAGTTCTGATACGGGCCCGGCATGAAGCAATGTCAGTTCTGATACGGGCCCGGCATGAAGCAATGTCAGTTCTGATACGAGCCCGGCATGAAGCAATGTCAGTTCTGATACGGGCCCGGCATGAAGCAATGTCAGTTCTGATACGGGCCCGGCATGAAGCAATGTCAGTTCTGATACGGGCCCGGCATGACCAAGCATGTTAAGGCTTTCGACTCGTAATCCGAGAGTTGCGGGTTCGAATCCTGGTTGCACCAAACATGCTCGCCCTCCCAGCCGTGGGGGCGTTATAATGTGACGGTCAATCTCACTATTCGTTGGTAAAATAGTAATTCAAGATTTGGTTGTGGGTGGTGATGGCTATATGCCTTCCCTCTGGTCTTACACTGCTAAATTAGGGACGGCTAGCGCAGATAGCCCTGGAGTAGCTTTGAGCGAAATTAAAAAAAACAAACAAACAACAAACAGTTCGATACATTTCATTCTCCGTAACGTTAAACCGATTATGGGTGCTACGTGACTTACAGCCTTTCGTATTCAAAATCATTTTAGTCCAACTTACTCATCTTTGTATTTAACAAGATTAGAGCTTTCCATACTAAGGAATAACAGATACCATCGCAAGCATGAGATAATGTGAAGTGTTTATTTGTTGTTTTGCAGTAAACCCTCCTCAACGATAAGTCTGAGAACTTTCGACTCAAGGTGACACCGATTACAGGATGACTAGTACAATGACAGAGGATTGTTATACAATATAATCGGTGAAAACTTCATTTTTATTTTAACCTCAATTTTTCAGTCAAATCCCAGAAAATTAAAAATGGCTGATATTCTTATCCTTTTATTTAACCTTCACGTGAACCAACTTGCATTGAAATAACAATAAAAGAAAAGAAACATTGCTAAAATATGATATCATACACTATACTAGAACCAAAGGGTATTGAGTGAATGGATAAGCCAGCACGCTCACCATATGGAATGTGCTTGAGTATTTAAGGAACACTGAGAGTAGACGCTACCCTGCACATGATTCACCTCCAAGGAGCTTTGATGAGCAGGAAGCTCTTCTGATGGAAAAGTGAATTATGTAGTTGAATAATTACGTTTGTACGTTTTCAGGTATGATGTTCGAATTATTTAGTGTCTAAGATGGCCCACATATTATTACGTGGCTTTTTGATCATTTTTTATGCTGCATAATCTGTATTTCAAATAAGCATTTGTGGACATGAACCTCAATATTTGCATATCGGATTACGTAACTCGTCACCTTATACTTGTTTTACATACAAATTAAATCAGGAGTGTAACTGGCAAGAGTTAATAGCAGAATATAGTAGGCTATAACTTATGGAACATTAATTAATCTAGTATTTTTCTTAGTTATCGAATGTGGAAAAACCAATAATCGAATTATTGCAACCAATATTGCAACTGTTACAAAAATGTCTCAGAAGAAACTCGTGAAGTTTTATAAATATTTTTGTTTTTATTATTTTCTCATGAAGTGTCTTAGTCTACTTTATAAAGTTATTAAGGTATTAAGAAGAAAAATATCTAGTAAGTCAAGCAATTTCCTCTTAAAACGAAGTGTTGGAATAAA
This sequence comes from Tachypleus tridentatus, assembly GCF_004210375.1. NCBI lineage: Eukaryota > Metazoa > Arthropoda > Merostomata > Xiphosura > Limulidae > Tachypleus > Tachypleus tridentatus. The sequence goes on along the minus strand of NC_134835.1, from coordinate 75,790,811 downwards.
ACATTTTAAAACATTGTTTCTATAGAAAACATTTATTTAAAAACTTTTTACGATAACGTATTTTTAATGTATCTAAGCTTTGTTAAAAGCTTTTTTAACCCTAACTTTTAGATACAAACGAATCGAAAAGTTTTGAATACACGGAAAGCTCATATTAATTAAGCAAGAAGAATGTCGCTACAAGAATCGAAGTATAATTTCCGATAACAGCCAAGAACGACATTTTATTATTATTAACCTCTGATTAGAGTAAGCCATCTACTTAAAATATCTCTCCCCGTACCCTAATGGGTTCTGATATTGGACAATAGCACTGGTATATAACAGGTATAGTGCAAGTGATATTCTATTATATATGTTTCTTCACTTTAACTTATAAGGTGTGAGGTAAGGCTGTGTCTTTTAACCTAAAGTGTTTAACTTGTGCAGCGAGAACACTTTGAAGTTTACCAGGGCTGATCATTGATGGACAAAATTGAGACAACTTGCCTTATGCTGATGACAATTTAATTAGCTGATTCAGCAGAGAACCTGCAGAAAGTTTAGATAACTTAGTGAAGTAAATAACTTGGCAGTAGTTGGCAGGCCTCGAAAGGGCTTGAGGAACAACCAGGGGCGTTCAGAAACTTCTGTTTCTCTTCAGTCCCACTACATGAGATTAAGGTTAGATCATAGTGAGGATGGCCACGTGGGTTAAAGCGTGCGACTCGTAATCTGAGGGTCGCCGATTCGCATCCCCATCCCTTGTTTGTTTGTTTTTTACCCACCATAACAAGTAATAATTAATAAATCTGAGCTTCTCAAAAATATATATATCTTGCATCATCGTAGGTATGCATCACCTGCTATGTAGTTTCATATCTCTCTATCCTCACTATGTTTGTTTTTTAATTTCGCGCAAAGCTACACAAGGGCTATCTGCGCTAGCCGTTCCTAATTTTGCAGTGTAAGACTAGAGAGAAGACAGCTAGTCATCACCACCTACCGCCAAATCGGGCTACTTTTTTACCAACGAATAGTTGTATTAACTGTCACATTATAACGCCCCCACGGCTGAAAAGGAGAGCATGTTTGGTGCGACGGGGAGGCCCGACATGGCCAAGCGTGTTAAGGCGTGCGACTCGTAATCTGAGGGTCGCGGGTTCGCATCCCTGTCGCGCCAAACATGCTCGCCCTTTCATCCGTGGGGGCGTTATAATGTGACGGTCAATCCCACTGTTCGTTGGTAAAAGAGAAGCCCAAGAGTTGGCGGTGGGTGGTGGTGACTAGCTCCCTTCCCTCTAGTCTTACACTGCTAAATTAGGAACGGCTAGCGCAGATAGCCCTTTTGTAGCTTTGCGCGAAATTGAAAAACAAACATAGTGAGGATAAAGATATATGAAACTACATGACAGGTGATGCATACCTATGATGAAGCTTCAGATTGACGGTAAAGACTTAGGCCACACGTCAACAGAAAGGGTGAGGGCCAAGTGTTTCTGGAAAGGCAGCAAAGACCAAGGATGTGATCATGTAACGTGTTCATGGCAGTTAAGAGTAAGCTATGAAAGGAAGAAGGGTCTATACTCTATAGCTTCAGTGGTATTAAACTCACTTGATAATGGTTTATAAGTAGATATTGAGATAGGTTTTGATATCATACTATAATCAAACTCTTGCTTATATGATATTAGAAATACTTTTTTATTACGCGATGTACAACCCTCAACTTTGCGAAATTTTTATCCTGCGTTCATGTAGATTTGCAATAGGGCCACAATTTTCATGTTTTGTCCACGTTTTCCGTCACGAGAACTTCATTTTTCTCTGTTCTAAGGTTGCAAATATGACGTCATGAATATGTCACACGCAGATCTAATGCACTGATACCATGGGAAATCATGTACTCACTTTAATATGACTTTTGACATTAAGATTAACATTACATTAACATATATTCAGGTCTACGATAACGGGATCCAAACGTTCTATGAAAGGAACAAAGTTAAACGGGAGTACCTCGAGAAAACCCACTTTCACGGCCAGGGTGCCGAATAAAATACCTTGACCGTGTCAAGTGAAGGTTGTAAGGAAGGAAATCAGGGCTAGTACCCAAAAGGCTGTAAATGTTCAATTATCTATATTATCTGTTATAATAGAGGGGGAAGAGTGAATTGTCGTCCTCGTAGGTGTTTGCGCGTCTAGTTTGGATAGTGTTATCTACGACCCATGGAATAGATGAAGGTTGAACTATAAGCGGTGTCGAGAGTTTGCTGGTCCTCTTCAACTTTGTCAGTGTCCGGCTATAAAGTAAAATAAATACAAAAACGTCCCTCAGCTAGTATGTAGTCCGCTAATATTTTAGTGTTAGTTTACCTTCTCAAACTGTATAGTGAAGCCTGTTAACCTGAAGCGGATGAGATGGATGGCATAGACTGACGGATCAACATTCCTGAAAATGACAGAAAAGAGGTTAGAAGATCTTTTAGTGATGGAACACCTGGCATTAACGTCGGCGTTCCATGATTTCCATAGATAGGGAAAATCGGTCAGGATTGATGATTGGAGAAAATCTCTGCCTCGTCGCAGGATTCTAGTTTTCGTCCGGTCGACGGATATCAATGATTTGTTGAGGGGTCAAATCCATGAGCAATCTAGGATTACCGCTAGAAAAGGCGAATTTCTTGACGTAGAACAGTCTATTTAAGGAGACATTATGAAAAAAAAATTAAGAGAAATAAAGGGTTCAAATATGAACTGTAGGAAAACAGGACAGTGTTAAAGTAGATAAAGAGCAGATAAAGCAGGTTAATTAATTCAATTACATGGAAAACTGGATAACGTTAAATGGTGAACGTAATCTAAACGATATAAAAGCAAGGGTACGTCACATCACGCTTGATTTCTCGAAATAGGGGGAGATATAAAAGCCAAAATGCATTTGTCTACATATAATAGTTCAATTACTGTCTGTCCATCACGATTTAATTAGCTGGAAGTTTGGGGTGTGACGTGAAACCTTATAGGTGTTGTGAGTATTGGTGTAATAAGCCTAAATTAAAATGTTGTGTAGGACAATGTAGTCTAGAGCCAAGTGTATAAAATTTATCATGAAAGTAAAAATATCAATTAAATTATAAACGTAAATTGTTTCTGAATTTAACTAATTTTTGTTACATTATCAACTTTTCAGATTAAAACAAACCTCTTTAATCAACGGAGACTCTAAATAAAGAAATCAAGAAATACTATTCCAGTTTTGGTGTCTACACATTTCGTTTTATACTTTCACTACAGAGACTAACAAGTAGCATAAAATAAAAGACATTGTTAGAGCATAGTCTTGCCAAAATGCAACGGCTTTTTTAAATATTAGATGTAATTTAACTGATTTTCACCAACAATTATTCAAAAAGTACACAAAAAATTCATTTAATGAATGATCTGCACTATTCTGCCTCTTTACTGAACAAGTTTTAGTTCGTAAAACTTATTTATTTCAGTTAGGTATGAAATATGAGGTTAAAGTACATTCTGAGATGGGGTGAAGGTGATAGCACTTGCCACGTCATTTTTGACTGGCTATACGTCAATCATGAAATAAAACGGAGAATGAAAAATATATACTGGCAAATACCAACACTTGTGTAAGAACTATGGTAAGAAGTTTGGTTTGCTATGTTAAAACAATTCTCATTATGTATCATAATGTTGGCCAATGTTGGCAAGAATGGAAAAAGAGAATTGAAGCAACTGAGTTGTTGTCCTTAAGACATGTCTTGAATGTATGTTGGACAAGCCACCTCAAATGAGGAACAGGATGCAAGAGAAAGTTGCTGATTAATATCAGAAAGAGACAGTTGAGTTTCTAGGACTCGTTATAAGGAAAGAAGTTGAAAGTATATTTGTGACTGGAAAGACTGGAGGAAGGAAAGGCCGTGGAAGACATATACTGACCTATGTCAAGTGCCGATCTAAAGGAATGAATTTATCAACATTGGAAATTATTTGTGCTTCAAGGATAAGAGATCTTTGGAAGATCATGGCCACCAATGCCTTGTTTGTAAAAGGTACATAGACAGAAAGAGAGATCTTTTGGAAATACTAAGGTTACTAGAAAGTCACTGTAATATATTTTTTGTGAGAAATATGAATTATATTTTTAAATATATTGATACGTCCTTAAAATATGTTTATACTTTCCAAAGCATAAAGTATTCAAGTACAATTCTTCAATGCCATGTCTTTGAACAGGAATTATTTAAGAGCGACTGTTAAGCTGTTTGTGTAGCTTGTTTGAAACAAAACTGTCGAATTTGTTCTTTCTATAGGCGTAATCTTAGTGCAGTCTGATCTATTAGTTAAAACAAGTTTTTTTCCTCAACTTCAGTGACGTAGCATGAGAAGAGATATGTTGCTTACTCTTTACTGCTTCTAAATCGACAAAAACTGACTTAGCTGAAACTTGCTACATCGTCAGTAGAAACCCCATAGTTAATGGAGGCGCTCCTTATATGTTGTTTAATCAATGAGTTCGCTACGCTGTTCTTCTTATTGTTCACTTCTTGTGACATCTGTTTTTTAAAACTCGTGTCCAACAGATATGCATTAAACATCTTCAGGCACCAGTGATAGTGTTGGAGCTTAAATACTGTTTATCATGTCACCATCAGTCATCATTATTCTATCGATTACTTGTGCGTGAAATGTTCGCAATGAATTTTTTGACAGCCCTTATTGAGGCACATTCATCAACAGATAGGAGTGAGAGTTATAGTTGCTTTCTGTCAGATCATAAGATCAAAAATAGACAATGAAGAAATGTGGTAGAATTTGGTGTGAGAAGTAAAAAAGAAATAATTCATGAGCGTGTGTGATGCTGTTTGTGGTCCCATGGCCACTCAGAAATCCTCTCTCTCTTTGACTGCTCCTGACTGAAATGCGTAAACATCTTATCGAATTCGTATTTCGAATACAGAAAATTCTGGCTTTTTCAACAGTGTAGGCCCACCACGTCTATGTGGTTAGGACTCTGCACTCGTAATCTGAGGGTCGCGGGTTCGAATTCCCATCACACCGAACATGCTCGCCTTTTCAGCCGTGGGGGCGTTATAAAGTTACGGTCAATCCAATTATTAGTTGGTAAAAGAGTAGTCCAAGATATGGCGGTGGGTGGTGATGACTAGCTGCCTTCTCTCTACTCGTACACCACTAGATTAAGGAAGGCTAACGCGGATATAGATCGTGTAGCTTTACGCGAAATTAAAAACAAACAAACAAGCCTCAACGGTGTATGTAATAACTCCAAGGATCAATTGTCGGAATTTCTTTTTCCTTGCCCTGACACCGAAATTCCTACTGCACAAATCATTCTTGAAAAGATAAATTAGCGGAAATTATCTGGGCTAGGACTGCATGCGAGCTGAGGACAGAATGTTTATTTGAATTTCTTTATTGCAATCGTTATCAAACGAACAACACGGAACTTGACTTTATGTTGCAGGATTAGATCTAACAATAAACCAAAATTGATATTTGTCAGAACCATTCGACCAATGTAATTGACTCATGTTCAGTGAAAGAAAATACCACTTGTTTCCAAACCCATGTATCTCACTTGTTTTCTCAGAATTTATTTTGAACATATTTACTAGCTTATCTGTTCTGTTCAATGTTTGTACTGTTCTCATACATATTTACTAAGTTAACTATTCTGTTTAATGTTTGTCCGTATTTATTAGGTTATCTCTTTTATTGAAAGTTTGATTTACATTGCACATACGTAATAGGCTATCTCTTCTTAACGTATGTTTTGTATTTGTATGTACTAGTTTATCTGTTCTTCTAAATGTTTGTTTTACATTTATATATACTAGGTTGTTTCTTCTGCTCAATGTTTGTTTTGTATTTATAGATTTTCACTACGTTATCTATTCTGTTCCATATTTGTTTTGAGTTTACACATACTTACAGGGTTGTTTGTTTTTACTTTCTCTTTTAATGTTTACTTTATTTGGATATACTTATTAGTTTATTCGCTCTGCTTAATGTTTGCATTTGTACATACTTACTAGGTTACCTGTTCTTCTCAATGTTTGTTTGGTATTAATATGTACATACTGAGTTATCTGTTATGCTAATTGTTTGTTTGGTATTTATACATGCTGAGTTATCTGTTCTTCTCAATGTTTGTTTGGTATTTGTATATACTTACTAGGCTATTTGTTATTATCAATGTTTGTTTGGTATTTATACATACTGAGTTATCTGTTATGCTTAATGTTTAATACTGTTTTAGATATACTAATAGCGTAGCTTTAAAGTTGCTAGTTACATCATTACAATTATGCTGAACTGAAGGCCTGTCATGGCCACGTAGTTAAGGCGCTCGAATCATAACTTGAGGGCCACAGGTTTGAATAATCTTCCCTTGAAACATGCTCACCCTTTCAGCTGTTGGGAAGTTATAATATTTCAGTCAATCCCACTGTTTTTAATAATAAAGTAGCTCACGAATTGTCGGTGAGTGGGGATGAATAGCTACGTTCCCTCTGGTCTTACAAATTAGAGACGTCTAGCGAAGATAGGCCACGTGTAGATTTAGGCAAAATTTAAAACAAACCCAACCAAACAAACCATTGAAGTGATGGCTTCACGGTTACATTATTATCTTTGATATCATACAGGTATACTTCGTTCATGACTGTTCGTCGCTTGAACATATTGCGCAATTTCCAGCTGATTTTATTATCATCAGAAGTGCTGCTACGCTTTCACAACTTGAACATTACTACACTGGAGTAATTGTTTCACCAGTACTCACTCATAATCAGAACCATACTAAATTAATAGCTTCGCAACTACTTTTATCACAATCACAAAAAGTGTAATGACATTCATTTACGACTACTCTTAACATCATAAAAATGACCGTAATGTCGTTTTTACAAGACTGCTCTTCCATTGGCCACAGTTTCTCTGATTCTATAGTTTGAGAACTACTGTCCTTATTACCATCACAAGTACACTAATGCTACTTTCCTAACAGGAATACTACTAACACAACAGGCTCACGACTGTTCATGTATTCACAGTAACACCATTCATGTCTCTGATTTACGTTCACGACTATTCATCTCCTCACAGTAATACCACTGATGTCACAGATTCACGTTCGTGTCTTTTCGTCACAAAGTAATTCACATCTGATGTTACAGATTCGCGTTCACGACTGTTCATTCCTCAATATAATACCATTGATGTCACATATTGAATTTTCCTGTTACAACATTTTCATAGTGTCATACATTCACGTATTCGTCGCTATCCTTCATTCCCTTGAATTCTTATGTAGTTAAGTTTCTACCTCTCTCTACGTTGTATTGGTTTCTTCTATGGCTCTCTGCAATATTTTGATTTCTTGTAAAGTTAGATCTCCTCATTTTTCTCCAGTGTCTTCATATTTAAATGATCATCTTTCTTGCATCTTTACATCCTCTTGGTTATCCATATCGTTGGCTTTTCACATTTTTTTGATATCTCATTTAGTCGGCTTTCTTTTATAAGGTATGTTAGTCTAATTTTCTATATTTTTAACAAAATTCTCTCCACTCTACATTGTCTGGCGTTTTAGGTTCACAGTCATTTCCCAGTTTACTCTTCACGTTACTGGATTATTATATTCATTCTTATTTCTTTCCTCTTCACATTCAAATATTCTGAGCTGTTCTTCTTCAAGGAATAAGGTATGGCCTATTGCATATTATGCTGGACAGGGAATCTAATAGTTTACGGTTCAACACCCGATGCCATAACATCGATTTATACAATTTGAAATAGTGAATGCACTCAAAGAATGACGATCCACACAATAGCAAACAGTAGACTCTATAAACTAGCTGCCATACCTGTACCATATCACTTCCAAATTTACATACAGATATAAGCAGGAAACACTTGTGTAGCTTTTAAGCGAACGTTCCAAAACAAGTTCTACCTTAGCCTATTCAAAGCTTTCTACATTGTTCTGTTGTCTTAAATCTTACAAATGTTTATTTATTCTCCAAATTATTTGTTTATTATGTTCACAAAATGTCTTCTTAACTTTATATTGTACGTTTTATCATGTTTAAAAAAGACCTCCTATCTCTACATTGTAATTTTATCATGTTCACATAAAGTCCTCCTACCTCTACATTGTACGTTTATGATGTTTGCATAAAGTTCTCCTATCTCTACATTGTAATTTTATCATTTTCACATAAAGTCCTTCTACCTCTACATTGTAAGTTTATGATGTTTGCATAAAGTTCTCCAATCACTACATTGTAATTTTATCATACTTACATAAAGTCCTTCTATCTCTACATTGCAAGTTTATCATGTTCGCATAAAGTCCTCTCCTCTACATAGCCTTTTTATATATATTCATAGCATTCTCTTTGCTACTTACATTATCATTGTTCCTTATATTTAGTCACAACTATTCCTGTGTTTTCAATATTGACTTATTTAATTTAAATTTACAACTATTTCTCTTCTCTCCACATTGTCTTAATTTTCATATTATTTGCTATTTTTCTCTCTAGAATATCTTCGTTTATTACATTCACAAGTGTTTCTTTCCTTTCTCTGCATAGTGACTGGTGTTTAAAACACTCTATTCGCAACCTGAGAATCATGGATTCGAATCCTGGTCACACCAAATATGCTCGCCCTTTTAATCGGGGAAGCGTGATAATGTGATGGTCAATCCCACTATTTCAAGAGTTGACGATGAATGGTGTTGAGTAGATGCCTTCTCTCTAGTCTATCACTGCTAAAGTTGAGACGGTTAGCGCATATTGCCCTCGTGTATCTTTGCGCGAAATTTAGCAAACAAACAAAATAGCGATGCCAACTCTAGTCCTAGCTATGCTAGGATTTAGAAACGTTGACTTAGCATAGATGTTCTCTAACCTCAAATTCTGTAAGTCAAAATACATTTTTCTTGGTGTTTTCTTCCTTCTGCAGACTTGTGCTGGAAATTGGGTTTTAATACTCGTGATGGGAGACAGACAGCCCTTTGTGCATAATAACAATACAAACAAACAAACATACAATTATACATTTCTGCTTTGTAATCGCTTATTATATAATTTTAATTTCTTATACTTAGAACTCTACGTATCCTCTTTTCACTGTCATGCATTATTATATTCTCAACTATTCTTCTCTCTATGTTGGCTTGGGTTATTATATCCTCAGCTATTCTTCTCTCTACATTGCCTTGGGTTATTATATCCTAAGCTGTCCTTTTCTCTGCATTATATTGGTTCATTATATCCTCAACTATTCTCCTATCTACATTGTATTGATTCATTATATCCTCAACTATTCTCCTATCTACATTGTACTGATTCATTATATCCTCAACTATTCTCCTATCGACAATGTCCAATGTGGCTTTGCTCTAAAACAACACATAAATTATTTTCTATATTGTTATAGTATTCGGTACTATTTTTTACAGTGTCTTTGTTTATTACGTTCACAACCATTCTTGTCCTCTATTCATTGTTTTGGCTTAAAACATGCGTATCTATTTCCTATTGTTTCCTACATTGTCTTGGTTTAGTTTATTAATACCTATTTTCCTCTTTTTTTTTCTAGATTACTTTGTTTATAATAAACATATATCTTCCTCTACTTGTACATTTTCTGTGTTTTTCATAATCACGACCTATCCTGTCCTTTCTACGTTGTACTGATTTATTATATGTATGATTATTCCCACTATTTCTACAGCATCTTAGTTACCTCTGCTGCCGAAGATAAGAGAGGTTATGTTTTAGCTCTTGTATGTGTTTGTTTTTCAACATTTCTAGATAATAGATAAACGGATTTTGACGAATTTAGTATACACTTGTACTGTGACCTACGTTAGAAGTGAATAATTTGTAGAGAGTTAAGGTCACGAAACAATTGGTATTTGTTAACTTTGAAATTTATTTTTCACACTACTTTTGCTGTATAACTCAGTCAAAGATGATCTGATTTTGATGAATTTTGGTAAACTTATGGAAAACAATATACTTCATTGCTCTGTTAAAAATGGTTTATGTCTGTTGGTGATGACGGACATACGGACACGGTTTTCAATTTTTTGCAGTGTTAGTGCGACAGGTGTTTTTGGTTGGCTTTTTTCTCCAAAGTCGGTATCAGCTCAAAATTAGGAATGGCTATGTCCATATAGCTATTTGTATGGCTTTTGAAACAGAAAACAATAAAATAATCTTCCATCTACTAGTTTTTAAAGATACAACAATTTAAGAAATAGATCACGTTGACTCATGTATAGACTGTTTACAATGGCGATGAATACCAAACAAGAGTCACTGTGTGGTTTAAGTACAATCTTTATCTCCAGCGACCACATTATTACTGTATTGTCCACTATATCTAGATAACTGGACTTTGAATGTAAAAATTGATTTATATGTTTATAGTGAGAATGCACAGTAAAAAATGTAAAGTTCTAAAATAACGCACCATTACAAACAGGATTCAACAACAGACAATTTATTAAAGTGTTACAACACTTGGAATAAAATTTAGCACTTACCAAAAACACAGTTAATAAACACGTGCCCGGTCACTATTTGATACTAATGCTAATGAATTGTGAAACATAAATGTCAGTATTAATTATTTCAAGTAACGGAATCTGGAAAAATAACCAGAAGAAAAATCCCGATTCCAAAAAATAACAAAACACAATATTCCAAAATCACCTTTCTACATTAATGACAATATCAAGTGACGGATAGCAATAAATCACTATCTGTGTTGTTCTATAACTATTTCGTGATTCAAGTTATGAAACTCATGACAGAATATTTATTCGCTCTTCTATGTCGCTAGAGTACATCTCATATGATAACAAATTTACATAGTATTTTGCTACATAAATAATATCTGTACATCACGGCTAGAAAGGTTGATGTCAATTTCATAATACATACATATTTACTCAAATATGATTAGCTATAAGTTTCATAGATAAATTAAATGACAGAACAAATAATAAATGAACGATAAACAAGACCATACCCCTTCTACCTCCAAAAAAAAGAAAAGAAAAGAAACTGCGTTGTCTTAAAAGTAGATCTTATTGTGCGTGGTCTATGATTAACTGTCATAAGTCCCCCGTTGGTACAGCGATAAGTCTACAAATCTACAAGGTTAAAATCAGGTGTTCGGTTCCTTTAAATGGACTTAGCAGATAGCCCAATGTGGTTTTGCTATAACGAAAAACACACACACTCTGTCATGAATTCAAAATCATCTCTCATTGCTGGCACGGCTAAGCAATTAGGATGCTCGACTTGCAACATATATATCTTGGGTTCTAAACCTCGTCGTCGATTATGCTCATCCTTTCAGCCCTAGGGGCGTTATAACATGACTGTTAATCCCATTGTTCATTGGTAAAAATGTAGCCAAAGAATTGCCAGTGAGTGATGTTGATTAGCTGTCTTCTCTCCAGTTTTTACTGCAAAATTAGGGACGATTAGCTGGATAGAAAGTAAGGGCTACCAGGTAAAATATATTCAAGAATCACCGACGATGTATCAGCACCTGAAGTGTCCCAACAGTCGAGACTTAAAACAAACAATTAAAAAAAACTAAGTGAAATAGTAAGTAGTTAAAATGTGTGTTTGATCATTGTACTCTATTCCACTGAGTTTAAGAGAGATGGAGCAGCCCACGTTGTGCTTAACACTTGTTGGCTTGATTAAATCCATCATTTTATGGAAATACGATATTAAATTTTGCTTGTGAATAAGCTGGGTATTTGTTACTTTTTTATACATAAATTTAGAGTTTTATATCTCCTGTTAGTAAGACGCAGATTTACCAGAATATTTTAATCTTGGTAATAAGTGATGCGGTCATTTCCGTTTCCTGCTTTAAGTACACTTTGGTTTGAGTATAGGATTTGTTTTCTTGACATTGGCAAGTGTTAATTGAAAGCGTCATCACATATGTTTTATATACCCTAAGATTCACTGAACCTGGAAAAGAGCCCTGAAAATGGCTTTGGACATTTACGAAAATTTGTAAGATTTGTTTTCTTATAAATGATTTTAAGGACGTCTGAAATCCAGACAAGTAACATTATTACAGTAATGGTTTCTGAATCCTTTCTGCCTTAAATTTAACGTCAGTCATACGGGCATCTGAAAGATGATTAATAGGGGATTGCACTACTGTGGCTTATGAAATTAGACTGATGTTTGCGAAGTTGTTTATGACTACCAATTTATTTTTAATGTTCACATTATTCAAATATGATAAAATTAGAGCAATTACTTATTTGAAATCTACTACTGGTATATTCTTATCTCTCGTATATTTTAAAATAATAGTTCATTTAATAATAGTTTCATTTTTAAAATGAAAGTCAAGCGAAAAAGTGTTCACATAGTTTTGGCTCTCCATTAGAGTTTATTTGTTTTTTGAATTAAGCACAAAGCCACTCGATGGGCTATCTGTGCTCTGCACACCACGGGTATCGAAACCCGAATTTTAGCATAGTAAGTCCACAGACATACCGCTGAGCCATTCTCCATTAAAGAGTTTAAAGATTAGTTTGAAATTAAATTAATTTTGAATGTTGTTTCCTTTCTTTTATATTACTCAATATTATTTCGTTCAAAGTATCTATTTTAATACAATAATATTCATTGTTATTGTTTACGGATTTTAGAGCGTCAGAATATTCAAACGTTTTCCTTCTGTCCTTTTTAAACAGATTTATGTTTTATATACGTAGCTCAAACAGTACAACTGCAAATCTTTACCTTAAATGTTTATTGATAAACGTTACGACACGGTATTGCGAGTTTTCTGGGTTTGTTTTGTTTTGTAAAATAAAATATGAGGGAAGTACATTTGATAACTAATGATGGTAGATCAAAAGAGGTTCCAAAAAACAAAAACATCAGCAAACACTTACAACAGCATTTTAGTGTTAGTCTAAGCCGATTGCACTTGTATTTTGAACATTTTAAGCTGTTTGTGGAAAAAAAACTCTATGAATGTTTCTGATTATTAAAGAACATGATGCTTGAATAGACACTTCCATACTTTTGTATGTTTATGTGTTTATATCCGAGAAAAGCGTGGGATTGCTGTAAATACTTCCTGATGTCTCAATTGTAGGTGTAAAACAATGTATTCGGATTATCATGGTTGTATTTGTGCATATTTATTCCACAATAAATGTCTCTGATATGAAAATGTGGACAGATAAGATTTAACCGTAGAGTTATAAATAGAGAAAGAGCTAAGATTCACTTAGTAAAAACGGGAATAGACGTCCGAATATCACTGACGGATAACGCCAACTCCTCAAACAATGCCAGAGAGCTGTGCTTGTTTTAATTGCACAAATAAGCGTAAAAAGACCTCGGAAATCTTCTTCCATAAGTAAGTATTCACATTTATGAACTTTTCTTTCAAAATGGAGGCCTTGAAGCTCGAGCAATTGTAAACTGTCGTCTGCTTTGCGTCTTTCAAGGTCCAAAGGTCCAAACCGTATTGTAATGTACTTATTTCTACAAGATCTATTAGGCTATACACTATAGGCCCAATTAAGATGTTGGACGTCACAATTAAGTTTGATATGGTACTGATTTAGACTGAGGTATTAAATATACCAGTATTTAGGTTTGAATAAGCGATCATGCAGCCAAATCATGAATGGCAATGGCCGCTGGTAAAAATTAAATGCAGACTAAATACGCTTTTGGTCCCAATGCTATTTTTTCTTGTCCGATTTTAAAATTTGAAAAGATGATTTTAGACAGATGTAGCGGAGAGATGTCAGAAAGTGTATCCTCAAAATAAGTTACAGTACAATTCATTTTCGGGTTTCCTTCTGATAAAGCAGTTCGTCAACAATGGTTGGAAAATGTAAGTCGTGAAGGATTTCAGGCATCACAGGGTGTGCAGTGAACACCTTTTAGTAAGTATTATATGAGAGGTATGCAACCATTTGGAAAATATTGTCAATACTTATTAATATTTTAGAAAAGAAAACTCATATTTTTATTTTTGAAAAATACAATCAATGACTTTATAACAGATGTAAAATATGAAATAATGACTGCCTATGTTTGTTACTGTTCATGGGACATGTATCTTTAATTTTGGGTCTGTTTAATAAATGAGATAACAACAAACTACCAGTGGCTTTACTTCTGAAAACCTGCTGCAATCACAAAACTTAAAAAAGTGGTTTTCATTTATTTTCAGAAGTGAACCCAAAAGACATAAAAGAAGATGACATCTTGAAGTATGAACTGAAGCAGTGGCTACCATCTTTCCAGGTCATCATCGACACAAGCAAGTTGTACATTCACAAAGTAGATCACCTCCAAGAAAACGAGCTCCTGAAATCCAGGAAATATGCCCAGTACTTGCCAAGAAGAAGAAAACGACTTGCTGATTGGCATACCTTCCTAATAACAGTACTTATTTTATATATTATACTTTATTATATTTTTCAGAAATGTACATGTAGGTCTGATTATGTATTGTTCACTGTTATCTCACGAAATGTATGAGACGTAATAAATTGAATATATAACTCAAAAAGTGATTGGCAATTTAAAAAGTAAGAACTATTATATACTAAATATCCCGACTGATCACAAGTCAAAATTACGCTTTGCATCGTGTTACGATATACCAGACATAGCAGGTTTTCAGTCCGAACAAGATTTCCAAAATGGATTTCCGGGTCATAACCGCGAGGACTGAAACAGCCACTGGCAGCATACTAGTCTTTATAATTTTCTATCTTCATGTCCATTTAATATCGGTTTCTACAAGATGAATGGGAATGAGCGCGCAATGAACGGAATTAGCGCTCAATCGCACACTTTCAAGCTTACGAGCCATAGGACCGAAATTGGCAGGGTTCATAAATTCGCTACTGGGCTTATAAAACTCTGCAGATGGGAGCTTTCAATGTGGAATTTGAAGATTTTTATATTCCAGGCTGCCTATAATGCTTTTCAGTAAGAAAAGTAATGGAAATTTATTTGTTGAAATATATATAACTTCGTTAATTAACTTAGGAAGCCGGTGAATTTAAAACAGTATGGCTCGTACTAATACGTAACCACAGAAACTAAATTTCTACGGAATAAGACAATGAACTAAAACAAATCACTCCAACAGATGACGTAATCAGTTAGCCTGAAAGAACTACATTTACTTCCAAAAGTACTAATCTGTCAATAGTGTTCGGCCACTAAAATTCAAAGTTTATGGTTGACTATATTGTGTCCCTCTTACACAAATATTAGAAGTTTTATTGAACATAGAAACAAATTTTAATTTTATTCTCTTAAGAAAAGAAAGGGTAAATGATGGTCTTTTTTAAACTTACAAGGTTGTCTATGGGGTCGATGAAATTAGTTTTCTGAATTTTTAGTATTGTATCCTGAAGATAACAGTATAAGATGAAACAAGCTTAAGATTTGGAGGAGATAGATTAGGCTATAATTAAGACGGAAAGATTGGCTCATAAAATGACTTGTTGTCGGCAATAGTGAAGACCAGCAGGTTACTGAAATAAAAGAAGGAAGTACATTAGTGATTCTTTTGAAATGTAAAGGATAAGTTTGATTTTGTTTTACTTTTCCCTAAAATCGGTAATCAAGAACAGGCTTGAAAGACTAACTCTTTTCCTTGTTGTCTATAGGTTATATTAAGAAGGAAAGGGCTGCACAAATGTAATCACACCAATAATCCGATTGTGCAGTGTGAATCAAATCAAAAGAGAAAGTTGTTAAGATGAGTGCAACATTTGTGTAACAATCGGAGAGTGGTGGAATATAATGACTGGGTTATTTAGGCTAGGATTCTACTTAATACGTAATTTCATATCTCTGTTTCGTTTGTAAAATATAAACCCAATACTAACGGCAGCACTGCACTGACTAACTAATATGCAAACACGTTAAATCATACGCTAATTACGTGTTAATTGATAAACTCACTAACTCAATAGTCCATTTTAACAGACTCGTTAACTAACACTAGGCTAGCCTACACTATATAGCCAAAAGTATGTAGACACCCTTCTAATCAGCGGGTTTGTCTATTTCAGCCACACCCATTGCTAACAGGTGCATAAAATCAAGCATACAGCCATGCAATTTTCCTAGACAAACATTGACAGTAGAATGGGTCAAAATGAAGAGCTCAGTAACTTTCAACGTGGCACTGTCATAGGATACCACCTTTTCAACAAGTCAGTTCGTCAAATTTCTGCCAAACTAGAGCTGTTATTGTGAAGTGGAATCGTCTACGAACAACAACAGCTCAGCTACGAAGCAATAGGCCACACAAGCTCACACAACGGGACCACCGAGTGCTGAAGCGCGTAAATATCGTTTGTCAACAGTTGCAACACTCACTACTGAGTTCCAAACTGCTTCTGGAAGCAACGTCAACACAAGAACTGTTCGTCGGGAGCTTTATGAAATGTGTTTCCATGGCCGAACAGCTACACACAAGCCTAAGATCACTATGTGCAATGACAAGCGTCGGTTGGAATGGTGTAAAGCACACCACCATTGGCTCTGGTGAAACTCACTTGTGCTAATGTGTTGGTGACATTGTTCCTGTTTTGGCAGTCACTTTGAAACCTTCATTATGTCACAGTCTGTGATTGGTCAATGTACGAGAGTGCTCTCTCTCTCTGTTTATAACTCTATGGGCTTAACATGTTTATTGAATTTTGTGTGAATTTTTTGCTAATGTTTTGTGTTGTTGATCACAATAGTCTAATTATTTAATATCATTTCGGTAGAATGTCTGGTGTGTTTTTTTTACGTCGTTCCTTTTTGCTTTTCAGACATATCATCAGATATTAGTATCAACACGCTTGATTTGATACACTTTAACATGTACAAAACACTGATAACAATAGTTTTGTCAGGTGTTTATTGTTAAAACATAAAAGAATTAAGATTCAACTTCAAAGTATTTTGGTTGAAGTTGAGTTCTTTTTTATAGTTACATAACTTAATGTTTGTTTGTTTTTGAATTTAGCGCAAAGCTACTTAAGGGTTATCTGCGCTAGCCGTCCCTAATTTAGCAGTGTAAGACTAAAGGGAAGGCAACTAGTCATCACCGCCCACCGCAAACTCTTGGGCTACTCTTTTACCAACGAATAGTGGGATTGATCGTAACATTATAACACCCACACGGCTGAAAGGGCGAGCATGTTTGGTGCGACGAGGATTCAAACCCGTGACCCTCAGATTACGAGTCGAACGCCTTTACCCACCTGGCCATGTCGGGCTCTCATAACTTAATGAAGATATTATCATATTTAAAACTCACCAGAATTACTAGAAATACTCTTGTATGATATTGAAACTGTTGTACGTACATCTTTCTTTATGTTCTACAAGTTCAACAACACAACGAGATGCGTATTTTTGAAACTATTACTTCTTCTAAGCTTTTATGCTGGAATAATATTCCAGTCAATAATAACTTCCAAATTTTCTGGTTTAGTTTGTAAATTTCCACATAAAAAGCCATAGAGAAAGATGAAAGTAATCTTGTGAAGTTTAATAGCATCAGAACTTAAAATAACTTGATATTTATATCAGATTAAATATCCTTCAGATGTCTAGTTATCCATCATTCTGCCCTCTATATTGAAACAGCCATATTGAGAACTTTCATTTCCTTCCGTCGTATTTGTCAGTTACAATTTTTGACTAAAACAGGTATTTTGGCAGTTTTTTTCCCTTGAAAGATGTATTCATTAGATTTCTTTATTTTAGAATAATTTACAAAATACTTCATGAAACTAATTTTTAAATTTTTCTGTATCTGTTTTGCATGAAAAAGTTTCCTGTATACGCTTTAAACATGTGTTGTTTGTCTATTAATTTCTAGAATGCTTCAAAACATTGTCCCCTACATATGAAATGTCACTGGTCAGCCGGTTTATTTAATGCTTATCCAAGTACTTATCTTGATCTATAATGTGTATGTTGTGAATTTCATATTTAGCCATTTTGAGATTAAAACGTGCAGTTCATAATATTAAGCATTGCCGATTTGTTATTTTTTTTATCCACAAGCTGATAAAGTTCTAGGTTTCCATTTCTATCTTGAAACTATTACGATATTCCCGTATAGGCACAAAATAATCGTATTTACATTAATATATCAAAACACACGTCACAGTGTCTTTCAGCCAAAAAATAACCTGAAGAACACAGTGTGTAATATTAACAGGTGTGGTAGTTTAATGATTTTTCCACCCTCTGTGGCTCAGACTGTGGTAATCCAAACTATCACATATCTTTATTGGATCTGCTCTATTGAACACGTACTTAACATACCAAATTTAAAAGCAATCTGTTAAGAAATATTTGAAATATAACATCTCCGTTTTGATTGAGCTTCCTCCTATCTTTGTCTATTTTATGTTTTCGCACCAAACATATGGAAACTGTATCTGATGGTAAAACACACTTAACTTCTATTGATTATCTTCACAACTAGTGCACTGATAGGTCTTTACAACCTTGAGCTACTTTATAAATTTGGTCTACATACAAACCACATGTGCAAAGTTATTCAACAAAAACTGCCCAAATTTAACAAAACATTTTGCCCACGCTTAGGAAAAAAAAAATCACGTAAGCTATCGGTCTAAAGTTCTTACTACAGCTTTACCTAGGAGTAAATGTGGATCGATCTTAGCTTTTTATCACTCGGATTAAAGACAACTGATTTGTAGCATCAATAGAATGAAAGCACATGCAAATACATAAGTATTGATTAGGCCAAGCAAACAAGGTTAGCACTTTTTTAGCTCAAGTTTTCAAAAGAATCATATGGGTGGACAGTTATTATTGACTAATCGTTGTAAACTCTCTTTGCTAACCTGAAGATGACCCAGGAAAGTCGAAACGTTGTTATCTGTTTATCAATAAAAGTGTTAATACCCATACCAGCCGTTCTGAGATGCATTTTTATTTCAAGCGAGTTTCTCGTCATCAAGAATCGCGTATCCAAGATTATAAGTCTGGCCTTTACTAATTGACCTGTCTCGGCTGTTTTCTAATGTAACATACAGTCACATTTTGACTACAACACACAATAACTTATATATTTATATACATTATTACTATTTATAAATAAGTTTTTAAGTTTTAGTTGTGTTTCTTAAACATAGAATAAAAAATAAAGAAGTATAAGAAACAATTATCCCTTTTAGTAACGAATTTTGTATTCCATTGCTGTTTATCATAAGTTGCTAAACTTTACCAAATTTCACACTTGGAAGATGTAAAACAAAACATCTTTTATGCTTTTATATGCGCATTTTAAAGTAACAAACATAATAAATTATTATATAAATACCACAGAATTCTACTATAATTTATCAAGCTTGTAACTAAGTTGTATTTGGGTCTTTGACCTCACTAAGTTCTTATCTTATATCTTGGAATCAAACATGAAAAGAAAGAGTATACCGTGAAAATACTTCACTCAAGCTGATGAAACTGCTAAGTAAACATTTTGTGTTTTCAATTTGTTATACAGATGTTATTTGGCGAAGTATCTGTTAATAAGCAAGTATTTTCAAAATACTTGAAAGGTTGTTATGGCTACCTTTATTGATTCAATAAATTTATTAATATCTCAAAAATTAAAAAAATATAAATATCTTATTTTATATTCTAGTTTGTCAGTATCGGTAATTTGAATATCTAATTCGTAAGAAACTACAGACTTTGTGTTGGAGCATCACAAACATTTGATATGAACCAACGCTTCATTCAACTTTTCCATATGACACACAAAAATCTATATTTAGGCTTATTTAAATATCTACTTTTAAATTTAAAAAAAATGACTATTGTATAATACTAAATTTGGATTATAATTTACAATTTGATACCAAACTTATTGACATACATTAATAAAATAGTAGTTCAATAAAATTTTAATATGAGTCTACAAACGCGATGTCATGGCTTTTGACCAATAATTAAAACTAGACCCGTGTCAGTAGGGTTCACAGCAATTACAAATAAAGTATAAATTATAATCACTGTATATTTTATATAATTATATTTTGTCTGGTTTTGTAATTATAGTTTTTTTGTTGTTAAAATTATGGAAACTGCGGAATATCTGCGTGCAAGTGATCATTACTCCATTAGGTTTGATGTTTTGCTGCATATGGAATTAAGAAACAATGATATTTTGGTTACAAATTTCAAAAAACAAATTTTGAAGGGATGCGACAAGAGTTACCCATTGAGAATTGGACATTTGAGTTATTTGGAGACACTGATCAAATATGTAAAATGTTTAATGATAAATTTGTAAATATTCAAGCTAAACTTATTCTTTATAGAAGAAATGAGTATCTGCAAGTAAAAACCAGGTTGACTGACTAAACGTTTGAGATAAAATTAAAGAGATGCGTCGTAAATTTAAGAAATTTAAATTGACTGGTATGAATGAAGATTTAAAATATTATATAGGATAAAGCTAGTCAAACAGAAAATTAGGACATCAAAACAAATATATGACAAAGGTTGGCTGAAGATATTAAAATTAACAATAATGATTTATTTAATACATCAATAGTAAACAAAATGTCAAGATGTGGGATATTATCCTTGAGGAAAAATATAGCGATGATAATGAGATAGCTGGGTTATTAAATTTTGTTTTTGTTTTTCTTCATTTTTAGCTAATGAACGTTTAAGTAGTATTCCTCATCTTGAAGAGTTGATAGATGGAAATAAAGTAGGAAAATATGACTGCATTAATTCTTAAAACTTCATGTTAAGAGAAAAAAAATTGGAAAGTTTAAGAAATGATAAAGCTTCTGAGCTGGATAACATATCCTCAAGGAATCTGAAGAAAGTTATGAATTGGATATGAAATAGATTTCTAACTCTCGCTCTGAGACAAGGTGTGTTTGGATATGAAATAGATTTCTAACTCTCGCTCTGAGACAAGGTGTGTTTGGATGTGAAATAGATTTCTAACTCTCGCTCTGAGACAAGGTGTGTTTGGATATGAAATAGATTTCTAACTCTCGCTCTGAGACAAGGTGTGTTTGGATGTGAAATAGATTTCTAACTCTCGCTCTGAGACAAGGTGTGTTTGGATGTGAAATAGATTTCTAACTCTCGCTCTGAGACAAGGTGTGTTTGGATATGAAATAGATTTCTAACTCTCGCTCTGAGACAAGGTGTGTTTGGATATGAAATAGATTTCTAACTCTCGCTCTGAGACAAGGTGTGTTTGGATATGAAATAGATTTCTAACTCTCGCTCTGAGACAAGGTGTGTCAGGCGACTTGTTCTTATACTCATATAGCATTTTATACTACATAAAGTTTTTCTGTAAGTGAAGTGACTTTATTTTTAAAAATATTTAAGATTTAAACTCCATACAAAATAAAATATACATATAATTAAAAATAACTTTGTATACACTTGCTAATTAAGCACAAAGCTATGCTAAGGGCTTTCTGTTTGTTTATCTATTTATTTCTATTTATCTATCCATTGTAGTCTCCCTGTATTGTTGTTGTTCTTTGAAGTTTAAGCACAAAATCATATGATAAATTATCGGTGTTCTAACAAAATCATATGATAAATTATCGGTGTTCTAACAAAATCATATGATAAATTATCGGTGTTCTACTCACCACGGGTACCGAAATCTAGTTTTCAGCATTGTAAGTCTGTGCCTCTGGGAGCTGTTCAAACCGTTTGTTTGGGAATTTCGCACAAAGCTACGCGAAGACTATCTGTGCTAACCGTCCCTAATTTAGCAGTGTAAGACTAGAGGGAAGGCAGCTAGTCATCACCACCCACCGCCAACTCTTGGGCTACTCTTTACCAATGAATAGTGGGATTGACCGTCACATTATACACCCCCACGGTTGGGAGGGCGAGCATGTTTAGCGCGGCGCGGGCGCGAACCCGCGACCCTCGGATTACGAGTCGATTTCCTTAACCACCTGGCCATGCTGGGCCTTTATCGTACACAAATACATTTTTACAATCTTGCTTATTTTAATAAATTGTTCACAATTAAGTAATATTATTGTAATGGGTTACAATAATCAGTGATTATCAGCCTGTGTGCCGCGGCACACTGGTGAGCCGCGTGAGATTGGCAGGTGTGCCGCGATGTTTTTGAAACACATTCAACTTTATTGGGATTTTACAAGCAAGTCGAACACACCAGTTAATAGAAGCTACTATAGAGACACTTTGAAACCTCCCAAAACATTCGATGGTTTTCACTGAACTCGAGCACTGAGAAGTTCATACTTAAATTTCATTCTAGACTGCAACGGTTCGACTATTAGTTTAATTGTGGCGCAACAAGCGTTTCGTACATCATAAATGATGCATCAAACAATCAAACTACTTTCTGGAACACGTTCTCATTATGCAGTAAGCTACAGCTACTACGCTGTAGGTAGGAATTTTATATCAACTGCAGAACTTCGTGCTTATCGTGTATGAATTAGCTTATCATTTATCCTTAGAAAAAATATTAAAGTAAGTCTGGTGCTGCAAAGGAGAATGTGTTGAATCAAAAGCAAAGAATCAAACAAAAGTACAAAAACGAATACATCGAATACGGTTTTATCGCTTTGAAATCGAAACATTATCAATTACCATTCTCTCTACTCTGCAATGTAGCTTTATCGAACGAGGCGTTTGTTCCTAGCAAACTGAAGAAACACTTGGAAACAAAACATTAAGCTGTGAAGGATAAACCAAAACAATATTCGAGAATATCATGACTCAACAACATGAACAATCAAGGAAGCTTGTGAACGATATAAAGCTGCCCGATAAAGGATTTATTGCAAGCGAATACCTATTTTGCAAATATTTAAAAAAGTACAACGAAAGGCCAAGTCATTTTCGAGTTGGTGAATGAAAATATTTTGCTTTTCAAATTGCATTGGAATAATTGTGTCAGAGTTTGCACCGATGGCTGTCCTTCAATGCAAAGAAAAAAGAAGGGTTTCGTCACTCTGGTTTATTAAATAAACAAAATCCAAACATTAGGATTGTTCACTGCATGATTCACAGAGTGTCGCTCGCCTTCAAATCTTCGCCGAAAGATTTGCAGTCTGTTAAGAATCCAGTTATTCAAGTAGCGAATTTCATCAAGTCTCGGCCACTTCAATATCGACTTTTCTCTCTTCTTTGTGAGGCGATGGATTCAGACTACAAAAAGCTACTGTATCACACTGAAGTTCGACGGCTTTTGAAAGGAAAGGTTGTCCAACTAAAAACTGAAGTAATTTCTTTCTTGGAGGTTGAGTTTGTTTGTTTTTTTTGGAATTTCGCACAAAGCTACTCGAGGGCTATCTGCGCTAGCCGTCCCTAATTTAGCAGTGTAAGACTAGAGGGAAGGCAGTTAGTCATCTCCACCCACCGCCAATTCTTGGGCTACTCTTTTACCAACGAATAGTAGGATTGACCGTTACATTATAACGCCCCCACGGCTGAAAGGGCGAGCATGTCTGGCGCGACCGGAATGCAAACCCGCAATCCTCAGATTAAGAGTCGCACGCCTTAACACGCTTGGCAATGCTGGGCCAAATGGAGGTTGAGGAAACAAGTTTTGAATTTACTTTTCATGATGAGATCTGGTGGCTGAAGGTTCTATTTCTCTCCGACTTGTTTGACACATTAAATTCTCTGAACTTAAGTCTCGAAGAACCATCTGAAAACATTATTACTGCAACGTCCAAACTGAAGGTCTTCGATGAAAAGGTGACGCTGTGGAAGAATAAGATCTCGAAAGGAGTTCTTGATTGTTTTCCTTCTGTTAACGAATGTCCGTCAAAGAAGAAAATTGCCCCGTAAATTTTGAACACATTAAGCGACCTACATTCCGCACAAAACATTACTTCCCGTCACTTGCTGTCGACGAATATAACTGGGTGACCTATCCATTCGGAATCAACGAAACAACAAATCTTACAACTGAGGAGGAAGAACAGCTCATTGATTTACAAAACGACAAATGTTATCAGTCATTGTTTCCCGAAAAGAGCTTGGGTGAGTTTTGGATCTCCATTAAAAATTCATATCCTGCAATCAGTTCAAAAGCAGTTGAAGTTCTGCTTTCATTTGATCTTCGTGGTTTTGCGAAACTGGA
The DNA here is from genome assembly GCF_004210375.1 of Tachypleus tridentatus. Classification (NCBI taxonomy): domain Eukaryota; kingdom Metazoa; phylum Arthropoda; class Merostomata; order Xiphosura; family Limulidae; genus Tachypleus; species Tachypleus tridentatus. Next base: position 75,766,580 of record NC_134835.1, on the reverse strand, counting down.
TTTTCAGCATTGACTGAAATTAAAGCCAGAAAGAGAGGCTTCTTACAGTCGATGACGAAATGTGAGCTTGTTTATCTACGTTAGAGCCTTGCTTCAATTTGATTTGCTCTCGGAAGCAGGCACAAGCGTCACATTGAAAACATATGTAAAAATAAAAAGTTTTAATTTTTCTGCTATACCACAAAATCGTTAAAAAGCCTCAGAACGGCTCTCACGGCCAAAGCAAGCGATATTAATGTCATCTGCACATTGACAATACTATCGCTTGCTTTGGCCGTGATTTTCATTCTAAGGCTTTTAACGCTTGCCGTATAACGTGTACCTAAAAAAATCGTTAAGGCTTTCCAGGTGTGCCGCGAAATTTTTCAGATTGTCGTTGTGTGCCGCAAGTCACAAAAGGTTGAGAACCACTGGGTTACATGTATGTGTTAGCTAGATTCTTTAAGATTATTCTTTGGGGAAAGGATAACAGAAAGCTAACTTAATTTAACGGTAATAAGAACATTTTATTTTTTGAATTTCAAATTCCATACCTATTGGAACCACTATTCTCTAATAGGCTAAAATTAACAAATAAACTGCGTATAACAGAAATTCCGCCAACCCTAATAACCTATTTGTTATATTCCCCCGCGTTTCGATCGCTTCATTGTTATTTGAATGTATTAAACCTTAAAATTCTCATGGATTGATCGTGGATTAGGACTATGAATCTACGGATTATAAGTGAACAAAAGGTTGGAATATGGATTTTGTCTTTAACATTCTATCGAATACATTATGAAAACATGGTAAAAATATTTGAATTCAGTAATAAAATATATCTATATATTGTAATAATAATTTCGCCGTAAAATATGCTGTGGCAAGTTATATAAGTAGTGCTTTTCGGTTAAGGTACCAATAAAAATAATTCCGTGGTTTATCTATATGAGGCGGCTATATTTTGCTCTTCTGTTTTGCCATCCAGTGATTCAGTTGTAAGTCTGAAGGCTTATAACGGTAAAAATCTTGTTTTTTTATACCTGTGGTGGTCATTGCACAGATAGCTCATTGTGTAGTAGCTTTGAGCAAGTAAATTAAATATTTTGCTTTATTAAAACATAAGAGATTGTCAGTGTTCCCGATCTTGAGCATTTTATGTGAAAAATTGGAACATGCAGATATTAATTCCTTTGTGGGAAGTGGAAAGACTAAGAGATTAAAATTAGATGAAGCACTTGGGCCAGACAAGGTTTACACTAATGTTTTAAAGGAAGGATGAATCAGGTATGTGAGCTTCTTTCTCTTATGTTTAATGATAAAAGAGTTCCTACTCCCCTTCTTGAAGGGGAAGATGTGATTACACTGGATATTATATGTCAGTTGGTCGTACCTTTGTGGTGAAGAAATTCTAGAGTCTGATAAAAGCAGCTTTGCAAAATAATTTGATAAAATAAAATACTACATATAAATGAAAGATAACATGAATTAATCAAAGGGAAGTCTAGCCTAACTACTTTCTTATTATTCGTTTTCTAGGAGATCTCTTGTTGTCTGAACAAGGGAAAAGGTGTGGCTGTTTTTCTTCTTCACATGAAAAATATTGGTATGGGCATTATTCGCAAGTTTGCTGATGACAATAAACTAGTTGTAATTACGACGTTGAGGTATTACAGATTGATATAAATAATTTGGTTCTCCACTTAATGAGACCAAATTCGGAGGATTGGGTGGGCTGCAGAGCGTTTTCATGGCTTAGGTAAGTTAGAATTAAACAAATCACTCCAATAAATGTCGCAATCTGCTAGCCTAAAAGAACTACATTTACTTCCAAAAGTACTTATCTGTCAAAAGTGTTCGGCCACTAAAATTCAAAGTTTATGGTTGATTATATTGTGTCCCTCTTACACAAATATTAGAAGTTTTATTGAACATAGAAACAAATTTTAATTTTATTCTCTTAAAAAAAGGAAGGGTAAATGATGGTCTTTTTTAAACTTACAAGGTTGTCTATGGGGTCGATGAAATTAGTTTTCTGAATTTTTAGTATTGTATCCTGAAGATAACAGTATGAGATGAAACAAGCTTAAGATTTGGAGGAGATAGATTAGGCTATAATTAAGACGGAAAGATTGGCTCATAAAATGACTTGTTGTCGGCAATAGTGAAGACCAGCAGGTTACTGAAATAAAAGAAGGAAGTACATTAGTGATTCTTTTGAAATGTAAAGGATAAGTTTGATTTTGTTTTACTTTTCCCTAAAATCGGTAATCAAGAACAGGCTTGAAAGACTAACTCTTTTCCTTGTTGTCTATAGGTTATATTAAGAAGGAAAGGGCTGCACAAATGTAATCACACCAATAATCCGATTGTGCAGTGTGAATCAAATCAAAAGAGAAAGTTGTTAAGATGAGTGCAACATTTGTGTAACAATCGGATAGTGGTGGAATATAATGACTGGGTTATTTAGGCTAGGATTCTACTTAATACGTAATTTCATATCTCTGTTTCGTTTGTAAAATATAAACCCAATACTAACGGCAGCACTGCACTGACTAACTGGCTGATGGTAATATGCAAACACGTTAAATCATACGCTAATTACGTGTTAATTGATAAACTCACTAACTCAATAGTCCATTTCAACAGACTCGTTAACTAACACTAGGCTAACTTACACTATATGGTCAAAAGTATGTGGACACCCTTCTAATTAGTGGGTTTGGCTATTTCAGCCACACCCATTGCTAATTTCTGTCCAGCTAGAGCTGCCCCGATCAACTGTAAGTGCTGTTATTGTGAAGTGGAAACGTTTAGGACCAACAACAGCTCAGCTACGAAGCAATATGCCACAGAAGATCACAGAATGGGACCACCAAGTGCTGAATCGCGTAGCGCGTAAAAGTCGTCTGTCCATAGTTGCAACACTCACTATCGAGTTCCAAACTGCTTCTGGAAGCAATGTCAGCACAAGAACTGTTCGTTGGGATCTTCATGAAATGTGTTTCCATGACCGAGCAGCCACACACAAGCCTAAGATCACTATGTGCAATGACAAGCGTCGGTTGGAATGGTGTAAAGCACACTGCTATTGGACTCTGGAGCTGTGGAAACACGTTCACTGTAGTGATGAATTATGCTTCACTATCTGGCTGTCTGACGGACGAATCTGGGTTTGGCAGATGCCAAGACAACGCTATCTGCTTGAATGCATAGTGCCAACTGTAGTTTTGTGGAGGAGGAATAATGGTTTGGGGCTGTTTTTCATTGTTTGGACAAGGCTCGTTAGTTCCAGTGAAGAGAAATCTTAATACTATAGCACACAATGGCATTATAGAGAATTGTTTGCTTCTAACTCGTGGGAACAGTTTGGGGAAGACACTTTTTTGTTTCAGCATGGCCATGCCACCTGTGCACAAAGTGAGGTCCATAAAGACATGGTTTGTTGAGGTTGGTGTGGTAGAACATGGCTGGCCTGCACAGAGCCCTAGCCTCAACCCAATTAAACACCTATGGGATGAACTGGAACTCCGATTGCGAGCCCGGCCTTCTAGCCCAACATCAGTGCTCGACCTTACTGATGCTTTTGTGGCTGAATATAAGAGAATCCCCACAGCCAAAATACAGTGAAAAGCCTTCCCAGCAGAACGGAGGTTGCAAAGGGGAGACCAACTCTATTTTAATGCCCATGGTTTTGGAATGAGATGTTCAACAAATACATACGGTTGTGATGGTCGGGTGCCCGCATAGTTTTGGCCATGTAGTGTACTTTTATATGTGACTGAAATTATTTCATAAATTTTTGAAAAATTCCTAGGCCTGCCAATCAAATTATGTTAAACTTTTTTCTGGTTAAACAACAATATAAATTTTTAGAAACATTTGAATGAAAAACGCAGTTACAATACTGCTCCATTATTACTGAAATATATAATATTCAAAGTGAAATTATAGTTTTATTCAGAAAATAAAGTGTTACTGTAATTTTACTTATTTATTGCTCACAAACAGTCTATTTACCAAATATTTGACAAGTTTATTTTCCATGGCTCATGATACAAACATTTGGTGACCTTGCTTTATCTTCGTCTGCCATCTTGCCACGAGTAAGTCTATGCGTGTATGTATGTAATTTCAGATAGAAAAAATCATTGGCGGTTCTCTCACTTGTGGTTCATTGGAAATCGTATTAACGAGTATGTCAGGTTCTTCAATAGATATTTATGTCTGACAAAATATCCCCTGAAGTCAATCATTCTCTCACCAATATATTACTAAAGATGACAACAGTGAATGGCTTTTGGCGGGAACAACCGATCTTTCTGGGCAATGTTTCATTAGAGTCTTGTGCTTTCATCCTTAATCTCTATTTCTGGAAATTTATCCGTTGATGCTTTGTTTGTTTTGTTTTTCTTAATTTCGCGCAAAGCTACAAGAGGGCTATCTGCGTTAGCCGTCCCTAATTTAGCAGTGTAAGACTAAAGGGAAGGCAGTTAGTCATCACCACCCACCGCCAACTTTTGCGCTACTCTTTTGCCAACGAATAGAGTGATTGACCGTCACATTATAACGCCCCCACGGCTGTAAAGGCGAGCATGTTTGGTGCGACGGGAATTCGAATCCGCGACCCTCAGATTACAAGTCGAACCCTTTAACCCACCTAGCCATGCTGGTCTTCCTTTGATGTTGTAATAAGCATATAAAAGCCAGGTGTTTCTAGATTATAGAGTGTGAAACTATTTGAACTGTGTTTTATTTCATATGTGTATTCTTGCATGAAGTCAACTCTAAACACCCTTTTTTCACTCGATATGAATGTCCTACATACAGTAGCGGTACTAAGAGTGGTATTTTTCTTGCCCCCTAGCACCCTCTAAATTTAATCTTATACGTTTGAGCAAATGTAATATAGATAAGAAGAAAACAAATTAGCACGTGCACAGTAATATTTCCGAATTTTTTTTCTTCTTCTTTTAAACCAGATATATTCTGCAATAATATGTATTCTATTCAACACTACTTTTCTATATTAATGGTACTATTGCACTAAGTAATTATTTATTTCAATAAATAATGCTCGAATGATCATTAGTTATCAATCCATGTTATGTTGGGTACAACGAGGAGGGAACTTACAACTTTACTCTTTCTGGCATCTTATGCCCAATTGCTATTTAAATCAATTCATGTTCTTTGTAATTCGTCCGCTTTCGTAACGACTTCAGATCGAATAATGGTAGCTATAGAACCATTACCAATCAACAGGTTAAAAAATTCCCAAACATCAATATACCGGCTTGTCAAGGTTTCTTTTAAATAATCATTGCTCTAACAGCTGGAACATTATTACCGTCTTAGTGATAAATCAGTAATACAACGCTTCATGTTTACAGGAAACGTAATCCAAATTCTACAATCCTCGAATAATAGTTACATATTAACGATAATTGTTCTACCATATGATATCTTTCGTAATTCTTAATGTCATTAATTCTAGTAAAATTATTTAGAAGAGAAAATAATTATTAATCGAAATGATACAATTTCAATAATTATTTCAAAACAAAAAGAAAATTACAATGATACCCATTTGAGTCTTTGTTTGTTTGTTTTGAATTTCGCGCAAAGCTACTTAAGGGCTATCTGCGCTAACCGTCCCTAATTTAGGAGTGTAAGACTAGAGGGAAAGCAGCTAGTCATTACCATCCACCGCCAAATTTAGGGCTACTCTTTTACCAACGAATAGTGGGATTGACCGTCACTTTATAACGCCTCCTAGCCTGAAGGGAGCAGGATGTTTAGTGCGACGGGGATTCGAACGCGCTACCCTCAGATTACGAGTTGAACGCCTTAACCACCTGGCCATGCCAGGCCCTGTTGAAGCGAATACACAAATCCCGATAGTATGTCTTCGAAAGTAAAACGTTCTTACATATAAATTAAGTCAGATAAATTAAAATGTGAAGATGTATGATATTCTAAGTGTTAAAATATTTAACTCATTACAAAAATTGATTTAAACTTCATGCTTTTTTTCAGATTTCATCATAAGAAATTTTGGTTTTACACTATAAAACATTTGGATAAGAATTTATGTATATGATAAATAGGGGTTTATTGATATATTTCATTTAAATCAGAGGTTTTCATGATTTTAGCAGTTTTATTATTACTCTTCTGAAATATATGTATTTTAGTGAACAGTTGCCCCCCGCTAGTACAGCGGTATGTCTCCGGATTTACAACGCTAAAATCAGGGGTTCGATTTCTCTCGGTGGGCTGAGCAGATAGCCCGATGTGGCTTTGCTGTACGAAAAACACACAAACATAGCGAACAGTCAAATGCTGTTGAATGAACCTACTTTAAAGATGGATTACATTTAGGTTTTTCCAATTTATACTTGATTATGTTTGGCCCAAATTGTATATTTTTGCCAAAGATTATAGAAAAACGGTAATATACTGAGCTTTGTTTTGAATTTCTATCTATAATTAAGCTAAATAAATTTTCAAAATATGTTTACAACTTCATGTACTTCATTAAGGTTTTTTTTTTTTCTATAAATATCTGGTCTTACAATTTAAAAAGTTAGAACCTTTACTTGACAAGACTTATATTAGAAAAAACTACTGCCACTGAAATTTGTCATGAAATAAAGGTAAAAATAAAACTGTTTTTAGTCATAGCAATTACTGAATTCAGTATTTATTTCAGTTGGGAACAAATATGTATATATATGTGTTATTGTTTTTTTTTTTCTATAAATATCTGGTCTTACAATTTAAAAAGTTAGAACCTTTACTTGACAAGACTTATATTAGAAAAAACTACTGCCACTGAAATTTGTCATGAAATAAAGGTAAAAATAAAACTGTTTTTAGTCATAGCAATTACTGAATTCAGTATTTATTTCAGTTGGGAACAAATATGTATATATATGTGTTATTGTTTTTTTTTTTCATCCTATATCGTGAAATTTACTTCAGCTTTTTATACCTAACAGACAAATATAGCAACAAGTTAATAAAAAGCTGTAAAGAAGCAGCTGTAAGGAAGTAAATAAATGATTATCGCTTCAGCCAGATGACTTTCATCATGTTGGTACAAAGGATGTCTGGTCAAAACTATGTCCACTCAACTATATCTCCTTTATATCAACTATACTATTTCTTTGTATTTATAGGTTTTATCCAACAACCATTTAATCAGTTTAGAGCAAGGTTGATAAGGGTTACTACTTGTGTTATGACAGCAGTAAGTTCTTATATTAAACACTAGGCAACAGTTCATAAAGAAATATATTACTTTTTAGGCATTTTATTGTATATGTGATTGATGTGATGGTTTAAATTATGCTATTTTAATTTCTGAAGACATTATGCACATTCAAGGATGCCTTTCATCTCCTTCAGTCATTAATGAGAAGACTCCTCATTTTAATTTCATGGAATAAAGCTGTTTTTAGCACATAGACATTGGTTAGAAATTTCATATTTTGTGTGTGATTTTTAGTTTTGTAAAATCTCATATAAAGCCAAAATAGTGCAAAAAATTATATGCAAGTTTGTATTTGTAGGGGTAATACTAGCATATATAGTCATTAATATTCTGGAAAGAAAGTATAAAAGTTACCAAAAAGTTTTGTGATAATTATGTGAAATACTTGTTTAAAGACTGTAAGTAAGTGAGTGACCAATCACATAGTTTCAAAAATTCTTCCTTAAGGTAAAAACAGGAACCTTTGAAACAGCAGAACAAATTCTGATGAGTTTTTTGTAAAATCTGAGCTCAGCATTAAGTTGTCATTAATCCATGTTGTAACACTGGCTTTCATGAATAAAATTCTTATTTGTGATTTTCACAAAAACATGCACACTTACAAATACCACAAAAAGCAATACATTTAACAAAAATATTGACTAAATGTCATACACTTGGAATTTTTGGCCACCCCTTACTTTCAGAGAAATTCTAACTTTGAAAGTATTTTTTTACATTTGTATCAGAAGACTGAAATATGTGTGTACAAAACTTTCAGTCACCAAAACGACATTAAAATTTTACTCAAGCAAAACAAAGTCAGTACATCTTTTTGAAGTTAATACGAGTAAATTCAAGTAGTATCTGTTTTCATGGACCTTTCATAGTTATCTAGATAGTATTGTTTGAAACATTTGAAAAGGTGCAAAATTTATTTCACAGAATTATGTAATTAAGGTCACTCTTCCTGTTCTATGTTTAGATAGGATGAATAGAGTAAAGTAATGCAACTGTAAATTGGATAAATATTGAATCCATTTTATTTTACAGATAAATCGAGGTAGTCTTTTCGGAGTCATAAATTCAAAAATTCCAAACAGGATCTGTGACTTTCACGGTTAGTTGAGTTTTGTCCAAACAAGATGTTTATGAGTTTGTCACCAACCTTTCTTCTTTTTTTTTTTTAGAATTCAAGAAACAATGAGAAGATGTTGGTTTTGTAACATTAATTTTCAAATTTTATATTTGATTTGTGTGATAAAATAAAAAATTTTACCTCAAACAACTAACATTGTGAAAAGTGCCTAAGTGCATACTGAATGTCTTAGTATTTTCAGTGCTCTATTTTATTGAGGCATTCAGCAAGAGAAGTCCAGTAATATTATTAACTCCATGTTGTAAGAGTTATAATTTCAAACATTTTAAAGAATTAGCTGTAAATAAGAATATAACCAATCCAATTCATTTTGAAAACTTTTAACATGTGAACCTTTAAACATATAATTTAAACTTATTGGTCAGTAATTAGAAGTTTAATGTCTAGGTGACAAGTTTTTTTTTTATCTTGTTAGCTGAAGTGACTAATATGCATATTTCATAATACCCTGCTATGTTATAGCAATATATTAGGAAATGAAAATTATTTTAACTTAATATTGAATTTATCCTGTCTTTATGCATGTAGGTATGAATTAGGTCTTTACAAGGTGTACTATGAAAGATTATTTTCATATTTGTGATCAGTAGTTAGATGTTCAACATTTTTAATTGATATTAATTCTTTATTTCAACCCAAATATCTAATGGACTAATTTTAGTTCAAATTAGCTAGCCACTTGTGGAGATGGGATTTATTTTCTGAGTCTTTAATTTCACATTACCAATGTTAAAATTTACAGGATCATCTTTCTATAATGGAGGTAGGATGTATATATGTATGCAAATATGTACCTGATTGGAATGATGAATATAAGGTTGCACCACCTGTTGGAAAGTATCAGAAATAGAAATCCATAAAAAATTTAACGCTTTGAGTATTCAGGTTTTAGACAATTTTAAGAATATTACACGATGTACAACAACCATTTCTTTTTCACAGGACACAATTTGAAATAAAAGTACACTACACACAACAGGAACACAATTTTCACTAAAACTGTACTCGAAGGTTTGATCATATCTTTGCTGATATAATACGTAAATATAGTACTAAGCAAATGCAGTTCTTAACAAAAACTGTTGTGTTTTTTTTCAATAAAGGGAAGCACTTTTAATATGCAAAAATATTATAGTTTTTATTAGAACAATCCAAACACTTTTCCTGTATATTATTTACCAGAAAAATCCTTTTTTAGAAAAATGTTTACTTTTTAAAAAATTTTAATGAGGTATGAGTACTTTGATTATTTATTACAAGGACAAAGAGTAACACATAGGGTATCACTTCTGCTAGTTTGTAGGATTAATATGGTCTAACCAAAAATGATGAAACTAATAGAAAAATTTGACTGACTTATAAAATTGGTAATTGTTTTCTTTTAGCCCTAGATGCATTTATCACATTTTTTTTATGATCAGTAATTAATGACATTTTCATTAAATTATTCAATTATTACTAGATGTTTAACAGCTTAAAAAAGCAAATGATGTAGATTCTTTAATCTATGCAATTTGTTGCATAGATTGACAACTCAAAGGATTCAAAGAATGATGTAGTTTCATTAATCCATCCAATGTATGGTAAAGATTTAACTGCATAGAGAATTAAATCAGTGATGTAGTTTCTTTAATCCATGCAACATATGGTATTAATAACCACTTGTCTTCCATACAAACAGTCATACCAACTTGATTTTCATCCAAACATTCATAATCGTTGTCTGCAATCCAAACTATCAAAAGTCAAATCGTTGTCTGCAATCCAAACTATCAAAGCAAATTGTCTTTCATCCAAACAGTTGTAATCACTTGTGTAATATTTAAACAGTCATTAATGTTTGTCTTCCATCCAAACAGCTATAACCACTTCTCTTCCATTCAAACAATTATGATAACTTATATCTCAGGAAGGTTGGTATGGATATTAACACTCTTACTAATAAAGCAGTTAACCTGAAGATGACCTAAGGAAGTTGAAACATTGTTCTCTATTTTATTAGTAAAAGTGTTAATATCCATTCCAGTGATTCTGAGATATATTTTTACTTCAAGTGGGTTTCTCGTCAGCACGAGTTATGGTGACTTGTCTTTCATTGAAATGTAATTACTGCTTCTCTTCCAACAAATATGCCATTAACACTTGTCAACACTACCTTTCAAATAGTCATTACTGTTTGTCTTCCATTCCATTCAAATGGTATCATCACTTGTCTACCATCCAAACAATCATAACTGTTATGCTTTATATCAATTTACTAACATGTTTCTATTCAAACAACTGTCTTTACAATGTTTCTCCTACCATCAGGCAATATATTATCCATAAAGCTATTACCATAACTTGTTTTTCAGCACCCATAAAACTATCTTCACCTTGTTACTTTCATACCAACTTGAGTCTCACTAAATAATAAAGCACACTTAATGTCTTTACCATTATTTCAACTTGTTTCTAACTATATGCTAAAACACATTAGGACTTCTTACAGCTTGTACAACAATTTGTGTCTCACTTCTTACTAAAGCACACCTAATGTCTTTACAACTATCTTGGCAACCTATTTCTAGCAATCTCCTAAAAATGCTACATCAACTACTAATGTTGCTGTAACCTCATGTTCAAACACATTACTCAGGTGTTGAAAAGAATGGTCAAAGAGATCCTATATTTTCAAATTCTGATGTATATCTAATGGTGCTTCTACTGTAAGACATTTGTTAAGAAGTTTAAGCTTTTTTACTTTGTTGATAAAAGTATAATAATTTAATTGTCCATTAAACCAATTTTGTTTATTTACTCATTTTAATGCATTAGAAAAAAATATTTATTTTCTCTAGGTCTTTATATTACCAACATCCCATAGCCTTGATAGCTTTAGAAACTTATCGTCTGTTACACCAAGATTCTGTTCCTTCATTACACTGTTAAAGTTATTCTTATCCAAACTGTACTTATTCAAATTATGATAACTGATATGCATTATCTTGCATTTATTATAATTGAAACCCATCTGCCCAACTCACTAAATGATCTAAATCCTTTTGTAAATCAGGACCATTCTCTTCATAGCTAAAACACCAAAACTCTTAATATCATCTGTAAATTTAAGTAATTTACTGATTATCCCTTCATTTGTGTCATTTATGTAAATCAAACAGAGCAAAGGTCCTAATTCTGAGTCCTGAGGTACCCCAGTTATGATATTAATCCAGTTAGATTGAAATCCATTTGTAACAATTCTCTTCTTTCTTTCATCCAACCACTCTTCTTATCTTCTACACCTTTAAATATAATTTTTAACAAGCCTTTTATGTGGCACCATGTCAGATTTTTTCTGAAAATCCAGATATACATAAACAGTAACTTTTGAAATAATATCAAAAGATTTGAAAGACAAAATTTTCCTACAATGAAACCGTGTTGATTGTCCAATAACATTCTAAATTTTGTTAAATGACTTTGTAAAGCATCTTTTAAGAAACTTTCCGATGTTTTTTGCACAACTGATGTAAAACTAATGAGCCTATAACTACTGAGACAATTTTTTTCACATCCATTTAATCCTTGAACAGTGGTAATGTAGGTGGCAGCATCAATTGATGATGGATGCCTTTAAGGGTTAAATGATGGGTTACATAAGCTAGCTTCCTGTTCTTTGATATATTCTCCACTATTCAAGGAGAGATAAAAAATAATAGTAAATGGCTAACATATCCAATCTTTAATCTCCCTCAAAATCCTTGAGAAAACATTTTGTGGTTTAGGAGATTTATCATTTTTTAAACTTCCCACTTTTTTTCCTAACCAGCCCAGAAGAAATACAGTCATCTTCTTTGATCTCATTTCTATTTATCAATTGTTCAAGATATAGAATATTGCCTAAGTCTTTGTCAGTAAAAATTTAATAACCCAATCATCTCATAATCTTTTGATACTAGCTTTTCTGTATCATCCCTCAAGGATCCTACTCTAATTCTAACATTTTGTTTACTCTTAATGAATTTAAAGAAACTATTACTGTTAATTTTAAAATTTTCAACCCATCTTTTTTCATACATCATTTTCGATGCCCTAATTTTTCGTGCCCCCAATTTTCTTGAACTTTTATAATAAATATTTCAAATCTCCTGTCATACCAGTAAACTTAAATTACTTAAATTTATTATGTTTTTTTTTAATTTTATCTTTTAAACTCTTAGTGAGTTAACCTGGTTTTTACTTGCATTTACCCTTTTCTTTCTTTAAGGAATAGGTTTGTACTGAATATTTAATAATTTTTCTTTATAACTTTTACACATCTGATCAGTATCTATAAATAACTTAGTTGTCCAATTCATAAGAGATAATTGTTGTTGTACCTCTTCCAAATTAGCTTTTTCAAATCTGTAACACAAATTTCATCATTCCTTATCTCCATATGTGGCAAAGCATTGAATATAATAGAGGAATGATCACTTGTACCCAAATGTTCTACAATTTCCACCCTATCAACCATTTTTGTATTAGAAGTTAACAATAAATCTAAAATAGCATTGTTTCCATTAGTTTCTTGACTAAATGGTGAAGAAAGCCATTTTGAACAATTTCTAAAAATCTTTATCCCTTACAGTTTGATTCTAGCATTTAACAATCTGTAAGGCTAAAATTAAAGTCACTCATAATTATGACTTCATTAACAGCTGAAATCTTAATCTCACTGTAAAGTTTTTCACTAATTGCATTAGTAATATCTGGTAATGTGTTGCAAGTTCCTACAAAAAGTCCTTTTCTCTTTATACCTGCTAATAGAAACCCAGGTAGATTCAGTCCCTTTGTTATTATATTTGATAAATTCAAGAGGATGTAACCCACATTTTACATATAAAGCTACTCTTACCCCTCTCTTTTAATAGTTTATCCCTATTAAATAGCCCCCTGCTAGTACAGCGTTATGTCTCCAGATTTACAACGCTAAAATCAGGAGTTCAATTTCCCTCGGTGGGCTGAGAAAATAGCCCGATGAGGCTTTGCTATAAGAAAAACACACAAATACACACCCTATTAAATGACCTCTAACCCTGTATTTCAAAGAAATCTGGCTCATTAAAATCATTTGTAGTTAATTATTTCAATTATACTAAACTCCATTTATATCAGTGCTTTAAAGTCATCTGTTTTGTTTCTTATACTTCTAATATTACATTAGTACAATAAAGTCAACCCTTAGAGTTAATTTTGTACTCATTTCCTATGCTAAACATTTCTGTATTTTTTTTTCATTTATCCTGACCCCCACCACTTCTAGTCCTACTTTAAAACTTCCCTTTTAATTGAGTGAATAGCTCTTGAAAACATTCCTTTCCATTAAACTGATCCCATAAGTCCAACCACACAATCTGTTTATCTTTGCATATTAAGCTAAGCCTAGTCTATAACCATTGAGTAACTCAATGCAGTGAATTTGTTGATCTAAGTTGAAAACTAGGAAATATGTTGAAATTTGAGTTAAAAATTATCAAAATTGTAAAATAAATTAGTCTGATGCACATTCAAGTGTGCTACTGTTAGACAATAGATTAATCTTGGAAGTATAACATATATACATTGAATACAGAAAAACCAAAGGAATCTTCATTAATTATTGTAATTAAAAATGTCTCGTATACTACTCCTTCATGGTTTGAATTTAAACATTGGTTGCACATGATTATTTATATGTTTATAAAAATTAAGTATTATACATATTAACCCTGGTGTAAACAAAACAAATTATAGATACTTTAAGTTAACATTACTGATGCCTCAGAGAAAATTATATGAGAAAAAATTTTTAGGCCACTGAAAGTCATGGCATTTCTCACAGCTACCATATATACATAGTCCATGCAAGTCATATACTTGCTCATAACCTAGGCTACCTCATAAAAAGTCATACAGAACATAAACAGGAGGAATTACTGGATGAAAGTTTCAAATGAGCTGTTCTAACATTGGCATTGTGGAGTGTTGTTTCTACAATAATCATTGCAAGTAATGTTTTTATTTTTGTTTCACATAGAATTCCCTTGAGAGGATACTCAGAGTTAGTTTATGGTTTATGCCTGGTACTATTATATTTTTATACTTGAAACAGTTAATGAACTCTTCAGAAAAGTAAAAGTGAAAGAAAAATTGCCTGTTAGTATTGTTTCTTTACACCTAAAACAGATTATAGTTCCATTTGTAAAAATTAGTCTAAACAGTGAAGAAGAAAGGATATTAGCTTCTAAAGTCTGATAATGGTTGTGATAAATCTGCTGGATGTTTTTATGAGATAAAAAATATATGATTTTTTTTCATAAAAGCACTAATATTTTTAGCCTTAAATGTTTATGATGTAGAATAAAATGTGTATATTCTGGAGGTTTTAAATTTAAATACACAGAAGCTATGTAAACTAGGTACATTAGATACTTGAACATTTTTATAATGAGATTAAAACTTCTCTGCAAAACAATATTTTTAAAAATATATTTTTAGCTGGTATTTATTTGTTAACATACAGTATTTTTTAAAATTACAACCTCTTGAGTTAGGTTATAATAGAGTATGTTTTAACAAGTTTTCAGCTTTTTCAAGTTTCAAATGGAAAAAAAGTGTAAAACTGACAATGACCAAAGAAGGTCGAAACTTGTTCACTCCTCTAAATAGAGGTTTCTCTACCCATACATAAATATTTGAACAAAGCTTATGTTAATATTTATTTTAAATATTATTTTGCTAAAGATGACTACAATAGAAGTTTATATTGATATATAATGGTTTTCATATTGCTCCTACATATAAACAAAATTAACACTGGTCATGCTAATAGCATGTCACCCCCACCATTTTCAAAGATAGAATACTTTTTAGTGATTCGGGTATGGTTTATAATTATGTACTGATAAGATACTGTAGAAGCGAGTGACTAGTTAATGTTAGTGTCTTTCAAATTTTGTATCAAAATTGTTAAACTGCTTTAGACTGTTTCCTTCCAATAAAATGCATTTCATTGTTTAAAGAAGTATTTTTTGCAAACTTATAAAAACAACAATAATAACACACCAGTATATCTATGCCTAAAGGATTAAAGTTGTACACTGTCCTTTGAGAATGAAAATCTTAACTTTTAAAAATTAGTTGGGGTTTTTGTGTTTTTTAATTATTTAATAATAGTTATTTTATCTGATCACAAGTTACTTCAAAATATATGGTACGTAAAGTCAATAATTATATAAACAACTTATATATATAATAGTGTATACATTATATAATTTAATTTTTAGTAAAGCACCATTTACTATATATTTATATGTTTAAAAGAATATTGACCATAGCCCAATTCAATTTTTTTATCTTATTGATACCTTTTTGTTTCTAAAGCTACAGGTCATAGCACTGACAAGACTAGTTTCTTGATAGTTATGTAGAATATATAACATATCAGTATATTTGTATCTATTATCATAGAATCAGTAAGTAAATAAAAAATGCCCTTTTTTATTGTCTGAACTGTTAAAATGTATGATTTATTAATAAAAAAAAAAGATTTTTATGACAGTTTAATTCGATTTGATGTTTAACCTTAATTAAAATGCAGCTATAAAGTAGTAAACAAATTTGGTGTTAATATCCACCCAAGATTATATATATATATGTTTCGTAATCAGATTTAAAGTTTTCAGAAACTATACATTAAAAAGTCGATGTACATATAAATTTTAATACTTTTTCCAATTATTGTTAGAGTGATGCTATTAATATTAATTCCTGGTGAATAAAGTATTCTGATACTGATTTTATGCGATTGGACCGGCCCACTCGTTGGGTTCTATTGTAGTCAACAAATTGTCGATCTTTGCAAAATGAATTATTTCTTGATTCAGAAAACGTTGGATATTTGGAGGAAATAGTTGTGTGTATCACTTTCAATGCAGCGGGTTTTTTTTCGATGTTTTCTTGAAATGAATAAACATATATAAACAAAGGCCACTTTGTATAAAGCAAAATTATTTGGTGTTTTTATGATGAACGCTGATTGGTCGTAACGAATGTTGTGGCAGAAAAACGGTTTCATGTAGTACTTTAAAGTATATAAATAAACTAGATTTTGATAAAGGTTTCTCTTTGTTCGCTTATTTTGCTGTGTTTGACGTGAATATCCTCCATCCTTAAAAACAGAAGGAACTGTACATGCACGTACAGTTGTAAGTGTAATGTTTATGATTATAGGAAAAATACTGAATTGTTTTTAATTTTATCATGTTTAGCTAGGCTTATCCAATTCCTTCTGTTGCGTAGTATGTCAACAGTTCATTCAGAGAGCGTGTATTTGAACTTAGTAGATAATATATTTTGTTGCTCATGTAGTCTTCATACAATAGAATGTAATAGGTATTTTTGTATAATCACTTAAATATGTTATAGCAGTCTGGTGCCCTGTGGATAATGTGAATGTTTCATTCTATATCTTTTATATTTATCGGTCAAGTAATATAATATAATTATTACATTTAGTGAAATATATTTAATTGTCGTACCTCACACTGCCATAGTAAAACATTGTATATAATACATACGTATTAAATCATATATTTTATATGTATAAAAAATGAAAGTATCGATCATATTCATATGTGGCTGCTTCCTAGTGGAACAGCGGCATGTCTGCACACTCGCACCGCTGGTAATCAGGTTTCAATACCCGTGTTGGACAGAGCACAGATAGCCCTTAGTGTAACTTTGTGCATAATTTCCAATCAGTAATATGAGGCTATCGTTTTAATTGTTATAAACATATACTTATATTGTTCTATTACACGTCACTTCGGAATATACAATACTGAAAACAATAATTTTAGGTAAACAACCTAAAAATTATATTCAGTAATTGTAAGTATAATCTCAACGTTGAAACGTTAAAGGTAAAGTTTTTATTGTTAAATTTTCTCCAGATGATCTGAGCTAAAAAGGAAGTGTTTTAATCGTAATGTTTATCGAATACAGTTTTATTAGGATTGTACAACTAGTTACAACCTGTTGATTACCAATACCTTCAAATTTCAAATAGTTGTAATGTAGACTTAACTAAATTAATTTTCCTGAAAGAGTGACAAAAATATACTAAATAAAAAAAGTGTCTCTAATGTTACTGCGGAGTTTATATTTTTGGAAATACCTCTGATCGGTCTGAGGACGACTTTGTTTCAGATCTTTCCTGTTTGTTGGCTAGTCCTATCAGTGTGAAGTTTGATATTATTCAGCACTTGAAAGAAGTTGCACAATTAGACCTAATACTACGTTTACATAACTCCTCAGAAGAATAAATTCTGTATGTACATTTTACCGTTGTCTCCTCACACCATAAATGAACCACCATCAAAGCATTAATGTTCAGTGAAATTACCTGTGACTCTTCAGACAAAAGTCTTAACATTCATGTTTGGAAAAAGTTGTCCAGTTGCGTTATTTCCGATTTTGGTGATTTTGAAAGAATTTTAAATGAAGAATGTGTGTGGTCAAATGAGGATCTTAAGCAGGTCTTCTGAACCTTAAAGGTGAATTTTACAGAAAAAAGAAAACTTTGTAGTTAGAAGAACTACCCATACTGATTAATTTTGCAGGTTCACATTTTTTATAAAAAATATATGCTAATAAATGAAACATAGAATTTGGTGCAGAAAGAGCCCTTTCCGAGCAGTAATCCAAACGTTTTAGTTTTTACGTTTGCCGCTAAGAAAACTACTGTGACGTAATAGTTGCCAAACAAACCACCAACGCCAGTACGTTGAATGTACATAAACATAGCCAGTGCATACGGAGAAACAGAGGCGGAGTCTGTTTTGACTTTGTGTTCTGAACAGTGTCGAGCAGCACTATATCAATTCGAACCTACTCTGAACGAACCTAGAATAGTTACTTTTGACACAGATCTGACAAGTTCTAGTGATGAGGACAGTTCCACGAGCTAGAGCAGAGGAACTGTGAGTGATACTGATAGCGCCCAGGCCGGTTGCGAGTCGGTCATACCTCCAGTGGAAGAATGGTAAGCCTAATTTATGACAACAAATATGGTCTGTATTATTTCACGTGCAATTTTAAGCATCTCGAAACCTGTCTGGTGTTTATCAATTATTGGTATCACAGACTGGGTTTTATTTGTTTATACTTTGCCGACTATGGTAACTAATACTCGGTGCTTCCACAGTCATTGTACCGGGTATTTATGACTCGTAACAAAATGAATTTCAATTATACGACATAATTCTGTCTATAAAATCAAACTAGATGTTGCAGTCTGAATAGTTGATTTAATATGTACCATAAATGTATAATTTATATGACATATTTCGTATGTTTGTGCAAGGTGTAGGTGTGGTTTATGCGAGCAGATGCCAACCAGGAGAGAGTGCGTTTGTTGTTCCTTCTCCTTGCACGGAAACGGAAAGAAGCTTTTGCCCGATGCCCAACCGTTTTTACAAGCATAAGCAACGCAGTAAACCATGTTATCATTAAACAAACATAAAGTGGCAATATCACGATAAAAATAGTCTTACAAAGTATGTAATCTAAATTAAAGCAACGAAAGATTTACATAAAACACCAGCACTGAAAGGAACAAAATTATCGGCGCGCAACAAACCGTGTTTGGCAATTATTACGTCATAGTTGTAAAACGTCACGGAAACAACCGAACGATTTTGTTTTGGTTTCGTTTGTTTTGAAATTTCGCACAAAGCTACTCGAGGGCTATCTGTGCTAGCCTTCCCTAATTTTGCAGTGTAAGACTAGAGGGAAGGCAGCTAGTCATCACCACCCACCGCCAACTCTTGGGCTACTCTTTTACCAACGAATAGTGGGATTGACCGTCACATTATAACGCCCCCACGGCTGGAAGGGCGAGCATGTTTGGCGCGATTCGGGCGCAAACCCGCGACCCTCAGATTACGAAGCGCACGCCTTAACGCGCTAGGCCATGCCGGGCCTCAGCCGAACGACCGAGAGGAACTTGAGTTCGAGGACGCGCATATTTTGTTTCATTTTTTACTCAAAAACTAAAGTGTTTAAGAATATGGCAACCACACAGAAATTATACCTAACCAAAGTACAGTTTCTGAGGCAATTATTAAATTCGTTGAAAATTAACCTCCAAAGCCTCATTAATGAGTTTGTTCTTTACCGTTTGTTCACAGATGATTACGTTAATCTATATTTAGTTCATCAAGAAACCAGTTATTGATGAAGCTTTTTAAACTTCCCACATTTTCTTCAGGTTGTCTGGTGTAAACATCTGCTCTAGAATCACGTCCACAGCTTTTCTATTGCAGATGTGGAAATAATGAACTGTTATTTATCAACGTGCCGTTTAAGTTCCTATTATTTGATTGACTACGACATTTCATTTTTGTGTTAAAAGATTGATTAGTCAATAGTAGGTAACACTGTCTCCTAATTAAACAGAAAAAAAATCCAAAATTAAAATAAAGTTCCAAAATAGTAAATCGGCAAATGACCAAATGTGAAGATGAAATATTTGTAGTACGAAAAAAACAACTATTTCCATTATCACGACAGGACACGTGAAACGTATACATAACTACTATCACGTGTTTTAGAATTATTTTCATGAATCATTTGCTGTATCGCATTTTCGGGTTCTATTTTGTTGGAACTAGGAGGGTCAGGTACACATTAATGGCGGAAAATTCAAACCAAAACCTTCTCAACAAATAGTAGATTTTTGTTCTTTTTATTTTTATTACTGATATAAAATGTTTCAAATTTCATGTTTAATTTCACTTAAGGTCCGGCATGGCCAAGCGTGTTAAGGCGTGCGACTCGTAATCTGAGGGTCGCGAGTTCGCATCCCCGTCGCGCCAAACATGCTCGCCCTTTCAGCCGTGGGGGCGTTATAATGTGACGGACAATACCACTATTCGTCGGTAAAAGAGTAGCCCAAGAGTTGGCGGTGGGTGTTGATGAGTAGCTGCCTTCCCTCTAGTCTTACACTACTAAATTAGGGACGGCTAACGCAGCTAGCCCTCTAGTTGCTTTGCGCGAAATTCAAAACAAGCAAACAATAATTCCACTGAACAAAAATCCTTTGATTTAGTTTGTTTTAAATTTCACCCCAAACTACACTAAAAATATCTGACAATGTAGTTCCACCAGAGATGAACTTATGATTGGAAGTTTATTTTATAGTCGCTTCCAAGTAAGGATATTTGTATAACGAAATAGAAAAAAGAATTAAAGCATGGTGTACAGTCATGTGAAACAATGAAAGCCTGTGTATTTTTGTAACAATTTTGGATAAATGGATATTTAATTTCAATTGTAACAATACTGAGAGATTAAAGTAATATAACTAAACAGTTAAAACTGTAGAAAAGACTCTTCAAGATCTTCTGTAAAATGTAATTCTACAAAAATGAATATTCTAACTGAGGAAAAGTTAGGACACCCCCACACTTATTCCCACTTAAAATGGCTCAACTCCCACCAGGTGCACATGATTAGAAAATCGTTATTCAGCATTGTGAATGAGGCTTGCACAATTTAAACTTCAGACATTTAGTTTGGTGTGCTTCTAACTGTTGAAGTGAGAGTGAGCACCATGGTGAGAGCAAAAGAACTGTCTGAGGCCTTCAGAAAGAAAATTGTAGCAGCTTATGAGTGTGATAAGGGATTTAAAAAGATCTCAAAATATTTTGAAATCAGCCATTCCACTGTCCGGAAAATAGTCAACAAGTGGATGGATTTCGAAACAACTGCCAACATGCTCAGGTCTGGTCGTCCAAGCAAGTTCACCCCGATAGCAGACCGCAAGATTCTAAAAGAGGTCTCCAAAAACCCTAAAATGTCATCACGGGACCTACAGCAGGCTCTGACTACTGTTGATGTGAAAGTGCATGTCTCTACAATCAGAAAGAGACTGCACAAGTTTAACTTGCATAGGAGGTGTGCAAGGAGGAAACCTTTGCTCTCTAAGAAAAACATCAAGGCCAAACTGACGTTTGCCAGAGAGAATGTAGACAAAGACCAGGACTTCTGGAATAATGTTCTTTGGACAGATGAGTCCAAAACTGAATTATTTGGACACAAGAACAGAGGACATGTTTGGCGTAAACCAAATACAGCATTCCAGGAAAAGAACCTCATATCAACTGTGAAGCATGGAGGTGGAAGTGTCATGGTTTTGCGCTGCTTTGCTGCAGCAGGAACTGGACAGCTCAGAATCATAGAATCCACCATGAATTTCACTGTGTATCAGAGGGTGCTTGAGGAACATGTGAGACCATCTGTAAGAAAATTAAAGCTGAAGCGGAACTGGACCCTGAAACACGACAATGACCTAAAACATACCAGTAAATCCACCAAGGACTGGCTGAAAACTAAGAAATGGCGAGTCCTGGAATGGCCGAGTCAAAGCCCAGATCATAATCCCATTGAGCTGCTGTGGGGTGACTTGAAACGGGCTGTACATACAAGAAACCCCTCAAACATCTCACAGCTAAAAGAATTCTGTATTGAGGAGTGGGACAAACTTTCTTCAGACCGATGTCAGAGACTGGTAGATGGCTACAAGAAGCGTCTCACTGCAGTTATTTCAGCCAAAGGGGGTAACACTAGCTATTAGGGGGTAGGGTAGGGTGTCCTAACTTTTCCTCAGTTAGAATATGCATTTTTGTAGAACTACATTTACAGAAGATCTTTAAAAGTTTTTTCTTCAATTTTAATTGTTTAGTTATATTCCTTTTATCTCTCAGTATTGTTAAAATTGAGATTAAATATCTATATATCCAAAAATGTTACAAAAATACACAGGCTTTCATAGGGTGTCCTAATTTTGTCACAGGACCGTAAACCAATTTTAACGATGTTTGTAACATAACAAATGATCATGAGGTTAGGACGGTCGACTCGCGATCTGTAGGTCGGGGGTTCGAATCCCCCTTCCACCAAACATGCTCTCCATTTCGGCCGTGGGGGTTTTATAATGCTACTGTCAATCCAACAATTTATTGGTAGAAGAATAGCACAAAAGTTGATAGTGAATGATGATGACTAGCTGCCTTCTCCCTAGTCTTATTCTGCTAAATTAGGATGGGTTAGCGCAGATAGCCTACGTGTAGCTTTGCTCGAAAATTCTAAAGAAACAAAAACAAATTCTGTAGTTTGTAGAATGATAATTCAAGTAATTATTTTTGCCTCGTGAGAAAAATAAGGTTTAGAAATGAGGAGAAATATGGTGACTAGGATGAAAGAATTTTCATCTTGAACGAAGTCCTAAAGGGAAACGTGAAGAAAATTTTAAGACAACAACAGAACAATACTTGAAATTATTAAACTGGAAAAAGAGACAGAGAGAAAAATTAAAAGTCTAAGATACATAATACATTAACTAAATTATAACTTTTACTAAGAAATGAGCAATGGTAAAAAAAATTATAAGTAAAGAAACACGGAAAAGAAATGAAATATTATCATAATCAGAAGCTTAGTAAATATTTTTCTCTATATATTCAAAATTTGTCATTTTGAGTTTGTAGAGACAATAGTCTTTGTATTCAGAGTGCATTAAGAAAGAATGGAGGATCGTGATGGATTGCCTGATATAAAAGTTCCAAAGCATTAACTGCATCCTATTAGATAGAAAGGACATAATAAATATTAGTTAACGAAGATTAACTTTAAGCCTACGTGCCAGAACGAACGGTGTAGCGTGGAAGAAGATTTCTCTCTCTACACCGGCCAAATGGTTTGCTTGCCTGCCGTTCGATTATAGTTACAACAAAACAAAGTTAAAAAAGCGATCTTCTCGTATTAAGCTTTGGGTGTAGTCAGGTTGACAGTCAAATCTCTATTCGGTCAGATAGGAGTAGCCAAAGCGTGGGTTGTGGGTGCTGTCTGACATTAATTTTTTTTCGTCTCTCACTTAAAGAATAAGAACAGCTAGTACATGCAGCCCTTAAGTAGCTTTGTGAAACTTTCTGGAAGTTAGAAAACAGAACAATCCACTCACAGATAAAGTTAAATCCATTCGTTATTGCTCTGCTCCATGAGACTGACATATTTTAACATCAGTGGATATTAGTAGGGTAACAAACAATTGAATAATACACAGAAGAAATCTGTATATATTGAACAGCAAACACTGTTTATTTTACCTTTAAATCTATTTGCATAATTTTTATGGTTTTCAAGTTAGCCTGTTACTCATCTCCAAATCCATTTTTAGTGGCTGGGAGTTCTTTCTCATGACAAGAACAAACAACAGGCGATTTTCCTTTTTCATTTCTTTTATCAGCACCTCTTTTGTACATATCGCTATCTGCCATGTTTAGTGGTTAGGACACTCGACCCACTCTGGGGTGGTGGATTCGAAACCTGTCCTTAACATGGTCGTCGGGACTAATGATTAATCCAATTATTCATCGCTTGTGTGTTCTTCCTCAGACATTGCTGGATGATATTGGCTGTTTCATTCCTTAGGGCATGACCCATCCAACCACACTTTCTGTAGTGTCACTGCTGACTCATAGGTTTTTTTATTAATCCTGTCCCATAGATCTTTATTCCTGAATTTGTTATGCCATAGTTTGTTTAGAATTCTATGTTGTTAGAACATGTCTGCAGTTTGAGAATGACTGTTCAACTCTATGCCATAAAGGGGCTCAAATGCTACACTGGAATTGAAAATATTAATTTTTGTGGCAATTCTTAATTTTTTGAAGTTTCAGATGTTTCTCAAAGTCAGATATGAGGTTGCTCTTGCTTTGCTGATTCAAGACTTCTGTTTTTACATCGCTCATCCTATCAATCATACTGACTACATGCAAAACTGATGTATGATCTCGGGCCCTGCATGGCCCGATTGGGTAAGGCGTTTGACTCGTAACCTGAGGGTCGCGGGTTCAAATCCCCGTTGCACCACACATGTTCGCCCTTTCAGCCGTGGGGGCGTTATAATGTAATGTTCAATCCCACTATTCGTTGGTAAAAGAGTAGCCAAAGAGTTAGCGGTGGGTTATGATGGCTAGCTGTCTTCCCTCTAGTTTTACACTGCTAAATTAGAGACGGCTAGCGCAGATAGCCCTCATGTAGCTTTGTGCGAAATTCAAAAACAAATATAGTGGACATAGTGTACTTTAACAATTTTAGTAAAGTTCCATCCACACGCTGCGAAATAGTCACATTGACAGACAAGAGACAGTATTGCTATACTTATATGAATATGTATGTACACTATATCATTGTCCTAATTTAGTGTTTAAAAAGTACTGAAACTGCACTTTCGATGTTATGATTTCCGAACAGAATGAATTTTGTTTATATCTGTTTGTTTTTGTGATGATGATATCGTACGCCCTCCGCTAGTGTAGCGGTAAGTCTATGGATTTACACCCCTGAAATCATGGGTTCGATTCCCTTCGGTGGACTGAGCAGACATCACGATGTGGCTTTGCCGTAAGAAAATACAAACACACGCTATCTTTTATTTATAGGCATCTTTCTTATTGAAATAGTATTTATTCAAGTAGTAGAAACCAGTTTTTAAGTTCAAAAGAGGAACGTCAACTCTATTTTTTCCTCTTATTACTCACAATTAACACAATCGTGTTGTTTCCAAGATAAACTAACAAAACTTCAAGTAAAATCCAATCTGAGTATTAGACGGGTTGTTTAATAAGCGTATTGAGAAAACGTGTTCAAATAAACTGGTTACTCGCAAAAAAATTCAGAAAATACTCGTAATAAGCTCGGGAACGGTTTGTATTTTTTGTAGTTAATGCCTTCAGAATGTTTTTACCCAGAATTCTCCAGTGGTACAACGGTGTGTTTATAAACTCACAGTAATAGAAACTGGGTTTTGAGACCCGTGGTGGGCAAAAAAAACAGATACATCATTGTGTATCTTTGTGCTTAATTCCAAATAACATTATGTAACAAAAATTTTACTTTTTCTTGTTCTTGGCTATAAAGTGTTATTTCCTAATTACTTATGCCTAAAGCAAATGGAAAAGACCTATTTTTCTCTTCAAACTTTGCTTTTGTGACCTGGGAGGGTATAACAAAAACATGATGGGATATTATATTGGGGACTGATACGTAAAAATGATTCACATTACAGTCGTAAATCTCGAAAAACTACTCACTTCTAAACATTTTTATCCAGGTTACAGAAGCAAAGTTTGAAGGGAATAATGGCCATTTTCTGTACTTGTTTGTTTTGAATTTCCTGCAAAGCTACTCGAGGGCTATCTGCGCTAGCTGTCCCTAATTTAGCAAGGTAAGACTAAAGGGAAGGCAGCTAGTCATCACCACCCACTGCCAACTTTTTGGCTACTCTTTTAACAACGAATAGTGGGATTGACCATCACATTATAGCGCCCCCACGGCTGGAAGGGCGAGCATGTTTGGTGTGACCGGGATTCGAACCCGCGACCCTCGGATTACGAGTCGAACGCCTTAACACGCTTGGCCATGCCGGGCCATTTTCTGTATTTTTACTACATAAGCAATTAAGAAACAACACATACTATCCAGGAACAAAATTTGTGTTGCATAGTGTAATGAATCAATCTTACTCAGAAAACAAAAACAATTTCACAATAAATGATCAAAAATGTGTTTCAGGCACTGCAAGTTGAATTATCACCTTTGAACGAAACGTGGGAATGCATTAAATGTATAACATATTAAAATATTAACCTGTTCAGTGCCGTAGACAGGATAACTCGTCCAAGCCGATCGGTAACACAGTGCCACGGACGAGTTAATTTGTTCTCAATAGTATCTAACTTCAACACTAGAGGTCAGCACTATACATGCATTTGACCTACTTACAAATTGTTTCACTTTCGATCCAAAATGGCGTCACGAAAAAAGTTACAAAATGAAGAAGCATTAAAAGGAGCTGCCGTAGCAGCTGAAATACTTGGCAGTCAACAGGTTAAACAACTACAGTGGAATAATATAATATGTTCTGAGAATAGTGACATTGTTATATCTCAAGTTCAATTCGATACCAGGTAGGTGTGTATATCTTTATAGATCGAACCACTGCCAGAAGAAATATCGATGAAAAATTACTAAAAATGAAAGTGAAATGAAGAAAGAAAAATCTTGCCCCAAATTTACAAGAAAATGCAATATATTTATTTGTATTCAGTTGTTGGTTATAGACAGAAGTCTGAGTTTTATATAACGTATATTTACAAAGCACTTCAAACATATAATCAACTATATGCTTTGTAGTTGTTTCATCTGGTAGTTACTACAAGTCCTAGCTTACTACATACTCCAATGTCTCATAAAAAAACAGAATATTTAACGATATATCAAAAAACCAATATGTGTCTTCTGTGACAATATAAGTTGGAAGTTTACCTGCCTGTTACAAGTACGTGTTATGTGTTTTTATGCATACAGGTAATAACGATAGTATATGCATATATATGTTCATTATTTCATCTACATTGTAACGTACAAAACGCACCACACCGCGTTAAGAACGGAAACAACCATAGGCAGGCTTAGTTCAAGTACTCTTTCTTTCATTGAGTTTGAAGCTAAAAACGCATCTTGTCATAGATTTAGTAAAGCAGGATTATTTAAGTAACATAAAAGTATAAGTATACATAGGCGTAAACATATATAAGTTTATGTTAATTCTATATTATGTTTTTGTTATTTCTAATAGATCACGTTTTATGCTATTTTGTAGGTGGAAAATTACTCTTCTTATAATTCGACATTCGAAGAGCTTAAGTGGGTAACTGATTCGTATGGTTGCGTAAGTGAGAAATTATACATATATAAAGCAAACATGTTTTTTTAGTAAATATTAAAAACTTTTATATCTCTCAAGTTAGCTCGGCATGTCTAGGCGGCTAAGGCTACCTAGACTCGTAATCTGAGGGTCGCACGTTCGAGTCACAGTCGCATCACATAAGCTTGCCCTTTCAACCGTGATTCATGGCATGCGCACGTTTCACTGACGTCACGACAGCACGAATTCCCGTTAAGTGTCTCATATGGGATGGCATTTTAGTGTCTACCGACTGACAGACAACACACTACTGTATAGTGATGGGATTGGTGAAAACATGTGACCCACCTCCAGAAAACCTTCGCTTTCCCCTTTCGCGGAAATAATGTGCATAAATGTTGCAAATAGAAATTTTTTTACAGCTTATTTGAAGTTGAAATACATTTAGAAAACATTCTTATTGGCGGATAAATACATGTGATGAACACAGCAAAGATGACCAATTATGTAGCTTTGCGCTTGACAAAAAACAAACAGCAGTAATGGGTATCGATTGCACATGGTCTCAGAATATTTCTTTGCTTGAAAGTAAAGCGTTGCTTCTGCTTTTTGTAAAATTGTGTCTTTTATTATAATATAAATAATTGTTTCAAGTGTTTATATTCTTAACATATATTAAACCTTTAATTGGTAAAAGAAATAAGAGACATTCATTATTACAGTTTCGTGTCTATCTTACATCCATTTTAAAAATTATAATGCTAAAACACTAAATAATTTATAAACCAATGTTTTCCTGTCATACGATTCACTGAAAGTAACATTTCAAGTTTTAGTTTATTACTCACAAACGACATACCCTTTTCCAGTTCGATATCTCGTGTTTTTAACGAAAGTAATAATTAAAAATACTTAACTGATCTTTTCCGTCAAATCACTTAACAAATAAATCTATAACTGAAATGCCCAAATTTTAAGTTTTGATTTTTATTTTATTAATATTTCCTTATGATAAAGTTTGTTTCTTTGTTTGTTTTCGTACAGCAAAGCCACCGTGGGCTATCTACGGAGCCCACCGAGGGGAATCGAACCTTTGATTTTAGCGTTGTAAATCCGGAGACATACCGCTGTACTAGTGGGGGGCTAGGATAAAGTAATAAGAAATTTAAACTGCTAAACCTAATTTCGATTTATCTTTCCTCGATATTAATTTTTAGTTGAGGGACCCCTCAGTGACACAACAGTATGCCTTCAGACTTACAATCCTAGAAACCGGATTTCAAAACCAGTGAAGGGCAGAATTCAGCTAGCTCATTTTGTATCTTTGTGATTAATTACGTACATATAAATTTATTTTAGGGGCAGTTTTACATATAGTTCTCGCCTTCGTACATAAAAGTTTTGTCAACACACAAAACAAGCTACAAGTTAATGACAATTATACATATTTTTGCTGCTTATTTCTAGCTCAACAACTTTAAAACAGTGAGTTTTTTTTTAATTTGATTGTATCAAAACAGTATAATTCAACTAGCTGCTAAGCAACATCATAAATATATCGTCTAAAACCTAGGACTATTTTCTTCTTTACAATCTATTTACCATAGAACTGTTCTTTGTTTTTTTATATATATTTCAATTTTCTAAATTTTTATTTATTATAACAGAAGTAACTCGTTATTTCACGTTTTCAAATGATCCAATTATTTCTTGGTTTTTAATTTTTATTTTCATTCATCGGTGGACTCAGCAAATAACCCAATGTGGCGTTGCTACAAGGAAACACATACATACATACATTTTTATACATTAATTTTAATCAATTAATTTCGGTGATTCTCGCCCCCCGCTAGTACAGCAATATGTCTCCGGATTTACAATGCTAAAATCAGGGGTTCGATTCCCCTCGGTGGGCTGAGCAGATAGCCCTTTGTGGCTTTGCTATACGAAAAACAAACACTCGTTGGTTCTTCTCCGTGATGACGAGAAAACCCACTTGTAGAGAAAATTTTAAAACAGTGATACATAATTTATAAAATGATTACTTGGGTAACTTTTATAAATCAGATAAAATATAATGCGTACTAGCTATTAATATCAGATTTAACAATAAACAACACACTTTATCCATAATTATATTTCATCAAAGTGAGTTCGAGCATGATGACATTAGACTTGTAATCTTATTATTGTTATTAAGTATGTGAAACCTTGGCTTTCAGATTAATGTTTACATATACATACTCTTCAAAAAAAGAAACGCAAAAGGGATATTTTTGTTATTTTAAAGAGAAATATATGTAATAACGTTACAAGCTCAGAGTATGTGATGTTACACGTGTTAAGGCACTGATTGTCAGACCAAAATGACAATAAAAGTTGTGCACTTTGAAAACGGAGGAAAACATCGGATTTTTCGCTGAAACGCATTCGTGTCCAATAAATTTGTTTGAGAGATCTGCATGTTCTGCAAATGCAACATGTGCAAAATCCCTATAAAAAGTGACGGGTTCTCGGTTTCCATAGCTCAGTGTTAAGTCACCGACACGCAATACAGTTATGCCAAGACTGACTGAAGCACAACGCAACAACGCCATTGGTCGCTTGGAAGCAGGCGAATCTCGATCAGATGTTGCCAGAGCTGTGAATGTCTACCCAAGCACCATCACAAGGCTATGGAATCGTCACCAACAACATGGATCAACTCGTGACCGTCCACGAATTGGCAGACCTCGTGTGACCACGCCCGCACAAGATCGCTACATCCGGTTACGTCACCTTCAGGATAGGACCACCACTGCGACGTCTACTGCCTCAACCATACCAGGGCTGCGTAGGATTTCCGATCAAACCGTACGCAACCGTCAACGAGATTCTTAGGCTCCATGTGCAACCCATCATGGTGAACGTCAACGACGTTTTTCAACAAGACAACGCCCGTCCTCACACAGCCCGACTCACCACTGTCTTCTTGAGACACCACAACATCAACGTTCTTCCCTGGTCCTCCAGATCACCAGATTTAAACCCCATCGAACATCTTTGGGACGAGTTGGACCGGCGTCTGCGATGGCGACAACCTCAACCGCAGACTCTACCTCAGCTTGCAGCAGCTTTGCAGGCTGAATGAACAGCTATTCCACAGGATGTGATTCGTCATCTCATCGCTTCCATGGGCAGGAGATGCCAAGCAGTCATTGATGCTCACGGGGGGCATACTCGTTATTGACGTTGAGTGACGTCAAACTTCAACTAGTGAGCGTGGACTTCGCCTTTGCAGACTTTGGATGTTCAGCAGTGAATGTGCAAAGTTTCACACATGTAATACAGAACTACCCGGAACAAACTTGTTAACAATTTGTCTCATATTTTGCCTTTTGCGTTTCTTTTTTTGAAGAGTATATTTCGTAACAGCATAGCATTGCGGTAACGGTTTTGTTATCAAGTGTATTAATTTGGGTTGCCCCAGCATGGTTAGGTGGTTAAGGCACTAGACATGTAATCCGAGGGGTGCGAGTTCGAATCCCCGTCACACCAAACATGCTCGCCCTTTCAGCCGTGGGGGCGTTATAATATGACGGTCAATCCTTCGTTGATAAAAGAGTAGTCCGAGAGTTGGGGGGCGTGATGACTAACTACCTTCCTTCTAGTCTTACACCACTAAATTAGGGACAGCTAGCGCAGATAGCCCGTGTGTAGCTTTACGCGAAATTCAAAACCAACTAAACAAAAATCATTTAGATTATTCGGTAAAAACATTATAGAAAGCTCAGTCGATTTAATGGCGATAAAAATGTTTTATTTCTTGAAATTAAAGTTCATTTTACTGATGTTTACAATTGACACAAATAAACAGTTCAACACAAACCTGCTAAGTAAGCCCAGTAGTCATCCCTAACACAAACCTGCTAAGTAAGCCCAGTAATCATCCATTTTAAGAGATTAATTAATTAATCAATAATATAAGCTACCCTCGAATAACTCGTATTTTATATCGTTCAAATCGTTCTCTGAACTTTCAAGATAGTTATAGCGAAGAGCTCATGATATGATATCAAAAATTCCCTTCAGCAAAAACATTACAAAAATCTAAATTTAAAAATAGCCTACAACAAAATACAGCTGCGTTATATAATGGGTTTTCATTTCGTTGCAATTTGTAAATTTACAAACAAAATCAAATGTTTTATGTTTGAGTGTTAATGTTTCACATGTAATTTCATTTCTGAGTTACAGAAGCGACGAGAATGATGTCACTTGACTGGAAAAACTTGTGTTTAATATGTTAAAGAGCTTAGCCAAATATTATTAAACATGACTATTAACTGTTCAGATGGATTTGGTTATGGAAACTGTTGTGTTTTTTTTTCTATAACTGTAAACAGCACAACACGATGTGAAAATTGTAGGTTCCAAAGACATAGTTTAACTTTAAAAAACATAAAATATTTTGCCATAATAATATTCGGTGTATATATTGCGAAATAAAGTCTTAAGATATTCTATTGATCCAGTTTAATCAAGCAGTCAAAAATTCTTATTATCTATACTATCTATGTATGATACTGGGATTCTTAGTCTGAAGGACATCTTTATTAAGGACTAGACTGAGCAATCAGAGATATGTTAATTTAGGATTGTTGATATGATGGAGAAAAATAAGTAAACAAAACCCACCAGTTTTAGAGCGACAACTCTTAATCAAATAACAGGATTGACTATTACAGTTATAACACCCTCACAAGAATTCTATGTATTTGAGAAGTTAGACCATGGCTTTGGAACTTATAATATTTCGCATCGCTACCTGCTGTGTCCACCAAGGGTAATCCAACCCTGATTTTAGCGTTGTGAATTCGAAGACTTACCGATGTATCACCGGAGGACAGTTTTTACAGTGAGATCTGTTTACTTAAAATGAAAATGTAACTTGATATTTACATTTAAAAAATTTTAACTAAATTCCTTAACATTAAAAAAATTAATTAAATTACAATTTTAAAAATTTACATTCTTTTTTTTTAATTTCGCGCAAAGCTACACGAGGGCTATCTGCGCTAGCCGTCCCTAATTTACCAGTGTGAGACTAGAGGGAAGACAGTTAGTCATCACCACCCGCCGCCAACTCTTGGGCTACTCTTTTACCAACGAATAGTGGGATTGACTGCACTTAATAACGCCCCCACGGCTGAAAGGGCGAGGATGTTTGGTGCGACCGAGATTCGAACCCGCGACCCTCAAATTATGAGTCGAACGCCTTAACACGCTTGGCCATGCCGGACCCATACGCATTCTTCAGCATATCAGCTTAGTTAACTTTATTATATTTTAAAAACAAACTTATGAGACCTGTGGACGAAAAATTAATTGTTTCTCCTTACAAGTACAGTTCATGGCATGGATTTTCAATCCCAATTTCAGAAGCAAACATAAGAAGCATCAGTAAGTTCTCCCATAATGATGCAATGAAAGTAGAATGAAACATCATTTTGAACTATATTATCTTACGGTTGGCATATCTTGTGATGAAGTGAATTTTTTTTTTTTTTCAATTTTTCACTGTGGTTATTTTGTAGCTTAAAATCAGGGATCTTCAGTGGATATCACATTTTAGTTTCAATCCTAGAAAAACCTTTAGAAAGGAAAGGATTAGTGTTAAGAGGTTTATGTATTTGACATATATAATGGTGTCTAACGTGTGTGTGTGTGTGTTTATGAACTATTATGTCAAATCTAGCACGTGATGTTCCAGAAAGAATAGCAGAAAGTGAGATAAATCAATGATGAAATGATAAACAGAGATAATCGTGGATAATCCCCAGTAGATTATTTTACATGGTTTATTGAAGGATTTGCGATTTAAAAACAGACAACATCTTGTTTGAAAACTAATAATAAATGTTGCGGAACGTTAAAAGAGTGAAAGCAGTTTGATCCATGCTGGTTTTATATTATAATTGCTTAACAGGTCACAAGTTAGCTTATATACAGCTTTTATGAAAAAAAAATCCAACTTTCATATGTACATGGGCATTAAATCAGTAAAGATGTAAACTGCGCTCTTGAAAATACAGTAATATGAGTTTACGTGAACACAAATAAGACGTTTGAAGTTGCATCAGCTGTGGAATGAGTTTTTTTGTATCATTAAATTCCCTCTTTGATGGTCATCTTTCAAGAGAACCCTTCATGGTAAAGAGTACAGCATTTTGACCGAGAACGTAGCATTACGTCATAATAAGGTTGTTTATAATTATGAAAGTTTTCCTTGCAAACCCATAAACTTTATATTATCTGGTAGTTCTCTGTATATCTCTTTCCTGTTGTTTTTTTTACAACATTCATATCCTATATCTAATTTAAAATAGTTTTACTTACTTGTACGTATGCTATGTTTAATATTTTATATTATTTTCATTAATATCTCTTTCCTGTTTCTTTTGTTTTTGCACCACTTATCCCTACATTTAATACCTCTAATAGCATAGTGATATATCTCCAGGACTCACAGTGCTAGAAACCGGCTTTCGGTAGCCGTTGTGGGCAGAGCACAGATAGCGCATTGTGTAGCTTTGTGCTTGTTTTCAAACAAACAAACCCTATTCTAATTAAAAATATATTTTATTTACTTGTGAAAAGGGAAATAAACAATATGTGAAATTTATTTTTCTTTATATAGTTATATAGTAGTTTACAAGTTTATAAAGTATTATAACGTGAAATTAACGACTAAAAACTTCTGGAACAAAATGTTAATGAATTATTCTAGTCCCCTAGTGCATATTTTGTGTGTTTTTTCCAGTTAATTTAGCTAATACTCGCGATATTGAGCATATTATCCCACAAAATGTGGTTTTATTGCAATCCTGAAACACAACATACAGCGTTGATAGGTGGCACTACTTATCTCCGCTATTGGTTTTCCCTTTATACATATATGATAGAAGAAATAATGCTCTCCATCTTCTGCTTCGATCTACAGTTTTGTGTATAAAATAGGAGAATTTTTTTTGCGAATTTAGGGATTAGTTACACTGTTTACAATTCCTCTGAAAATATTTGTTTCATATCTTAGTAGCTATGATAAAATATCCCACTAGTAATAAATGAAATGTATTAGTAAACATTCGTTTGACGCCTTACTAACAGTAACAATATTTTTCAGTAAATGTTTGTCTCGCAATTTACTAAAAATGGTTAAAAATGCTAGTAATTTATATATCACTGTTTACTACCAAATGTAACATGTTACAGAATAAATTCGTTCCAGAGTCCACTAATAACAATAAAATAATCCAGTCTGTCATAATTTCACATCTTGCTAATATTGATAAAATGTTTTCTGTATTCATTTTACCTCTTACTAGCAAAGATAAAATATTTCATAAAATACTGTTTTTCTATCTTATTGGTACGTCATTATTGCTTACAAACAGTTGGAATAAACATTCGCGTGACAGCTAATTAACGGCAGGCCTGGCATGGCCAAGCGCGTAAGGCGTGCGACTCGTAATCCCAGGGTCGCGAGTTCGCGCCCGCGTCGCACTAAACATGCTCGCCTTCCCAGCCGTGGGGGCGTATAATGTGACGGTCAATCCCACTATTCGTTGGTAAAAGAGTAGCCCAAGAGTTGGCGGTGGGTGGTGATGACTAGCTGCCTTCCCTCTAGTCTTACACTGCAAAATTAGGGACGGCTAGCACAGATAGCCCTCGAGTAGCTTTGTGCGAAATACCAAAACAAACAAATCATTAACGGCAGTAACATATTCCAGTAATTATTCATTTTACAGTATATTCACAATGATTCAATTTTATAGCCAGTTCTTTTCAACATAGTAATAATGGTAAAATGTTTCATTAAATATGAATTTCGTAGCATGTTGACGAAACGAACGTGTTCCTCTAAAGGACCAAACATTCGTTTACCAGCTTACTAAAAATGAGGAAACATCTCAGTAAATATTGTTGCAATCTGTTTTTGTTTACAACATACTAACAATAAGGATATGCTGTGTTAACTACGTTTCACAGTTTGCCAACAAAGGTAACATGTTTCTGTAGACAATACTTTCAATGCTTACTTACAATAATACAATGTTTCACTAAGTATCTTTTATTTCATAAAAATTGTAAATTTGTTCAAGTAAACAATAGTTTTACAGCTCAATAATAGTGATAAAAATATTCTGGTTAGTATTTGTTTTATATAAAATAACAATGATGGAACGTTCAAAGGAAATTTTCTTTCGTGGCTAATTTAAAAGAATGACATATTCCACAATTATTTGTTTTCATAGCACATTACTAATGACAAAATGCTCCAGATAATATTTGTTCATAGTTTTTTAACAATACAAAAATGCCCTGATTAATATTGCTTTCACAGGTTATTAATAATTATAAAGTTCTGTTTTCACACTTACTGTTTCGTCAGTATTCCTTTGATATCAATAATGCTAATATATTCTGGTACATATTTGCTTAACAGGTTACTAACAGTGAAGAGACGTTTCGTCAATTTTTGAATTTTTGTTTACAGTATACCAACAATGATGAAATGCTCCAGCAAATATACTTTTCGCCATTCGCTAACGGTGATAATTGTTTCAGTAAATATTGTTTCAGAGTTTTTTAACAATAATAAAGTATTGTATTCTTTCACCACTTACTAAAATATATTTTCGTAAATAATCTTCCCACCGTTTACTGACAATTATCAAATATTCCAATAGATATTCGTTTCGCAGCTTACTTATATATCGCTATTTGTTTTATAACTTGATAGCATGTTCTAGTACGTATTTATTTCACAAATTACAAAAAATAAAATGTTCTAATAAATCTTTGATATACAGTTTACTAACATTCTCTCCATGGCATAGTGACATCTTTTAAATGTTCTCGTCGGTTTTTCTTTGTAGAATACTGAACATTCATTCCATATCTCACTAAAAAGGATGAAACTTTCAAGAAAATATTCTTTTCACAGAATAAATAATAAATAATAGTGATAAATAACAAATAATATGCATAAATAATAAATAATAGTAATAAATAACAAATAATAGGAATAAATAATAGTTATAAATAACTAGTAAATAATAGTAATAAATAACAAATAATAGGAATAAATGATAGTTATAAATAACTAGTAAATAATAGTAATAAATAACAAATAATATAGAAAAAATAATAGTTATAAATAACTAGTAAATAATAGTAATAAATTATAAATAATAAATAATAGCGACGAAATGTCTCAGTGTTTAACTTCGTAGAAACCTTTTGGTTTTCGAAGAACCAGAACCAAACTCTTTGGTATAACTCATTTCGATTAAAAAACAGGTAAAAAACTTCGTATTTTTAATAATTCAGTTCTTAAAGAGTCCATTTCGTACCGTGTGACATAAATCATTTCAGTTTTTTTTAGGGTTGTATCAAATAATATACATTATTTTGATTTTTGAAATGTCAGTACCACACCCTGCAAAACAATTGAATGTCAGTGAGTTTTAAGTTGACATACCTAATACCAAAATATTGAAAATATATCAATGGTTTTATATTTTTTAAACATTTTCACTGAAAATAAATTTAGTGCAAAACTTGCATGTTTGTAACGGATTTACAACTACATATCTATTTCAAAATCGATGTATGTTTAAGCTAAATTTATATTTAGAAACATACATATGTTATACTGTTAAATCTATATTATAAAATTCCCGCTTATTCTCTAAAATTGTAGAAGATTCTCAAATTTAAGAATCAACAATATATGTATGTATATAAATTCTAGTGTATCGTTTATATTGTTGTGCACACTGAAATTTCTAGAAACTCTCTTCACGCTTATAAACGTAACCAATGCAGTAATCCAATAGAGAGTATATATTATTGGTTCGTTATAGTTGGTATACTATAAAAATCGAAGTTATAACTGTAACTAACACTTATTAATCGTGAACTTCAGATGTTTGACCAGGAAGGTTTATATATTTCGAACATTAAAAATCTTTTAATTTCAGCAGCTCTTACTATATACGTAGTACATTCTTTTTTTTTTATAACCAGAAAGAGTTGTTTCAATTTTGGTTTTTTACATATTATCATAAATATTTAAACTGAAGAATACTTTATTTACGAAACCTTACATACTTAAGCGTTTGGAATTTCGCCCATAGCTGCACGAGAGTTATCTGCTCTAACATTCCCTAATTTGAAAGTAATAGACAAGAGGAAAGGCAGCTAATCAACACTATCCACCGCCAACTCTTGGGCTACTCTTTTACCAACAAATAGCGGAATTGATAGTCACATTATAACGCCTCTACAGCTGAAAGGACAAACATGTACGACTATGGGGAATCGAACCGAGAAAAAGCAAGTTAAGAGTCTAGCACCCTAGTCACCAGGCCATGCCAGGTTTTTCTAAAATATACAACTGCTCAAAATGAAACTGATTAAATATCAGATTTTAACCAGCTAGTGTGCTCGGACTGTGGATCCAAGGACTTATAGTATGTAGGCCGTTGCCGCAAAAGCGCGCTTCGTATCTAGAGGGCCCGGCATGGCCAAGTGGTTAAGGCATTTGACTCGTAATCTGAGGGCCAATCCCACTATTCGTTGGTAAAAGAGTAGCCCAAGAGTTGGCGGTGGGTGGTGCTCACTAGCTGCTTTCCCTCTAGTCTTACACTGCAAAATTAGGGACGGCTAGCGCAGATAGCTCTCGTGTAGCTTTGCGCGAAATTTGTAAGAAACCAAACCAAATAAAGACTGTATTTATGTTGTAAGATTGGCCATCAAATTTTGCTATTCAGTAAGCTAGAAACAGCTCAAAGTTCAGCAGTGAGTGTTGTTGACTAGCTGTCTTACCTTTAATCTATAACTTCAAAATGAGAAACGGCTATGCGTCCATAGCCCTTTGTGTAGATTTTCGCGAAAATTCTGAAACATACAATTCTCCAGCATGTATGTCATGTAATGGACATCAGTTAATAGGGTATGTGAATTTGCATAAAGTGTAAAAGATGGGTGTTAGCTACCTGATGTCTCTAGTGATGTGTTACATGCTTCGTAATTACTGAAAATATAAGTTGTAGATAATAAATTAAAATAAAAAAACACATCGAAATATATCGAAGATAACTGCTCTAGTCTGGTAAAGTTAACTGTTACGCCCCAATTCCTTTAGTTTTCTTCGACACGTTACGGAGATATAATAGTGAGAAGAATACTATGATCTTTGCTCTGTCCCCATTACTAGGGCGTGAGCTAGGAGGCACGTGGAGGATTTATTGGTAGCTGTTAGTATGTTCGGTGAAGAACGATATCGATGTATGATAGGTGACTTTGTACAGGGTGGAGCTCAGACAGCATTTATTGAAGCAGAGATAGGGTTTGAGAATAACTTGGCGCTTTGTGACTATACGTAAAGAACTATTACTTATAAATTTTATTATATCTGAATTAAATGAGTGGAGCTTTTGTACTCATAATAATTTTCAGCCTTTTTTATCTTCCAAAGAAAATAGAGGGAAACGGATTAGTTACATTTAAAGGAGAGAAGAAAAAAAAACAATAATGCTATATATACATGAAACATAATAGAAAAACCACAATAATGCTATGTATACATGAAACATAATAGAAAAACAACAATAATGCCATATATACATGAAGCATAATAGAAAACAACAATAATGCTGTATATACATGAAACATAATAGAAAAACAACAATAATACTATTATATACATGAAACATAATAGAAAAACAACAATAATACTATTTATACATGAAAGATAATAGAAAAACAACAATAATACTATATATACATGAAACATAATGGAAAAACAACAATAATACTATATATACACGAAATGTAATAGATGTAATGAACAAATATCCTGCAGTGACACAACGGTATGTCTGCGGGTCTCACACCGCTAAAACCGGGTTTCAGTACTCGGGGTGAGCAGAGCGCACATAGCCCTTTGTGTAGCTTTGTGCTTAATTACAAACAAATGAGCAAATATTACTGTTCGTGTGTAAGAAAATAGTAAACGTAGTCATAGAAACGTGGCACTGTCCTCTGACGTATTGATGTGAATCTTCATTTAATAAAATCGACTTGTAACGATAAATGTTCCTATATCTTTGCACTTTTTATTCAAAACATTTAACATGTAACAATTGTCATGTTAAACAGTTGTTTAGTGTTTCCTAACATCGTGTTCCTTCAAACAAAATCATTACATCACTTCAGCCGTGTTACAACAAACTCGTGTTCACACTACTTTAGGAAAGAAAGCGAAAATGGTGGAAACTTACACATTCTTGTTTGTAACAGCACAGTCCAGCTACTGTGTTGACCTTTATACATCGACGAATAACGAAGCAAAAAGTACTGAAAATTTAACATTCACAATTTAAGTAGACCCTTTTTATAATTCGCACACCCGATGCTCAAAGCAAACAGCTTGTTAAAGTAATGTCTCAAAGTTTAACGATTGTAATTAAAAGTATTTATGCATTGTGCTTTAAGGCTAAAGTTAGATTTATTTTAGCCTAATTTAGAGCTAAGTAATAGGCGATTTACTTGTGTAGCAATATCATTCATTTCATTTTTTTTAAAATAGCGCCAACAATTAGATGTTCAAAGAAACTTATAAATAATAAAAAAATGTTATTTAATTGCTAGGTCGTCTAATATACATTATTTACAGTTCCGGTTGGTTGGTCGTTTTAGCGCAAAACCACAATGGTGTATGTACTGTGTCCACCGTGAAGAATCGAACACAAGATTTTAGCATTATAAGTTCGTAAACTTACCATTGTCGCACCTGGGACTTGCAGTTCTGAAAATGTAGGATAATTTTAAATAACACATCTAAATATGTATTTAACGATCCTGTCAGCAG
This sequence comes from Tachypleus tridentatus, assembly GCF_004210375.1. Lineage (NCBI taxonomy): Eukaryota > Metazoa > Arthropoda > Merostomata > Xiphosura > Limulidae > Tachypleus > Tachypleus tridentatus. Next base: position 75,726,481 of record NC_134835.1, on the reverse strand, counting down.
ATTGTATCTGAACATAGTAATAAAGAGTAAAAAGTGGTGCTCACCAATAATGCCGTATTAGCTTAAGCGTATCAAACACTATAAATAAAGTTTATCTGAAGTCAGAGTGAAATCATGGGAAATAAACTTATAGTTAAAAATCAAACAATCTATTTTTATAAAAGTTTGAGAAAATGTATTCTTAAGAATCTAAAATTAAGAGAATTTTCCAAGACAATACTCAACTCAAAAATATTTTTGTATTATATTATAGACTTTACATGACTTTACATAATAAAATAAAAACGAGTTTAAGTACAAATTTTTAATAAATATCATAAAATATTAAATGTTTGTAATTGGTTTTGTACTTCCAAGCTACTAATTTCAAATTATACAAGTTAGAAGAAATATTTTCACTTGAAAATACACTTTAATTCCTTCCTGATTTTTACAGTACTTGAAGTATCTATTGATACTTGAAGATTATAAACTAAAGTTTGAACTTTATATACAGATGTCTGCTCTAAAATATTTTATGAAATCAGGTCTGTGTCGTAAATATGGTTTGTTTAAATATGCATCTAACCCAACAACTGTTTATTTGCGAGTAAAATGTTATCTTTAGAAATTTCATTATAAGATGTAATTTTCAGCCGTATTTTAATAAATATATTCATGTACTGGTTGATACCCACAAAACGTTTATTGGCAGTATCTTTAGTATAATAGTATTTGTAGAGTAATACAAACGAAATGTAATCGTAGACAGCGAAATGTGCAAGTCTACTTCTAGTTAGGTCATACTTTATAAAATCTTAACTAATGTTAGGCGTAAGTATGATAAAGAGTTTGCTTTTGAATTTCGCGCAAAGCTACACGAGGGCTATCTTCACTAGCCGTCCCTAACTTAGCAGTGTAAGGCTAGAGGGAAGGCAGCTAGTCATTACCACTTACCGCCAACTCTTGGGCTACTCTTTTACCAATGAATAGTGGGATTGACCGTTACATTATAACGCCCCCACGGCTGAAAGGGCGAACACGTTTGGTGCGACAGGGATTCGAAGCCGCGACCCTCAGCTTACGAGTCGAACACCTTAACTTACCTGACCATACCGGGCCCTGTGAATCTTACACCAGCAAATGCCCTCTTTAGCGTTGGTGTTATATATCTATCCAAAACGCATTAAGTTACTCGTTTCTGATCTAGTTCTTCAAAATTATATCTATATTCATGTTAAATTCCTTCCAGAGTGCTCCATACTTATATAAAAAAAATGAAAATCAAAATTAACCTTTTCAGGAGTATAACTGATTAACTACACAGCTGCTTACAATATTACTTATAAGGCTTAAAATGCATTGTTTCATCAGTATAGAAATATAACGTAGATATAACCTGTAACGTTGGAATAGATTTCAGGTGCATTGTAAATAAGTAACCTTTGATTTTATTATATCTTTATAAAAATTAAAGAAATTCTTTTATTATAAACTGATGTTAAAGTATTTTAGTTCCGTATAATAACTTCTCATAATGGCTAAAATATAATTATATCAGTTATTTTGTTCATTAAGACAAATTATTAACAACTTAATTTGGGACAAATTAAGATAAAAATGTCAACTTTAAGTCAGTCATATAATGGACTCATGTATATATATATATATATCATATCAGATCGACATATCGATCGATTCATGGGGCGAGATTTTTAATTAATTATAACTTATGATCAAAGCAAGATATATACAATGAATCAGACACGTACACGCACTATTTTAACAGTAAACGAGTATATGGAACAAAACGAACAAATACAAACATCAATTTCCCAGTAAGGACGACAGATCTACAAAATTTCAGTAACAATGATTATACAAGCAAAATAATAGAGACAATAACAAAAACAAAAGTAACTATAACTGTAAACCAAACCAAAAATAACGATCCAGGTGAGAACGGAATACAAACCATTTTTCTAAAAAAAACTTACTCATAAATTATTTGATCATTTAACAGCGTTATATAATTTATCACCTAATTCTGGTTACACCCCAGTCTCTTGGAGCAAGCATATGCTCTTATATTTCTCTAGGAAGTCGAACCAACGAATAAATCAAGAAGTTATCGACCAACCAGTCTGACTAGTCGTGTTGGCAAAATGTTAGATAGAATTATCATCAATAGAATCTTCAACTTTTCTAAAGATACATCAAAATTACACGAAAGCTCACGATGGTTTCAGAAAATTTCTGCAAACAACAGATCATTTGGTTAGGTTAATTGTAAGTGGAGTATTTCATTTCAGAGATAGGTTCCACAGAGAGGGGTAATTAGCCATATCTTTGTTTATGATAAATGTAAGCGACATGCTATTAAATGATCAACATTTTAGTTTAACATCAACATTTGCAGACGATGTGACGATATGGATGAACTCTATGACTCCCCCGACTGCAGTTACAGAGTTACAGTCTGTTCTGAATCAGACCGTTGAACACTGTCTAAAACACAAATAATGAACCTTGTTCTATTTGAAATATCGATTAAAACATTAAGAAATCCTCCTGAAATATACTTAAACAGAGTACTTTTAAATGTCGTACCTAGTCATAATTTCTTGGTATAATTTGAAATTCAAAATTAACGTGGAATAAACAAATTACCCACATTAGGGATGAGATACAGCAACGAGCAAACTACCTTAAAAGATTAACAGGTAAAAATACAAGAGACACACCAGAAAAAATTAATAAAAATGTGTACAAAGTACGTTAGACCTGCCCCCACTTAACGTTTACTATATAAAAAAAAGATTATCTATGTATCTATGCTAGACATTAACATATCGTTTAGAATTGAGTATCACTTGTGTATTTTAAAGGGCTTATAAATGTGAAATACGCAAAATGATCAAGTGAAAAAGTTATATTTTGTTTGTAACTATTTGCGAGTATATACAACCAAATTAAGAAAAATATTGATATGGTATTAACTTCTACAGGTAGTTAATTCATGGGTATAACACCAGAGTTCAAATACAGTATTTTGCACTAATTTTCAAACTCTGATTTCTTGAATAACCATACAGGGTTTACAAGTCCGTAAACAACTCTAGAGAACGGAGGAAGAGGTCTGAGTAAGCCTGACCCTTTCAACTAACCAAACCCCGATAAAGACAGGACAAAATGAACTACTTATGTCTGAATTAAATTTTAACCCAGCAATGAAACTAGCTTACGTTTTTACTTCTAATTTAAGAAATTTAAAAGTCATTCCTAAATCTCAATTAAGGTGGCGATAAACAACACAATATTATAGATTTATTTTAGAATTAATTAATTAATGTTGGTACTTAATTTTACTTGAACTAACTTCACTTGCCATTCGCAAGATCCAGTCAAGCAGCCACAGCGTCAACGAGGGAAGACTATTTAGTGATTCTAAGAGTTGACATGAAGAAGAGTGTATGTCAAACACACTATATCTGCTCTATTTAGTGCCGACTACGCATTTGGCTCAATACCAGAACTCGTCAAACCAGCTGGGATACGACAGACACAGTGACGGCTAAGACGCTATTTGAGTTATCCAAGTGTATGAACAACAACTATTATGATGTGAAATAGATTAAGTTGGTAAAGTGTAAATTTAATATTAGGGTTTCATCTGTTGGTTGCCCTTGCTATTAGCGGTATTTTCAGTCATAATACAAATAATACTTTATTACATTTAGCCAATTTAGGTTAGCCATAAATCTATATACTAAACTAACAATGAAAACCAATCTATCGAAATAAAAATGCCTTCAAAAAATAACAAATATATATATGTATTTGAAATATTCTAAATAACTGTTAATGAATAAATATTAAATAAAAACAGCTTGTTTCACGTACTATCGTTGACTAAATACTGTTTTCAGAACTTGAAACCAGTATAATCTTTCCAGATAATCCTTTTTAACTAGGTATTATCACTAGTAAAACCCATTAAAGATTCCAGTAGTGTAACATTAGAGTCGTTTGACATCTCAGATATATTACTACTACATGTTTCTGCTTAAGTCCAGAATCGGATAGCATGGCAGGACAGACAGTGCAGCAAAAAAACCCAAAAAAAAAACAACACACTACTGTTTATGAAAACATAAATAATAATAGTTTAATAGATGATCTAATGATGTGGTATAATAATAGGGATATTAATACTCTCGTTAAAATATAAACGAGCTGAATGAAATGAATATAAAAACAATATACAACGAACTCTATGAAGGTGAGATACAAATAACCTGTCTTTACCTCTTGCAACTATATAACAGCCGAAAGTAATAAATGAACTTAGATACTAAATAATAGCTGAAAAGCAAGCGTGATAAACTTCGCGAAAGATAAAATATTGATATTAATAATCAGACATAGAGAAGGAGTGTGTTTCATATAGCAAAGCCACAAAGGGCTATCTGCTCAGCCCACCGAGGGGAATCGAACCCTGATTTTAGCGTTGTAAATCCGGAGACATACCGCTGTACTAGCGGGGGGGCATAGAGAAGGAAATAACAACAATGGTAAATATTACAAGTAATGCAACTTTACAAATAGTGTATAAAACCGAGGACTTGGGTGCCTCAACTGATGTCGAACTAACTCATATTTAATTTTAGTTCTAGTAACATAAGTAATACATATAAATGAGCCCTTGCTCAGAGTTTTACTGTCTCTTATATCCTGTCGAAATTTTATATGCCTGAAAATTCTCTCTTTTTAAACGAATTCAGAGAGTGTCAAAGGAATTCGCTATTTTAACCTCCGCTATTTAAGAGCTTGCTCAGCTGAAGGATCATATGGACAGTGAAATTGAAAACGCAATTTTTTGTGATTATAATACACACAAACATACACAGAGAAAAGTGAACTTACGTTATTGAACTGTACCAAACTACACATTGATATATTCAGTTTTTTTTTCTGTTAAGCGAAATAAGTTTAATTCCTCTTTAGAAACTTGAAAAACAACCATCAAGCCATCTTTGATTACATTTACTCCTTTGAGTTTCGGCCAAGCTTTTTATATATATAGACTTCTTAGCATTTTGTTTTCTCATATTACAATTACTTATCTCTCTTTCTTACAATTAATGTAACTCGTTCCTCCACAACCTTTTCAAACCAATACTCTATGCTTAGTTTCGACATTACTTCTCGATTTACCAATATTTATCTTAGAGAAAACACCAACGTGAACCTCAAACACCCATTGAAAATTAACGCACACGACCAGCAAGCTAATTCAGTTTTACCACCATATTTTCAGACTACACAAACATGGGATTAATTACGTGTAAAAGTGTCTTCTAATTAAACAGTACCTTCAGAACTTAAGTAACTTTTGTACTTCTATGGAACTAAGCTTACTCTAGTTTATATTTATTTGAATCATTTTTTTTTGAAAATATAATAGTATGTCTATTGCCATCTTTGCTTGGTTTTAAAGAAAAACAAAATTCTGTAAACGAAATAAGAACGTTCCGCCAAGGTTCTTTGAAGATATTTTCCCTCTTTCCCACAATTCTGTTGGTACGGATAAAGTGACATAATTTTCTATGATTGTGATCTTTCTATTGTTCTCTTGTAGTACTGTTCTCAGTTTCTACTGTTAATTGGTAGAATTTAAGAAGCATTTGAAAATATGTATTCAAAAACTAACTGAAGATGCATTTATTGAGGGTTATTGAAAGATCCCATTCAGTATACAATCTAAATATAGGATAAAAACGTGACTTATGGTTAATGAGAGAATGTTGGACCCATTCAATTTAGGAGCTATACATAATGAAAATCAGGTGAACTAAAATTATCGAAAAATATTATGAAGGCCACAATCACGTTTGGATCTATGAGTAAAGACATAACGAGAACTTGTGATTAAAAAGCTGTTGTTAAAAAATTGCAAAGGGGTTGTGTCTTTACATATAGACATTTAGTACGTTAGATTAAAACGATTTGAGATCCTTATTCTGTCGCTACAATTCATGTCGTCATGTGTGATCATGTTCAATCTGGAACCAATATCTTGACAAAAGATTCCCCTGAAGGATGTAACGTACACAGCAAACCTTTCCTTCCTGCTACTTTCCATAACCCGTCAACTGTCTGTTGACTTTCGTTTCCCAGCGCTCATTTTCAATTCATACGCTGCAATGATCACTTGACCGACACGTCATCGTGTGGAAAAGTAAGAATACCTGTCTTACTTTACATACAAGGTATATAAAGGTTCAACAGATATGACCTTTTCAGCAACTTGTGTACAAGTGATTTGTATCACTTTTCCAGGTGGAGATCCTTATCGATGACCCGTCATGGTCTGGTGGTTAGGGCACTCGAATCGCAAAATGACAGACGCGGGTTCGATTCCCCGTCCTGCCAAACACGTTCACATTTTCTTTCATGGGGGCATTGTATGGTTACGGTCAATCCCACTGTTCTTTGGTAAGAGAGTATTCCAATAGCTGACAGTGGGTGGTGATGACTAGTTGCCTTTTCTCTAGTCTTACACTGCTAAACTAGGGACGGCTAGTGCATATAGCCCACGTGTTGCTCTGCGTGAAATACAAAACAAATCCACCCTTCTTTATTTCGTTGCGTATTGTTACCTGGGAATTGTGAACGGCTTTTGCCATTAACATCCATGTTCAAGGATTTTTACTTGTTACAGGAGCCACATTCTGCTTACACTTATTGCAACTCCTTTACTTGACAGTCCTAATTCATGCATTTGACCCACATTCCTAATGTAATTAAGTACAAAACATTGTCCAGTTCTGAAAATTTGAAACCTCCGATTTAAATACTTTTTCTGATTTGAATAAATGAATATTTTGCATCGGATAAAGCCCCTACATACTGTTTCCAAACGCGATTAATTTTGGATGACACCACATTACTTACGCAGCATCAAACAATGCTAAAACGTAGTTCTAATACATACCGTTCCACTGAAACTTTGTATGTGTATTGGTGGTCACATGACTTGCTGATTCGAATATTAGAAATAATTTTAATATAAGTTATTCTACACTCTCTAGGTGTATGAAAAAGGTATACAAGGAATGGTTAACAAGGGATTGTAAAAACGTCATCTTCCTGACATAAGTTTTAACGTAAGGTTATTAATGTGATTATGATTAGAGGAACGACTGGTAAAAGAGTCAAATTCATGTTGGGATAAAGAAATAATTACGTCAAACGGACTTAAATTGACGAAGGGTTATAAAAGAGTTATTTTATGTAACATTCCCCTGAGAATTAAATAAGAAACAAGGTTTTATTCCCTTTAACTAAATACGTGGAACCCAAAAACATCTGCAGATTTTTCAAAGGTTTTTAAATTATACAATAATATATTCGATGATTGTTTGCTTTAGAGCGAAAGCATTGGACTATGTCTGTCGTGGAGAATCGAATCCCGGATTTTAGCGTTGTTTATAAGTCTGTAAACCTGTCGGTAACCGACTAGCGGGAAAATAGTTTGGTAATATCAGAGAAAGTTTCTGACTTTCTCTTATAGGACTGATTATTATCAGAAATGTTAACACTTTTTAATAAGTGCTCAGTGCTCATGGATGTGCATTTACAGAATAAAATAAAACAAAACTGATTTCAAAACAGTTAGACGTATTTATTCATCGTATAAACCAGTTAATTTCAAATGTAGACGTATTGATCTTTCGGGATTACGAAACATATCTGTAAGCAAACAAATTATATATGCAACAGGCTTTATCATACCACTGATCAGTGGTGGGTACTAACGTCATACTATGCTAATACTATCATAACATGTGAGTATCGTCCACAAAGTTGTGGCTTATTGATACATAAAATCGTTAACCACCAGATAAAGGATATTTTCAAAATGGTTGGAAGTGAACTTTAGTATCACGTAATCCAAATGTTATTAGGATATTCCCAATAACTTTATCATTTTGAAAAATCAAATAAGGCTGGGTGGTACAGCTAATATACAAGTACACGGAGACCGAGTTGCAGATAATAAAATTGCAAATTCTATATACAACAGCACTTTATCCTTTAAAGTTATAAAATATTCAGTTTTCTGTATGGTAAAATATGATCTTATTTTATACAGTTTTTTAGCTATAATGGTAAAAATTATTGATTATCATATAAACTAAATAAAGGATGCAAAAACATATACGCAAGCTAATAACTTTTAAATTAAAGTCATACTTACAGGTGTCTAAAATACATTATTCTCTAAATTGATAAAAAAATTGCATTCACCAAAACTAGTGTTTAGTTTCATGCACAATCAACGATATATCTCAACAATTATACGAATGAAATATTAAGCCGGTTGTTTTTCTAATAATTTAATTTGTATAAACCAGAGCAAAGCCGAATTTATTAATTTTATTACAGAAACTTATAAAGGTTTTATGTATTTTTTAAACATTTTCTTACTGTTGAACTACAGATATTTAAGTATTTTTAATAAGACTGCTAAATTTTCGTGTACGGTTATTTTATTTAAAGTGTAATTTAATTATTTTTACAGGTGGGTTAAGGCGTACGACTCGCTCTCTAAGGGTCGTGGGTTCGAATCACCATCACACCAAACATTCTCGCTCTTTCAGCCGTGGGGCATTATAATGTGACGATCAATCCCACTATTCGTTTGTAAAGAATAATACAAGAGTTGGGGGGTGATGACTAGCTGTCTTTCCTCTAGTCCTATACTACTAAATTATGGACGGTTAGCGCAGATAGCCCTCGAGTAGCTTTGTGCAAAATTAAAAAAAACAAACAATTATGTGGAAGTGCTTTTTCATTTTATAATGATAAAAGTGCTGGCGAGAAATATTTAGAACTACAGTGAACAATCTTATTGTTACAAACTGTATAAATCAGACGTACAGATGATTTATACAAAGTACAGAGAAAAAATATGAAAATAATATGTTTATATGGCAATGACATATCCATACTATATTCATTGGAGGGATTCGAAACTCATATTTTCGTGTTGTAAGTCCAGGAACCTATCGCTGACCTACCGAAGTGATCACGATAGTGGCTACTTGTGTAGTTGAAGTACGAAATTCTAAACCATTTTAACTATCGTGTTTTTAACATTCAGTTTTCAATTTGTTTTAATCAGGAATATTTGAGAAACAAGCTTTAATGATATTTTATTTCAGTTTTGTATTTCAAGACTACGCGATGAAACTAGTGATCCTTTCAAGACTTTTTACTGTAATCTTATCATGTTTAAAAACCGATTCAAATTCATACTTGATAGTTCTGAAAGCTAAATAATATTTCCTAACCGTGAAAGTCGAATATACAAGTATATTGGTATAAAACGTCTACAAGAATCTGTAATAAGAGGTGCTTGATTGAACTTAGTTTTACTGTCTTAGCGTAGACTTCACACCTCATTTCCAATTCTGTCGTTTTTTAAACAAGCCTTTGTTAGAAAATAATAAAAATATAAATCCAAGTCTGCTCTAGCACCATCGCACGATATCAACCGGAGTATGTCCCTCAAGGATCCAATATATTGACGTGAGCTGTAGTTGTTATGAATCTTTAATAGATAAAAGTGCACGATAAGTATGCTGAGTTATAAAATGGTTACTATAATAGATACAAACATTTCATTGGACTTTTTGTTAGCGACAGTCTAATTTACGTAATGTCATTCAAGTGACTATATATTTATATATGTACACTATAGCGTATCTTAGATATCGAACCTGTGTACTAAAATCTTACATATATGTATACATCATTTATTGGAGGCGTTTTGGGAAGGTTGGCTCGGCACGTTACAGTTTTTATCTGTTATTAGAGTCATGCTATTATAAGAATGATTGTTGTGTAGTAACGATTGTCACCAGCTCCCGAGAAACTGAAAAAAAGAAAAAAACAACACCGAACCGATTACGATCTATGCTCGTGTATTCTGAATAATGTATTCGGGAACAACTATACTGATGACTAGAAATCTGTATCAGAATTCGTCTGGTTTTGTATTTGAGATAACCCAAAATTAAAGATCAGCCAGTATGCTTGATTTTTACCCTTATATATTTTAATTACTGTCTTAGCATAGACCTCACACCTAATTTCTAATTCTAAAATATACATTTTTTTCTCTGACCTTCGTTGACTAATTTAAACAAAATAAGAAATTGTGTAATTTTGTTCTATAATTAGCTCATTTACAGAGTGTCTATAACCAGTAAACGCTGCAGAAAAGAAGATGACCACTTCATTGCCATTTTGTTTGAAATTAACCACAAAGCTACACAACGAATGGGCTTATGTGTGCTCTGTCCACGATTGGGTATTGAAACCGATTTGTAGAGAGGTAAATCCGCAGACCGTTGGGGATGGGGATAAGAAAGTAGATGGTCACCCTTCAAATTACTAACCAAGTCCGACATTGAATGTCCACGGAGTTCAAGCGAGACCCGTTTTGTTTTGTTTTTCGATACGAAAGAGGGATCTTCGTTGTTGATTTAGTAGTGGTTGGCCAATTATATTAAGCTCGACCATGTCCGTGTGTAGTACATAGTGATGTAGGCCTAGCAACTCACGTGAATCTTCTGTGTAAACCTATTAATCTTCTAGAGATTTTCTTTGATGAAACGAGCGATTGTTACTTCTTGAGATGTTGCAAAATTAGTGGTTTAATTCCTCTCGGTGGACATAACAAATATTACGATGTGGCTTTGCTATTAAAAACACACACACTTAAGTAAAATCCATGTAAAAGCGTTGATTATACATTCTTTCTTATTACATACCCTTTAATTACAACAATATTCAGAAAATAAGCACAGAGCTACATATATCAAATAAACTTTATATTAGGATGTTGACTTTGAGCAAATACTTCTCATGCCAGCTCTGGTTTGTTATTGATGTCAAAACTTTGACTGTTAAAGCGTTTTTATTTAATGCTAGAAGTGTGATAGCTCTGATTTTATATTGATGTAAAAATTTGGAATACTCTGATGTGATTTTTATGCTAGAAATTTGATAGCTCTGGTTTGATTTTGATGCCAAAACGGTGATTGCTCTGGTTGTTTTAATGTCAAAATGTTACATGTGATTTTGGTAAGCATAATCTGTAGTTAGGAGGATATTCACTGGGAAATGACTGATGTGTACGAACAAAAATTGTTCCAAAACTAGCCGTTTAATGCGGATCATATCATAATTCTATGGGAGGGAGAGCACAAGAGGAGATGACTGAATGCTTGTGTGTGTAAAGACATATACCCCTAATCACTACAGGAAACGTCGGTCAGTAAAAAAAAATTGTGCAGAGTGTAAATGATTTTGCAACGATGTAACACAGCACGCCCATAATCCCTACCCATTGTGCCATGAATCTACTGTGTGGTATTCCCAATAGCTAAGTTTAGATCAATATTATAAAGTTCAGACTTTTCTTTCTGTTGATGCTAACTGGATTTTATGAATACGTTTATCATACTATGCTAGCTTAAATGAGGGCTTATATAACGTGTGTTCACGCACAATACTTTTAAACCTCAGTTTCAATCAATGTTTGGCTAAGCGCATTAAAGACCCACGGTGTACATGGTAAACCCTTTATAATACCATGCAGTGTGTGGTAAACTTGCTGTAATCCCTTATAATGCATGGTAAACCAAACTGTGTATTGTAACCCTAAGCAGATGTGATAAAATAAAATATAGTATAAGTTAAGAAAAGTGAAGTAAATTGCATTGAATTCACAATAATTTTGATGTAAAATACACTACAGAAAGAAGCAACAGTTGGTAAAATACAATATAGTGACAAGCAATATGTGATAAAACACGACATAGTTACAAGCAACGTACGATCAAACACGATGTGATTACACGTAACATGTAATATCACGCAGTATGGGTACAACCACGTGTGATATAATAAAGTGTACTTATAATAAATAATGCAATGAGGAAAACCGTCCGAGGAATGTGAGGTATAAATACTGCAGATAAAGCACACTATAGCCATGAGACACGTTTGATGAAATAAAATATAACCTTAAGTATGGTAGAACAAAGCATAGTCTCAATAAATGTATAGTAAAATACATTGTACTGCGCAGTCAAATATGTTGTAACCTCAACCAGTCTGAAATGTAACACACAGTATTGACAAGCAGTAAGTGTGGTGAAACATATTAAAGTCCTGAGGAATATAAAGCAAACCACGCTGTAATCACCAGTTTTGAAGGTAGACACATTATAGTCACTAGTTATAAGATAAAACAGTATTTTCGCAATCAGAAGAAACAAAACCAGTAACACAACGGTTATTGGTAAATTGTTTCTTAACTACCTGTCTAATAATTAGATTTATGTGACAAAAACAAAAGATATAGATGTAAATGTATAGTTTGATTAGTTATGTTTTGTTGTTCGGGAAGAACAAAGAAACAGACAAGTTAGGGTTAACCTACACCAACCTACATAAATAAACTCGTTAACTTTATCTGGATTATTTGTCCAGCAGCTATTCTATTCACTTTTCAAAATATCTCTGACTAGTTTTCAAAGTGAGCACAATATGCGGAAGTCAACATATATAACTTCAGCAACGTTATACCTGAATTTTATTTGCATTTAAAATCTGTAGCCAGATTTCTGGGATGGTTCCATTACACACAAAGAGGATAAGCTTACTCGTGTGGTTGTACATATAGCCATGTAGTTGTATATATACGATAGGAACAACTGTTAGACTTATCGAAACTACAGTAGAGTTAAAATAAATTGATAATCTTCATAGTTGCAAGTAATCTGAATAGTTTTGGTTTGTAGTGAGCAGAGGTTACCGTTGAAGAAAGCTATTAGCATCAAGATTCTAGAGTCTCCTCTCAAGAAACTGGAAATTATAAAGGAACTTCTTCAACGTCTATAAGACCTAGATTTAAAGTTTTCTTGAACAAAGAACTAAAGAAAGAAACAACTTTTTATTGTCTTTTATGAGTGGTTGTTAGAGGTGAAATTCTACAAGACTGATTGTTTGTTTGTAGTTAAGTGCTTAATCGCACAGTGAGTTATCTGCGCTCTGCCCACCACGGGTATCGAAATCCAGTTTCTGGTATTGCAAGTCAGCAAACATAACGCTGGGCCACTGGGGAAGGGGTTGAATATAAGTTTCATAAGAAAACAATAAAGTATGATGGTTTGATGAAAACTAATTTTAAGGCTTAACTGTGGAGAAAACTCTGGTAATTCATCACGACACTCGTGGAAAATGTTCATCTTATAGGTACAGGTTAATTCAGCTGGACAACATCAACCACAACATATATCTTCTATATAATAAAACAAATCAATATTTTGATACTTTTTGTGGAAGAAGGAATCATGAACCGCTTCACATGACCTAATGTATGAAAAAGAGAAACTTAGATGTAATTTAGACGAGTGTAGGAACTCTTAAATATGTCATAAACAACAGCAAAAGTGACTTAGTAGGTGTCTCATTGTGCTTAAACATCGAAATTATAAGAAAAAGACGTCATGAACTTATTTCAAACTGCCATTTATAGTTTAGAAATCTGGTATTAGCAGGAAACATAGAAACGTTATTTTGTAACAAGTTTCAACTCCATGGTTCTTGGAGGAGTTTGCTTTTTGAAACTTCGAAGTCACAACACCTGCTTGGAAATAGCGAAAGTGGAGAAAAACTCGTAACACGTACGTTGTTTAAACATCAAGGCTTCCGTAATCATTGTACACAAATTTCTTACGTTGCTGATTGCGTGAAGACTGTTTGCGCATTGTGCAATGCATGTTGGCCATCACTGCGCAATCAACACACAAGATAGAGAGTAAGGAGTAGAACCAAAACTGCTGCTATTTAGAAGTTCAACAAATGAGCTGCAAGAGAAAGTTCAGTAAGAGAAGCTGGACAGTTCTAGAATGTGCTGTATGACTGTATACTACTGGACAGTTCTAGAATGTGCTGTATGACTGCATACTACTGGACAGTTCTAGAATGTGCTGTATGGCTGCATACTACTGGACAGTTCTAGAATGTGCTGTATGACTGCATACTACTGGATAGTTCTAGAATGTGCTGTATGACTGCATATTACTGGACAGTTCTAAAATGTGCTGTATGACTGCATACTACTGGACAGTTCTAGAATGTGCTGTATGACTGCATACTACTGAATAGTTCTAAAATGTGCTGTATGACTGCATACTACTGGATAGTTCTAGAATGTGCTGTATGACTGCATACTACTTATACTATACCGCTTGATTTCTCCATAAGTTTTGATCCATTAATCGTGGTTATTAATTAATTACATCTAACGAAGTCTATATTCTGAACCAACTTTCAACCTCTGGCAGTTACCGTTCTTTTCCTTTAGATTAATTTGATCTGCATCAAATTTCGGTCTACCCACACTATGAATTAAAAACAGTTATATAATAGCCAATCGAATGTATATGTCACAATTTCATACAATTTTTGGTTCGGATCCAATGTAATTATTTCAAGAATTAGAATTGTTCTTAGAATCAATTTTTAAGCTATGATCTGAAAATTAATTTGATATATTAAAACAATGATGGTTTTCAAATAAACTGTTATTTAGTAGAGACTTGTTCTCCTCAACAGTTCTTTGTCATCCTAGATCATCAAAGTGATCTTATACATTACGTGAAAACTATGAGGACAATATTATATTGTTAAGAGAGAAAAATACAACTTACATTCATCAAAATAAAACGTCCCTTTCCACTGGCACAATAGGTAGTATGTCTCCAGAATTATAACGCTGGAGTCCCCCGCTGGTCTAGCAGTAAATTTACGGATTTACAAGGCTAAAATCAGGGGTTCGGTTACCCTCGGTGAACTCAGCAGATAGCTCGATGTAGCTTTGCTATAAGAAAACACATACAAATACAACGCTAGAAACTGGGTTTCGATATCCTTGTTGGACAGACCTCAGGTAGACCATTGGGTAGCTTCGTGTTTAATTCCAAACAAAACAATCAAAATAAATTAATACTTTGCATGAAATGAGGAAGTAATCACTAACTAAATAATCAGGTAAGTTTGTAGGAAAAAAAGAATAACTTGGTTTATCTATCTTTCATATAAATTTTTTTCTAGTCTGTCTCCCAAGTTTTGTATTCGTCAATTCCTTTGTATTTATTTATTCTTTTATAAGGATTCCAAACCTACAAAAACCTAGCTTTAAGTTTTATCTTTGTCCTGATGACAGCTATACTTCAAAATAGCTTTAATAGTAATGTAATACGGCATGCTATTAGAAGTAAGATGGGTTTGTAGTACACTGATTACAATTTTCTTCAGTATGTGTTTACACCATACATATACCCTAAGTTGATATCCTACCTTAAATTGTTTGTTGTTTTTTTTTAATTTCGCGCAAAGTTACACGAGGTCTACCTGGGCTAGCTGTCCCTAATTTAACAGTGTAAAAGTAGAGGGAAGGCAGCTAGTCATCACCACCGACTGCCAACTCTTGGGCTACTCTTTTACCAACGAATAGTGGGATTGATCGTAACGTTATAACGCCCTCACGGCTAAAAGGGGAAGCATGTTTGGTGCGAGGGGGATTCGAACCCGCGACCCTTAATAAGTAAACCAATAAAATAGCTTTAGTAGTAATATAATACAGGATACTGTCAGAAGTAAGATGGGTTTACAGTACACTTATCACAATTTTCTTCAGTATTAGTTTACACCAGACATATACCTTACGTTGATATCCTACCTTAATACATAAACTAATAAAACATGTCTATTTATCATAAAACTGACTTCATTTGTCTTTTCTCTTTTTTCGGTGAAAGTATTTTAATCTAAAAGATTTCTTGTATTAAGTTAATAAGGGAAACTTGCTCGAATCAAAACTAAAACTACTATATTCAGCACACAAATAAATAAAACGAGTCTGTGAAAAAACAAAATTTTAAAATACAGATTTTGTAAATATAGAACAAACAATACCTTAACTTTAAAAACGGTGAAAGCAGAAACAAAATTTACAATTCGAAATGAGAAACGTCAGTGTTAAATATCTTTAAAACAAAATAAACAGCGAAATAATCTCAACTTTGTCATGCAAGGTTGACCCTAACTTATTTTAATACGATTAAGAATTTTCTGTTTTTACGTCAACAAAATTTCAAGATAGTTTCGTTTCGAAGAGATAATTTACAGCTCAATCCTTTTAAAGAGAAGCATCTAAAGCTGAGGGATATGATATAAAACGTACACATATTCTGCACATAGTAGCATTATTTGAAAATCTAATTCATGTCTATCAGTAAAAAAGTATATCAAATGTTTTCTTTATAGAGTTTTAAAAGTACATTACGATATTAAACAACCCACATAAATAAGTGCATATAAATATATACAGTTCTGTAGAATCCGTGTAACCCGAAACAGAAACACTTATTCTTAATACCACAATTATGTTAACCATATAAAAATAGAACTGTATTACACATATCGAGCGATATTTTTATCGTAACTTAAGTCAATGTAGCCACTGAACGAGATTAGGCTTTGTGCAAGAAATTACGATTTATTGTGAAACACTAACTTATTAATATTGTAAACTAAAAATAAAACCCCTCGCGCTCGTAACACACAGATTAAAGTCTGAAAGAGGAATCTGATACTATGAAGGAACAGACTACAATGTAAAACAGGATGTTTTTTGCACTTTAAATTAATGGCCTAAGAGAAGCCCTAACTGTACGTTTTACCTAATCTTAGATTATTTTAAAACTATTTAAAATAGCTGTATTCAGTTCCAACTAGCATTCAGTTAATCAGAATAAATCATTCGTTAATTGTAAGTCTTCATCTGTTTTTTGTAGCACATAACCTCAAGGAGAAGTGTGTATCTGAATCTAGGAACTATTCCTTAATTCGTCAGTGCAAAAAATTAAAATATAGAATTAACCTTCGAAATATTCCTTAATTCATCAGTACAAAATAAAAAATATATAATTAACCTTTGAAATATTCATTAATTCTTCAGTACAAAATATAAAAATACATAATTAATCTTCGAAATATTCCTTAATTCGTCAGTAAAAAATATAAAAATATATAATTAACCTTCGAAATATTCCTTAATTCGTCAGCACAAAATATAAAAATATATAATTAACCTTCGAAATATTCCTAATTCGTCAGTACAAAATATGAAAATATAAAATTAACGCTTAAGAACATTTGATAAAAGATCGGTGTTTCTGCCCACTTTATGTCGTTAGGTGTTACTTCTTTTTTCTATAATTCCTCAAGGAAAGTTCACGAAAAAGCGTTCTATCTCGACTACTAATAATATTATATTTATTTACTTATTTCACTATTTTTAGAGAATATTTCTAAATTTATTTTTATCAAAGAGAAGTAAATTATTCACGGTATTATAATTTGGAATTTGAAGATTTGTTGGAATTAAAACAAAATTAAAAGAGACCAACATTCATGGAGGAATGCAACATGTTTCTGCCACGCAATACCAACATGGAGAATTCTGACAGCACAAAAATCATAAAAAACACAGAACAATCGAACACTGTCTATTTCGGTGCTTAAGAGCTGTAAGAAGGCCTTTTAGTACCAAAACCCATGCAAATTGGTTGATATAAATAAAAATTGTCTATTAAATTTCGAAATTTGCTTTTCTCGCTGAAAAATTGAGCAACAGACAAAATATCCAAAATTGTCTCTATCTCCCTTTGGAATGTGTAAAAGTAATGGACCAAATCCCATGTAAACTGGCCAAAATACGGCGGATTAATTAAAAATAAACTTTAAGATTATGCTTTGTGTGACATTTTGAACCCCCTATAATTAGCGCAGATAGCCTTCGTGTATCTTTGCACTAAATTCAAAACAAACCAAACCCCCTATAATTACTGGAAATTAACACGTACAACAGTTTTGTTTGTAAATGTGTGTTTCATGTATAAAAGTATTTTTTTACCAAATTCCATGTAAACTGGTTGAAATAAGAAAAAGTGATTGACCAAAATCCCTAAGATGAACACATTTCACATTTATATATATATGTGTATGAAACTTGTACAAAAGTATCTTTGTTCCAAATACCATGTATATTGGTCTTAATATGGTGAAGTAGTTGTTAAAAAGATTTAGAATTATGCTTTTGTGAGTTCTGATCCTAACAAGGCTTAAAATTGGTAAACCTAACCTTTCTGTATGTCACTGTGTTTGTCACATGAAAATTATATTTGTACCAATTGTCATCTTGATTTCTGTAAATATGACTGCACAGGAGCTCAAAATATACATCTTTTGGTTGTTTGAATTTTGATCCCACAAAATCTTGTAAAGGGCCAAAGTCAAAAAATGAAAAATTTCTGAGTATATTGGATCAAGTTTCCAGTCAATTTCCCACTGTAAAGGTATTTGGATGAAGAAAAAACAATAGTAAAACAACGAGTCTTTCATCAGAGATACAATAAATTAATCACAAAAAATAATTGTCATAAACGACATTAAAATATGTTTGTAAGTTTCGAACTTCATTATTTCATTCTCGTCACATTATAGAAATGCTTTAAAGTTTAGTTCAGAAACGATGACTTATATTAAGATTTCACAAAACAACCTAATTATAATTATGGTTGAAACTGGAAATGCCATTCGTTAATATTTCCTAGCGTTCCATTCCTCAAATATTTTGTGCACTAGTGTAACTATAATATTTATACAGATACTGTCCGCATTAAACACAACAAACAGCGCTTATGAGTGCTTGATAAAACACGAACACTTCCTTAATTATTCTATTTCAATTGCCTCTACAAGAAATACAGTTTACGAACGAATTTGTAATTGTAGGTTTTGATGTTCTCGAGCCTACTGCTTTTAATCATTAGATTAACGAACGTTGGAAATTTGAATATCTAATATTAAAAATTACAAGTTAACATTCGTTTGGAGATACCAATGAGTATTAATTTTACAAATTTTGCTTCTGTCTGGGTAAGTTCACATTAAAATGATTCAGAATAAATACTGACGACACAGTGCAAATCCTTCTTACTGAACTTTTGACCTCCTGTACTGAGATCATAATGTGATCTACTGAGGTTTACGAAATGTGATCTCTCACTGAGTTATAAATTTATAAATAAACTATTCTTATTATAATAAATTCATGGCTTCCTATATCACAATGAGATATTTTAATTTAATATCAATATATACGTTTACTTCGCTTATTTATTGTTTTGAACTTATAGCTGAAGGGTTTCGAGTTTGAGACTAGTTCGGAACATACTACTGTCCTATATCATAATAAGATATTTTAATTTAATATCAATATATACGTTTACTTCGCTTACTTATTGTTTTGAACTTATAGCTGAAGGGTTTCGAGTTTGAGACTAGTTCGGAACATACTACTGTGTTCTTTAACCTAAACGTCCCAGTTTATCACCGAGTAGATAGGGGTTTAACTTACAACAGAATGGAATCCTATAGAGAGAAGTTGTGTCACGATTCTTATCCTCTATTTATGACAGAAGAAACCGGAGTTAAGCTTCAACCTGATGCACGAATTAGATTAACTTAGTTATTTATTTAAAATCATTTCATTTTTATTTTTCTCATACATTTATGTAAATTGAGCATTAGTTTCATAAAATTAAGTCTTCATTCAAAAGACTACCTAACGAATGGAACTTATTCAGTGATGACAGTGTAATACTCGGATTTTCGATATTTTAAACAAAATTATACCATTTTAAAGGGATTATCGAAGTGTATTATTGTATAACTATTGATTCGTCAATAATTATATTAAATACATATATATTTCAAAGCAGGAACTAAACACTGACAGCTTTACTTACAATAAAATGAAACTTCAGGAACTATTGGTGTGTGAAGTTCATAACTTGCTGACTTGGATATCAAATGAGTAAAAACAAAACTACAGTTACCTATTTACGAGAACGGAATTAATATTCAATTATTAACTCTAAAATGCTTAAGTATGGCCAGATTTTACTACTATTTCATGTAATTCAAATTTCTAATGATTATAAATTAATAAAGGACAACTGAATGTTCAGAGTGAAAGCCCTTCTAATACTTAACAGAAAGTATGTATTAGTTGTTTTACTGCTGTTACGTTTCAATAACAAAATGCAGATCTTAAAAGTTGTACTGATTAAGTGACTAGTACCCACCTCATCTTTCTGCTCTGAGACACTTAGATAGGAAAATGATGTTGAATTTCTATATTCTGGGAATATAAGATATGGTACTAAATATGAGATTCATATGTGTGAAAATATCAAGCTGCAGAGAATGATACAGTTACGACAGAAAGTGTTCGTACACCTGCGTCCCGAGTGGTACTATGCTCATAACTTAAAAAGTATCAAGATTAGACTAATAGACGTATAATATATATTATACTAACACACATCTACCTACATTTTTTATATAAATTAAAAGACAAATAAACTGTTTATAAACAAATAACCAAAATAAGAGGAGCAGAAAGTGTTCGTACAGTTCAGAACGTGTGAAAATCTGATATTCCCGTAAAAATTTTGTTTAGTTTGGCGAATAAACTACATTATACCATTCCGGAGCTAGACACTGGGTTCATAATTATTGGAATTTAGCCAGAAATTATCTGCTTGGTCATCATGGCGAACAGGAAACAACTGTCCAGTGATTTAAAAAACCGAATTATTGTAAAATACAAGTCTCGTGTGTCTCTTTCCGTTATTGCTACACAACTTAATGTGCCGAAATCTACTGTTCAAAGCATAATTGCCAAGTTTAAGCTTACAGGATCAACTGCTAACCTCCCTCGTTCCGGACGCCCCACCAAAATTCCAGAGAGAACCAAGAGGAAGGTTCTCAGAGAAGTTAGTAGAAACCCTCGTTTAACACGTAATGACATACAGAAACTGGTAAGGGAAACTGGGGTTGAAGTAAGCACCTCTACAGATACGAACATGTTACGCTCTTCTGGTTTCAAAGCATGCCGTTCTCGTAGGACTCCATGTTTAAAGCCTGTTTATTCAGAAGCACGATTGAGGTATTCAATAAAGCATATAGATAAACCCTTTACCTATTGGAAGAGTATTCTTTGGTCAGACGAGACTAAAATCGAGCTTTTCGGTCACAGTGATGTTCGCAATATTTTCCGTAAGAAGGGGAACGAAATTTTCCAAAGAACACCGTCCCTACAGTTAAACACGGAGGTGGCTCGATCATGCTATGGGGTTCCTTCAGCTCTTCTGGTGTAGGCAGCCTTCACCCCGTCAACGGAATCATGAAAAAAGAAGAGTACGTTGATATATTAGGCACTTATATCAAGAATGATGCTCGGAACTTGCGGCTTGGGCGTCGTTGGATCTTCCAGCACGACAATGACCCTAAGCACACATCGAAGTATGTGCAATCCTGGTTGCAGAGGAACCATATAAGCGTTCTGGAGTGGCCATCGCAGTCAACCGATCTCAACCCAATTGAAAACGTAGTTGAAAATGAGTTGAAGACCAGGATTCATCAGCGTCATCTGAAAAACTTGCAAGAGTTGGAAGCCTTCTGTAAAAAAGAATGGAAGAAAATACCAGTCGAGTACTGTCAAACGATCATGGAGGGCTATGAGGAGAGATTGCGCCAAGTAATTCACCTGAAAGGCTACACAACTGACCATTAAAGTAGACACACGAACACTTTCTGCCCCTCCTATATTTGGTTATTTGTTTATAAACAGTTTATTTGTCATTCAACTTACATAAAAAAATTATGTAGATGTGTGTTAGTATAATATTTATGATATACTCTACTTTCATTATTATAATCTTGATACCTTTTAAGTTATGAGGAAAAAACTATTCACGACGCAGGAGTACGAACACTTTCTGTCGTAACTGTAGTAATATACACACGTAGAAAAAACAGTTCTCAAAATCACAGTGTAAAACATAATGTTTAGAAGTACAGATATAAAGGACAGTTCTGAAAGTCACAGTGCAAAAGATAATGTTTAGAACTACACACATACACGTTTTGGTTTGGTTGAAGTTACGTACGAAGCCACACAATGGTTTTTCTGTGTTTTGCTAACCACGGGTTTCGAAATTCAGTTTCTAGCGATGTTAGTGCACAGAAATACCGCCCTGCCACTGGAGTGAAATACATATAAAAGACAGTCATGAAAGTTACAGTGTAAAATATAATTATCTACTCATATAAGTGACAGTTCTGAAGCCTACAATGCAATGAATAATTTGTAGAAATAAAGATCCGAAATACTGAATACAGTGCACAATAATTTGAAAAATATTGTATTAGAGTTGATATTATAGAGAATTACCTGTTCTGGATGTATATATATGTGTTTCTCTGTGTGTGTATACCGTGTGTCTATATATATATATATATATATATATGTACCGTATCGATTTCTAACATAAGTACTGCCATGAACATGCGGCTCTCTTTAATCAATATTTCACTGAATTTTTAACAATATAAATATTTTTGTATATTTTTAGGTACAAAGTTGCACAATGAGTTGTTTGTGCAAAGTTTATCTAAATTATCGAAACACATTTTCACGTTCTAAGACCTCAACTTCAGAACTGAGCTACCAGGAATTCCAGCAGTGTAAAAGAAAACGTAAAACATGGTTGCCTAGTAACAGTTCTATAGACTTCCGGAAGTTGGCGGAAATTAGCTAAGTCCAACTGTCGAACAAAAATGCCCTACTTGACGTTGTTAGTTATTGTATAAGATAAATCCGTGTGACTTTTTAAGATAAAACAAGTTAACATTTTCTTGGGTTCAACAACTAGAAATAAATGAAAATTGTACGTAAAAGTTTTTATTAAAATATCAATATTATTATAGTTTAAAAGCGAGAATACAAATAAAGTGAACGAAATATGAATTTATTAACTTATAATTTAAATTAAATGTTTGTGTCTGAAGCTACCTAGTTAGTAGATGTGTAATTAGTGATGTTACAGTTTAGTCTGAAATGTCTCGAGGTTGTAGAAATAATCATTAAAATTACAAAGACGGTACCCCGCTGGTACAGCGGTAAATGTGCGGATTTACAACGCTAAAATAAGGGGTTCGATTTCTCTCGATGGACTAGGCCGACAGTACGATGTGGCTTTACTATAAGAAACAAACATCATAACGATGAAATACAATATTATTAAGCGTTATTATCCGTCATACCAACGAGCTAGCTCAAGTCGCAATGAAAGGTTATCCAAATATTTACTGGTTGCCTTCCCTTTTGTCTATTAGTTTAGGATTAGTGAAGGTGTGAGTAGGTGTTTATGTTGCTTTTACTTCCAAATTTGTAGAATTTCAAGTTTCAGAGATTAGGAGAGAAAACGTCCTATTGCACTTCATCTATTGCTTAGCAACAGTCAGATTTAAAAGGTTGACTGTCATTGCATTCTATCCAAAGTCAGGTTGGCGTAAGACTACTTGTAATAATATTAAGGGGAAAACATACAAGTTACCACAATAAGAACAAGCTTATAATGTAAGGAAAAGTGCAGAAGCTAAGATATGTTGATTTGAAGCTCACTTCAGGCTAGTGACCGCCATCTCACAGGTTTTCATCTTCCTTTATAAACTTGAGGTACAAATATTTCCAGTTTCCATAGTAACTTTTCGTCTTTGAACATGTGTTTATGTAGAATAAATTGACACGTCTAAATGAAAGAGTTTTCTTGTTTATTTTCTGCGACGTTTCCAGAGGATGCTATTCGTTAAGCAATAGAGACTGTTTTATAATGGAATTAGGTTCAGAAATAATCGTTAAAAGGCAGAACAATACAAATGTTCTAAGTAGACGCGTTGAACATAAAGCACAGCGACAAAAAGTACTGATAAATACATCCTTTACGTAATATAATTATTACTAAAACTACCAGAAATATGGAAAACAAGTAATTAGAAGAACTAAAACTGAATTCCCCAAGTAAACTCAGGAAAGCAATAAACATAAATTTGTAAAATAATAATAGCCCAGTGAAATAATTATTGGAAGGAAAAGGATTTTATATAGGAAAGGTTAAAAAGGAAAGGTTAACCAGTAGTAAGATAACGTGTCTGAAGAAAGGGGTTATAAGAACGGAATTAGAGAAAAGAATGACGTAACTTCATAATTATTTGAAAGTAAATATTTCACTTATACTATAAGCGTATTTAGTATTTAGATAAGACAGTATTCAGGTTATCTCTCATTAATCAAAGAAGAATTATGCACTCTGTAGGTCACTACACAACATGACATATGAGTTCTAAAAGCAAGAAATAAAGATACTTATTAATTTTTGTCTTATTTACTTGAGGAACAGAATACTTTAGAGGATCTTAGGCAAGTGAATCTAGTATTGCTGCCTATGTTTACCGACTTGGATTATCATTAACTGGGTAAAACGCTTCACTTTGGTTTCGTACATATAATGCAACACTTTGTCGCCGTTCCGAAATATCTGGTGTAGGTCTCGTTGAAAGCATGAAAGTGATTGGTTAATTTGAAAATGTTTCTTCACAATAGAATGTTTAAAATGTAAGTTAGATGAATTACAATACTTCAGTATTCTATTTACGTTGAAAAAAGAAGTAAAAGATGCGAACTTTGTACAGTAAAACACATTTTATTGGTGAAGTCAATGAATGTCTGCCTACATCTCAGAAAGTAGTATACAGTTAAGACAAACTAACTCCACTAACTGACTTAAAAAATACATTAACCGACTATTGTTTTAGATGCTTATTTGCCAATATGGAGAAATGTAATCTGGCATGTTTAGCGAAGCGTAAATAATGTAAACAAGCAACGTTCATGGATTAATACAATTCTCTGTATCTTTAATCAAATTTTTCTTTAGACGAAGGTATGCATAGAGAGAAAAGAAAATTAACTGTTCATATACATGTATGAAATAAAATAATGTCTATATAGTAACACAGCTGGTTCTCATGAAGATTGAAATCTTGATTTATTACGTGACATTGGGATAGATTTTCAAATCTACGACCACAATTTCCAGTGTTTTTCATGCGATATCAGAAAGAGAATATTATGTAAAGATACATAAAACTCAAAGTATAGAAACCCGATATGACTTTTTATCCGATTAAAAACACAAGTCGACAACAATAGTTTTAGAACTTCGAATTTTGTTATTGTTACATATCTTCTTAATACAGCGATCACAACAGTCAACACGTTACTCTCAACTGATAGCAGAAAAGATCTGTAGGATGAAGCTCTTCGGTTACTGTTTACCAACAAATAGTAGGATTGATCGAACCTTTATAACGTTCCTACGGCTGAAAGGACGAACATGTTCAGTGAGAGGATTTGAACCTGCGACAAGCAGATTGTGAGTCGAGTAATGAGGTTTAAACTTTATCTGTATTTTAGTAATACTAATTATCAGGACATGTTAAATTAACTTTTAAAAGTTCTTAATAAATCAGCTCTAAAACGCAGAATTTAAGCCATTTTTATTTGCTTTTTTATGTTAAAATAGTTTTTCGTATAACCTATATATTTCTAATCCATGGAAAATCTAATGAATCCAGCAAATAAAAATGTCATTATCTGAAACTTATTAATGACATTTCAAGTCATAATTTGAAAATTTCATAAGTCATATAGTTTCAGAGCACAGCTTGATATTTTCATAATTCACTGAATTGTTAATTATCAGCCTTAAAATTTTATTTATAATGTCATTAATTCAGCATGTAAGTATAAGATATATCACAAAATTGGTTTTAAATTTAAATTAGATATTTTATGTGCCCTAAAATTACAGTGTGTTGTGTGAAAAAAAACTGCATTGAAATTTTAAACTTGAAGAACAAATTATTTCATGAAACTAAATAAGATATATATATGTATATATGTTTCTGACATCCTAGTGATAAAATTGGTAGAATCATATCTGCTATGGAACGTTGAGAAACTCTTCCACCCTTAATACATTCATTTGTATATACTACTATTAGTATTAGTCATAGACCTAAGTGTATATAAGATGTATAAGTAAGTAATAGTGACAATGACAGCGACGTCGGGCCTATTTTCTTAGTTCTGTTTGGACAAAAAATTAAAATAAAGCATAAGTTAGTTTAAAATGTATGATTAAATACTTCAAGTACCTAAAAACTAATAACATTAAAATCATTAAATGATCTCTAGAAAGTTTGCTCGTGACTGTCAATACTTGAGTTTGTTTGGCTTAAATGCTTTACAAATACATTTCTTAACTTTTAAATTTTTTCTACGAAACCAAATCTCTCATTTTTCTTGTTTTTATTATAACAACCTGTTATTTTTTTCTAACTACGTGCAAGTTTGAAAGGACTTTAAAATATCTTGTTTTTGTTTTTAAAGAAAACGGACAGACTCCTGAGAATTTACTAGAAGTACCAGAAGTGGAAATGGATGTCTAAGACGACTTTCTGTTCAGAACAACGACATCAACAATGCTGTAAGAGATCAGTGACTGCAGACAAAACATTCATCGATCGTAACAGTAAAAACTTTATTGGCTGCGTATTAATGATGCTTGGCTTATACTGTGTGTGGATGTTCCTTATACAATGACTTACTCGTGTGTTGGTTTTGCTTGACGTAACTGTATATTTGCTGAATTTGTATTTTTTTAGATTATCATTAAATTACACGCGTGTTTAATTCTTCAAATGTTACATTTTTAGAATATGTAATGTTTGGTATGTATTTGTTTGTTTTGTGACACTTAGCAAAACCTGAATCACATTGAAAAAACTTATTATCACAAAATGAGTTTCATTTCTATTGTAAGCAGCCTCCCAGTGGCACAGCGGTATGTCTGTGGACTTATACCGCAAGAAACCGAGTTTCGATACTCGTGGTAGGCAGAAAACTGATAGCCCGTTGCGTAACTTTATGCTTAGTAACAAACAATAACGACTACTATAAATACCTGTCTTAAAATATACACCTCAAGTATAAAAAACAAATAATTACGAGTGTTTACAGGAACTTAAAAACTTGTAAAACATCTGCCACTGTTACTTAAAACACAATGAGACAAAAACTCATCACCTGGAGGTGTTTATTGCCGGTATAATCTTTTTATAGAAAGTCTGTTTGTCTTTTGAATTTCGCGCAAAGCTACACGAGGGTTATCTGCGCTAGCCGTCCTTAATTTTGCAGTGTAAGACTAGAAAGAAGCTAGTCATCACCACCCACCGCCAACTCTTGGGCTATTCTTTTACCAACGAATAGTGCGATTGACCGTAACATATAACGCCCCCACGGCTGAAAAGACGAGCATGTTTGGTGTGACGGAGGATTCGAACCCGCGACACTCGGATTACGAGTCGAACGCCTTAACCCACCTGGCCATGCCGGACGTTTGTAGAAAGAGGATAGAATTGTTTAGTTAAGTGTTTAGTCTAGAAGACTAAATTTCTAATATTGAGGTAAGTGGTAATCAGTGATTTAAACGACCATAATTACAAGACTTTGCGATAATTATAACTAACAAACAAACTTCTACAACACAAATATTATTATGTAACTGTCTTTAAACTCATATTCAAAATTATTCTAGCATATAAAGATGTTTTGTAAGTTGTATACCATGAATTCATGTAAGACGTATATATTTAACCTTCAGAACTGGTTACATATCTTAGGTCTGGTATTGAAAGCACCTGGATCAGTAATTCTAAGTTAAAGAATATGAGTTTATATGTTCGATTTTTGCTTTTGTTCGTGAGTTTCAGTTTCAGTAGTAGTTTTGCAAAAATCGAATTTTATCATCTCTGGACTTTTAAGCCATAAAAAATAGCTTACTAAAAATATCTCACATTAGCCGATGGTATATATAATAATCTATTGTTACATACAATACTTTCCCTGATTAATGTGTATCATCTTTTGTTACACACCGCATTTTTACCTGGTTAGTGTGTATGATATAGTGATACTCACGGTGTTATTATCAGTTTAGTGAGTATCACCTACTATTGCACACAGTATTTTTATCTGGTTAACGTGTATCATCTACTGATACAGACAATATTTTTTCCTGGTTAGTGTCTATCATCTACTGATACAGACAATATTTTTACCACGATGTCGTGTATCATCTATTGCTACAAAATAAACTAACAGAAATAAAAAGCATTTCTGTTTATTGTGTTTTATTTACTCTCTG
Source organism: Tachypleus tridentatus (assembly GCF_004210375.1). Lineage (NCBI taxonomy): Eukaryota > Metazoa > Arthropoda > Merostomata > Xiphosura > Limulidae > Tachypleus > Tachypleus tridentatus. The sequence goes on along the minus strand of NC_134835.1, from coordinate 75,698,171 downwards.
TTCAGGTCATAAGTCACTCAGAACATAACTTGCTAATTAGATAATTAACAAAGATCAACATATTTTTATAGCGTTAAAACTCGTGAATAAAACTATTTAAATTTTATAAAATAAACCAATATAATCATTGCCTTTGAAAGGACGCAACTAATTTTATGACATTTTCAGAATTTAATATTCTTTTAGAGTAAAAAATCACAAACTTTTTACCTGACCAATTAATAATTCCAAAACAAAACACGTCATCATGAGAGATATTATTTGAACAGCATGAAATGTGAAGAATGATATAAAAATGATAAAACACATGATAAGATAAAACACATATAAATATCAGTCTGTTGCTAGAAGCACTACTTTAAACATATGTCGAAACTATCGTGTTAACAAAAATTGTTCATTTTTAAGGAAAGGAACTTTTAAACTCACAAGCTAACCATCTTATTAGTGTAGTGTTCTGAGGAAAGGAACTTTTGAACTCACAAGCTAACCATCTTATTAGTGTAGTGTTCTGAGGAAAGGAACTTTTAAACTCACAAGCTAACCATCTTATTAGTGTAGTGTTCTGAGGAAAGGAACTTTTAAACTCACAAGCTAACCATCTTATTAGTGTAGTGTTCTGAGGAAAGGAACTTTTAAACTCACAAGCTAACCATCTTATTTGTGTAGTGTTCTGAGGAAAGGAACTTTTGAATTTATTAGCTAACCACCTTATTACTTACTGTATTGTTCTGAGGATAGGGACTTTTGAACTCACGAGGTAAACACTTCATCAGTGTACTGTTCTGAGGAAAGGGACTTTTAAACTCACTAGCTAACCACCTTATTTGTGTAGTGTTCTGAGGAAAGGAACTTTTGAATTCATTAGCTAACCACCTTATTACTTACTGTATTGTTCTGAGGATAGGGACTTTTGAACTCACGAGGTAAACACTTCATCAGTGTACTGTTCTGAGGAAAGGGACTTTTAAACTCACTAGCTAACCACCTTATTACTGTATTGTTCTGAGGAAAGGAACTTTTGAACTAACTAGCTAGTCACCTTATTACTATACTATTCTACCTTTACTTGATGGTTTGTTTTCTTTGCTCGTTATTGAATTTCGCGTCATGCTTTACGAGGGTTATCCGCATTAGCCATTTCTAATTTAGCAATGTAAGACCAGAGTAAAGGCAGCTAGTCATTATCATACACCGCCAACTCTTGGGCTTTTCTTTTACCAACGAATAGTGGGATTGATCGTCATATCATAAAGCCATCACGGGTGAAAGGTCGATCATGGTTGATGTAACTGGAATTACGAATCGAGCGCTATAACCATCTAGCTATTCAGAGCCAATATACGTGTATAACTAAATAACTAGGACCATGTACTGTGTTAGTATATTCCTCAGCTATGTGAATGTAGAAATGTGATAATATCATGCTTAGCCTGTAACACAAAGTGTAGAATGAAAGATGTTTAATGGGGTACGATATTGGGTGTATCTCTAGCAAGAACGTCGATATTGGGTGTATCTCTAGCAAGAACGTCGCTATCATAGATCCTTAGCTAACGAAAGAGTCGATGCTAAACACCACTTTTTAGCACGCTTTTCAAAAACATCTTTCTTCAACGTTCGTCAGCTATGTTAGTCGAAAAGGCACAGGTCTGAGACTAAAGTAATAGTGGATAAAAATGTTAGTGAGAGACCAAGAATAATGAACAGACTTTTAAAGGTCAAAAAACGTCACGATGTATGTTAGGTGGCCGATAACTTCTATAATAGTCAGGACTCACCTGTCTACAATTAAACCATGTAAACAACATGACAGACAGCCAGTGTAATGCTCACTTATATCAAATGCAAATACAAAAGTAAGGATTTAATGATGCTTGGGCTGTAAGTATTGGTTAATTGAAAGTGTGTAGTGTGGTCTGATTAATAGTATTTCGCTTCATTTTGTTCCAATGATAGAGTAAAAGATGTACAGAAATGACTTAAGGCATTAGGCTCTGTTCAAACCTCTGGAGGTGAAAAAAAATGTTCTTTTGATAAGACCTGAGTCTTTTGACTTCTTTGAAATTGTAAATAATCACTATGTTGTACCAGAACGTTGTGCGCGATAATTTCTACCTCACAACGCTGCGTGTGGTGGACAATAAAGCCACAATCCACGGTACTCAGGTTGTAGAAACAATGTTTCAGTCTCTACCTGTGACAACGCAATAACTCGATCTCAGTGCGTCTGAATATTTCTAAGATGTTTGTTGTGAGTATTTGGAGACACCTGTTAATTAATTACAAACCATACTACTCGTCTTTCTATAATCGTTGTGAAAAGGAGAACAATCCGATGGTAAGTTGGATTTTGACAATGTACCCCTTCAGTGTATGCTCTTAGGATTTATAAACTAAACCATCGCTGCAATCGTCGTTTTATCTGTCACAAGATGTGATAAGAAAAAAATCAGTTCTAACAACTCGAACTATTGACCGAAACTTCCTACACAGATGCAATTCATTAGCAATGCCTACTCTCCTAAGCCTTATCTCAAACAAGACAAGCCGATTCATCTGTTAGTGTTGTTGTTTCGAATTAAGCACGAAGCTACACAATGGGCTATCTGTGTTCTGCTCACCACGGGTATCGAAACTCAGTTTTTAGCGTTGTATGTCCGTAGACATCCCGCTGTGCCATTTGGACGAAACTGTCTTATACGAGTTTCCCACATTGTGTTTAATTGTGTTAATTAGCTTCGATTGTCATAAAAACATAAAAATGTAAATTCATTTTCCACTTTTGGCAGTCACTGCATTTTCATATTTGGTAGTTTAATAATTACAAGGGTGAACATTTATGCTTTGTGTTCTAACTTTTTTTGCCTTTTGTATTTCAGTACACAAATTTATAAAAAGTATAAACAATGCCGTGTAATTAATGCAGTAAAACTGTGAAGTGAGCTGCCTAGATTACTCACTATGAGATTAGGCATGCAGAGCTCTGATCAAATTTGACCGGCCGTCTGAACCTTGAATACCCGAAATGTGAATTTTTTTATGGAAATATGTTTGTGGTGCCACTCAATAGATGACCGAAGAGCTAAGGTTACATACACGCTAAGACTATTATTGTAAGATAAGAAAAAATATAACATTGTTATGTAAAAAAAACTGTTGTTTTTTTATGTATTGCATAAACTGTCAGGATTACCGACACAGGTGACTATATTTTAGTTACGTGTCACTCGTTTTGAGGCATGACTTTACTGAGGTCAAAATAAAATGATGACAGAGAGATCGGTATACGTTAAACCATAAATAATGTATCGCATTATGAAACACCATTTTTATTTACATTAATCTAAAGGTCAAAACAAATATTTCTCATATGTTTAACCTTTGACATTTAACGGATAAGCTATTTCTTGCTGCTCACACTTGAGTTTTTCACAGACAAAAAGATCTAATGTCATTGTAGAAATATTAATTTCAGAAGTTAATTCACTGAAGTTAAAGAGTTTGTAAAGTTCGAAATATTTAAACGTTTCTGGTAAACTATCTGCACTTTCCTTGATTAATAAAAGTTAATCACAATTATAGTTTCCGAGGATTCTAATATATTAACTGTAGCAAACCAACAATATTAAACTGTCCGCGTTTTGTAATGGGTGCCTTTTATAATCATCAGGCGAAATTCTCGAAAGTTCGCAACATATATTGCTGATCCTTATACTCAAAAATCTCATACACATTTAGAGAACAGGCAGAACTTTAGCAATACAAATTTGACAATATAAGCTATGTGCATTTCTAAATATGTATTAAATTGAAACAAACATAGACATTAAAGTAAATATGTACTATTAAATCATTTACAAAGTAAGTGCACGTGGATTTCTTCATTTACAAAGTAAATGCACGTGGATTTCTTGCATCGAAAAGTTCTCGTGATGGTACTGAAAACACAAAATAACCTATATTAGGACACGTTCCTTTTTATCACTCTGGTTTGTTTATTTGTGTGTAATAACAAAGCTGCACATTGAACGACATGCGATGCACAGGCTGTGTTAATCGAACACCGAGTTCTGGAGTTATTGCCCTGGAATAGGCGTTCTATGAAATTAATAGTTGTATGTGAGTTGTATATCCTAGAAGTCATGCTAATGTGTTTATAACGTAATGAATAAAACTGTCTCGTTATTCAGAGTTGTACAACAGTTAGTAAACTTAAGTTGCTTACTTTGTACCTTAAATTATCTGATTATACTTCTAATCACACATTCACAAGCCTCTTTACATGAACAGAAGAGTTAAACATTTCTATTTAACACATGCTGCTAACTTTTCACATAGGTTAATCGTGAGCAAATTCCACCCACTTCTCCACTTCTACATATACGCGTCATAACTAGCTGCTAAAATTTAGCCTAAAATTTCTGATTTCATGAGGATTCACGAATCTAATCTGTTTCTCGATAGATCAGCAGCATATGTAATGACCAATAACACTATAATTCGGAATTCGAGCCCCGTCGTGAACAAAGCGAAAACACTTCACTCTTGAACTACAAAAACTAACAGAAACACAATGATGTGCACCAGGATTGTGAAGTGTGAAGATTTCTTGTTTCTAGCAAAAAAATGACACAGCGAGAAAAAAACCAACAAAAACATCGTTGCATTACCAATGTTTTAACTCTACCAATGTTTTAACTCTATAACATTCCGTTCAGTAAAGAAAACATTTCGAATTAGTGATTACTTTTTAAGCATCTTTTCCTCTCATTTAAAAAGTAATAACCATTAGATAATTTCCACATTTTAGATCAAATATTCACACGTAACTAATAGATAAGTAAAAAGTCAATGGTGTAAGATTTACTGGCGATTTTCTTATTATTAAAAAAACTAACACTTACAAAAACTGTACGCTGAAAAAAAGATGCATCGAGTAATCATTAACTTTAAGTAGAAGAGGTGTTAATACCTTAAAATTGGGTGGAGCTCAAAGATTTTTAAGAACTTAATCTTGTAACGCCCAAGTTGAGATAACTTGTAATTACACGTGCGTGAATCTAAAGATGTAACGGGTCACGTATTGCTGACTTATTTCCATCATTTATCATGAGAAATTATTCCTTTATAGTATAGTCTAAACTTTATATTTTATATTTTTTTCCTTCTGGTAGGGGGTAGCAAAGTGCCTCGTCATCTAGTTAATTCCACGCATGAATGAGCTGAGAGATTCGAGTTGTCCCATGTCTTCTTCTATCTATGGCAGAATTACAACCAAGGGAAGGAACTTGGAGAAATCAAATACTGAGGTTAATTGTGTGTAATCAGAAGGATGTTCTATATCTTGTCCTATATGTGTAAAACTCCTTCTATACAGCTGATCATAGTCATTCTGATAGTCATGATTCTGCAATATTGCCCGACATCGTAACTTCCATTCTGTAAGAAGCTGCCGGTAAGGTAATTCTTATACACACAAGATTTGAATTTTTTTTTTCACGATGAGTGAAGGTCAGTCCGGTGAAGTCGTTCTTAAAACGTACATATGCCCGGCATAGCCAGATGGATAGAGCACTCGACTCGCAATATAATAATCGTGAGATCAACTTCCCGTCACACCAAACATGCTCGTCCTTCCAGCCGAGGTAGCGTTATAATGTTACGGTCAATTCCATTATCTGTTGGTAAAAGAGTAGTCCAAGAGTTGGCGGTGGATAATGGTGAATAGTTGCCTTCTCTTTAGTCTTAAACTGCTAAATTAGGGACGGCTAGTGCAGATTTTCCCTCGTGTAGCTTTGTACAATATTTAAAACAAGCAAATACAGCTCACGCATATTTTTCAAATATTCCACAGATTTTCCACACTAAGTGAATGTTAGCCCGATAAGATTATTCTCAGACCAAGCATATTTGATAACGTTTCACACATCTTAGCGTATGCTAGCTTTATGTTAAAGTAAACGAAATGTACAAAAGTTAATGTTGCATCGTAGACTTACCAGATGTCAAGTCAAATAGCACTGCTTAATATTCTAAGTTCTGATATTTTTCTCGTACGTTCAGCTGCTATTTTATAAGTATGACCAACGGTTTGTGAGCTTTTGTTTGAGACTCTTGTTACCTTCATGTGATACCAAGAAACATAATACATGCATGTATCCAGCTTCACTGATTTTTTTGAAAGAAGGTTTTCTTTCGTAGCCAATCCTCACCTTGCAAATTAAAGCGTCATTCTGGACTGGCTCATAGTGTGGCTTCGGAGTTACGTCGTGTTTTTTTGTGTGTTTAATTAGAGAACTTTGAACGCTTTCTTGTATTTCTAATGGCGTGTTTATTGCTCTACACTGTTTAAAAATTCTGCTGTGTGGCCCATCCCTCAGACTCTCAAGTGAAAAGATTATGCTTGTTTGTAGCTAAGAGTAAACCTACACAATGGACCATATGTGCTCTTCTCACCACGGGTATCGAAACCCGATATCTTGCATTGTAAGTCTGTAGAATGTGCTACTGTGAGGATGGAAGGGCAGTGATAAGATAACTACAGCGATATTACAATTTTATGTGAATTGAATCAAATATACAAATTTGAAATCTTTCAAACAAAGTGTGATTAACCCTATCTTAACATGCACAGAGAAATGGACATTAGTGACCGTGTACCACGATTCATAACATGTTTAGGAAGAAAGATTCGAAAAAAATATAAATATTAACTAAACGTTCCATATGTTAACGAAAGTTTCATAGAAAATGCATATAAACTCGTAGGCTTAGGTATGTTATAGTGGTGGTATCAAGTTATGTTAAAATACTTCTTATGTAATAATATTACATTATATTTTTTAGTGTTTCGTAAAACGTAAGTACATTTTTTAGGTTTCGTATGTTTATAAATAATTAGCAGAAAATCAGTGTAACTTCATCTCACTACGTTATGTAGGCTTTTGAATGTCTAGCTGAAAGTCGGTTTAAGTTCGTCTCACTATGTCTTCTAGGCTTATGAGCATTTAGTAAAAAGTGAGTATTGAATACAATGTGAATGTGTATTTTTTCTTCATACGTGGATAGGTTTATGAATTTAAATACAGAGGAGTAAATTTATAAATTATACATTTAAAAATACTAATAATGAATGTTTTACAATGTAAAGAGTTATTAGTTTTTACACATTTAATCTAAAACGTCTATAAATTCTGGTGTTTTTATTGTTTTTTCTTACACTTTTTAATTTTAACAGAACGAAACATTTACAAGAACATGTAACTGGATCGTGTTCTTCAGATAATGCGTTGTGTTAGGACCAAGCAAGTTTATCGCGAAGAGAAGGTAGATATTCTAGATAATATGATTCGCGCCTTTTCACAGGAGCATGTTGATCACGTGACTTAGCTTCGTTCTGGGAGCAAGGTCCGACGAGACTCAGCTACGATGTTCTCTTACCGGCGATGAAACGTTGGGTTATGGTGTCTCTACGCCTAGAGCGAGTTGATCTCGTAACGTATTATTTAAAAGTCTTGTAATTTATCGTAATGACTGTATTCAGTAAGGGAAGGAAAGAACTGTTCTGTTCTAAAAGTTTTATTGCATACGGCTGAGCTCAGTGAAGAGAGTAAGTACAGGTAATATTAACTTTCAGTATTACTTCAGCAGTATTTGAAAAAAAATATTACTTAAATCACATTTCGATTTTTTTCATTATATAACATGAATTTAAAAATGTATATATCAAACTTAGTACAGTAGTTTAATAATTACATTTGTCGATAACAGAGCTAAGAAATGTTTGAAAGGGTAGTGTTTAAGTACAGTTTCATTGTGGTTCGAATGCAAAGAGTTAAATACTTTTCCGTCATCATTTATATGACTCGAGCCTTGGGCTCCTGTTGACTTATTTTAAATTGTATAATCTCAATACAGAATTGGAGCTAGGATTGTGAAAAACCTATACGTGTTAATTTCATTGATCTGAAACTTAACACCTGATTACATGTTTTTCTGTGTTAATATCAGGATATTTTTAACAGTGCGACTATTAAACAGACATAACGACGTTTGTCTGTAACATAACAAATGACCAGAAGCTTAGGACACTAGACTCGCAATCTGAAGGTCGTGAGTTCGAATTCCCCTTCCATCAACCACGCCCGCCCTTTCGGCTACGGGAGCGTTATAATGTGACGGTCAATCCCACTATTCGTTGGTAAAAGAGTAGCCTAAGAATTGACGGTGGGTGGTGATGACTAGCTGCCTTCCTTCTAGTCTTACAATGCTAAATCAGGGACGGCTAGTGTGGATAGCCCTCGAGTAGCTTTGCACGAAATCAAAATACAAACAAACAAACATAAGATCATCTGAAGCCGGTTTTAAATAGCTATATTTAGTTCAACTGATACTAGAATAATCTAGATCCAGATATAAGACAACATAGTTAAAACCGTGAGAGTGACATTCTGTAAACTGCACCCTAATATTGCACTGGCTTCCTGGCAACTTTAAGCAGAAGAACCAGAGATAAAACATTCATTCTAAGGAAGGTGAACCATATTGATCAGATTCAATTGTCAGAAGACAAAAGCAGAATCCCTTTCTGTTTTAATTTAAATTTCAATATAATTCAATACTTGAAGAGTTAGTTTTCAATTCATAAGAATCACCTGTTGGTAGATCCAAACTTATTTTCTGTGCGTGTTCACACTGAACATTTGGGAAGTTCGATCTCATATCGATCCGGATTCCTCGTGTATAATACCGGCTACTTGTTTTGCTTTCCAATTGCTCAGCGGGAGGTCTACAAACTTACGATGTTACATATTGGGTGTTCATATCCATGGTGGGCAGAGCACAGACAGCTCATTGTGTAGCCTTATACTTAATTCTAAACAATCAAACAGTTTGTTTTTTTGGAATTTCGCACAAAGCTACTTAAGGGCTGTCTGTGCTAGCCGTCCCTAATTTAGCATTGTAAGACTAGAGGGAAGGCAGCTAGTCATCACCACCCACCGCCAACTCTTGGGCTACTCTTTTACCAACGAATAGTGGGATTGACTGTCACATTACAACGCACCCACGGCTGGGAGGGCGAGCATGTTTGGCGCGACGCGAGCGCGAACCCGCGACCCTCGGATTACGAGTCGCACACCTCAACGCGCTAGGCCATGCCAGGCCCCCAATTAAACAGTTTAGATCTTTTAATTTCATGAAAACATAATATATTTCAACAAATTCCCGCACAACCTCGGATTTCAGTGTTTCATATCACAGCAAATGTTGAAGCTATTTAAATCCAGAATTTATATTTCAAATCTGTATTTTTCCGAAGACTTTCCGCTTGACCAATCATGTGGTCAAAAGTTGAATATGAATTGTCATCAAAGAACATTATATTGGTTTAAGGTTAAAAAGCATTGAAATATTTGACCAATGGCATTTTCACAAATCGGATGTCAACTATTTTCAGAAGACATTGTCTGGATTTGAAGTTTAACCTTAATGAAATACTTAACCACTGTAAACTAGGCTAATCTTTAAATTTTCAGTATTTTATGTGCTATATATATATAAGTACCTTTACATAATATGTGGTAGTAATATAAATATGTCGGTGTCCGTCCAATGACAAATGCTTTCCTCAAGTTTAAATAACGAAGAACTTCCTGGTCAAGGAAAGAATAATTAGTAAATTTTTAATGTCACCTAGCAGCACATGTTAGGCTGTAATTTTAGTGATAGATCTTCGATAAAAAATAAGTGTGATTAGTCAATCACCGTTTTATAACAATGACTTCCACTGAATGTAGTAGCTGCTTTCCTTTGAATCATAAATTTGAGTAGTTACTGAATCTGACAGTTGGAAAGTGAAAAAAAAATTGATAAAGTGGTGAATAATATTGGTAATCTAAATGATCGTATTTTACTGATGTTCAATTAATGTCAGTAAAGTGTTTTATTACGTTTGTTATATATGCTACAAATATCGATAAAGTGGTTTTAGTTTCAACAAAGTTTTAGCAAATATATTTTAACCACTACGGTTTTCGGGTTAGGCGTGGTTCAGTAATGCCGTTCTGGGCTACTAATTCAATGGTTCTCGTTTCATGTGCGCAAAAATCGCGCTCCGCACCTTCCTTGGAACTGTGGATGAGTTATAGGAGTGATGGTAAAATCCAATTATTCTGTTCGTAGTAGGTGCTGTTGAATATCCTCCTTCCCTCTAGTCTATCAGTTCAAAGTATAGACGACTGGCGCAGATATCCTTCATGTAGCTTTCTCCGAATTAGAATTCTAATATCAAATACTTCAAAGATTAGACAAATACAGTAAAAAGAAAATATTAGATTAGCATTTCTGAGGTCAGAATAAATAAGTAACCAAACTCAGAAATAGTTTTAGCACTTGTTTATATTTACATTGTTCAGGTATTGTTTCAACAGAAAATGTACATACATATGAAATATAAATAGGACAGTTATTTATTTTCATTATGTACCAGTTTAGGTTAATTTGAAAAATTTATCAGCTTATTTGTTTGTTCTTCGCAAAATGAGATATTTACTATCAGCAGTAACCGAACCTCGAAACTCGAGGCTCGTGGGCTCAAATATAACGGTCATTCCCACTATTCGTTGATAAAATAGTAGCCTAAGAGTTGGCGTTTGGTGCTGATGGCTATTTGTCTTCCCTCAAGTCTTTAACTGATAAATTAGAGATGGCTAGACAACTTTGGTATAACTTTGCGCGAAATTAAAACCAAACTAACATTAACGGGGAGACAAAGGAAGACGTACAACTGTTTATAATAATTTATTATTTAGAATAGGAGATATATGTTTATTTCTCTGTCCTGTTCCATCTTTATACACTATCATCACGCTAAACCACCAAATGTATTGAGATTCGATGTATTTGTATTTTATAACACAAATAAATATATCTGCAATAGTAATCGTAGTTTATGAGTAAAGTATCCAATTGTGCTGCCATCTAACGGCAGCCAATTGAGTTATTCATGCAAGAATATCGAGCTTAATTGTTATTGTGTCTGTAAATATTTGTTAATATTTCTTAAAGTGTTTTAATGTATTCAGAAGATTAGAAAATATATTAGAAGCATTTAACAATTATAGAAAGCTAATATTCGATTTTATTAAAATTTAATGTTTGTGTTTAGCAATAATGTATTTAAATCAGTTCGCGAACTAAGCCTTTCCTGATCAACATTCAGTAGCAGTTTATCTTTTTTAAAACAATAAACAACTGCGTGCTTTAGTAAAAATCATGATTGGTATTTCGATTTACATTTATATGACTCCAAACCGTACCTTAAGGGCAAAAATAACCTAGGGCTTTCAAGAATTACCTTTCTCTTCGTCCCGCTTTCGTTTTAAATGCTCTGGTGGGCTTAATGTTAAGAAACAACATGGAAAAAAAAATTTAATTCAGAAAAAAAAGATAAAATAAAGTTGACGTCAGAGATAAAATTGAAATTAACTTGAAGCAAATCAAAGGTTGAAAAACCAAACGATAGTCAGCACAAAATGAACAGATGATGTGGAACTTAGGGTCTTTCAGGACAGGGGAGATCCATAGACCCTATGCTAAGAATTGAATGTGTGTGTGTGTCGGGGTGGAGGACTCCGAGAAAACCCACTTTCACTAGCTGGTGCCACCAGTGTCAGGTGGTGCCCTGGAGAGGAAAGGAAGATTCAATGAGTGTAATTATTGTTTTTTAAATTAACCGTGGTGTACAAGTCTCTAAGGCTAGGTGTAGGATTAGGTGGTATGTTGTAATTTTCATTATTAGAGGACGTGAGTTGATAGAAGTAGGAGAATTGGATGTTCCGTTGAGTTGCTGGAAGTTAACAGAGGTTGTAGTGGTGGGAACGGGTTTAACTGTTGCAAAATGTTGGTTGATGAGGGAAGAATAGTTGGGGATTTTAGAGTGGAAGAAGACGGAGGCTGGAGTTCAAGGATTCGACAGTCTTAGTGGATTTTTCAGACGGTAAGATTTGGTCTGTGAGGTTTGCGTGACGAGGATATAGGCGTCTGAGGTCGTTGGTGCTTCAGTTTGAGTAGTTTTGTCCTAAACGGAGGTTGACTTTGGGGAAGGAATCTGGGTTGTTAACGTGGAGAAGCTGGCTGTAGATTATAGTATGGATGTTAGAACTTAAGAATGGAATTTGTTGGTTGGGTCGAGAAAGAGGTTGTTTACAACGTGGTGATTCGGCTGAAGAGTGAAACAGGTGGTATTTCATCCGGAGCTAAAGATGGATTTGACAATAGTTCTTGAGATGGTAACTATTTTCACGAAGCAAGTGGGTTATCATGTGGTTTTGCTGTAGAAACGACCAATTATATGGAGTTAAGTTTCATATGTGAATTCTATGGAAAGACGTATGTTATCAGTGGGGATAGACTCGCGAACTGAGGAAAGGTGGCCATGGTGGGCAATTATGATGTTGATTATAATGCCATATCTTAGAAAAACTACTATTGTGGAACAAATGTGATTATTTTAGAGTGGTTATACATGTACATCTATCTCTGAATATCACGTAAACATATACCGAAATGGTTAGCTGTGATAACAAATCATGAACCAAGTTCTTACAAAGTTTGAAATTTGGTTGTTGTTTTTTCTGTTTTTTTATCTCTTACTGCACTTTTTATATCCTTTTGTTCGTTTGTCCCTGAACATTGTTTCCTACACATTTAACGTGAATTTCGCAACGATTTTCAAGTCACCAAACTAATGGTTTTTAGCAACAGGACCGGCACTAGCGAGGGGAAGGGGAGCGAATCCCCAAACATAATGCCGTCCATTAATTTAACTTTAGACTTATTTTAGATTTGGCCACATTGCATGTCTTATTTGACCTCCGGTTAAAAAATAAATATAGAAAATATAAAATATAAACAGGAACTATTTACCGTTTTTAACAGGAACTATTTACCGTTTTTACAGGAACTATTTACCGTTTCTAACAGGAACTATTTACCGTTTTTACAGGAATTATTTACCGTGTTTAACAGGAACTATTTATCGTTTTTAACAGGAACTATTTACCGTTTTTAACAGGAACTATTTACCGTTTTTAACAGGAACTATTTACCGTTTTTATTACAACGTTTATTACTTAAGCTTCTCACTAAACATATTAGCTGACGACATTTCAAACAATTGTTTGAATCCCCAGTGATGGCCCGGCATGGCCAAGCGTGTTAAGGCGTTCGAGCAGTAATCCGAGGGTCGCGGGTTCGAATCCCCATCACACCAAACATGCTCGCCCTCCCAGCCGTGGGGGTATTATAATGTACGGTCAATCCCATATTTGTTGGTAAAAGAGTAGCCCAAGAATTGGCGGTTGGTGGTGATGACTAGCTGCCTTCCTCTCTGGTCTTACACTGCTAAATTAGGGACGGCTAGTGCAGATAGCCAACGAATAGTTTTGCGTGAAATTCAAACAAACAAACAATTCCCAGTGGCACAGCAGTATGTTTTTAGAGTTACCACGCTAGACGACATATTCGAAACTGGCGGATATTGTTTAGCTTTGTGCTTAAAGTACAAACTTTTTTTTGTATTTCATTTCCTTTCACAATGCAGAGTTAAAACAAAAAAAGCTAACAAAAACTGGAATAGGTGACATTTTATTGGGAGCTAATTCGTATTTAGGTTTTTTCTTTTCCTTCTCGTCAGCACACAAATTAGAACATGATCACACACAAAAAGTAAACGACAATGGAGTAAATTTCAAAAGAACGAACAACTTAGCTGTTGAAGAATCAGCTCTTCTTCAAAAGTATAATAAGTGATTCGTTGTTAAGAGGAGAAGTAAAAGTCGATCTATTATTTCAGAAAACAAAACTGGTCCTGTTTAAGCCAACATTTCACCACTACGGTTTCGTCAGGGCAAACAAGACACTTGCTAATTGATTTGAGCTTACACGAAAGATTTCAAAATGGCACGAGTCTGCGCAGTAAGGTATACTTCACCCGGTAATATATATAAAGAAAATTGGAACTAAATGCAAACAGACAAGATTAAACTGTTTAAGCAGACATGCATGTATTATTATTTCAAATTGTTTATATCACAGACGTCTATTTTCATTACTCTACAAAATTCGTCTACTGTTTAATTTTTTGTAATGTTAGATTCGAAAGATTTTTTTTTCCAAAAAATCTACAATGAATGCTTAACTTAGCGATGGAGCCTGTCTTTCCTCGTCTTACTTATTTTCCAGTTTAATAATATTTTAAGTTCTAGTGAGAGTAGCATAATCACATTCACACAAATATAGAAAATATAAAATATAAACAGGAACTATTTGTATGCTGCAGCATACAATGTGTGTTACAAACAGAAGTGATAGTATAGCGATTTTTTTGCCTTTTGTTTCTCGGACTGTGGCAGTTCAAACTATCCATATTTTCAGCCAATGTGCTATACTGAACTTTTACTTTGCATGCTAAATTTCAAGCTAATGCACTGAAAAATACCCGAGATAAAATAAATCTAATTTTCATTGAGTTTTTTTCTGTTTCTTTGTTCCAAAAGTGTGTACCCTGTACTTGAGAGAAAAACATACTTAACTCGATTTAGTCGGAATTTGGTACATTTATATATCATTTCAATCTACAATTAGAAGTCGAATGTGGTCTAAATATAAACCACAGGTGAAAAGATGTTCAACAAAAAAAATTGCTGAAATTTAACGAACATTTTTACGAACGCCTCTGCAAAAAGTCACGTGAGCTATCACATATACCACAGCTTCGCCTACAAGTAGACCTTATTTAGTTTTTTTTTGCCATTTGGATTGAAAATGGCTGACTTAGAGCAGAAAAAAATATATAAGGTGAAAGGACGTGCAGATCCTTAACTATTGGTCAGGCTAAGCAAACTAGACAAGTAGTTTCTAGCTCAAATTTTCAAAAGAATCAAACAGGTGGACGATTATAACTGATTATTCATTGTCAATTTTCAGCACAAATTTACTAAGTTGTATTCCAACAAAAGAGCATTTATCCTCACGTGATATTAGCTTAAGCAACTAGCATAAATAGAGATACTTTACACGAGAGTAACTTACATGGCGTTACTATAAAGGAAGTTATTAACACTGTTTTAGAGAGGAAAACTACAATCATATATTTAAAAGAATCTGGTTGGTTTAGTACATTAAAGGTCTGTTTCGAATAATAAGGTTGCGATCCTAAAGTTAATGTTGGTTATTACCGAGTGCCAATTTCTTACTGGCTGTGGTTTCTTGGGTTGTATTGACAATAAGGCATACCTATTCAAAAACACTTTGTGTGTAAAAAACAACAAAGGTGTGGCTAAATAAGGACTGAATGTGCGAGTTAAAGAAATGAAATCAAAACTGGCAAATAACCTGATAGCTACAGTTACAGCATTGTTTGTTTTGTTTTTCAATTTAGCGCAAAGCTACACGAGGGCTATCTGCGCTAGCCGTCCCTAATTTAGCAGTGTATGACTAGAGGGAGGGCACCTAGTCATTACCACCCACCGCCAACTCATGGGCTACTCTTTTACCAACGAATAGTGGGATTGTACTTAACTTTATAACGCCCCCACGGCTGAAAGGGTGAGCATATTTGGTGCCACGGAGATTCGAATCCATGACCCTCGGATTACGAGTAGAAAACTTTAACCCACCTGGCCATGCCGGGCAGCTATAGCGTTGATAAATATGTTACAGCAAATATTTATTCATTAGTTATCCAGACGCGTGTGTTTTGTTTATTCATTAGTTATCCAGACGTGTGTGTTTTGTTTTAACCACCATCATACCTCAAGTTGACAGAAATGCGTCTTGTTCACTAAAAATATAATATTTCTATTTATAATTATAAAGAGAAATGCTGTCAACATCTCTGTCTACATGACATGTCGTCATTAATTGAAAGAATAATTTTTCTAGTGCTTTGATGGCCGTCTTCTGTATAATCACAAACTGAATAAATTAGTAATGGCGTCTAACCTTATACAACTAGCTTCGATCCGTATCCCCAAAGAGGATGTGATATACAAGTTCTGAGTTATTATAATCAATTATGTACAAGTAAAGTGGCTGTCACCAGATGACAATATGTTATATTCATGTATACACGAAGGCAGGATAGTATAATATAGCCTCATGCAAAAAATCAACACTTGTAATCGAATGTAACACTTTGCATCATGAGTCTGAAACTCAATGTTTTTCTTTACATAAGTGTTTTTGCTTGTGTCTATATTTGTCTCAGTAACATGCTTCGATTATTCAATTTAATCATTTTCTGAAATATATACACAGTAGCTCCAGTTTCTTTAATCTTTGTTCGTTTTTTTTCTGTTTATTTTCGTATTTCGTGATAGGTAGAGATGCAGTAGATGTCACTAAACTTAATTTTGGTGTGTAAACTTAAGTGTTTATTTGTAGTGCACATCGTTTTGGAATTAGGTTTAAACCATCTTTTATGATTCATTAGTTTTTGGTCTCACTTTAAACGTTGCTTTCATGATACACTCGTTTTTGGTTTAAACTTATGGGCCGCTTTACGACACACATAGTTTTCAGTTTAAACTTTAACGATGCTCTATGATACACTCGTTTCGGAGCTAAACTTAAAAGCTGCTTCACGACACACCTCGTTTTGGGTTTAAATACTTACTTTATTTTTGAATCAGCTGGCTGATTTTCTTGTTCGATTAAAATGAATCTTAGCTGACGCAATGACCTTGTTCTGCATCAATCATATTTCTCCCTTCCCCCGACATTTCCCCACTATCTTTTGTCTTCATAATAAATGACAGTACATTTCCCTTTAGTAATTTACTATGAACAATCTACAGAAACAGACTGTTCGTGTTTTTTTTTTTGTGGATTATTCTAACTGGTATTACTTAAGCTGCTCCAATATCTTAAAGTTTTAATATTTTGTGTTTTCCGTCATACATACACTTATAATCCCTGAGGACTAATATAAGGTAAACGTTTTTATTATAAGAAAACTTTGTATTCTAAAATGCTTGGGAACTTATAAATAACATGCTTGAAGTTCGGTATGTATCTTAATGTTTACAGGTATAACGTACTATTTTTGTTCTTTATTATACGAACCATTAAACTTATTTTGTTTTCCATTGCAAATATTTCAAAATTTTATACTAGCCAAAATAATTAAAGCTTTTATGTCAAACTTTTTATCACAGTAAAATTATTATTGTTGTTCAATAACATAGAAAAAGTAAAAAATGAAAACAAAACAACATTAATTTTGTGAGACGTTCTATGTTATGGTGTGAAAGACGTTTGGAGTGATTTCAAGTATACTCCTGAGAAATAAATAACATCTTCACTCCTGTTCCTATATGAAAAGGAGGAGAATCGTACCATTGCCAATGTATAACATGCAAACTGAAGCATCTTGAGAAGGCAGTACAAGAGTGGGATCCAACTCTGAAAAATGGTGTTTGGATGTCTGTACAAAATTGATGACACCCTAACTGCTGACGTCTGTCAGTAAATTCTTGTTTGTCTTTGTGTTATTTCCTCAAGAACAAAATATGTTGGACAGGAATTCATTTTCCAGCATTACTTACCTTTAAACATGCAGCAAGTATGATAAACTAAATCTCCAGGAATCATACCAATTTAACACTCAAGCGTGTTTGGTATAACTGAGATTACTATTTATCCGTAATTGCTTATTGTTTTCGGAAAATACCATCACTAGGAAAAACTATGCATAAATATACAAACTCATACAGATACATACGTTCAAAATATGCTTTTCTTCTCTCTCACACACATGCATACATAAATAGAAATGCACACATATTCCTCAATATAACAAACAGTCGTATTATTCTAAAATAAACAAATAAAACATAACAACACCTTAATAACATAACTGACTTATTAAAGTTCTATAAACTTGGTCAAAACCCTCAAACAATTCAGTTAAAAGAACAACATCAAGCAGGATAATAGAGAGACAAATAAATAGTATGAACTCAACAATAAGGTAATTTTTAACTGTAGCTCATTAAAAGAGATACTTGCAGAAGTAGGAGCTGCATAATGGTCGTTGTATATCTTCCATGATACTTAAAACCTACCTATGAAACCAGCAATAAAAGAAAAATACTATAACAACAAAATTGAACTTCAAAATTAGGAGCAGATATGGGTACTTAATCTTACAATGTTCTACATCTAAATCTTTCATACAGTCTGTAGCCAGTTATATAAAATAGATGTTTCTTAAAAAACAGAAACACAATTAAAACATGTCACTACAACTGGATCACTGAGGTGGGAGGCGGATTAACAAAACCCACTTCACCATGATAGTCACATACCTCAAAAAACAACACAATAAAAACCTGATGTCTTTATCTCAATAACTAGCACAAGTGTAGAGGAAATATTGAACATTTTTATTCTAAATTTCAAAACTTTATTAATACACTCATCCAGCTCTCTGACTTGTGGGCTAAGCAATATCTTCCACTAGAATTAAGTGTTTTTTTAAATACGTGGGAGCCAAAAGTACTTCCTTGACTATAGGAACAATCTGAAATAACTACGCATACCATTTAGCAGGCACGTGGTAAGAACCAAAATAAACTGTGTAATAGAAGCAATCACCATTAACAAAATCTATTTGAAGTGTAATGCTTTTAACTAATTTTGTATAAAACTACTCTGATATTACTTACTTGGAATTTTAATTATGTCTGTGATACTTGTTATATAATATTGACTATTTTCAAGAATCCATATTACTGAAACATCTTAGGAACATGTAAGTAAAAAATAAAAATCCAGATTGGAAATAATATATTCCTGTTTATTATATACCTTGCATTAATTAGAAATTGGAAACATTTTATTTTTAATGAATATGAAGGTATGTTTCTGTTAACTAAAGATTGCCCAGGGATCTAAGTAAAAGGTACTAGGTGTTCATGAAACTATATTTATACGAAAAGATAACTTCTGTTTTGAACTTTTAAATTTAAATAACAATTTTAATGTCAGATGCTGTAATACTTTCAATTTGCATGTCATCTCGACATATAATAGTTGCATGATTGTTAATACTATAAAAGTTCCCAATAAATAAACTGTGAAACGTGCGTTTTCTTAGAGTAAAATATTTGGTACTCACACAACGAGCTAGAAAAGCATTTTTGTTCTTTAATTCTCAAGCAAAACTTTCCGGTACTCTTCCTCCTTTTGTTGTGTGTAAACTATTTTCCAGAACTGAGTTCCTAGTTATGTGTACACTCTTTGCTAGACATAAGTTCCTAGTTATGTGTAAACTCTTTGCTAGACATAAGTTCCTAGTTGTGTATAAACTTTTTGTCAGACCTGAGTTCCAAGTTGTGTGTAAACTCTTTGCTAGACATAAGTTCCTAGTTGCGTATAAACTTTTTGTCAGACCTGAGTTCCAAGTTGTATGTAATCTCTTTGCTAGACTATAAGTTCCCAGTTCTCTATAAACTCTTTGCCTAACCTGAGTTCTTAGTTATGTGTAAACTCTTTGTCAGACCTATGTTCCTAGTTGTGTGTAAATTCTTTGCCAAACCTGAGTTTCTAGTTGTGTGTAAACTCTTTGTCATAGTTGGATTCTCAGTTACTCACATACAAGGCTAAATTCTCACAAGTTATGAGAAACTAAAACCCGATCTATATCCAAACTTCTACATAACATTGGGTATTGAGCATGCGTGTTGACAGTACAAGACCTGGATCTTCCGCTTTATAAAACTTTGTTTTTTCCATAGTTTTCACACGTTATCTTGATAGACATGAACAAGGAAAGCATTATGTTGTAAAGTGGTTGACAATGGTGTGAAATCACCCGATTTTGTGCAAGAAAAATACAGTCCAATCATCCTTAAACCATCTTCGTGGTTGAGCGACATTGGTATGTGAGTTATTTCGACAGTAAAGTGTGCTATTTTATGTTATTACGTCGAGCCCTTTATAAGAGTATATATATTTTTCTGTTCTATCTTGCATACCGGAAGCTCTGAGACTTCTATGTAACTCCCAATACCTTGAATGTGGTCTCATAGATTCTATAATAATTGATAACAGTGGATATAAAATGTTTCTAAAGTTCAAAAATAGTAATTTTAAATAATTTTCCTTGAAATAAATTGTGTTAAAATAATAAAGTTAAAAATACAATTAATTACTGATATTATGTATCTTACCATTAGTTAAGTGACTTGTAGGTACAGGCTAGAGAATATACACGTGTTTATTTATCCTTTATACAACTGAACACTCATTTTATCAAAACACTTGCCAGAATGGAGGTTGGATATATAACTGCATTCTTACAATTCGAAAGGAAACGTTCATCTTTAATTCTTCTGATTAAGATATTTATTGACCTACACACTTTTGTTTTGTTTTTTTGCTCTTCACATGGAAAGATAATCAGTTTGGAGTCTGAAATTGCCAACTTTTCCAAATATGTCGTGCTTACCAACCCCCGTTATTTGCTTCTTTCCTTTAGTAGATTGTCTGTGTCATAAGAAAAAACTACTTACCCAAATGGGACGTTATAGGATTTAACACCTATACCCGATCATCAGGTTTGAATTATATTTTAGAGTTCTAGTCTCACTTCACACGTAATGTTTGTTGGTCCTACTTCATAGACTTCTGTAGAATTAGTCCTAGCATTATTTCACACCTTATGTTTGATAGTCCTACTTCGCTGACTGCTGTAGGATTACAGTTCTAGTTACGCTTCACATGTAATACTTGTTAGTCCTACTTCACTGATGCTTCTCCTAGTCTAGAATACTCTTTGCAATTCCCACATCTATATCTGTGTCATAATTTTATTTGTCTACTTGTTTAGCTCTACGATTTTCGTTCTTGGCATACATACATACATGTTAAGCCAGCACACATGTAACGGGTCAAAGACAATGATTTTCTTTCTTTAAAAGTTACCAACACCCCGTTTTAAGCGTACAACAAACAATTAAAAAATTATTCCTGTAACAAAAAGCTTTGGTTTGTTTTGTTCCATAATTAAAAAATTTTTACTGTGTTTCGTCTCCTTAAGAGATTTACTAAAAATTCCTCTTTTTCAGGGAACGTTCTTTAATTGAACAAGTTTATATATTTTATGCTTAGTATATATATACATGTATATATATTAATTATTTCTTGTTTGATATACGTATGTACGTTCAACGAAGGGCTTTCTATAATACAAATATTAGCTATATCGTTACACTTAACTCAAAATTTACAAATATTATACAGGTTATTTTATGTTCTAACACGAATCACCTTAAAAAGAAACAATCATATTAATGTTTCAAAACCATTTTTCAACCATGGTATATTCAGTTCATATTATGATGTACATACATATTTTGAAGAAGTGAAAAAGCTATTTTTACCAGATGAACATAGTTTAGAAATAGCGACATCACGGCGCTACACTTTGGAATTCACATTAACATATCTTTCAAGATGAGTTTAATAGTTTGAATATTTTAACGTGTCAGTTAATGAACTTTTAATACTTTTCTAGTTTTACAAGAACATAAAGTAAAACTCAATAAAAGTGTTTCCGATAAAAGTTATTTAGAAAAAGTAAACATCCACGTTTAGATATGATCGGAGTGGATCGTATCTATTGAGTAAATGGTTTCATAAGTTTGTTTGTTTTTGAATTTCGCACAAAGCTACACGAGGGCTATCTGTGCTAGCCGTCCATAATTTAGCAGTGTAAGAATAGAGGGAAGGCAGCTAGTCATCACCGCCAACTCTTGGGCTACTCTTTTACCAACGAATAGTGGGATTGAAGATCACATTATAACGCTCCTACGGCTGAAAGGGCAAGCATGTTTTGTGTGACTGGGATTCGAACCCACGACCCTTAGATTATTAGTCTAACGCCGTATCCCACCTGGCCATGCCGGGCTCTGCTTATAAGGGTGAGTAAAGAGACCTTGTTTGTCACGTGCCATTAATGTTCTATGATTAGTTTCTGTCCGTTTCAACTGAAAGTGCAAATGAGTAAGTTCTTAATTTTTGTAGGTTTACTTCTGGCAACAAACGTTTTGCGAATATAAATAATTATTTATTAGGACAAGATCAGATGTAACGAAATCCAGAATCATTATATTATGATGTGATTTTACTGAAGTAAGCTACTACTGATTATCCCATGGAATTCGCTAAAGGTTTCATTGGTAACTAAGTGACTAACTTATTTTTACACTATTTGCGCCACAGTGATGGTCAATGATATAAAAAAAACGAATAGAAAATCCAACTTTTTAAAACACAACCTACAAATGAAGTAAAACTATCAAATATGTTAAGAACTTTTAAAAAGGAAGTTTTCTGATGTGTTTTTATTTTATTTTACAAAGGATAACTGAAGACACCTTCACCAACCGGGATACTTGTCATCATGAGGGAACAAAGGTCTCCTGAAACTAACCCAAAGACCCCCATGCTGCACGACTCGACAAATGTGGTCCGGATGACTGAGCCATCTAATAGTTGTGGTAAAAAGGTAAGCAATGAAAAACTGATGCAGTATAAATATGTATTTCACTAAACAGATATATTTGATATTTATGGCTGCTTATGTATTGTCCATATGTCTTTGGCATTCATGATACTTTTTGTTGTTTTTGGTTTTTTTAAGTACAAAGCTATACAATGGGCTATCTGTGCTCTGCCCACCACGGGTATAAAACAAAGTTTCTAGTATAGTAAGTCCGCAGAAATACCGCTCTTCCTGATGCTCTTTAATTAGATACTATGTTCAGTTTTGTGATTTAACGAAAACACTTTATCTATATATTCAAATAAAAAGCTGTAAAACGTTTTAGAAAATTACGTATATGTATATATATATATATATATCAATACTCTGAATTTGTTCCCCTTGCAGTAATAATATTTTAAACATGTTTTTGAATAACAAGTTTTACACAACAATAACCGAGCTTTGCAATTTTGAAGTTCATCAGCTCTTGTCAGCTTATTAGATCAATGATAGAAGCCAAGTAAGTCTCATCGTGTAAGAGCATCATACTGTAATGGAACTCTTGCTTATATGATACCGGAGAAACCTTTGTATTGCGCGATGTGCAAACCCCATCTCTGCGAAACTTTTATTCTGTATACATGTAGATTTGCAATAGAGGTCATGATTTTTCCGTTTCGCTTTCGTTTCCTGTCATAGATAACTTTATTTTTTCTATTATCAGGGTGCAGATATGATGTCATGAATAAAGTCATAAGCGGATGTAATGTACTGGTGTCATCTATATAAAAATAATAGTACTGTATGTTGTATTTTCATGTAAATACTTCGCAGGTTGAAGTTGGACCTTCACGAAAATTGGTATGGAGCTTCATTAGATCCATGGGGAAATACACAGAAATTTCAATTTTGCGTTCTTAAGGTTTTTATGAGGGTGTTTCGCTTTACCATCACATTGCCACTCTTGATGAATTTTCACCAAATTTGGCATGAAGGTTTATTGGGTCCATGAGGAGATACATGTAAATTAATGGTTTTACATTTTGTGTTTTGCTGTTTTTATGGGCATTTTGGTTTGCTTTCTATAAATTATATTTAAAAGAAACAACTTTTCATGTCCTAAGATAATCTTTCATTAATCAGGAATTTACATAGCTTCAGTCTAGTGTACGGGTACCCCAGCTAGTAATAACATAGGCAATTAATCAAGTCTAATACATACGTCAGAAAGTGTGTGTGAAACGGGCATGGTGCTTTCCCTTAAAATTACATCAACACGAAATTGTCTACAGGACTTCATAGTACAACAAATTATCAATCTCTCCCGTGATTATTACCAGCGAAACTCGATAAAACAATTAAAAGACAAAATGCCTAAACCATGTCATTACTTACCTCCACAATTCTTAACCGCTAGGACGACACAATATTATCAGTTTTTCATTAAATCTGGACCCATTTATAGGAAGTGATTATTCCCAGAACATCAACAAACGAGTAGTGAAGCTATCCCACCAAATCATGAAAGAAGTAGTGGGGTTCTTACCACCACATCATCAAACAAGTAGTGGGGTTCTTCCCACCACATCACCAAACAAGTAGTGGGGTTCTTACCACCACATCATCAAACAAGTAGTGGGGTTCTTACCACCACATCATCAAACAAGTAGTGGGGTTCTTCCCACCACATCATCAAACAAGTAGTGGGGTTCTTCCCACCACATCACGAAACAAGTAGTGGGGTTCTTACCACCACATCATCAAACAAGTAGTGGGGTTCTTACCACCACATCATCAAACAAGTAGTGGGGTTCTTACCACCACATCATCAAACAAGTAGTGGGGTTCTTCCCACCACATCACCAAACAAGTAGTGGGATTCTTCCCACAATATAATCAAACATGTAGTAAGGATTTTACTACCACATCATCAAACAAGTAGTAGGGTTCTTACCACCACACCATCAAACAAGTAGCACAGTTGTTCTCACCACTTTATAATCCAGTTTGGCCTCTCAAAATACTAAAGGAATCAACAACTTTCATTTCCTTTTGTTAAGTTTATTTGCTGCAACATATCTGTGAACATAACAAACATAGAGCTCTCAAGCCACTATGACTATGCTGACTCGCAGTTCTGGCCACGTATTAAAATCCTGAGTGATGGGTAACATGACAGAAATACGTTTTAAAACACAATAACTTAACTTTAGACAGCAGGATTGCTTCCCCACATTATAATTTCTTTCTGTTTCCATTTTATTACGACATTACCCATGTGAATTCGAATAGGAATAGGTGGGATGATACATCTTGGACACGTGTTATCCTAACTTCACTTCGATAATGTCTTGTGTTTGAAGTTATACAACTTGTATAGCTCACGGCATCTTCACTGTCTGTGGTATCTTCTCTAGCCATCGTATACCTTATGCAGCAGTGAACCATGGGATTCAAGAGCAAAAGTTAAGACAGGCCTATGGAAGCAATATTGTATGGTTTTATTCGAATAGTAATTTTTTTCTTCAGTTTGTTATAAAAAGTCCACAGTGGTTTACCGATAAGTTAGAACATTTCTAATGCTTACAACCGAATTTTGATACCCGTGGTAGGCATAGCACAGTTATATCATTATAGAGCCTTTCGCTTAACAACAAACAAAATAAATGAAACCGAGAAGTTTAAAATATTATTATATTTTATTAGAAAAGAAACAATGTAGATGTAAAATTCATCCGTAATTAAATTTGAAAAATGCAAATAAATAAAAACTGCTTTCGTCAACACTGTTGGAATTAAGTTTAAAAATGCAATCTATAATAACTAAAATATTCAGATAAGGCCTAACAGAAACACTACATTTGTTCAGAGTTTTGTCGTTCTTTTTTTTTTAACTTTTCGAAAAACTACTCGATGGCTACTTACGTTAGCCGTCCATAATTTATCAGCTAGAAAGAAGACAGCTAGTCAACATCACCCACTATCAACTCTTGGGCTACTCTTCAACCAGCGAATAATGGAACCGACCATCACTTTATAATGCCACAAGTCTAAAATGGGGAACAGGACTTGAACTTGCGATTCAAAGACTGCGAGTCCAGTGCCCATGAATGTTTTTCTATATTAACTGAAACAACAATGAGCTATCTCTCCATAGTCGTTTCTAAATTTGATCCGATAGACTAGAGGATGCTTCTAGTAAAAACACCAACCACCAACCCTTAGGCTGCTCTTATCTCACATATTTCTGTTTTCGTTCTTTGCCGTTGAGCACAGAGCTACACATTTGGCTACCTGCCCCATGCCCATCACCAGTATCGAAACGCACTTTTTAGCTTGTGTGACCGAATTGTGGGAGTTAACAGTAATACTTTTAGTACACCCACAACCCCGAAGTGCGGATTACGTTTCAGCAGCAGCAGGTCACGAAGCATAAATCTTTAAGTTTACAAACGATTGTACTAATCACTTAGCCAGTCCCAACTATTATATAGCTAAAACAGTCAATTTTTTACTCAGTTAAAAGTAGCTTGAAGCAACGGCTTTGTCTAACTTTTGAAACCTCCGACTTCGTTGTGTTGCAAAAGTCAGTGTGCCGAACTCTGATTCTGAGGTTCTGTGGTTCGAGTCTCGTTACAACAACAACAAAAAATACAACTTCGAATTTCGGGGTATGAACACATTATATGAGTGACGTTAGCAATGGATCACTTAAACATCAGTGATGACTAGCGCAAATAGCTCTTGTGTTACTTAATGCAATATTCCAAATATTCCATTAAACCTAAACATCTTAGGGTTACCATTTAGTTTCAGGAAAAAAAGAAACTCATTAGTATAAGACTCTACTCGTTTGATCTCAGTTTAATAAAATATTGTTCAAAACATTATTGCATTATCTTGAAATCTCATTTGTAAAGATACATTTTAATAAACTAAAGGGAAAATAGGAAGACGATTACATTGACTTGAACTTTGTTCGTAATGTTATGGTTAGCCCGGCATGATCAGGTGGGTTAAGGCATTCGACTCGTAATCTGAGGGTCGCTGGTTCGAATACTCGTCACACGAAACATGCTCGCCATTTTAGCCGTGAGGGCGTTATAATGTAACGGTCAATCCCACTATTCGTTGGTAAAAGAGTAGCCCAAGAGTTGGCGGTGATGACTAGCTGCCTTCCCTCTATTCTTACACTGCTAAATTAGGGACGGTTAGCGCAGATAGCCCTCGAGTAGCTTTAGGCGAAATTCAAAAAAAAAAACAAACAAACAAAACAAGGTGATGGTTTATTTGAAACAATTAGCTACGGAAAATATTGTTACATCAACCTTCATATTGTTGCTTTAGCCTGAAAAAATCTTTAAAAACCAACAGTTTGGGAACAAGGGACAAGATTGTAACATTACATTGAAATTTCACGATAAATATTTTAATTTGAGAAACTAAACAAGACAATCTTTCATTGCAAAAATCTGAAACTTTAATTTTAAAAGTACAGTTTTTACTAGGAAATAACGAAAAATATTTACAATTCGGTACAGAAATACGAATTTGTTTCACAGAACTGAGGGAAAATGAACGTTTCACAAACACGCCATTTATTACAACCATGTTTTTGTAATACCTACAGTCATAATAAATAGCGTATTTATTACAATAAATAGTGTGTTTGTGAAACGTACAATTGACTTGTTTTTTTTCTCAATTCCGTAATTTTGTTTCACCAAATACCGACAGTTCAAAGCATCAATAATACAAATACGTGTTTTATTTTTGTGTGTTTTTGACGGCTCTTAATTAAACATCAGTAACGCGCAAAAGACATTGAGAAAAGTAGAAGCATTTTTTTTTAAAGGCACGTTTTAGCCATCGTAAGATAAGATTTTATTTTAAAGGGAATTGTGTTAGGGAAGTCTTTGGGGAGCGTTCGTTGTTTCTGAAAGAAAGAAAGAAAAAGCAATAAGAAGTAAACAGCTGTTTTTATCTTATATGTACTTATTAAGATCCAACCCTAAACAGTTGATTCTTGGGTATCAATACAACTATTTTGTTGTAGAGGTGTACAAGTCCCTGTGCATTATCCATTAAAAATGGACATCCCCTCTATAACTTGTAGCTAGTAAGAAGTGGAATCGAAGATGTCTTTAAATACTTCTGGACAAATTTTATAACTGATAAAATATATAATTTCTAGATGTAAGAGCATAAAAGCAGTTTAAGCTCCCCAACCTGAAAGAAAGTTTCCAAGTGACAAAATATTTTATCTTCACCCAAAAGCATTCAAGTCCAAGATACCTTCTCAAGTTGAAACTATATTCTATGGACATAACTTTTATCAATGTTTTATTGATATATTGTTTAACAGCGTTCTATCGGCATACTGTTTATTAAAGTTTTATATGAGTAACATTCTGATGTTAGCATTAAAATTAATAAAAAAGTTAAAATCGTTTTCGGTTGAAACTCAAATTAAAGAAATACAACTTTGCAAAGACGTTGATTGAATAATTAATTGAATAATATTAATAATTATTCATATTAATAAGATACAAGTATCTTCTGAAGAAAAAATCACTGTACTTATACGATTTCTCTAATTTCCTTATAACATTAATACCTCGTTTATTTTTATTCTTCAAGTTTTTGAAGTGGATCAAGACGAACTTGCTATTAGTTTTGACGGTATTTGGTGTGTTCTTGGGCGTTTTGCTTGGTTTTCTGGCAAGATTTGGTAATTATGGAGAAGACGTGATCATGATGGTTTCCTTTCCCGGCGATATTCTGATGAGGATGTTAAAGATGTTGATTTTGCCACTCATAATTTCTTCCATGATATCAGGTAAGTAGACATGTTTGTTATAACATTCTACAATGTTTAACTATCTCCCTGTCTGTCTGTTTATTTAAACAGTTGTAGTACAATAAAACTTAAACTCTTTAACTGTCATAAGCAGAGTATGTAGTAAGCGCACAAACACAAGGTTGTGAACTTATACAAAAATATGACTCTTTTTGTGAATTTATACTCCAGCAAAAAAAACGGAATCGGAAAGTGTGCAATCTCAAAACTTTTCAATTATTAAAACGTGCACCATAATAAGAAAGTAAACTCGAAGATGGAATTAAATATTTTAAAAATATAAAATGGATTTCAATTAATAATTCTCTAAGTGTTACGTGTAAAAAACTAAATCAAAAATTTCTTTTCTTATATCATGTATCCAAACATCACATTACTTAATGACATAGGCCCGACATGACCAAGCGTGTTAAGGCGTTCGACTCGTGATTCGCGGGTTCGAATTTCGGTCGCACCAAACATGCTCGCCCTTTCAGCCGTGGGGGGGGGCGTTATAATGTTACGGTCAATTCCACTATTCGTTGGTAAAAGAGTAACCCAAGAGTTGGTCTGTGGGTGGTGATGACTAGTTGCCTTCCCTCTAGTCATACACTGTTAAATTAGGGACGACTAGCGCAGATAGTCCTCGAGTAGCTTTGCGCGAAATTAAAAAAAAAACAAGAAACAAACTTAATGAAATTCTAATTATACGAGTATTTTACCACTAATTGAGACTGATATACCAATTTCTGCAGGATATAAGTGTTTTGTTTTTGTTTTCACGTCCCTAGTGTTTGTTTTTGGTTACTAATTTGTGTTCGTGTTTACATTTTAAGCTTGTTTTTTGTTTCATTCCCAAATACCTGCTGTAAACAATAGAAGTAGTTTTATAGATAGGACCCACATGAACTTCAACTCCTAATTGCTTAGGTGTTAGTTTCATTCCACAGCTTGATCTTGTAAAAAATACTAAAGGTGAAAGGCTCCATTTCTGTATGAGCTTGTAAACATTTGTCTTGCTGTGGAATATTTTACCATTCCTACTCAGGAATATGTTTGCATATGTTAACGCAGTAATGTGTTGCAGCACATATGAGAATTGGCGCCAATCGATAATTTTAATATTTTACAGTGCAAAAATGCTGAGGACAACTTGTTGTAATAAAATATATACAACTAGTATTTCAGAAAACACATACTTATGAAGCGACATTCTTAAGCTATTTAAAACCATAAAGTACAACATTTCGAGAAAAATCAGTTTTTACTGATCTTCATAGAAGAGAAAGAACTCGGAATCTGAATTAATTATTACGATAGAGAACCTTTTAACCCCAAAAGCCCTTGTGACGATGTTGTGCATATCTTCTGGTACAGTTAACAAGAATTTTAGTTAAACGATGTTTCATATGCTTTCAACCACAGTTCATAATCATGGCTGTTTCATGGAAATATGACTGAAGGAATTAGATTCATAGCAATATCACTTGAAAACGTATTTGTTAAGTACCCTGGTGGATGTTTGTGTTTTGGCTGAAACATGGTCTTGAAATCTAACGTGCACTTACGTGTAAGATCAATATATGTATTATTTAATAAGAAATAATAATTTATCTCTGTACATAAATATATACATATGTATATATACAAATTAATAATCTTTGCGTACCACCAGGTTTTGTAAGAGCTATGTGTGTTTTTAAGAACTAATGAGTCAAAGCAAATGAAAATTTGTTATATGTAATATGTCAACCATAATATCTCTGTTATATCCAGTGCAGACGAGGCCTTTTGCTTAATACCAGGATTAATCAGGCCGTCTTGGATACTAGAACAGCAATGGATTTTAGGGGAAACGAATACAAATCACATATGGTTTGATATAAGCAACTGTTTGCATTTCACCAGGTGATTCGAATTGTAACATCCAAGCATACAAATTGGTCTATAACAGTTATCCCACCAGCTTTTTTACAGGCATCGTATCCTGGTGTAAACCTAGTGGTTCTTTATAATACAGAAGGTTGAGTAGTTATATTAGAACAAAGTTTGATATGCAGAGCAGCAGGTAACGTGAAAATTATTACATTTTGACACACTTTGGCATTACATATTCAGCACAATGCCCCCGAAAACCATTCACTTTTGAAGAAGATGTGTAAAAACCACTTCTGACCCAAAATATTCGTGCTCTTATATCGTAGGAGTTTAGAATTTCCAAATAGAGCATATTCATTGAACGTAATAGCATAGGAAAACAAACGAAATGGATCAACTTGGCACTAGGACCATCAAGAAAGTGACGTATAACAAGTCGCAATTGTAAGCAAAATGCGGCGTCTTGTAACAATTGAGAATTGATGAACTTGAAAGTCAGTGGCAAAATACTCCCACGTGCCCCAGGCAACAGTATGCAACATAATCAATAAAGATGTTCGAATGGAAAAGCGACTTGAGTTGCCTCTAGGACATATTCATTCAACCTTCACATTCCTGAAGATGCTGAAGAGTGAAATAATTATTCATGCTATTTCATTTGAAAACAAACCAGTGAAGTTGTCAGACGTAGTGCACATAGATTTTTGAGACAAGCACTATGAAACCATCGTCTTGGTACATTAAATGGACTACGGAAACACTGCAGAAAGGCTGGTGTGCTTAGGACATGACAGCCTTACAACAGAACCGTTGCAATAGAAATTTTGTTGTAGGGTTTACTGCCAAAGTATACGGTTGCCAGATAAAGCATGATCAAATCTGTAGAATCTTCAAAGTCGTTTCAATATAACGTACTCGATTTCTGGTGTCATTTTCTGATATAACATGAAGTTGTATTAGAAACGCTATTCTGACATGCCAGAAAATTTTGTTAGAGTTATATCCTGAAAAATACGAGGTTTTATAGTATTCAAGTTCTGACGTAACGAAAGGTTTGCTTGTTTTTGAATTTCGCACAAAGCTACTCGAGGGCTATCTGCGCTAGCCGTCCCTAATTTAGCAGTGTAAGACTAGAGGGAAGGCAGCTAGTCATCATCACCCACCGCCAACTCCTGGGCTACTCTTTTACCAACGAATAGTGGGATTGATCGTCACATTATAACGCCCCCACGGCTGAAAGGGCGAGTATGTTTGGCGTGACGGGATGTGAACCCGCGACCCTCAGATTACGAGTCGCGCGCCTTAACACGCTTAGCCATGCCGGGCCAACGAAAGGTTTTGCAGTATTCCTATCCTAGCATACTACAAGGTTTTATACCAGTCGTATTCCGAATGCAACTACATTAAACAAAAATATACTGTTTCAGATGTTTACTGGTAGGTGGTGTTTAATGCTTTATTCTATTGAAAATAATGTTATTTCTGTACATCATTTAACTGATGTGATACTAACATTTGTTGTTCTTTTTTTAAATTCACAAACATTTACTTGAATTACTAATTTAAAACGTGGAGTTACAATAAAAAAACGTGTGCGACGCTCAGTTTCAACGCACTGAAATAAACTTGGCTTTTTGCAAATGGAATTACAGTAACATTTAAAAGGCTTTAAGCTTATTTATACTTGCATTTATCAGTGTAAAGACTGTATAATTAAGAGATATTATTGAACCAAGTAACACCAAGTCTGTGGTAGTCAGAGTACTTTACGAAACCTAAAGTATGGAGACCAGTCCATTATCTGTAGTATATATATAAAACTTAGACAAGCCAACGCATTTAATCTCAAATTATGTGTACATACTCAATAGAGGATCAGTATATCTATCTATATAAATATCCTACTGGTAACTTTATTATAAACTGCAAACGGTAAAGGAAGTCACAACAGAACACGTGCAATGTTATGCCGATTGCATTAAGCACAAGATAATAGACTGCGCTCTCTCTGACGAAATAAGAACTGTATAGTCGGAAAAAATTGTATTATAAGGAAAGGTATTTGAATGCTAACGGTGCGTTTAGAATGGGCGTGCAACATCATTATAAATCCTGAGCAGAAAAGCTCCGTAGAGAAATAAACTGAACAAAGACCGCAAATTCAAAGAACACGTCTAGGACCTTCCTCTGGAATAAATAACGCATAAAACTGCTACCAACAATACTGACTCAATTGGGGAACGAAAGCATTTTGATGAGAAATGGGGAAAAGTTTTCCGAATTCCAGATATAAAACACAAAACATGTGCTTAGGATGTGTCGCAGGGATTTATCTCACATTTACCCCAAACATAAGTAGACTGAATCATCTGGAGAAAGTTTTTATGTAGAAATGAAGGGAGAGACATTTTCTAGAGCTACACACAAAGAGTTATACAACGTATGCAGAATTCTGTTTCAGAATTATTATTTTAGCTACCTGCAAAACACGTACTGCTAAGATGTAGATCCTTTGACTTTTATCCAGCGTAGTAGATAGAGCTTACGTTTTAACTAATACACGTTACATGTACACAGATACATTTAACAATAAAAATAAGTTGAGTGGTCAGTTAAAGAAGTTGTCGATGGTGTTTGTTAAAGCACATTGCAATGTACTTATTTTACCTCTAATATCAAGATAAAGTAAGTAAACAACACATGTATGTTTTCTCTAGGACTTGCTCAGCTAGATGCTAAGTCAAGCGGACGGATGGGCTCTAGAGCTTTGATTTACTATTTTGCTACAACCATGCTAGCTGCAGTACTTGGAATAACTCTAGTTACAGCAATCCACCCTGGTGATCCGTCTATCAAAGAAGGGGCTGAAACAGGTACCGAAGATAAGAATGTATATACTCTGGACGCTTTTCTGGACCTCATAAGGTAGGAGCATGCACAGTGCTAGTATATTTGGTATAAAATACCTTGAAAGTATAAATATGAACATGGCTAATTCTAGTACGCTTAATTGCTTGGTATAACAAATATCTTGGTAATATAAAGTATGAAGTTAGTTTATTAGTTATAAAAAGTGCTCTGGAAATGTGTGCGTATCTTTTTTTATAGACAAGTCACATCGGGCTATCTGCTGTGTCCACCGAGGGAAATCTAGCCCTTGATTTTCGCGCTATAAATACGAAGAGTTAGCAGTGCCCTAGCGGGGAACTACTCTGGAAATATAAGATAGAAGCATACACACTGACAGTATTGTAAATATAGATCAATTGTATTACATAAATTAACACAAGACTTATTAACTTATTATGATTACAATTTAAACTGATTGTTTCCAATTGTTTCTCAGCATTTAAACACAGAAATATTGGAATAGTAAGGAAGTTTGCTGTCCTGGTTGAGCTTACGAAATCCAGTGTTGTTTATAAATTATCAAACTTCAGAGACTTATAATCTTTGCAGTGTATTTCAAAGTCAATTGTAGATCTAATGTTTCTATCTATGTAATCTTTAAAGGTTTGATATGGGAGAAAAATATTAAGTAGAAATTTGTACTTATTTCAAAATAAATATATTTTTCCTGTTAAAAGTTTCTAACATACTGTTCACAGCAAAATTAAATGACAACACAGTGTCAGTCAAACAGTCACATTTTGTAAAACTAACAGTAGTTTTGTATCTCAGAACGGCTGGTATGGGTATGAACACTTTTACTAATAAGCAGAGATCTTCCTTGTCCATATTTGTTAACCTGAAGATGATCAAAGAAGGTCGAAACGTTGTTCTCTGCTTATCAATAAAAGTGTTAATACCCATACCAGCCATTATGAGATACATTTTTATTTCAAGTGGATATTTCGTCATCAGTAATAAAAACAGTTTTAGTTGTAAGCTTTGTATTTATATCACAAAACAAGTTTCGACACGTATATATCAGAATACCCTTTACAAAATGGCTTTCAAAATACTATTGCTAAATCACATTCAATAAGGATTTTTGAAGAATTTTTGTGACCAACACTAGCCTGTCAGCATTAAATTATTTGTTATTTTATTTCTATAGAACAGGATAATGTAAAGCTGCAAAGGTTAAGCAGCAGAAGTTGAATTATAGCGTGAAACAAGTTAGTTAAAACTAGTTTATCATGAGTGTAAGTGAAACACATTAAAGATTGGCAACAGGAAATGGAGGAAAAGGTTAGGATTTGACACTCAAAATAACACAAGATGGCTCAGTCAGGAAAGACAAGACTGCATAGGCAGGAGCTGCATGGATTAGTTTAGTTTGTTTTGTGCAAAGCTACACAAGGACTATCTGCGGTAGACATCCCTAATTTAGCAGTGCAAGACTAGAAAGAAGGCAGCTAGTCATCACTACCCACGACTGAAGAAGCGAGCATGTTTGGTGGGACGGGGAGTCGAATCTGTGAATTTCAGATTGCTAGTCGATGCCCAAAACCACTTGACCATGTCGGGTCGAGCGTTCCGGTTATTCACAATGGAATTTTAGCCATACGATAATGCACTTGTCTGTTTGGCCAATAGTAGTAAAAAGCATGACCGGACTATATTCCTTACAGACTCCCTAAACATCATCACAATATTAGAGATATATTTTGTACAAAAAAAATTATCAGAACTTTTAGAATATTTCTAGGCTCACTTGATAACGACCTATAACCTAGGCCATAGCGGCGTATCACCGAACAAAAAGTGGACCACCTAGCGGGCAAAATCTCTTTATGATGTCATCAATGAAATATCGTGTAAACTGGGGGAACAAAAAAGGTGGAATAGAAGCCTAATTGAAGAAAGAAGAATGAGAGTGAATGTTTAGGAGCGATTAAAAATAAACAGAATAATTAATAATTAATAGTAAAAATAAAAACTATTGCAGTCAGAAGATTTCTTTTTGTTTTCGAAATTAGGGAAGGCGTCACTGCTACCTGGACTGCAATGGGTTTCTTCTAGTGTGTAAATAAATAAATGGATAAACTATTTGGAACAGCAAGTCTTAAGGATTGTTTTGTATGCGAATATCACTGGTATTATCACATAGAGTTTGAAAACTTTAGCAGCTGTCTTTGGCGACCAGTTGTAGTAAACATATTTGAAGCAAAACGACCTTTACAATACTTGTACAACGTAAAGAAAGTTTCATGATGCCGATTTCTCTGTAAGAGCAGCTACGGTATATAAATTGTCAATCACATCTTTGAATGAAACACATCAGCTTTTATTTTGTCTTGAGAATCGAATTTGGGGTAAGATTGAACAGAATCGTATGGCATATGAATGCCGCTAATCATTGTTTTTTTTAAACGGAAGAGTCTTTGATAGCAACTTGAATAATGCATAAGATATAATACTGTTTCCCAAACACAAAACAGAGAGGGATAGTTCAGATAGATATGAAAATCTTATTCATGTGTGACATTTTGGAGAGTCCTATACTAGTTGATGGAAATTTATTGGGACAGGAATATTTCAGCAGGATAACATACCATGAAATGCTACTCACTCTATCTAACAGTCATATGAAACAAATAATGTCCTAAACTTTGATCTAAATCTCACGAACTCATTTTATAAAGTGTTAGAAATTGGCTGAGAAATGGAAGAATGTGTTTGTTTAGTGCAGAACTTCACAATAAGGGGAATCGCGTACCGGAATTTATCGTTATGATTCCATAAACGTACAGCAAACCCACTGGAGAGGGAAGAAAACAGACTGTGTGTGTTTTCTTATTGCACAGCCACATCGAGCTATGTATTGTTTCCAACGAGGGAAACAGAAGGGAAAGATAAAAAAAATGCTTAAACTATTGTCAGAGTTGCTTTGCAAGAGAAGAAAATTCTAACACATAAAGTATTTACCAGGGACAGGTATCAAATTTCAGTAACAGGATCTATTTTGTGGTTAACACCAAAGGCTACCACATTTAATATTACATGTCACTCTCCTTCTTAAATCTTCCTAATATATCTGATAATGAAGACATACAAGTGACTCCCAGTTGTATTTTAGAGCTGAAGATATTGTATCACCAGAATTGTTTTTTTTTTTTTGCAATTCCGATTTTTCCCTACTACCCAGTTTCTTCATTAGAATATTGGTAAGGTAATTTTACTCGGTATTTACCATATGTGTTTCGATGATGTTGTCAGTATACAAGTTGAAGTACAACTGGTTGAAGTTGATAATATCAACCATCTTCTTACTGTTTTTTTTTTTTAATTTCAGAAACATGTTTCCCGAAAATCTTCTTCAGGCCTGTTTTCAACAAGTTGAAACAACATACACTAAAGTGAAGGCCAAACCGAACATTAGCCGAATTGGAACGAACTTGACCAACCTGTCAGAGTTTGAAAATGTCACACAGTACACCCAGAAGAGAGGTCTCGTTTACAAAGACGGGACTAATGTACTAGGTGTGTAAACAAAATTATGAAGACTGCGTTAATTAAAATTACATTCTATAAATTAAGGTACCCGTCTTTTACCCGGATTATGAACTTAGGGTGGATGCTATGATACTTAACACAAAAATATAAACTTTCACAGAATGTATTTATAATATAATATTAAAGTATTCATCATTAAATCAATAGAAGTTTTATATAAGTTATAAGAACTCAATATATATATATATATACTTAGAACATGCTATACGCTTCGTGATGGTTAGTGCCACTTTGTAGGAAGAGGTAACGTCCAAAGTAGTGGCGGTAGGGCTCTTTATGTTACCCTACTTTCAATACCCAGTTCATAATATCTTTTCACAGCAAAAGTACCTTGTGGGCCGAAGTTAATGGGTCACGGTCAAAGTAAGAAGTAAGTATAACTGAAGAAACGGATATTCATATCAGTGGCTGTTGAAGTAAACGCTTCAGCTGCGTTTACGTATTGGCTAGGTGGATTAAGGCGTTCGAGTCGTAATCTGAGAGTCGCGGGTTCGAATCTTCGTCGCACCAAGCATGTTCACCCTTTCAACGGTGGGGGCGTTATATTGTTACGGTCAATCCCACTATTCGTTAGTAAAAGAGTAGCTCAAGAGTTAGCGGTTGGTTGTGATGACTAGCTGCTTTCCCTCTAGTCTTAAACTGCTAAATTTTGGACGGTTAGCGCAGATAGCCCTCGTGTTGCTTTGCGCGAAATTAAAAAAGAAACAATTTATGTATATTATTGCAATATTAGCTATCTTTTTTTTTTTGTTGCATTCCCAAGAGAGCGTGTTAGTTTGTTCTCACTCCCGACATCATGTGTAGAAAATATAATAACGTTTGCTTTTTCTTTTCTGGTGTAAGATCGTGACGCTGTCTACGAATGTAGTTAACTTTAGCTTACGTCAAAGATAATAAATGCTGAATAATAGCAATAACGAAAGGGATATAAACCCCAATAACATGTCCCTTGTTCCACACTATCATCCTATGAAGTTCAGTTGAAATTAACTTAGCGACCAAGTAGTTAGATAACGAACAAATAGACAAACACACAGATTTATTGATATTTTAATAGAATTATTCAAAGGTTTTAAAAATATGAAGCATAGTAGTGTGTAATTAATATGTTTAAAACTAAATTCTAACGAAAATTTTATAAGCATTCACAATAAAACAGAGTTTTATTTTTATTAAGTGACGATGAAATAAGTAGAATTACTTAATTGGTTCTTGAAATTTACTTTCATTTAAATATTATGATATCACAATGTATTTCAGAGAACTGGACTTTATTAGGCACTTAGGCTACCATAGTTACCGTTCATTAACAACCGCATTTAATTTCAGGCTTAATCATATTTTGCATTGCTTTCGGTGTCATCTGTGGTCAACTTGGTGAAGAAGGCGAAATGATGGTGAATTTTTTCGTAATTTTAAACAACATAATAATGAAGATCGTTGTCCTAGTAATGTGGTAAGTACAATCTTCAATTATATTTAATCCATGCATATATATTTTATCTTACAGTGACTGTAGTAATAAAATTGTGTATAGATACAGTTAAAATACATTAAAAGGTACTTTTTTATGAAATCATTTATAATTTTTCATAAAAGGGAATAACGAAGTTTCTGTTGGAAATTATTTATTTATTATTTTCTGAATTAGTCGTATTAAATGGAATATTTATTTCAAAAAATAGTAGTTTTTCTGTGACAACAGTATACTTGATTCATTTATTATTTTCTCAGTTAGGCCTATTAACTAGAATATTTGTTTTAAACAATAGTAGTTTTCCGTCAACAATAGTACACTTTATTCATTTATCATTTTCTCAGTTAGGCCTATTAAATAGAATATTTGTTTTAAACAATAGTAATTTTTTCGCCAACAATACTATACTTGATTCATTTATCATCTTCTGATTTAGTCCTATAAAATGGAACATTTGTTTCAAACAGAAGTAGTTTTTCTTCAATAATAGACTGAGTCTTGGTGTATAGTTAGTGTATAGGGCTGGAGTTTGGGGCATGATGTTATTGAACATGATGTTTACTTTTAGTGTTACAATCCCGCTGACATGTTGACGAGTAGTATCTTCAAACGGTGGATGCTAATGACTGATTGCCTTCCCTCTTGTTCACAGCTAAAAATTAGGAACAGCTATTCTTGAAATGTAAAAGCATCTGACATACCTGTTTAATTCACTGAGTGGAAACAAACAAACTTCATTCGTAAAGATCTTCAAATTTTTTGCTTCTAATGTTTAAAATGTCTTTTACAAAATCAGCTGATAAACATGTATTTCAGAACGCATATACATAAACACAAAAATAAAATCGATAAAACCGCAGTATATAAGAAAGGTCATGTAACGTAACCAGTAGTAGACGAAACCATAAAAAGCATGCATTTGTGAACCTACGCATATAGCAAATATTAAAATGTTCTTCCACATTCTTTTAGAAAAAAAAATGTTTACATTTCTTTACCTCTACCGCTGCTATTGGCTTAGAAAGGCCAAACGACTTTTACCAAAACATTGCACTATTTATTTCTTGTCTTTGAACAAATATTACGTTTTCTCTCTTTTAAACCCTATATCAACTAAAGATAAATTTCTATTTGGAGAATAGAAAGTAACCAAAATATTGCTCATATCATCCGGTTTCATATTTTTATATTATGTTATTCTAATTGAAAATGTTCTCTTCTATCAAGACTTTCGTTAAGGATAATGCTTTTTGAAGCAGTATACCTAACATTTTTGTTAGTTTAATAGTTTTTTTCTTGCAAAGCCTAATTATTATTTAACTGAAACACCAAGGTACATCACAATCCTCCATAATGCTCGATCTAAGTTGATGTAATAGATTGGAAACTAAATGTTATCCTCCACATGTTAGGTACTCACCATTCGGTATCATGTCCCTGATAATTGGGAAAATAATGGACATCAAAGATTTGGCTCGAACGGCACAACAGCTGGGATTGTACATGTTGACGGTAATAACTGGCCTCATCATTCATGCTGGCATTACTCTACCGTTAATCTTCTTTGCTATCACCAGAAAGAGCCCCCTGACTTTCCTGAAGGGGATGCTACAGGCGTGGATCACTGCTTTAGGAACTGCCTCAAGGTGTGTTTGTGTTTGTTCATTATGTAGCTGGTTTACTATTATATATTTATCTTAATATCTAGGTTTGTTTCAGTTTAACACGTATTTCGAAATGCATGTAACGTATGTTGTTAAATGTGTATTGTGAAAGACCCGCCTATTCTCTAAACTTGTAAAATATTATCGAATGCAAGAATCAACAATGCGTTTTACGAAAGCACTAGTGTGTCTTCGAATATTGTTGCAAACTGAGCTTTCGACAACCTTGCCGTAAAAGTTTATATAAATCAACGCTCCAAAAAACAGTTATATATTGTTCGTTTGCTGCAATTAGTATACTATAAAGTTCGGAAGCTATAACTTTAATAAACACTTATTAATCAGAAAACTACAGATATTTGACCAGGAACGTTTATAGATTTCTATCATCACAAACCGTTTAACTTCAGATAACTAGCTTCGAATGTTAGTATTTTAATAAAAACACCACATTATTTCAACGGAAAAGAACTCATACATCAATGGATAGCTAGCTTTCCGTTAAGTGAAGTATACTTGTGCATCAACATAGAAGTAAGTCGCTCATTGTGAACTGTCGATAAAATATTCACTTCCAGACCAGACAGAAGACACAGTATTGTTTGTAAGTTTATAAAACGTTTGTATATAAATATCATAAATTTGATACACATCAACATTCAATTAACTTCTAAATAGAAATTGAAATTTCAGGCTATTTGAAATTATAATATGCAACAATTATTATTCTTATGTGTACAATCACTACAATATCATATGTATGCAAATTTAATTGTATTGTCTATTGTCTGTTGTGTATCATCTGTACAGCATGATACAGCATCATCTGTAATTGTAACACTGACTATCTGTAGATAATTCCTGTCCAGAAATATTTTGCAATGATTGATTTTTTGTGCTATGAACAATATCACTTTGAGTTGCTATAATTGCTTTTGTTACACAACCATTAATAATTTTGACAAACTAGGGAACACCTTTTCCTTTAGCTCTTTTGTATCTTTAACTACTTTACCACATTTGTCTGGAAAAGTAATGCAGTTGTTTTATTCATTAAAAACTTTCCAACACGAACTCAAGAAGAAGTTTCTGAGTTGAACAGTTTGATTTCATATGATCGAAGTTACTAAATATAAAGAACATAAAAATAAGTTATTCAAGAACGTGTGTATTACACGTTCACCATAAATGACGCTTTTGGTCTAACGACAATTTCTTGATAGTTTCGTTGCTAACCAATGATGCATATTGTTGAATATAACCAAAATGAGCGTGAAACAGAATCAAAATCCAAAATTCAGTTTTAGTTGCTAAATAATCTTTTTTTGTAAGAAACCTGGAGGGAATTCTGCCCCACTTTGCTATTTCTGGGGATCATATGAGTTACTATACCAAATTTGGTGATAGTTTGTTAGATAATGCGTGAGGATTTAGCGGACAGACAAACATATAATTTCATTTTTATGTATATAAAAGCATTATTTTCTAGCAATGCTCTGAATGGACATTATATATGTATAATAACTAGCGAACGTATCGGGCTTCGCTTGGGTTATGAGATTTTAGTGTTTGTATTCTGAATCTATTTTAGCATAAAAGTATTAACCTATATACTTTTGTTGCTAATTCATGATGACAAGAAACCCACTTGAAGTAGAAATGTGTTCTTAAGATGGCTGGTATGGATATTAAAACCTTAAAATTAAAATAAAGTAGAGAGCAACGTTTCGACTTTTCGAAGATTACCTAAGAAGGTCGAAACGTTTTTCTGCACTTTATTTTAAATAAAATTTTAATATCCATACCAGCCATTTTGAGAATACGTTATTGAAACGCAATGCTACCAAAACGCATTGACCTTTCTATATATTAGAAATTGTTATATAAAGAACCGCTTCTTTTCTCTGAGTTTCCTACTGGGACAGCGGTAAGTCCTTGAATTTACAATGCTAAAATCAAGAGTTCGATTACTACTAATGGACACAACAGATGGCCCAGTGTGGATTTGTTCTAGTAAAAACACACACACACACACACACACTTTCCTATGTGGTTTTGCCAGCTTGCCTGATTAAAAAGATGCGCATGTGTCTGCGCGCACAGATGTGGATAAGTAATAATACCCAGGTATACCCCCTTATGGTCCACTTAATGTGGGTGCAACATTTCAGGTTTCTAGCTTATATGATCTTGGAGCTATGGCAATCAAATAGACAAGCATGTGTGCACATGTTTTTTGCATAAAAGAATGCACACACGCATACGGGTACAAACGCAGATAAATAATAACATCAAGGTGCA
Source organism: Tachypleus tridentatus (assembly GCF_004210375.1). Lineage (NCBI taxonomy): Eukaryota > Metazoa > Arthropoda > Merostomata > Xiphosura > Limulidae > Tachypleus > Tachypleus tridentatus. Next base: position 75,655,992 of record NC_134835.1, on the reverse strand, counting down.
CACTCTCAGGGTCCACTCAGTATTGAAGAAAAATTCCAGGTTTCTAGTTTCTTGTCACAATTTTTTAAAGTGGTGTTTGCTAATTTGCCTCAAAAAAACGCACACGTGCATAGATAAGTAATTATACCCAAGTGCACACCCCCAGTGTCCACTTAGTATGTGTGCAAAATTTCAAGTTTATAAATTCTTTCCTCTTGGAGCTATGACCATCACACAATAAACACATAGACTAACAGACACGCCATTTTTTATTATAGGTATTGATCTGTGCACTGTTATATCATCATATTTGTGCAAATTTGACGAGTTTTAGCTTCGAGTTAACTCTTTGTAGAAGATCTCGCCACACCAAACATGCTCGCTTTTTTAGCCGTGGGGGCGTTATAATGTAAAGGTCAATCCCACTATTCGTTGGTAAAAGAGTAGCCCAACAGTATTGTACTAAGTCTTACACTTCTAAATTATGTACTGCAAGTGCAGATAGTCCTCGAGTAGCTTTGCGTGAAATTCAAAACAAACCATACCTTTGTAGAAGTTCAAAAATATTATAATGCCTGTTGTATAACAAGTTAGTCTTAAAAATTTCAAGTTTTTGTCTTGGTCATGAAATTCTTGTTTTAAATGTTTAATGGTTGAAATGAAGTTTAATACGTACCTGTTCTATAACTGAATACTATAGCACACATATTATGTTCGTTCTTATTTAGGAAAAGCTTAACCTTCTATGATTTCTTATTCACTTTGTTCTTTAACTCTCATTAATTTTCTTCGCTTTATACAGGCTGTTTAACCCTTAATAAGTTTATTTTTATTTTACAGCGCTGCTACTCTTCCAATCACTTTTCGATGCCTAGAAGAAAATAATGACATTGACAAACGAGTCACGCGATTTGTACTACCAGTGGGCGCCACGGTCAACATGGATGGTACAGCTCTATACGAGGCAGTAGCAGCAATATTTATAGCTCAGATGAATGGAATAGAACTGTCAGCTGGACAAGTCATTGCAGTAAGGTAATTAAACACACCTCTTTACTCCGCGTCATGCCATATAGACCCATTGAACTGGCAGCTGGACAATTCATTGCAGTGAGGTAATTAAACACACCTCTTTACTCCGCGTCATGCCATATAGACCCATTTAACTGGCAGCTGGACAATTCATTGCAGTGAGGAAATTAAACACACCTCTTTACTCCGCGTCATGCCATGTAGATCCATTGAACTCTTTGAAGAACTTGAGTGTTTTTGACCAGGTGTTTATTTCAATAAAATCTTACGATATGTTTTTTACGTTTACTTTTTATTACAAGATAAATTTTGAAAGTTACAAGTTGTACAAATGCTGTATTATGTACACAGCTTAAGCTATTAATGTAATTAATCCGATAACGTCTTTATTGTTTGATAATTGTTCAAATAAAATTAATTGTTGCGAAAGTAATACAAATAAGCAAAAACTGAATATTCATGAAGAGAAGTTATAAATTTATAAATTGCTTTCTTTAAAAGGAACTTTTTTAATATCGGAAATTGATCTAAGCTGATTTTATAAAGAAATGGTATCACAGATAATTTAGTCCTAAAGTATTAAGTCTTATCAACTTTTGTCGTCTTATCTTTAAAGTGTTGTAAAATACAGAAACGTGGATTAATTCTGTACCTTCGTATTGAGCTCGATGACGTATTTTAGTTAATTTTGCTTTGTATTACTATTAATAAAAACGAAAAAGGCTGAAACCTAACAATGCCTACTTTTTCATTGTATTTCATTACTGGTTCTATTGTACAAGTAAACGTTACCATCGATATGAGTATGTGTTAAAATATATATATTAATTACTAGCTACTAGAAAACTCCACGCTGCTCTTTCTTTTATTAAAGATCTTAACTGGTGAGAAAATTATTTATTGATATTGCTCTATTTTTTTAAGAGGATGTAGCAAAAAAGCTAGAGAAACAAGTGGATTTATAAAATAAAATACATTCGTCGGATCACATCAGAGTTTTATAAAGTTTTGTTTCTTGGAAGATAATAATATAGATATAATTAGTTTCGTAAAAGTCCACCTACCTCGAAAATCCAGCTGTCGAATGGTTATGATCCTTTTGTTTTTTTACTTCAGCAGGGTTAATATATTTTGTATTATAATTAAACACAATACTGTTTCAAACTAAGCTTATGAAACATGTGTTACTTGTTCAAGAAAATTAATGAGTTAAATTAGTTAGTTTTTATGTGAATTTCCTTATTAAGGGTATATGTGTTTGTATTTATTATGTAAATGACTATACTTTGTTCTTACGTAAAGCAAAATATCCAGTCTAGTTATAGTTATAACCACAGAGGGCACACTTTAAAGCCTACCGAAAATAAAAAGGAAAACTTCGGATGAAAATTAAAATCAGTATTTCAGAAAGACATGACATGCAAACCCCAACACTTTTAGAACTTAGCACTTTTCGTTAATTAAAGTTAATATTGTGAGAAAGTAACAGGTTCTAAACTTAACAACATTTGTATTAAAAATGTCAGTTCTCTTTATAAAAGAAATTGGTCATAGACTTTTTTATTTATTTTAAAAAATTCAGTTCTTGTGGTTATTTGCCGCTTTACTTGTAAGGTTAGATAAAATGGATCACGAAGATGTTATAAGATGACCTTGTAGGAGATAAGAAAGTCTACCCATCATGCGCAAGTTGCGCTTTATTGAGATGATGGTACCAAAGAACTTGGGTGCTAAAATCTGACACGTTTCATGAAGCTGCCATTATCATCTCGTAATTAATTGTCAGTCTCTATATAGATATATTCTAGATAAAACATCACCATTAACATAGAGGATTGGATATCCCACTATCCTTTCTCAGTAAAAGATCCAGGATCAAATCCCAACGCTAATAATCACACAGAGCTCTTAACACAAGCTCCTTAAAGACAACGGTAAATTAGTTGTCTGAATCTAAAAAAAAAAACTAATTAATATTTAGTATTAATGAAGACAAATTGCTAAGTAATTAATAACTAGATTTAATTAAGCGAATACGCTCCTCATCGTGAGAACGTTTTACATTGATATAATTGTATGATAAGCATTTATCTGACAGAAATGTGTTGAATATTACCACAGTCTGTAAAGTTGCTTTATGTCGTGATATAAAGTCCCGGGTTTGAAACTCAATGAGGTTACAAGTTTGAAGTATGTGCCAATTTATTTATTGGATTTACCAATGTTCTCATGCCACTTTGATTATATTTGTTTTCGTATTTCATCCTAGTTTGACGGCTACAGCCGCCAGCATAGGAGCAGCAAGTGTCCCAAGTGCTGGTCTGGTGACTATGCTGTTGGTGTTGTCAGCTGTTGGATTACCAACTAAAGATATAACCATGATTGTCGCTGTTGACTGGTTACTGTAAGTACTTTCAACTAAAGATATTACCATAACTGCTGCTGTTGACTGGATATTGTTCATCTTTATCGTTAATTATTGTTCTTGCTTTCCAAGGAATTAACTGATTTTTGTTGGGTTTTTTTATTTAGAGACCGCCTTCGAACTTCCATCAATGTTCTTGGAGATGCTTTTGGTGCTGGAATAGTCCATCATCTATCCAAAGCTGAGTTGGACAAAATCGACGCTGAACACGCTCGGATAGAAATGGAAATGGCAGAGAGAAGGTTATCTGGTCCCGCTAGGAGGAGTGTCGTTCGCCAAGGAAGTCTGGAGAAAGCTAACAGCAAAATGAATAATCCAGGTGGCAGCACAAGCGAGTGTGTAGATAACAATGAAACTCAGATTTAAAGATGCTATATGAAAAATAACCTTATTCAACAATTTAAACTAGCAAGAAGGAAGTTAGTTTGTAAATTAACTAAGTATGAAATTTTTATCGTCCCTGTTCCATGCGTTAAAACTTTCAAATAGCTGGCTATTTTATCTTTTGAAAATATTTTGTTATAAAAAGGAACCCTCAGAGGATATTATAGATACTTCTGCATTATAATGCATAATTCGAGATATAGCATTTTTGTCGTTAAGGTTTAGTATAAAAAACACAGGATAATATTTAATATTTGTCATAACCATGTAAGAATTGGTGTATTTTACAAAAGAACTACCTAGGATTGTACCAATGTCTCTCCAGTAACATCAGGAGATGTTGTAAACATCAAATTACAATTATTCAGAAAAACAAAAGAACGTTATCAAAACCAGCAGTTCACGTAGGTATTCCTATAACTTTATATAAAACGCACAAGCTTTTCAAATAACAAAATTTGAATTTTTGCTTGCTATTCGTTCCTCTTTGGTAAATTTATAAAACGAGAATGCCACAATTTTTAGAATTCAGAATGATAAATGGATTAATATACTTTTATCCACACTCCTTGATTTCCCGAATTAATAATTTGCTGCTTTTTCCAGCGTTATCAGTAATATCTTTAACCACTATACTTATTGAATGAGTTTTTATTATTTTTTGTCTGGTACTTAAGTGTGCTATTCAAGAAAGTAGTTCCGTGTGAGTACACCGGTGAAACGTTACTTTGCATTAGGTAAGTGAGTTTGAAGTCTCCAAATCAGAGTAATCATTTGTAGCATGCCGGTTTTTAACATATTTCTACACAGTTTGTATGCAATTCTACGCTTGAAACCGGGTTTCAATATCTGTTGTGAGAAGAGTACAGGCAGCCTCTTGTGTTTAACTACAAACAAACACTGTGACCTAATAAGGTAAAATCAATCCTAGTAAGTTATTTCAATAGTTATAACTTAACTATTCTTTACTCAGAGTTTCACTGTGACTTTATAAGGTAAAGGCATTCCTAGGTAATATTTTTCTCACGTTTAGAATTCCTTACTCAGAGTTTCACTGTGACTTTATAAGGTAAAATCATCCCTAGTTAATATTTTTCTCACGTTTAAGAATTCCTTACTCAGAGTAGAGTTTCACTGTGACTTTATAAGGTAAAATCATCCCTAGCTAATATTTTTCTCAAGTTTAAGTATTCTTTACTCAGAGTTTCATTGTGATTTAATAAGGTAAAAGCATTCCTAGTTAATATTTTTTCTCACGTTTTATTATTTTTTACTCAGAGTTTCACTGTGACTTTAAGGGTTGTAATGTCTTGCAGCAACATTAATAACTTTTCTTTTATGAAAAAGTATTGTGATGTAGACCACATCAAAAATGGTGTTTTTCAGTGGCAAGTCTAATAACATGTTTGTACTAGTCCTAACATGAAAACTTGGTTCTCATGTTTTCTCCAATGTAAACGCATGTATTAATTAGCCTGGTGAGATCCATTTGATTTTCACTGTTGAATTCTACAAGACTGGTTTCCTGTGTAAGGGCGTGGTTGAACTTCAACTAGTAGCGAAAAGCATTCAGCACTGTACTCATTAATTAGATGAAATTTCGTAGAGCACACGGTTTTTTAAATATATCTTCGCAGTTTTAAACATCATGCTGTTATATCAGTCAACATAATTTATTATGTATTGTGATATTTATACAAACAAATTTATGAACATAAAAGTAACCCCAAAATCCTAAGAGTTCACACATTTATTCGTAAATGTTTATGATATACTTTATCAGAACCAGTTCAGGAAACCAGCCCTCCCATTTTTCTTTAAAGAAAAACAACCTTTTTGTATAAGTCCAATACTATGTGTATCTTATACAGTGGATGATGTAGAAATATGAAATATGTTTTCCTTGTTTAATAGGTAACCTTGCTACATAAAGGACTAACCCAGACTAACCCAGGATTTCAGTACTTGTGATGTTACAAAATGTTCACCACACTCTAGGCTGTGAGTGTATTATAAAATTGAAAGTCAATCTCATACCACTGATAATGAATGGTATATTGCTGCTGATTGGTTGCTTTCCCTGTAGTCAGTATGTAACCTTGCTACATAAAGGACTAACCCAGACTAACCCAGGATTTCAGTACTTGTGATGTTAGAAAATGTTCACCACACTCTAGGCTGTGAGTGTATTATAAAATTGAAAGTCAATCTCATACCACTGATAATGAATGGTATATTGCTGCTGATTGGTTGCTTTCCCTGTAGTCAATATTTCAAAATTAGGGACAACAGCAGATAGTCTGAGAATCTTTGTCATAAATACAAATTGATAAAACTTGGTTTGATCTACAATTACGTTATATATTAAAATATGCAAGTCAAATTATGTTCATTGACTTAGTTTAACTTTACTAACGAACATAAGCATATACTTTGGATATTTCACAAATTAAATCATATAAACCAACAACAACATATAATCTTAGTTAGCGAACTACACCCGGTGTTCGTTTAAACTATGTGAAGATAAAGTTAATCCTTATAACAGTTCGTAACAGACTTAACATGCTCTTCGCGTTAAGATTGTACCTAGGCCCAGCATGGCCAGATGCTTAAGGCACTCGACTCGTACTCTGAGGATCGCAGGTTCGAATCCTCGTCACACTAAACATGCTTGCCATTTCAACAGGGGGGCGTTAAAATGTGACAGTCAGTCCCACTATTTGTTGGTGAAAGAGCAGCTCAAGAGCTGGCGGTGGGTGGTGATGACTAGCTGTCTTCCCTCTAGTCTTACACTGCTAAATTTGTGACGGCTAGCACAGATAGCCCTCGTATAGCTTTGCGTGAAATTCAAAACAACCAACTAACCAAGACTGTAATAACCAACGAACGTTGGATAATATAAATAACGTATATAAACGCCGAAGTTAAGATTACTGGTTCCTGTTTTACATTGCTTACTTCAGTTATACAGAAAGTATATTTATAGTTTATTTTACAGACGTGCATTAAACCTTACAACACATCAATAGCCACCTAAGGCCAAGTTATTAATATTTGTAAAAGGCATTTAACTAAGCGAACCAATCCAGGATATGGGTGTGATATGCTAAATTTGAATGAACAACAAAGTTCTGATCTGAATATAAGAATAATGTATTTTAATTCTAAATAATCATTGTTACACTATGTATTAAGTTTATACGAGCTTCTTTGTTTGTCATTTTTGACACATGTTCAATTAAATATTCACATTACTTCAATACGATTGGTGTTGTTCGTTTACAAGTGGACGGAAACCACTTTCTAACATTTCTATGGTATACTGTTTGAGGAAGAAAAACCTCGTATACCCTCGTTGTTATTAAATCTCTAAAACAAGCTGTTGACGTATTAATCATTTAAAACATATCGTTGTGCCGTGTTTTATTGGATATTTCATATAGTATAAAAATTGTTATATTAATGTTCAAGCTATTGCACGTTTATAATCATGTCTAATACAAGTTCTAAGTCAGTGTGATTGAAATTCAATTTCAAATAGTGAATGTATCTAAAGTAAGTGTAAATTGTGTAGCTCATGTTTGTTACTGGTCGACTGGTTGCTTCGTTTCTTACACGTGTAAATTTATTGTGATAATTTACTCGGATGTGAACCTATATCAAATGGATGTGTCGTCCTGTACATTAATGTACTAGTGCCATAACAGGTACAATTACCGCATCTTTCTTAAGATGAAGTGAATTACACCTTATATAATATTCATGACATTGTCTACGATTTGATTCACACATCTGTCGCTTGCTAAACGAATGTTTCATCAACAGACATAGCTACCAGCACCACTTTGCAAGGCACATTTAACTACCACATTCTTCCTGTCCCAGATATAACACTTCGGGGGCGTGGGACGGCCCCACCTTAGTGATCAGTGTGGTAAGTTTAATTTTTCATGCTATTTATTTCCTTGCGACGTGTTAGACCTGTTCCATTCTAGAAGTGTGAAGTACCAAATGACGTAAACAGCTCACTCGCTATAACCGCTAGTAATAGATTTATAATTACTATGGCTACTTCATATTACTATGTTTTCTAGCTCAGTAACAGCGAGTAATTGAAAGTCTTCTTTTTTGATTAGCTTTACATTCTGAGATTTTGTTTTTTCAAAAGTCATTTGTTATGGAATTGGTTTCTAACTCAGTAACAGCGAGTAATTGAAAGTCTTCGTTTTTGGTTAGCTGCACATTCTGTGATTTTATTTTTTCAAGAAGTCATTAGCGAAGTAGTTGTTAGATTACCTTATAAACACTATTGTACGTATTAAGCAATTGTTTAGGTTTTCAGCCAATGTTACATTTTATTCAACAGCTTTTCATAGCTGTGATTAAAATACGTGTACGTAAATATATACACACCTGAAACTGATAACTTGAAACTGAAAGTGTATTTTAACCCCAGAAGTTAATTTAATGCAAATTTCAGCTGTAGTTTTATGTTTTAACACTTATTAAATTTTATATTAAATATGTTAGAAAAAATGTAATTCAACAAATGTTAACGTATGACAGAATACAATTTATAAATAAGACTCTGTTCACGAGTGGTTACTTTAGGTCTCATAATTACATTAATTTCTACCTGTTTACGATAAACATTATGATATAATGAAATGAGACATTTGTTGCTATACTTTTTCCTCTATTGTCTGGTTTTTTTTACATTATTTAGGGAGTTAGTTTCCTTTGTGAAAATATTGTTTTCGTAGAAATCATGAAAATGAAATTGATTACTGTTTAGATAGTTTAAATGTAACGTTTTAACTTGCCTACTAATTTAGTAACAAAACATCCACAAAGAAAGTGGTTGTTTAGAATCATATTACCGATGCTATAAAGAAGTATGTTTAAAATCACCAGAAAAAAAACTTATCGGGGTGATATTTTTTTATGTTTAACTATCAATTGAGGTGTAGACAAGCGGAGAAAACAATTGTACCAATTTACGTTTATTTAAAATTGATATATGTCTCTGCCAACAATAAACCTATTTGATCCAAGTAAGAAATGGACTAATAGTATTGTTCTAGGAAGCTTGGAGGTTATCTATTTACTTTTCAACATGTCTGGGTGTGTACAACCCAAACCATAATTACAATACAACATGATCTCATTGAGTTTCTTTTTTTATTCGTTTTTGTAATAGAATGTTTTAGTAATTTATTTGTAAAGTATGTATGATTAGTAAAATAAACGTTATTTGAGCAGTATGTGTCACTACGATAAAAGAAAAAGCATACATAAGCATTCATCTTACTATCAGATTACTCTAAATATAATAAAGAATATAAACTTTATCACCAGTAGATGTCGCTTACTGAAATAATTAGCAAACCAAAACACACACTGTAGTATCCTATTGCCAAAATACTATTGTAAGTACGCACGACTTACGAGGCAGAGAAATTCATTCAAATAACTACAATAACTACGGTAACTGATCGTTAAATATAGATGTGAATGTCATGAATATCATTTACTCCCAAGAAATTATCTTCAAAAACATTCGTCATGATTCTAACACTTCTACGGAAAAAATATAATCCTGATATCATTATTAACATAAAGACAGTTGAAGTCGACAATATTCATATTTGGTTATCCAACAATGTTTCATTTATATGAAAATTTCTCGCTTCGTTCTCTATCGAGAAGATTAGATGCACCGTTATATGTGGCTCATGACATTCGTCAAGCACGTGATTCATCATTAAATTTGCATGTATGTTATTTAATGCGTGTGCCAGTCCGCCTAATGGTTAAAACTATACACTTAAACTTAAATCTAAGACACCCAAGTTCATATATCATCTTAAATATTTTTAACACAGAAGTTATATAGGATGGAGTGCACGTGACGACATCTTCAGGGTTCTTGAGCCCCATATTTGAAGTAAAGACAAACACTGCTTTGATATTTTTATTAAATTAAAAGAAGAGGTAAAAAGAGCACCAAATGCCACTAACTTTAGAGCTGTGGAAAAGGCCTTGAAAACGGTGAAAAAATTAGTGCAAATACTCTTTTAGTGTATGATGCCTGATCTCGAGATGTCATCCGGAAAGCATTTTTCTGAAACAAAAACAGTAAAATACATAAATACATCATGAACTGGGATTGCCTGTACTTAGGCCATTTATTTGTAGTTAGTTTTGGTCATTGAACATAATGTTAGTTTTGGTGGTAGTGAATTATATAATTTCATGTCACCAGTTCTAGCCAACATTTTTATGACACAGATTGAATTACAAGCTATCAATTCAGTCTTACACCCTCCACTATACTGGTACAGGTATGTTGATGATACAATTGCTGAATTCACATATACAGAACACACACTTAGTTTTTTCAATCACGTAAACTCGATACACCCCAACATTAAGTTCACCTGTGAACAGGAAGAAAAACTAACCAAATAGCATTTCTTAACCTCAAAATCACTAGAACTGATACACAATTCAAAACAGAAATCCATAGAAAAATCACCAATACTGAATTATTACATTCCCTGGGACTCAGCACATGAAACAAAACAAAAACTCAACATATTAAGAAACCAAATAAACACAGCCACAAATTTATGTTCACCTGATAAAATTAACGATAAAATCAACAAAATAAAACAACACTTCATCAACATCAACAAATTTCTTCAAAAAACCGTGGAAAAAATTATACACACACACCTAGATCAACAACAAATAAACAACAATAAATCTCAAGATACAACAAACTACAAAACCTTATACTTCTGTATGCCATATGTTCTCGACATCAGCGAAAAATTAACCAACATTTGGAAAAAAAACTAATAACAAAACATAATATTCCAGTAAACACCAAATTTATTCAAAAACCAGGTACAAAACTAAAGTCCATACTATGTAAAAACTACACTGACAAACACAACAGCACCATTATTTATAAAATGTAACAACTTCCATGACTTCTATAGTTGATAAACTCGAACCCGTTTACACTCTCGTTCCTAAGAAATGGTCAGTTGCAAACTCCTTCCTTGTTAACCTGAAGATGAGCTGAGAAGGTCAAAACGTTGTTCTGTATTTTATTTTAATTAATGTCTTAATACCTATACCAGCCGTCTTGAGGATACGAAAAGAGTGTTAAAAAATAGCTATAAGCCTAACAGCTAGATCTACTCTTCTAACATTAATTAAGATAGCACGTAAGGAAAAGAATAGTTTATAGGAATGTTATATGATGCGCACTTCAGCCTATTAAACTCTGTAGTTTTTAAGTATGAAATTATGAAATTCGATTTTTATAGCGAAAAGATATTCTATTCTATTCTAAAGTTGGAAAACTAGTCTAAATGCAATTTGTGGATATCTTCTAAAAAACGTTTACGAAAGTGATTTGTTTTTAGAACAAAGCCTCATTGAGCTATCCGCTGCACTCAGCACAGAGAATAGAATCCACGATTTTAACGCTAGAAGGTTGTAAATATACTGCTCTCCTACTGGGACGATCCTATTACCCTTCTATCATTTTGATTATATGGATTCGCACTAAATAAAAATTCTATTCCTCTGAGACAAACTTCCTGTAATGGAGCATAACGTGGTCGTCTATGTATCTATGTATGTAACTGAAATAATGAATACAACAATGCTATCTTTTGTAATAAACAAAATATTAATGCCTCAAGATGTGAACCAGATTTATAAAAGATAGAGGTATCTCTTAAATAACACTTCAAACATAAATCCATAAAGAAATTTTACACTTTGGGTATTCAAGATTTAGACAATTATAAAAATAACTGTGGAATGTGCAACAACCATTTCTTTACAGCATAACACAGTTTTAAGTAAGAGTCCTCTCACAACAACAATATGAGTTTCATTAGGACTGTACGTGAAAGTTTGGTTATAGCTCCATTGATGTAATGCTAAAAAAAATTAAATTCTTAAAAACTATCATTTTTCCATTAAAGGGTAGTACTTTTAATACATATAATAACATAGAACTTTATGAGTAAACTTTTCTGAAAATTTTGACTTTATAATTGAATCATTTTGATGCAATGATATGTGTAAGACCATGAAAAGTAGAATCAGAATATTTTCTCCCATCAGCATTTGTCAGATATTTTTTTAAAATAAAATGTTCACTTTCTTCTTATTTTTAAATGAGTACTAATGTAAGTAATTAACAACACAAACAGCCGTCAGTAAGGTACGTACAGCCACCAGATGTTTCTGTTAGTCCAGATAATTTTTGAAAACTTGATTTGGAAATCTTAAGTTTACGTATTCTGATACAAAACGTCAAATGTGTATGTCTTCTCATCCACACAACACTTGAAAAAAATATCTTCATCCCTTACACTGTTGACTATTTTAATACCAAAACAGAAGAAATAACTAATTTTTTCAATAGTAGATGCTTGTTTGTTTGTTTTGTTTTTGAATTTCGCACAAAGACACTCGAAGGTTATCTGTGCTAGCCGTCCCTAATTTAGCAATGAAAGACTAGAGGGAAGGCAGCTAGTCATCACCACCCACCGCCAACTCTTGGGCTACTCTTTTACCAACGAATAGTGGGATTTTCCGTCACATTATAACGCCCCCACGGCTGAAAGGGCGAGCATGTTTGGTGCGACGGGGATACAAACCCGCGACCCTCAGATTACGAGTCGCACGCCTTAACACGCTTGGCCATGCCAGGCGTCAATAGTAGATGCCAACCCAATTCTTTAATATTCAGTGTGTTTCGAAGGCAGTTAATAAACTTTGTGAATCATCCTTTTGGTGAATAAGTACATTCATCCAATCCAGACATATCTTCATGTTAACATAACAGCCAATAACGTAACCAAAATGAATTACAAAATTCTCACCAAAGATCCAACAACCCTATGCTTTTTCACCAAAATCTAACAATCAACATGGATCTTCACCAAAGATCACAATCCACATGGTTCTTAGTGATCAACATTTAATAACCTACAGATACGACACTACTATTCGCAAACTTATGGTACACAGTGCTTTAACACGTTACCTCTCAAGACTATTTTGCCGATACTTTCCAGGGTCCAGAAAAGAAATGTTGTCCTGATGTCTCACACTTATCTGTATATATAGCCATTGTGTCCCAGCCAACAAGTAGCTCTTTAAAAAGAAAATAGAGCACGTGTGTAAACATGTTAACACCTAGTAACCATACCCAATACTCGCTTGACGCCCAACTTTGTGAATGACCCAGATCCATCACTTGATAAAGAATACTACCTTAATACGAGGATTTGAATACAGTTACGGTTCATACAGTTTTTCTGCAGTACATTGTACAGCCTCGTGTATCGTATAATATGAAAACGTTTTGGACCGCTGTTTATAGGACTAATGTCAGCTTGGGAATAGTATCTGTGAACGTTTTAGCTACAATAAAAAACAAAACGAAAACCATCATGTGGATTTTACGTCAGCAGTCGAAAACATGACAATGTTTCTCTGTATTGGGTCTCAACTATGGATCTTGGAACATCTTGGAACAAACTAGAACATCGTTAAAACAGACCAGTCCATAAACTGGGCACGTTTCTCCCAAAAAGTCTTTCTGTCATTTTAAGAAATATATATTTTACCATTTTATAAAAATGTTTTTCTAAAGAATTTTAAGAAAACTATTGAAACTAACACTACGAAATGTAAATCAGGTGGCAATATTTTAATTTATCACAGATTCTACTGATGTCGTGACTTTTTTTTTTTACTTATATTTTTGAATTCTGTGTATTATAATTGTATTTAAAAATCAAAAAAGCTTTACAAAAATCTTATGTTTTACTGATATATTTCACTTGGAATGAAAATTATTAACAAAAATCAGGGATTTTTAAGTTTCAGTCAACAATAGTATGTAGTAAGTAGGCTTTTGAGTTTGAATCGACTAACTCTCATTTAGACCAACGTTAACCCACTATACATTAATAGCCACTATATTATAAGCTAGACATTCCACTAGAAAAAACATAAAATTTTTACCTATTAATCAACAATTATTCCGACGTAACAACAACAGCTACAGATTGAACTAAATATCATTAGAACGATAATTTCCCTGTATTTGTTATCACAAGATAAATTTAACAATTATTCGATTCGGCTGCTGTTCTGGTTTAAACCTGCCGTGCTATGAATCTTAATCCTCTCTCTTGAAGTACTGGTTCATGTCTTCGAGCTGTATGTTAAGATCTACCATTGAAGTAACGATTTCATATAGTTTACTTGCCAAGCTTTACTACTGAAGTATTGTTTTCAAGTTGCTATTCTGTCTTGTATAATTATTTATTATCTGTATATATGTAATGAAGTAATGCAACTAGCACAAAAGGGAACTTCATAGAAGTAGAAAAATGATGTTGTAGAGCCGTTGAAGCCACATGGTATTCATCTAAACAATGAAGATCATCCTGAATTAGATAAACAGACTTTTGAAGAAGAAACTATGGGTAATGATAATGAAGATTCTCTCCAACAAAGATGCTTCACAGTCCAAGTGCTAAGAGATATGTTTCAGCATATCAGAGATGCAATTAATATTATTCAAAAACGTGGCACCCTTTTGGATTGATTTGTAAAGTTGACACAGATTGTTATAGGCTCTCTGTCATGGTACCACGAAGTTTTAAATGCACAATTGCAAATCGGACAACAGAAAACCCTGGGCTCTTTATTAAAAAACACTCAAGGAACCAAAAGCAGGACCTTCTGGCACCCAAGTGTTTAGCAAATAAAAATGCTGTTTATAAGTCTTTGAACTTAGAATTAGTTATAAATAAGTGTACACTATAAGTTGTATTGTTTAGTATTGTACGGATACTATACATGTACAGTGCGCATTTTGAGTGCTAGTTGTAAAACAGAACATTTTCTCTGTTCAATACTACATTTCATTATTTCTTATAGGAGAACTTGCTCTGCTTTGGATCATATAGATAGTTTTTACGCTCTTACGGTCCCTATTCTTTCCTCATTTCCCATTATTCTTATGGGGGAAATTCTTTGTTATTCATCGTTTCGTTATAAGTTTCAACTTACTGGTCCTTAATACCAACGCATAACGAAGACCGCCTGTATCTGGATTAAATTCTGTGTTCACATTAGACTTGCAGTCGGTATTGTCTACAGTGAGGTACCCCATAAAACATTTCTTATTGTGTTTGTATTTTTGCAGCTGAGGTTAAAGTAACACTACCAAGTTCTGTGTGAATGCGTGTGGGTGGATACGTGGTCACGTTCTGTGTGTGTGCTTTTCTTATAGCAACGCCACATCGGGCTATCTGCTGAGCTCTCCGAGGGGAATCGAACCCTTGATTTTAGCGTTGTAAATCCGTAGACTTACTACTGAACTAGCGGGGGGCTGATCACGTTCACATGCGTTGTATATATTTGGATTTGTAGCTGAATTAAGAGACAAATTTCCATGTTTTCTGTGAATTTGTGCTTTAGCAGCTGAAACAAGGATCGCATTCCCATGTTCTGTGTGGATGTGAAAGTAAGGTTTATAATCTCCATACATCATTGTTGTCACAAAAATAAGATATGAACTTTATTTTCATCCTGATTATCTAGGAAAATTCTTCAAAAGCAATAGAAGAGATATGAATATAACTCAGGATCTGTCCTAGGGTATATTATTACATGGGTGAAGTATGACCTTAAGTCACACTATTTTGAAAAATACTGTAACAGAGTAAATACGCTCATGATATAGTAGTTAAACCTCATACTGACACGGAAAACAATTGTATAAACTTGAGTTAGATGTACCTTTTTAACACGAAATACCATAACAAGAGCATTTGTGATATTCCATCATGTGATAAAAGTACTGTTGATGTTTTATTATATGACAATAATATGACAACAGTACATATAATATTCCATCATATGATAAGAGAACTTGTGATGTTCCATCATATGACAAGAATACTTGTGATGTTCCATCATATGATAAGAGTGCTGTTGATGTTCTATTATATGGCAATAATATTTGTGATGTTCTATCATATGCCAAGAGTACTTACGATGTTTCATTATAATGAAGGCAGTAACTAAACTACCGATGGCTTTATAAGTATTTTATTTATTTATATTAGAATTACATAATACAGTCAATAGGTAAATGAATGTTTATAACTGTTATGGTTACTAATTTACACGCTCGCCAAAATGTAATTATTAATTACTTACTTTTATTATAAGATACATATTTATAACTTATTTATATCCTACGTTTTGGTGGCTAATCTGCTGCTATTTTAAGATAAGTGTAAGTCCTGTGTCTGTGGTTGTAGTAGCCAGTATATAATCCCGGATATTCTTAATATAGAGGTTGGTGCGATGTCTCATTTGATTGAGGTTTCTCCATTCACATTTGGTGTATTAGGTGCGCACCATATTTTATCATTAGTACTTAATGCGTTCATTGTAATGATTATAGGTATGTGACACACTACATAATTTGAGTAAAAGTTCCAAGAAAAAGATATCCAATAAATTGATTTGTAATGAAGCATAAGGATACATACTGGGATACGGGTGCTGTGCCAATCACCATTGTCGAAAACCTATTTTTTGTCGTTATAAGACATGAAGGCGAGGCATGGCCAGGTGGCTAAGGTACTCGACTCGTAATCTAAGGGTCGCGGGTTCGAATCTTTGTCACACCAAACATGCTTGTCCTTTCAGCCTTGGGGACGTTATAAAGTCACGATCAGTCACACTATTCGTTGGTAAAAGAGTAGCCCAAGAGTTGGCAGTGAGTGGTGATGACTAGCTGCCTTCCATTTAGTCTTACATTGCTAAATTAAGGAAGGCTAGCGCAGACAGCCCTTGTGTAGCTTTTCGCGAAAATTCAAAACAAACAAGCAATTATAAGCCATGAAACTTATCGCTCAGGCACTAGTGGGTAAGAGGTTAAAAATCTAAACATTGCATGTAAATTAATACATTTTGGAAACAAGCGCATGGATAATTATTTTACTTCACACTTTTTGAAATCTGTGAACAAAGTGATCTGCAAAATACTTCAGGCAATTATTTTTGAAAACAAATATGTATATATGACAAATCATAAGTACTCCTCATTATGCGTATTTCTATATGTATCTAATAACAAAACTCATGCTTAAAGGGTTATTTGTCAATAAACGTGGCAGTAATAGAGTTAATGAGTTATCCTGTTTGGACATTACATTACATTCATATTGTAATATGAACTCTGAGAATACTTTCACTTTACAAACTTGTTTAGAGGGTAAATATACGACTACTACATTTATTTATTTTCTGGTATAAGTAGTTTGCAAAAGCAGCACTAAATCATACAGTGAACATTATTCTCTTCAGACAATTATACAAGGACATATGAAGTGTTTCGTTCATTCGTTCTCCAAGAAATATTACGACGATTGTCTATACAGAGATCTTTAGTTTTATTATATATGAAACCTTGGCTTTTGATCAATCAGGAACCTTTCTGAAAATATTAGTAACAGCTAAGCATTTTATCAATTGGTAGAAATATAAAACTGCTTGTGCATTCGGCAGTCAAAAGAATTAAACGCTGTCAACTGTTGTATTTATCCGAAGTCCACAAGAAATGAGAAGGAACCTAAATACATGAATGTCTGCGGACTTACAATGATGTAAATTGAATTCCAAAATCCGTAGTGGTCAGTGCACAGATAACTCATTGTGTGGTTTTGTGCTCACACTACAAAGAACAACAACAATATATGGAGACTACAGTTGATAGATAAATATATAAACAAACAGAAAAATAGAGGGGCATTAGATATTAAGTGATTTTCTAGAAGTCCTGTACATTAACTTTAGTCAATAAGAACACTTGAAAGTATTATTAGCACGCTCTGTTCTTTAAGATTCGTTTGTTTGTTTTAGCACAAAAATGCACAATGGGCTGTCTGCACTTCGTCCACTGTCATCCATTATTTTTTATTATAAATTTTTATTAATATAAATAACTTGAAAATTATCATACTTCAAGGAACGATTAAGAACAGACGGGGATGCCGTGGATAAAGTTGCTATATTTACTTTAACAGTGAAGTATTCTGTGGACGGCTGAGTAAGAAAAAATAATATTTGTTCGTTTCATACTAATAGTTAGTAACCTAGACATTTTAGATGTTGTTATATTGTTTGTAAAGTTATGTAAAAATTAAAAGTGTGAAATACTGACACCAAGAGATAATATTTCCAACCCAAACTACATTGTTGTACTAACCTGTTCCAGTATTTCATATTTCTGTGTCATCAAAAGCAATTATCTCTTCACAACCGGATGCAATTCGTAAATAGTAGACATAGATGCAAGAAATTATGAGCTTTTGCACTCCTATTCGTTTATAATTTCATCTTTTATTTTTATTCCCTTCTACATACGGGGATTGAGACAACAGATGACGTCATATAAACAATGTCTCTCTGGTACTGTATGGTTTTTTTTAACGCATACTTCAATTATGAAGGTTAATTTTACCACATTATACTTTGACACATTATACTTATTTTATAGTTATTTTATTATTTGTCTTTTATTGACGTAAAACGTTTTTTGCTTTACTACTTCGTATTCAGTAAGTCTCACACTTAATTTACATTTATATATTAACTGTACTCAGTTAAAGTTCAGTGAACTTCATTATGTCAAATAGTTCAGTTTAACTATTTCTTTAGTAAGAGAATTAGACTTAAAGTCATATACGCTACTGGCACAATATCAATATATTTCTAGCAGGCTTGGAAATTTTAACACAGGAGAATTTAACGGACCACTTAAGATGTTACGAACAGAGTTGTAGTACTGTGCATTGGTGTGGAAAAAGGAAAGTGGATTCGCTTCTTTTCGATCCAGACCATTTCATTCCGACATTACATTCATAACTTAGTGTATTTTTACTCTTGACGTTCGTTCCTGACTTAATGTATTTCCACTTTCAACTTTGTATTTCTGTCCTAGCATCTTTCTAGGCCTACATTGCATCCCTGACTTAGTATCTTTTCATCTCGAGATCGCACCCTTGTTTTAATGTTTTCCTACCCTACATACCTGAATAATGTTTTCCTACCCTACATACCTGAATAAATGTATTTCCTTTGTTTTCTTTCACATCAAATTTTTTATTCTTTGTTTCAGATTTCTCTTCCATGAAGGCCCGACATAACCATGTGAGTTAAGGCGTTCGACTCGTAATCTGAGAGTCGTGGGTTCGAATTCCTGTCGCACCAAATATGCTCGCCTTTTCAGCCGTTATAACGTGACGGTCAATCCCACAATTCGTTGGTGAAAGAGTATCTCAAGAGTTGGCGGTGGGTGGTGACAACTAGCTGCCTTTTCTCTAGGCTTACACTGTAAAATTAGGGACGGCTAGCGCAGATACAGCTCTCGTGTAGCTTTGCGCGAAATTCAAAAAAACAACATAAAAATTTTTCCATAAATCAACTACTCGGTTCACCATAGCAACTTCCAGATCAATTGATGGGCGAAAGAACAGAACGGTTTCTATAAACTTTCATCAGATTTAGCTTTTTGATATTTGGTTCTAATTAGCATTAATTTCAAAGTAAAAAAAAAAAATGTGAAAAATTATAATTCAAACTAAACCAATATAAACTATTTTGTATAGAACTATTCGTTATTAATAGTTCACTTAGGTTTGTTAATTCTAGAGTAAAACCACATTGCACCATCTGCTACGTCTGCTGCGGGGTATCGAACCTAGAATTTTAGAGTTACAAGTCCATAAGCTTGCTGCTCGCCCATCTGTAGACTAAAAGTCAGCCGTACGTGTGAAATTAAATTTTAGTTAAATACTACATTGCTGTGTGTGTTAGAGCTAACATTAAAGGGAAGTTAAAGTAATGATAATTTATCATGAGAGAAATGTCGATACACAAGTCACTATCATGTATATACATAAACAAACGTCGATACACAAGCCATTATCATATATACACATAAAGAAACGTCGGTACACAAGTCAATATCATGCATACATATAAAGATATATCGGTATACAAGCCAATGTCATGTAAAAAACACACAATCAAATGTCAGTAACAAAGCCTGATTTGATCGCACATATAACTTAAATATTGTGATGAATAACACAGTTACCGCGCGCTCACGCTCTATGCAATGATATATATTCCTAGGTTATTAATCAACCAATAGTTTCTTAGTGACAGATAAAGATGTTAGACACACTTTCAGAAACGTGCACATCGGGGACATCTTCCTTGTGAGAAGTAAGCTTGCACACTCTACTTACGTTAATCGTTACACTAGAAACGTGGAAGACATTTGCTTTGCTTTTCTATTTCATGGAACAAAAATTTATCTATCTGTAGGTTTATAACAAAAATGTTAAACACGAACAAAGACCGTTTGTTTCTTGTTAAACATAAATCTGTCCACCATAATATCGAAATTCGGTTTTTTATTAGAATAAGCTCACAGATTTATCGCTGATCCACCAGGTGGCCATGCACAAATAACAAATTCATTTGTTTCTTATTTTAGACGAGAAAATATTCAGCACGTTGATTAAAGAACTAATAAACTGAAACGTGAA
Organism: Tachypleus tridentatus; assembly: GCF_004210375.1. Taxonomy (NCBI): domain Eukaryota; kingdom Metazoa; phylum Arthropoda; class Merostomata; order Xiphosura; family Limulidae; genus Tachypleus; species Tachypleus tridentatus. The sequence goes on along the minus strand of NC_134835.1, from coordinate 75,635,484 downwards.
TAAAAGAATAAATTATACCGCCCAATATTTTAAGGGAGAGTAATATTACGTGTTTAACTAATGGTAAGGTAGTTATGTACAAGTAAGCAGACACTTCCATCTGTTCTACTTGTGAGACCGTATCTCAGCTTTCCGGATGCTTTGTGTATATACAAAAATACTTTCTACGTTGTTTTAGAAGCTTGTTTGTTTTGAATTTTGCGCAAAACTAAATGAGAGCTTTATGCATTAGCTATCCCTAATTTAGTAATGTAAGACACCACTAACTCATTCTACCAACGAATAGTGGAATTTATCGTAGCAGTATGACGTCCCCACAGCTGAAAGGGAGAGCATGTTTGGGGATTGGGATTCGAAACCGTGACTCAGATCGCGAGTCGAGCGCACTAACCGCTTGGTCACGCAGGGCCATTTTGAAAGCAATATGTGCTTAATATTTAAATTTGTTTGTTAGTCAAAAGTGATATGAATTAATTATCAATACGTTATAAAAATGCGATATTTCAACCTGTAGAATGACCCAGCATGGCCAGGTGGTTAAGGCACTCGATTCATAATCTGAGGTAGGCCCGGCATGGTCAAGTGTGTTAAGGCGTTCGACGTGTAATCCAAGGGATCGGGTTCGAATCCCGGTCGCACTAAACATGCTAGCCTTTTCAACCGTGGGGGCGTTATACGCGACGGTCAATCCCACTATTTGTTGGTAAAATAGTAATTCAAGATTGGTCGTGGGTGGTGATGGCTATCTGCCCTCCCTCTAGTCTTACTAGATGGCTAGTGCAGATAGCTCTCGTGTGACTTTGCGCTAAATTAAAAAACACTCAAATTTTAGAATTTTTTTATATTCGTTTTATATTCTACTACATAAATAATTGTTTGTTTGGGTTTTTGTGCAAAGCTATACGAAGCTTATCTGCATTATTTAGCAGTGATAAGCTAGTAGTGAGGCATGTAGTCACACCACCCACTGCTAACTGTTGGGCTACTCTTTTATCAACGAATAGTGAGATTACCTGATACACTGTTATAATGTCTTCTTGGATGATAGGAGAAAAATATTTGGTCACCAGCAACCTTTAGGTTACTAGTCGAACACCTTAACTATCAGGCATTGTTATGTGCTACGTAAAAAATGTAATATTTATTTCGAAAGTGAGAGCTACTATTTGTCTTAGCTTAATTTTGCCTTGACAGTATATTATTATATACGATAAGCCATAGAGGTCCTGTGTATTTTGGTAGTACGTATAGATTAACTATATGATTGCATAAAGAATAAAGTTAATTTTGTCTATGAATAAAAGATAAAAAACAACAAAACTTTGTGAAAAACATCACATTAACGATACATTAATACACGAGCTCTCTCTGGGTGTGATATTACATTCGTTGTTTTGAAATGAAAGAATGTGATTTAGCATGTTTTTAATCAATATATAGGTTCAAAAGTAGGTCACATTGTTCAAAAGGTTTAATCGCATTAAACTATTTGTTACAAAAAAATAAGTAAAAAAGGTTCGCGTGACTCGTGGGGATATATCTCTTGTACCATGTCTGTAACGCCCACTGATATTAAATAGTCAAACATCTCATATCGTGATCTAAACTGAAGTCCAAGAATATACACAGTTGCTGTTGTACATTTCATTCTCTAGAATTAGAGCTTATAACCAAATAAGGCTGTAATTCTGTAAATTATCTTTGTGTGAGATTCAATTTAATCTATCAGATAACATGATATAATTCATAAAGTATTTTAGAATTCACGAAATGTGAAAAAAATATATTTCAGAATTGTTTTTGTTTGTTTGTTTTGGAATTTCGCACAAAGCTACTCGAGAGCTATCTGTGCTAGCCGTCCCTAATTTAGCAGTGTAAGACTAGAGGAAGGCAGCTAGTCATCACCACCCACCGCCAACTCTTGGGCTACTCTTTTACCAACGAAAAGTGGGATTGAGTAACATTATAACGCCCCCACGGCTGGGAGGGCAAGCATGTTTGGCGCGACTTGGGCGCAAATCCGCGACCCTCAGTTTACGAAGCGCACGCCTTAACGCGCTAGGCCATGCCAGGCCATATTTCAGAAAACTAAACCTGATTAATTAGATTAACATTATTTCAATACGTTACATCTGATGTTAATTGTTAATGTAATAGAAGCAAAAAACGCAGTTTTATTAAGATGTTCTTCTTTCTAAAATTTTCTCTGACGGTTCTTTATACCGAAGATTTTTTCTTGCATGAATAAACTTCAGTTACAGCGAAATAGAAATTACTTAAAATTGTGGGTTTAATTCCATAAGAAGTTTAGTACTTAAGAGACGAAACTTGATCAGTACTATAACCCAAAAATCAAAATTCGGAATTTCGTTTTAATGTAATTTAGGACTATATGCTTGATGATTAAACTATAGCCGAGTGTATGAAGAACTAAATCAATATTTTACTATTATCCAGTGATGTAATAATACTAGTAAATGTGGGTTTAATTTTTAAATTGGATTTTGGGTGATAAGGCTAAGGATGCCTAATCAAGTTTCACGAATTACCTTTAATGCTACGTTTCTGTAAGTAATCTTTAGACAGGAGGGTTACTATTGTAGCTAGGTGGCCTCACTTTTCAGTTGCTTTTTAATTTCTTCTATATTTTGTTGTTCACTGATGAACGATATATAACTGTCACCGAGTGCAACTCTGTCCATTCATGTCTATTTGCTCCTCAGCAAATCAGCGGCAGTTCTGAAAGATTATAACACTAAATATTGAAAGTCCTTATATTTGGTGGGCATTTGCGTAGCAGCCGTAGCTTTTCACTTAACAAAAAACAAGAAATCGTAACTATTTACTTTTAAATGTACTGATATAACAACCAGTCGTTCACAATTTCGTCCAATATTTCTTAATCGTATCAACAACCACGCCTGCTGCCGAACTCCCAGATTAAGAACCACAGTTTCGTAAAGATTATGATGCAAAAGAATCTCTTTTGAATGTTTATTCTATTTACTTTCGTCTGCTTTACTTTGGCTGATATCTAAAAATTGTCTCTTTAATTCGTTTCTTTAAAAGAAATTCGTAGATTTAGCCTTTTGTTTTTAACTTAACAAAAATATTGTATTTTTTGTTGGAACGATTATAACAGCAAAGTCCAACAGAGTTAAATATTTGTGAGACATGTGACATATGTTTGAGTTACTTAAGAAATAAACAAGGAAAAAATCTTAACCTTCATACTAAGATTTTTCTGAGGGTTTGGCCACACTCTACAATTCACTGAGAACTTTGGATATCAAGGTATCTTTTCCTATAACAATATTAAAATTTACCGTTGTTATCTTGACCTTAAAGAACAGGTTCGATTAGTATGTTCACAGTTCACACTTGAATTTGCCCTACAAACATCTTTCTATTGCAAGTGAAAACTCTGAGTTTCAGCAACAGAGAAATATCACAGTAAAATGATGTTTTTAAATTTTAATATACCTTTTCTGCACAGTTTTCGAATGTTAAATTTCAATAAATAAACTTTATCTTTCTCGTTTTGCATCACGGAGTCGTTGAGGGAAAGGAATATATATGTTTATAATAAAGTAATTTCTCAATTAAAATATTATTATAAATATTAACGGTTTAGGGCAGAAGAGAAAACATTGTAATCTATATTGTTCTGGGATATAAGTTAACAGCAAACAAACAATATTATTGAAACACTCTTTATGTACAAACAAGAATAAAAACGGTTTTTACTAAATTAACAGAATACTATATCAGGTTAGATTCTCAATTGTTTGTCTCTACTGCTAGTAAGAAATATTTACCAGAAGAATGAATATTTTCTATACATCACAGGAGATTTTACCAGTAATGTTTTTTGTGGTATTTTTGTGACGTGTTTTCGGTATTGATTCACAAGCTGTTGTTAGCCCTTTTGAAATTCGCTGTTAAAAAATGAAGATAAACCTCTGAGATTGCTCTTCAAGATAAGAATTTTGTGTATATAAAAAAAGACATTTCTAAATGCTGGAAAAATCCCAAACATCGCAAAATCTGATAAAGCACTCAACCGCTTGCTACACATTTCGCTTTTGTGTTGCAGACAAACCATAATACTTTTGCGTAACTCAAGCTTCTGTAGCCTTTGGTCGACATATTACATGGAGTATCTTTGAGAATTACTGGGCAAAATGCTGGAAAGAAGATGAACTTAACATAAATATAAATTAAGAGTCCATGTTTGTAGCTATTTTAGGGAAAAAATTACATACAGAAGACTTTTAGAGTAAATGAACATAAATTAATTTAAATATTTACAACTTTCATCACTTGGGTTTGGTCGTAGTTTTGTCCGAAGCTACACTGTATGCAATATCTGTTTTGCCCACCACGGACATAGAAATAAGAATTTTAGCGTCGTAAGCTTTAGATTTACCTCTGAAGAGTCAGCAATTAGGATTTTAGATATTTTTTTTGTCCAACAAAATTTGATTTTTTTCTCGAGTACACAACACCCACCCCATGGCACGAGATTGTAGTTATTTATAATAAACAGGAAATTATTTAAGACAAATAAAGTTTGTCAGTATTTACGATATAAAATAATAACGCTAATTAAAGAGTTTTTTGGTAGTTCTTTGTTGTTGCTGTTTGTTCTTGTTTTCTTTCTACATTGTGCCGTCAATGAAAAATTATGTATATAAATAAATATACATATATCATTGTTACATATTAAAATTTCAACTAATCTGAAACTGTTGTTTTTAAATTAGCACACAACGACACAATGGGCTATCTCTGCTCTGCCCACCTGAAACTGAGTTATGCGATAATTAAAATTTAGAAGTTATATAAATGTCGATATATATCCAATTTATGATACTTGTCTACAAGATTGATATATAGAATATTCTTTTTTAATACAAATTTTGTTTAAGATACAAATAATAATCAATTTAAAATAGCGGTTATTACGAACAATGATCTATAAACAAGCGTTTTATAAACTTACAAACAAACAGTCTTCTATCTGATTCGAAACTTCTTTGATATCTTAACGAGGGTTAACAATGAGCGAATTAATTTTGAATAAATCTAGGTACAATTCAACTAACCGAGAGCTACCTAGAAATAGAGTTTGTAGAAAGTTCTGCCTGCACAACCATATAGACGATACGTTAGTGTTTACGTACACATATATATTGTTAATTCTTATATTCGAGAACCTTCTACAACTTTAGTGAATAAGCGGAAGTTTCGCAGTACAGATTTAAGAGTATAAATTATGTAGATTTATAAATATAAATTTAACTTGAGCAAACATCGATATTAAAACAGATATGATAATAAATCCATCACATGTGTTTCTAAATATAGTTTAAGTTTGTATTAAACAGAAAATGTTCAATCTGAATTTTCTAACTCAATTTCATTGTTGAATTAAGGGCACTACAAATGTATGAAGGTTTGTGTGTTTTTTTTTCTTTAATTTCGCGCAAAGCTACTCGAGGGCTATCTGCGCAAACTGCCCCTAGTTCAGCACTGTAAGACTAGAGGGAAGGCAGCTAATTATCAGCACCCACCGCCAACCCTTGGGCTACTCTTTTACCAACGAATAGTGGGATTGACCGTCACATTATAACGCCCCCACGGCTGAAAGGGCGAGCATGTTTGGTGCGACTGGGTGTATGAATGTAAGATACACAGAGAAATTTGAGTCGTTTGTAAATGTAGACGATAAGTTTTATATATATATATGTAGTAGAAAAAGTACCCGGTTTCACACGGCTTATTAGGTTGGTGTATTATTATTAGGTTTATATATTTTAGAAATACATAAGAAATGAATGTAAAACTATCGATTCAATTTGAAGCTCGCATCATTTCTGAATTAAGGTATTTTTTGTTATATCACCAACATTTTCAGCAAAAAACTAACCTCTTTAATAAACGGAGACTCCAAAACGAGAAATCAACAAATATTCTTCCAGTTTTGTTATTTGTACATTTCATTTTCTATTTTCAATATACAGACTAACAACAATATTAAGTTATATTTTTGTTGCAAAGCAACATCGTATAAAAGACAGTGTTGGAATGCACTGTTTCCAAAACGCACTGGTTTTTCTATTTATTAGAACGTGTTATATAAGAAACCATTTCTTTTTATGAGGCCCGACATGGCCAGGTAGATAAGGCACTCGACTCTCTATCCGAGGGTCAAAGGTTCGAATCCTCATTACACCAAACATGCTCGCCCTTTCAACCGTGGGGGCGTTATAATGTTTCGGTCGATCCCACTATTTGTTGGTAAAAGAGTAGCCCAAGAGTTGGCGGTGGGTGGTGATGACTAGCTACCTTCCATCTAGTCTTACACTGCTAAATTATGGACGGCTAGTGCAGATAAACCTCGTTTAGTTTTGTGCGAGATTTAAAACAAACCAAACAAACCATCCTTAGCTTTATAGTAATTAAATGAATATCATAAAGTGTTGTGAACACATTATATGGTAAACAACATAACTTGATAACTTAAAAAGCAGGAACCATTTTCTTTGAGTTAGTAGATCAGTGAATATCCTAGTTTTGCATAATTGGGTTTACTTCCAGCTATATTGATTGGGAGCTCTTTAGCAGCACGTGAGATGAATGTCAGAGTTGTCTCTCACCTCTTGAATCTGCTACTTTCTCATACGGATTACCTCAGTTCTTTTCTTCTTTTCCCAGAGGTTAATCAAGCCATGCATTAAACCACACATATTTTGAACCAGAGATTGTACTGTCTGTCTTTCAGTTGCTTATTCCCTGTCTCAAAATCTCAGGAACCTGTAAGCGCACCAAAATCCATTTCCCTATAGACTTTTGGCTATAATCAGGTTAGATGACCTATACGATGGTGGTACATTGTAATGGAAGTACTCGGGGACTTTGACAAGCAGTATGCCCCTGTTCTAAGGCTGCAAAATGATAAGGAACTCTCAGCAGTTTGTCTATTGACTACTGAACTCCAGTCTTCATTGCGAACTATGGTTTTCTTGGTTATATATCTATTAGCACGGAGATGCTCATCATTACCCACAATTCACCTTCGTTACTAATCAGTATTCGCCATCTCACCTACTAGTACAATAGCTCCTGTTAACAAATGTCAACTACCAATGGTACCTCTAATATATATTGGTTAGCCTCATGTCGCTTCAACTACAGATGGATTTGAATTACTCTGGCTGGCTAAGACTTACTAATTCTTCATACAGCTTCAGACTTGTCAAATACAATCCTACCTCGATCACCTTTAGTTATTTGTTCTTTTCTTACACTAAAGCTTATCATGAATGAGAGAATTCATTTACAAATTTTGGGTGCACCATAATTTAGCAGCTATTCATTCTGACCCTGCAACAACAACGACAAAATTAAATGTACTATAACAGCATTGTATAGGACTTTTCTATACACAATAATCTTCTCATACAACCATCTGCCTTCAGTGGCTAACTTTTCTCCTCGAATCTAAGGCCTTTTAATAATATAAAATGCCATTTCTTCAAACATTAAACCTCTCAAACTCAATAACACAAAAGTTAATGTGAAAGGTAATACAAATATCAGCAAAAACAGAATGCTATAAGATTAGATATCCTGTGGTCACAGTAACAAAATTTTAATCCTTCCTTGCTTCCCTGTGTTAGTCCCCCATTGGTACAGCAGTAAGTCTTCGGATTTACAACGCTAAAATCAGGGGTTCGATTCCCCTCGGTGGACTCAGCAGATAGCCTAATGTGACTTTGCTATAAGAAAACATACACACACTTTGTGTTATTTTCAGGCGGTATTGATTTCCAACAGAGAAATACTATAAATCTGTAGAATAACAGGAGATTAAATTAGGAAATAAATCATGGAGTAATTCTGAGTTCTGCGAATTTTTACAAAGTATAAGAAAGAAAGAGATTGGACAAAAATGAGATAAAGCACAATGAAACTATGTTTATTAAAACTCACAAACAGTTAATACAATGTATGTATTGGAAAACTATGTTTATTAAAACTCACAAACAGTTAATATAATGTATGTATTGGAAAACTATGTTTATTAAAACTCACAAACAGAGTTAAAATAATGTATGTATTGGAAAACACCTTCGCTTTATAGTTATTTCTCTAAACTTTGTTTAACAATTTAAGAAATTGTGTTATTAAGAATTAATTAACATTACATGTTAAAATTTAGGAGAGTGCTGCTATTCACAAGAAAAGACTTGACTTCGGTTACCAAACTGAAGGCATGAGCCAGAGAGAGAGACAAATAACTAAAATGTTATAACATTAAATGGTAAATTTTATACTACTATATCTTCAGGATATATGTACCACTTATATCACTGTTTGTCAATCCTATGGAAACACAAAGAAAGTTGTAACATCAAGATATAACCTGACATACCATTAGAAGACATTTCTCTTGACCTCAGTGTGCAGTATTGCAATCATAATACACATGAGCAAAATAAGTGTTACTATGTGAATGATGTTCACTATCATAACCTTTGTTACCACAAGGTTTGATGGCAAATACAGACTAGTAAAAATTGTAATATATTGGGTGTTATTCGCTTCGCCATGATAACAGTGCGCTGCTACCGATCTATGCACCACCTAGAGATCTGGAATTACACAGAGTTTATGAATGCGTTGTATACAATTCCTCATTCAACCACTAATTACCGTCAGACTGTTAGACTGTAGAAACCCATAATTATGGCTAATACATTGTATTCTTGATATTTTAAACACCAAAGTCTGATGTTGGTTGAGAGTTCACGAGGGAAATGTTTATACAACAAGCACAGGTCCCTCCCTGAGTTTAAGACTAAACACCTCTTTTTATCAATGTCTAATAGTGCAGCGAAAAAGAATTAGTTCATCTCCTGAAGCCTTTAAAGAATGTTACTAACTGCTGAGGGGTGAGGAGGGGTAGCCAGATCTGGAAGCAACTAGTGCATTACTTGATCTTCAGTTTGGAATGTGCCTAACGGTACTAAAAACATATGTGAGGACCAGCTTTTTAATTGGGAAACAGTTATGGCCAAGTTGTGATAGCATTTTACCAGCCTGTGTCACACCAACTTATATTTCAGGATGGATTCAAGAGTGATTTCCCAGAGACTTTTTGCCACTTAAGCAGACCATCTGAACAAACATTATTATCAGAATTTCAATAACGAATTTGTACAGGATATCAGAAAATAGCTACTCGGTTATCACCAAGTTCGGATGGCAAGTGTTTATAGATGTAATGACTAGAACATCAACACTGTGTACAAATAAAGCTGATCATCAGGAGTTTGAAAACTTGGCTAAAAGTTTTGTGACTCCTACTTTCCAGGTTATAAAGTAGTTTTAAGGTGAAATATTTGTTTGATATTAACACTATCGAGTTAATTATCAGCAGAACTTCCGTGGAACAGACTACATGATACTTAGTGGGCATATAATTGCAAGGAGGAAGTTCGTAAACTATCTTAACACAAAATATAAATCAGATTGTTACAAATTCAAGCGGAAAAGTCCTTGCTTTAGTAGATTTTGCCTGTATTTACATTTCACTTATGCAAACTGTATAGAGTGGAACGACTTGACTCACAAATTGCCATACATTATCGTTCAAATATTCTCCAGGTCAGTAAGTGTACTTTACTGCAGAGTTTTGTATTTAATTTATGTTCATCTGAATACATTTGGTATACATTACAATGAGAACGTGAATATTAATCCTAGTTAGATTAAGTGACCTTAGTTCGTCTGAATACTGCTGGCTAATATATAATGAGTTTATCTTCTCATAAATGGCCGATTGCTATTGTACAGCACCTATTGAGACAAAACTGACATGTTAACATGTAAATTGCCATGGTAATGAAACGCAAACTGGAAGGGGCTGTCTAATGTTATAGGTATATATGACAATATCTAATGTTGAGGTGTCTATATCGGTTGATAAACATTTATTAATCCAGTTTGTTGAACACATTATATTAAAACTATTTTAATATCCATAACAGCAAGTCATATTAAAATCACTTCTGATATAAAGTTATGGTAGAACAGAATGCATCATGGCTATGTTTTTATATTGTTTTACATCTCATAGGTGGTGTGATGCTACTGAAAATTAATAGCTTTTTAAGAAAAGTATGTAACAGCCTTTTTCATGCAAAATATTTTTACATTTACAATCTAAACTTTGTCCGTTCATGGTCTTATAACTTTTAATGGAGATATTCCTTGTACTTAATAGCATTAACAAACAAATAAATATGGCTGAAATTGAGAACTAGAAATACTTGAAAAAGTTGCACTCTGTTAATAGAGAGAATACATGAAGACAAAAGCTAGTGACAACAGCTATCCATGCGCCCCAGACAATGGTATGCAATATTGTCAAGAAATATTTGTATCTGGACAAGTGACACAAGTCATGTATACACAAGTTTTCCTACAATATATTCAAGAAAAACTAACTGTAGAAAACTGCACAAACCTAGATATATGTGTGGGGTTGAATAGCAGCATATGATAAACCACAACTGTATCCTAATAACAATAACAAGTTTCATATCATTTACCACAGGTAAATGGTTGAAATAAGGTGATACACCCCTTGTGATACATTTACAAAGATATTCACAACTGTCACTGAATATTACAACAGAAGCAAGTTTGTCATCACTAAAATGGTCAGGGTGAGCTCTGTTTATTATGACAATGTGCTGAACCCTTGATATACATAGAAATGCTGATTTTGTATAGAAACGAAGCCAACATGGTATAAGCTCATCAGTACAAGGCTACCATTCATGCCTCAAATTCAACCATCACATGGCTTAAAATGCCGGAGAACGAAATGGATATTCACCCAGCCTATGTGAATGCGTACCAGTCAAGTCGCCAAGTACAGTGTGTATAGATTCCAGTGTGATTGGAATGTTGAAATGGAGTGAAAAACCATTGTGCTCTTAAAGTAGGTGAATTTTGGAAATAATGAATGGAGGAATAGTATGTTTTGGTAATGGCAGTCTTGTAACTGCTCCTTTCGTAATGGAAACTACACTGCAAGAGATTTTTCAAGATACATAGTAATCATATAGGACATGACTGCTATGTGGTGACATGGACTTCAGTGATGTGATTGGGTTCTAAAATCATTTTAGTATAACTTACTCAATGCTCTGAATGTAAAGATATTTGTGTGGTGTTGTACACATGTAGCATTCGTGAGAGTTGAATTACAATAACACAGAGAATACAACTGTCAAAAAACATATAAATGAAGCCCTCCAGAAGCACAGCAATATCTTTGCAAACTAGTATTACTAGAAACCGGGTTTCGATAACCGTGGTGGGTAGAAATGTTGAACATTGTGTTGCTTTGTGCTTAACTTCAAACAAAATAAATAAATGAAAATATAGGTTTTGATGTTGTTTCGAATTAAGCACAAAGCTACACACTGCGCTATCTGTGCTCTGCCCACCACGGGTATCGAAACCCGGTTTTTAGCGTTGTAAATCCGCAGACATACCGCTGAGCCACTGGGAGGCAAAGGTTTTGAACTGAGTGTTAAAACTTGAGTAAAAAGTAAAATGCTAATATTAACAGTTGAAAATGTTTTCAGTTTACATTTAGATATTCAACAAATAGTATATTTTATACGATGAGATAAGAGTGATGAGTGAGCTCACACTGTGTGTCAAGCTGAACATAATTTGACCTAGTGAAGAACGTTTTTGAATGGATGATGTCACAATGTACAGGAACAGTTGAAGTAAGGTGAAATCTGCGAAAAGTAGCTTAAATTTCATAACAAATTAAAATTTAATGTTATACATGATTATGATTGAATATTTTTAATTGTACAGATTGCAATATTTCGTAAATACAGAAGTTTACTGAATATGTTATTAATATTGTTTCATTACATGTTACAGTTGGAAACGGTTGATAGTGCACACTGTGAGTGTTCAACCAGAAGTAGGGAGTAATATCCACATTACCGTTTTTTTTAAAGTCACCTCTGACCTATACTTAATTTGTAACTGAAAGGTGTCTAACAGAATTATTTGTTTGTTTTGAACTTTTGCGCAAAGATACACAAGGGTTATCTGCGCAAGTCGTCCCTAATTTAGTAGTGTAAAACTAGAGGGAAGCCAACTCTTGGGCTAATCTTTTACCAATGAATAGTAGAATTGATCGTCATATTGTAACGTCCCTACGGCTGAAAGGACGAACATCTTTGATGTGATTGGGATTCAAGCTCGAGACTCCCAGATTACGAGTCGAGCGCTTTAACTCCGTGGCCATGCTGGGTCGTGACAGAAGTGAGATGTTGGTGGTAATGGACTCCCATGAAAGGAGTATAGAGGTTGGTATTTGTATTGTGAATAAACTGTTTTATTTACTTAAATATATAATCGGTAATTGTAATGTTACTTCTTCATTTCTAAATATATCCAATATCTGTTTTTATAACAACCAGACAGCAGCAAAGATAATGTTAGCAGATTAGAGAATAGGTATGTTAGCTGTTGTTATGGAAACACTGACAATAAGCAGCACAGCTGAGAAACGGTCAAGCATGAGATCCAATGAATCCTTGTGAATCAAGTGTACAAAGGATAGATTGTATACAAGCAACAAACAAGTGAACCTATAACAACACCACGATTCGAACATTGAAAGATGACGGACAATTTCAAACCATTAAGCCTAAAACTGTTATTAAAGTCAAGTTAACTGATTTTCAATAATTCACAAAATTTTGGCGTTCAGTCCATAATTTTTAAAGTATGATACTTAAATATTATTTTATACAGTCTTTTAGTTTCTCATAGTCCAGCCCAGCTGATAAGTTCTGGTATTGAATACAATGGTTCTTAAGCAATGATTTGTGGGAAGCAAAAAAAAAACTCTTAAATGCTATTGTCCTTATGCCTCAGACTTTGACCCACAACGGACAAATTAAAAAGAACACAATAAAAAACTGTAGTTAATTTGAAGTTTATAATAATGTCACTTGACCAAATTAATAGTAATTGTTACCATACTACGGTAACATTCAAGCCTACATTTTCAGTTGAACATGTGATTATATAAGACAGAAGTCACTCACACTGCTTCATTTGCTCGCTCAGATATTTGTATTCATTCACGTCGGAAATACTCTAAAGTGACAAAAACTGTGCGAAACGTTTGGCTTGAATGCAAATGACAATGAACTTGTGAGGAATAGTATCCTGTGAGATACTATCCTGTTGTTCGACCGTTAATGGGTGTAGAAACACTGTTTATCCCTGCTGTCCCTCTACACCTGAGACTGTGTACTACTCAGCATTTAAAACTGCTACTTAATGATTAAATGTCAGTCCAGAGTGCGTGATAAAACAAATAAGCGGCAGTAACTTCATATTGTATTTCATGACTCATTATCTTACAGTTGTTTTCTCAAAGATAAAAGGCTTACTTTTAATGTACTGAATGGGAATTGTGTTAAATAGCTCTTGCTACATAGATTATTATTTTTCACGTGTCTATAACTGTTTTACGATGAAGAATATTTGTATAATATATTTTATTTATATATAAATATATTAGCACTAATAAGCATTTTGTTCTGTATGCCAGTGTTGGTATGTTTGTGTTGATGTATTTCACTTCCTATTTTAACTAAGTTATATTTTCAACATTTTGTTTTGACATTTATTATTTTTGTATACATTGAATTATTATTAATATAGAGTTGTACTTTATAACTTCAGATTAATTTTCCTTTATTTTGTATTCTTGCTTTTATATACAGTGTAGTTTTATGTCACTGCACTTTATTTATTGGTTTAATTATAACTTAAGTTTCTGTTTTACTTATTTGTTAACAGAGCGAGAGTTAGTTACGCTACTTAATGCATAACGTATTTTAACTGTGTTTGGAATCTTAAACTTAAGGATGGTAGAGAAAGCAACTAAAAGAATGAATCGTTTAGTATGTGAATGCACGAAGTAGTTTCTTTCATTCTAGTTAAATCTTGTACATTTATAAAAAGTTGTATGTTGGTTTAACTTAAAACTTTGATAAAAAGTGGCTAAAATTCTCCCACCTTAGTTTCCTATTGATCTGTTTCAGTTAAATGCAATATAAGAATTATAATCTACATAGTTATAAAGGGCATATTTTAAATTTATTAATTTTAGAAACCCAAATTTATCAAAGATTTGATTATGTATTTGTGTATGAACCAATTGTTGTGAAGTTCAAATATTGTAAATTGAGGTCGTGTTACTTAAACCTATTGAATTTTGCTCGTTGCTTTAATTGAATATTGTTACATCATATGATCCCTTTAAAAAAGTTGTAGGCCTATGTCAAGCAATATATATATATATCTGTGCGACCAAATAAATTCAAGTAAAAAAATTAGTGAAAGTAAGACAAAGTTTGAGAGAAATAATGATCTAGAGTTTAACCATAAAGAGTGTCTATTGGCGACCTTTGAAGTGTTATAGCCACAAATTGTAATGTAATAACAGAGCAGAGAAGAATAATTCATTTCTCATTAGGGTTCTAAAGTAATTGAACTTTCTTATGTGGACTTTTAGTGTAAAAGAAAAATTATTTAAGTGTTTGGATACAACTGTAGTAACCAAAGGGATAATTTATCACTAATGGTATTATAGTTACGGAGTAGAGGAGGAAAATTTATCTTGTAAAAAGATGTTCGAAAGTAACTTAATCAGGCCGTTTTGACGAAAAATAGACAATTATTTAAAGCTATGGATAAAATGGTGATTTTTGTACAAACATTTGACTTGTTTCGAATTTATATTATTTTAAAATAAATTAATTGTGTGCTGTGCTTTCATCGTTGAAATATATAGCCAACAAGTCACAGACTCCAACAGTAAAGGATCCTGGCTCTAACACAATGTGAAAGTATATTTCTCTTACCTATGGTATCACACTCACTTATTGTGAGAAAGAATGGAATAAGTTTTAACACGTGATGTAAAAGAAAGCTTCAATCTTTTTCATTGGCAGATCCAGTGACGTATTTAAGTTACATCCTCCTTTTTCTATTATAATGATATAACATTGACGTGTGTATTAATGAATGGCATTACAGAACTGTGCATATAATGCTGTATGTTCTCATATTGGAATAATCTTTGAAAAAGTTTCACAGAAATTTCTGGAAGATCCAGCAAAAATATCTATCGTTTGTGCACTTGTTATTTTGATAGTGTTTTGTAAGCTGAATAAAAATTATTTTACACTATTCAATCTCGCTATTCGTTAGTAAAAGGGTATCCCAAGAGTTGGCGGTGGGTGGTGATGACTAGCTGCCTTCCTTTTCGTCTTACACTGCTAAATTAGAAATGGCTAGCGCGGATAACCCTCGTAAAGCATGGCGCGAAATTCAAAAACGAGCAAAGAAAACAAACCATCAAGTAAAGGTAGAATAGTATAGTAATAAGGTGGCTAGCTAGTTAGCCCTCTCGTCTTACACTGCTAAATAAGAGACGGTTAGGACAGGTAGCCTACGTGGAGCTTTGCGTGAAAGTCGAACAAATAAAAAACTAGCTCTATTTATCGTTCTATATTTTTCAAACATTTCTCGTATTCCATGAAACTTTATTTTGGTTTATCTTTCTCTACTTGTTTATTTCCAGTCTCTCCATTTGTTTGTCTTTTGTACATTTACTTATTTTTTTAATGTTAGGTTAAATTATGTACTTATAATTTGTATTTTTCTTTGTCTCTATTTTAATATGTAATTATATTCCTTATTAAATCACAAACTTCTGTTCTCCTCACGTCCACAACTTATCAAAAGGCCACGAAGCTTCTTCAGACTTGTACAGTATGTCCCCCATGAGATGGCGGTAAGTTTCCGGATATACAACGCTAAAATCAGAGGCTCGATAGCCTGCACAGCAGATAACCCGACATGACTTTGTTATAAGGAAACATGGACACAATCAACCAATATCATTGTTATACTCAGTTTATAAGATTTATGTTGTTCGTATGTTATACAAATGCACCCACGGAATGTGGTCGTTTACAAGAGCCTCTTGATAATTCTTGTTCAAGCAGGAACTGTTCGTAAACAAGTCCAATTCAGATATCTGACCAGGGATAAAGTATCGAAAAATCGAATGTGTTTCGGTAGCGCTGCCTGAGTTGGAAGTTTGCTTTGATTACCATCATGTGACGCTAGTTGTACAGACGAGGTTGTCGTGTGTAGAGCTAGATACTCGTGCCTCACGGCGTAGGAATATTCAGGTTTCGTGGCGTTCTTTAAGGTGACTGGTGTATGTAGAAGTGAAAAGTAACTACTGTTAGTAATTGTGAAAATATTTAATCGCGTTGTTTCCAGGAAAGGACGTTTTCCCCATAGCGAGTCAGCATTATTTATATGTGTTTAACAGATGATATGTACTTTCTGGATTTCAAGGCGTAATGTACTTATGCCTTTAGACCACTAGGGGAAAGCTATGGTCAGCAGCGTGCCGCTCGGAATAAACAGACTGCGTATAAATTACTGTGCGGATAACACATCTATAAGGAACAACAACTGCCGTTTTCTCTGGTGAGACCATCTGGTGATCACTACAGATCAGAGGTGTTTATCTTCTGGAATACAATAGTAATTTAGTACTTCTTAGAGAGACAGAAACAAATCAGCTATATCTGTACAGAAACTTCACGTTTCACTCTTTCACCATCTAACAACGAATCGAAATTCGCATTTAAATGTAAACAGGAAGGAAACGTAAAAGGAAATAACTTTAGTTTCTGCGTTGTCTACTATAAACTGTTAGGTTTTAGTAGGGAGGCCTCTGACATCGACTCGTCACAAGACCCTTGTCCATCTGTATGCATGCCTGTACATTCGTACGTCCGTTCCTGGATGGACCCCAGGGAATCTATCGGCAGAAGAGATCACGAATGCGAGCACAGCTTCATCGACGACGTTTCTCTGCACTTACCGCCGCCGGAAGAATGCGACGACTCGTACGATCATCCAGTTTTCACTCGTTCTCACCACAAGAAGAAGAGCGGTGCCTGGATGGGATTGAGTTCTGTTGCCATCACACTTATAGCTGTGTTTATCGTCGGTTTTATCGTCTTATCCCCTTTATTTCATTACCTGATGTAGGCAGACCCTTCGCTATAGAACACGTCGTTCTTTGTCGAGTTTACCGAAGCGTTAATTCTGATTGGACATATTAGCACTTAGTGAAAAGTTTTACTCAGTTTTATGAGCAAGTAAGTGAGGTTACTGTTGGTTATGTATGTATACTTCAACAAACAAGCTTCAACCTTCTATTGTAGTTCAAATAGATAAATATAATTACTCGAACTGTCTAGATAGAAAGAACTGTTGTCATCAAGGAGACAAGTTTATATTTAATTTTTACAAAGGAACAAGTGTTTGAAATCTAAAAGTAAAAAGACTTCCGTCAAGATATAGTTTGAAGTTATGTATATCCTTTAGGTTTAGGATTTTACATTTGTTTAAAACGTATAAATACAAATGTTTAACATGACGTCAAACGGAATACTTCTTCTCAAACATACTTTAATTTAACACAATTTATATGAATCACAGATCGAGAGCTCCAGTCGGAATATTACTTTGATTCCAAATACTGTTCTTCGTTTCAACGATAATTTTGATCTCATCCAAACTATTCATAGAGATGAAAATAATATATATATGTATAATATTCATTTCGCATAATGATTAATATAAGAACAGTTCCGTCATAATAAACTCTCTTTTTCAGATTTTTTTACCGAAGAAAACTCAAATTTGTTTTTAAACAACTAAATGACACATGTTCATAAAAGTTTTATGAGAAGCAAGTACTTAAAATGTATGAAGAAGATCACGTGAAATAAATTGTCCAATAACAAGTTATCAGTGTCTGAATATT
This sequence comes from Tachypleus tridentatus, assembly GCF_004210375.1. NCBI lineage: Eukaryota > Metazoa > Arthropoda > Merostomata > Xiphosura > Limulidae > Tachypleus > Tachypleus tridentatus. Next base: position 75,617,495 of record NC_134835.1, on the reverse strand, counting down.
ATAAGAACTTGCGTTTTCTTTCCTTGGTGCATTCGAAAAACAACTCATGTTTAAAAGTTTTCTATTTGCTACACACGTTGTAATAAATAAGTGTGTGATGGAAAATAACTGGATTGAATTGTATTTATTGATTTGTGATTTAAAATAGTAGCAATCAAGTTCTTGTTGAAAAAAACATTATCAGAGAATGGATAGGTTTGAATTAAAACAGACCCTTTAACGTTATGAGCTCCCATACTTATAGTTGAGCCATCGAGGCATTTTAACTATAAAAAACATATTTTAAGACATTTGCACACAAGCTCCTTAAACTGTTTCTTTATAAAAAATTACCAAGACTTATTGTTGTTGACAATACTATTTTCAACAGAAGAAATATTTAATCTTTTAATACGTCCAAGGGTATAATGAATAAAAAGAAATCATTGTGTAACTAAGTATATTAATTAATTGTGTACTTCATAAAGGAAGGTAAATACAAAGAAAACTAACATTGTAAATAACATATTAAATTCTACATGCCAGTTTAACCTTGAGAATGTAATGCCGTAAAACAAACCTTAATAAAACAAGAACTTACAATGACTAGAGTGCTTTTACTTATCAGTTAAATATTCTAGCTATTATGACATTTTCAAAGTAATTTCAATGATATCTCACGAGACTTAGGTTAGTACTAATCCCGTGTACTGAGCTAAGAATGTAGAATAATCTTTGAAAGAGTAAAATAAATAACTGATAGATACAAACTGTATTTTATTAATGATTCTATTTGTATTAATATACCAACGTTGTACTTATAAAAATAAACGACATTTTTGTTACTTTGAGGATAATTTACTTTTGTTCTTGTAGAGTCTATCGTTGGGTAAATTGTTCAAATATTCTAAGGGTGAGTTTTATAAAACACAAACAAATTTGAAAAAGTTCTAGTATTTTAAGAACTGTATTCACTTTCTCTGTATCCTGCGTAGAACAGATAGTAAATGAAAATAAACGTCATTATCCATCCTGTCTAACGATTGGTGGATAGAAAGAACGGTACAATCTATACTGAATTCGAAAAGTTGGTGGATGGATAGAACGACAGTATCCATCCTGTGTAAGAACAGTTAGTGTATGAAAAGAACGACGCTATACATCTTGTATAAGAACAGTTAATATATAGAAAGAACGACACTATGCATTTTGTATAAAAACAGTTAATAGATAGAAAGAACGACACTATACATCTTGTATAAAAACAGTTAATAGATAGAAAGAACGACACTATACATCTTGTATAGAAACCGTTGATAGAAAGAATGACACTATACATTCAGTGTAAGAATAGTTAATAGATAGAAAGAACGACACTATGCATTTTGTATAAAAACAGTTAATAGATAGAAAGAACGACACTATACATCTTGTATAGAAACAGTTGATAGAAAGAACGACACTATACATTCTGGGTAAGAATAGTTAATAGAAAGAAAGAACGACACTATGCATTTTGTATAAAAACAGTTAATAGATAGAAAGAACGACACTATACATCTTGTGTAAGAATAGTTAATAGATAGAAAGAACAGCATTATGGCTTATAATTCGTGGCCCAAAGTTTTTATCAGATTTACCTTTTATCCATGATACGCTGTAATAAAAACTATTAAGAACATGTAGGAACTAAACATGTTTCTTTTCCTGTTGAAAAGCAAGTAAGTACTAAACATAATACTCTGTATTCACTTGCTTCTGTTCTCGGATTTCACGAAAGATTTTTGTTTAATCGTCCTTATTTTTATTGTTCATCCTTTATTATTTCCCTATGTTATAAGGTTAAAATAAGGACAATGTATCTACTTGAGCATGTTAATGAATTTATGTATCAATCATACGAAGCTTGAAATAACACGAGTTTTTTATGTCCTCTTCTGTTCCTAAGTTCATTTTGGTATGTGCTTTTTCTTGTGAATAACACGGTAGGGTGTTCCCTTATCGTTTGTGGTTGCTGTTCATGTTAGTGTTTGATGTTCATGCTAGTGTTTGCTGTTCATACTAGTGATTGATGTTCGTGCTAGTGGTTGATGTTCGTGCTGGTGGTTGATGTTCATGTTAGTGGTTGATGTTCATCCTAGTGGTTGATGTTCATGCCAATGGTTGATTTTCATGTTAGTGGTTGATGTTCATGCTAGTGTTGATGTTCATACTTGTGTTTGCTGTTCATGTTAGTGGTTGATGTTCATACTAGTCGTTGATGTTCATGTTAGTGGTTGATGTTCATACTAGTGGTTGATGTTCATGCTAGTGGCTGATGTTCATGTTAGTGGTTGCTGTTCGTGCTAGTGGTTGATGTTCGTGCTAGTGGTTGATGTTCGTGCTAGTGGTTGATGTTCATGTTAGTGATTGATGTTCATGTTAGTGGTTGATGTTCATGTTAGTGATTGATGTTCATGTTAGTGGTTGATGTTCGTGCTAGTGGTTGATGTTCATGTTAGTGTTTGCTGTTCATACTAGTGGTTGATGTTCATGCTTGTGTTTGCTGTTCGTGTTAGTGGTTGCTGTTCATACTAGTTGTTGATGTTCATACTAGTCGTTGATGTTCATACTAGTGGTTGATGTTTATGCTAGCGGTTGATGTTCATACTAGTGGTTGCTGTTCATGTTAGTGTTTGCTGTTCATACTAGTGGTTGATGTTTATGCTAGCGGTTGATGTTCATGCTAGTGATTGATGTTCATGCTAGTGGTTGCTGTTCATGTTAGTGTTTGCTGTTCATACTAGTGGTTGATGTTCATACTAGTGGTTGATGTTCATGCTAGTGGCTGATGTTCATGTTAGTGGTTGCTGTTCGTGCTAGTGGTTGATGTTCGTGCTAGTGGTTGATGTTCGTGCTAGTGGTTGATGTTCATGTTAGTGATTGATGTTCATGTTAGTGGTTGATGTTCATGTTAGTGGTTGCTGTTCGTGCTAGTGGTTGATGTTCGTGCTAGTGGTTGATGTTCATGTTAGTGATTGATGTTCATGTTAGTGGTTGATGTTCGTGCTAGTGGTTGATGTTCATGTTAGTGTTTGCTGTTCATACTAGTGGTTGATGTTCATGCTTGTGTTTGCTGTTCGTGTTAGTGGTTGCTGTTCATACTAGTTGTTGATGTTCATACTAGTCGTTGATGTTCATACTAGTGGTTGATGTTTATGCTAGCGGTTGATGTTCATACTAGTGGTTGCTGTTCATGTTAGTTATGTTCATAGTGGTTGATGTTCATGCTAGTGGTTGATGTTCATGCTAGTGGTTGATGTTCATGCTAGTGGTTGCTGTTCATGTTAGTGTTTGCTGTTCATACTAGTGGTTGATGTTCATGCTAGTGGTTGATGTTCATGTTAGTGGTTGATGTTCATGCTAGTGGTTGATGTTCATGTTAGTGTTTGATGTTCATACTAGTGGTTGATGTTCATGCTTGTGTTTGCTGTTCATGTTAGTGGTTGCTGTTCATACTAGTTGTTGATGTTCATACTAGTCGTTGATGTTCATACTAGTGGTTGATGTTTATGCTAGCGGTTGATGTTCATACTAGTGGTTGCTGTTCATGTTAGTGTTTGCTGTTCATACTAGTGGTTGACGTTCATGCTAGTGGTTGATGTTCATGTTAGTGGTTGATGTTCATTCCAGTGGTTGATGTTCATACTAGTGTTGATGTTCATGCTAGCGGTTGATGTTCATGTTAGTGGTTGATGTTCATGTTAGTGGTTGATGTTCATACTAGCGGTTGATGTTCATGCTAGTGGTTGATGTTCATGTTAGTGGTTGATGTTCATTCCAGTGGTTGATGTTCATTCCAGTGGTTGATGTTCATGCTAGTGGTTGATGTTCATACTAGTGGTTGATGTTCATGTTAGTGGTTGATGTTCATACTAGCGGTTGATGTTCATGCTAGTGGTTGCTGTTCATGTTAGTGTTTGCTGTTCATACTAGTGGCTGATGTTCATGCTAGTGGTTGATGTTCATGTTAGTGGTTGATGTTCATTCCAGTGGTTGATGTTCATTCCAGTGGTTGATGTTCATGTTAGTGGTTGATGTTCATGCTAGTGGTTGATGTTCATGCTAGTGGTTGATGTTCATGTTAGTGGCTGATGTTCATGCTAGTGTTTGCTGTTCATACTAGTGGTTGATGTTCATGCTTGTGTTTGCTGTTCATGTTAGTGGTTGCTGTTCATGCTAGTGGTTGATGTTCATACTAGTCGTTGATGTTCATGTTAGTGTTTGCTGTTCATGTTAGTGGTTGATGTTCATACTAGTGGTTGATGTTCATCATGATGTTCATACTAGTGGTTGATGTTCATATTAGTGGTTGCTGTTCATGTTAGTGTTTGCTGTTCATACTAGTGGTTGATGTTCATGTTAGTGGTTGATGTTCATGTTCGGTTGATACTAGTGCTGTTGAGTGTGCTGTTCATACTAGTCATCATGCTAGTGGTTGATGTTCATGTTAGTGGTTGATGTTCATTCCATGATGTTCATTCCAGTGGTTGATGTTCATGTTCATTAGTGGTTGATGTTTGCTGGTTGATGTTCATGTTAGATGTTTGCTGTTCATACTAGTGGTTGATGTTCATGCTTGTGTTTGCTGTTCATGTTAGTGGTTGCTGTTCATACTAGTTGTTATTGTTCATACTAGTCGTTGATGTTCATGTTAGTGGTTGATGTTCATACTAGTGGTTGATGTTCATGCTAGTGGTTGATGTTCATGTTAGTGGTTGCTGTTCATGTTAGTGTTTGCTGTTCATACTAGTGGTTGATGTTCATACTAGTGGTTGATGTTCATGTTAGTGGTTGCTGTTCATACTAGTGGTTGATGTTCATATTAGTGGTTGCTGTTCATGTTAGTGTTTGCTGTTCATACTAGTGGTTGATGTTCATGCTAGTGGTTGATGTTCATTCCAGTGGTTGATGTTCATGTTAGTGGTTGATGTTCATGCTAGTGGTTGATGTTCATACTAGTGGTTGATGTTCATGCTTTATTTTTATTTTTTTTTGCTTTCGTTGTTGTTAAGCACAAATCTAAACAATGGACTATCATTACTCTGTCAACTACTTATATTAAAACCAGATTTGTAGCGTCTTAAGCCTGTATAGTTGAGCCGCTAGGTGTCTTGCACAAAAAAATGAAAATTGTGACTACAAATATTCTTTGACACACGACCTTAAGCTGGCTTCAGTATCATATTTATGGAGTTTTATGTAAAGAAATAGTTGATGAATAAGTCAGGAAACTATAATGAATAGATATTTTAAAGAACAATAACTAAATGTAGATATCATTCCATAGTTTTTTGATATAATTTGAAGCTGTTTGTTTTTAGCTTTAGTTGCTCTCCTTGTAGTTAGCCATCTTCGAAACTACACGCTATTAACAGCTTCTAATGTTAGAATTAGTATTTTACCAACAGTGAAGATTTATGTATGCCGTGCTTTTAAAGTATAAATGTTTTTTCGCCGACATGGGCGTAATATTTTGTTAGATGATATAATTTATTCAAAATTTGTTTGTTTTTGAATTGTGTAACAACCTTACGGCTGAAAGGGTGAGAATGTTTGGTATGGCGGGAATTCAAACCCGCGATCCTCAGATAAGGAGTTGAGCGCTCTAACCACCTGGCCATGCTGGCGCTTTATTCCAAATGAGACGATTCTGAACACCTGTGATGAACAACGAATATGATTAACTTATCACCTTTACATTGCAACATATCATATTTTAAATTAAAAACTTCTTTGTTAAGATCCATTTTTATTTATTGTTAGGCGTTTTTTTCTTATCGAATATTCTTCAAATTCATAACTATCGAAGTTTTAATGAGAGCCCCTTCTGTTCGGTTTTTCAGTTAAACGCATTTTATTGGCTGTCTCTGAAGACATTAGTTAGTAGAAACGTGACACACCCATCGCGTGACTATATCACAGATTTTTATTGTTAATTTATCAGCCACTCCTTATCTAAGCTAAACATATTATATAGCAGTAATGGTTATGACACAGTTTGAATAATGAACATAAAATAATTATTTCACGAATTGTGTTTCATCTAATCAGTGCCTTATTTAGGTTAACTGACGCTCAAAGCACACTTTTTAGATCTTTCTCGAATAACTCACCTGGAAAATTATCCACCATCACCAAAACACCATTAAATTAAAACGCAATGAAATTTATATTAATTATTTTTTTATTTTTTTCCATAAGATGCGTTCTAGGTACAAGCCTTAAAAGTCTATTGGTTAATACGCCCTTCCATCTCTCTAACAAAATTTTTACTTTTTCTTGTTCTTGGGCAGAAAGTGTTATTTACCAATTGCTTATGCCTAAAGTAAATGGAAAAGACCTTTTTTTTTCAAATTTTGTTTTTGTGACCTGGTAGCGTATATCGAGAAAATGATGGGAGACTATATTTAGGGGCTGATACGTGAAAGTGATTTATATTAAAGTCGCAAAATGTATAAGCCGCCTATCCATCTTTATGCTATTAAAAATGGAAACTATGAGTGAAGAACAGGTTTGTTTGGAACAGGTAAATATAGTGGTTGAGGCAATCAACTAAGTTGGAAGAGTAAAGTTATTAATTACAATTAATAACTTTTCTTTCTTCACATGAGATCATTTAGACTGGAGAATTTATTTGTTTGATTTAGAGCAAAGCTACATTGAGCTTTCTTTTATGTCCACAACGAGAACTCTAACCCCAGATTTTATAAAGCCTGTAGGCTTATCACGTCCCACTAGTGAACCTTTCAGAAGACATAATCTGATATTTGTGTGATAGTTCTTTTTTATTTATATTAATTGCGACAGTTTAAATAATGGATTAAGGAAATATGCTTAGTTGGGATAGATAAATCTATGATTAGTGAAAAGTCTTAAGTTGGAGTACATAAAACTGTGACTCACAAAATTTGGTGACTTCGAAAGTGTAAAAACTATGACTGGCAAATTCTGCTTAACTGATTGACTAAAAAAAGCTAAAAGCGCTATGATGCATGTAACGTACTTTGTTGGAGTAGAAAAAGCTGTAACAGATAAAACATGCTTAGTTGGTGGCCAGGTGGTTAGGGCGCTCGCAATCGAGTTCGAATCCCTGCCATACAAAACATGGTTGCCTTTTAAGCCGTTGGGAGGGTGTTCAGTATGACTGTCAATCCCCTTATTCATTATAAAAGCCTAAGAGTTGGCTGTGAGTGATGATGACTGGTAGCCTTCCACTCCTACATTAGGGAAGGATAGCACAGATATCCCTTTTGTAGCATTACGTGAAATTCGAAATAAACCAACAAACTATTTTGTTGGAGCAGATAAAAGCTGTGATTGACGAAATCTGTTTCTTTGTCTTCATTATATTAAAAACGTAACTTGACAAACATCTGAGTGTATGTGCCTGTTTACTACTGGAAAAATGTTGGAACAATTGTCACCAAACTGGACATATACTTTTCTGGGAGTTTATCGTTGAACAATTTTGTCAACTGGTTATGTTTTGTTTGTTTTTTTTGTTTTTTTTTATTTCGTGCAAAGCTACACGAGCGCCATCTGTGCTAGCCGTCCCTAATTTAGCAGTGTAAGACCAGAGGGAAAGCAATTAGTCATCACCACCCACCGCCACATTTTGGGCTACTCTTTTACCAACGAATAGTCAGATTGAATGTAACATTATAACGCCCCCACGGCTGAAAGGATGAGTATGGTGTGTGTGATGGAGCAGGTGTTGTCTGATAATCGTATTAACAAGCCCAAATACAGATGTGCGTGAAAAGCTCTAATTTTAGTCGGGCTATGTCTCTGATCTGATTTACATTGTAAGCTTTCATAGATTTTGTACTCAATGAACATAGTTAAAATATGAGTGTTCTTCTTAATTATTCATTGATATTTAAATTACTTTCGAATTATTTTAAAAATACACTACTCCACTTGCATAAATTTGCTCGATTTGTGCAGTTATATAGTATGTTGTTTACAGTAGATGAGGCTTATGTTTATTTGCCCTGTTGATATAGGGTCAACAGCCATTAACAATCTTAACCTCCAGTTTCTTATATTAAGAGCGAACTTTTTTTATCTACAGTGGAAGCTTGGTAATAATAATTAACTCAATAAAGCAACAACTAGTAATAGATAGATAACTATAATATATACAAAAATATCAGTAGATTGCTATAGATAAGATTTCTCCATGAATGCACATTGTCAAATATCAAATGGGATCTATAACTGTGAGAAGGACATCTTGTGCTTTTGACGGACATCAAAACTAATCTATTAGATCTAACTTTACTACCCTAAATATAAAATACAGTTGTCTTCTTTACGTCAAAATAATAATTACTATGATTATGGTAGGCAAAACTCTCGACAACAGTTATGTAGTTCAATGGTAATTTTGGTTTACTCATTAAATTACAACAGGCAAGTCACATTTCACATATTCCGAAATTATATTACAATGAATTGAAGGAAAGAACGTTATTGTTCTTGTTATCTAATAACTTTAATAATTAATATAAACTTACTGGAAGCTAAATTGAATTTCAAAACATTTGTAATAAACCACAGATTTTAATACAGAATGAAAATGTAATCCTGGCCAAGCAAAGTTTTGTTGCCAAACATCACTTTGGTAATAAATACGTATTTCCTTTCCAAAAACAGGTTGCCATAACAATGTAGCTTCAAGAAAGTTTTTCCACATTGAACGAATGATCGTTTGTCATCATTACTATATCAGGTGAAAAAGGAAAACAAATTAACGCTGATCCATTTAGATAAATAATAATTATAATCCTGATGAAGGAAGACTGTTTTGGGTTTGTGAAATAATAAAATATCTAAAACTTACTAGTGCTCATGAAACGTTTAAAAACGAATTCCAATTCGGAAACCTAGTGGATTTAATTTTTCTTCGCACACGTGTTCAGAAAATATGGAATTTAGCTGGGATGAATGGACCTAGTGGTAGTCCAGGACAATACCCCACTTCGAGACTTTAATCCTGAGCAATTGGTCCTTACTTTTAAATTTTTGGTCACTAAATTTTTTTTAAAAGTCTTAGGCTGCCATCTGGAATTTCAAAATAATCAATTTCAACAATAACACCTGAAGTGTGCGAGGTTTTTGTGCATGGTGTTTTTCTAATTATTCAAGGGTGATTATGTCAATCTTGGTATACTTCATTTGCTAACACAGCCATCTCTCTCACCCATTTCATGACTAAACAAAATAACTAAATATTTGAAATAATGGATTTGAGCTTTTTTTCTATGTAAATGAAAGTTTCCACAGTTTGGACGCTACTCAAAGAATAGATTCGAAAAAAAAATCGTGTCTGAAAACTTAATAAAATTTCATAAGATTTTCATTAACTCTATAAAGTTGCAAATGGCAAAATAAGAGTTCGAAACATTTTGGGCTTGTAAATAGCCTAAACGATCAAATATATTCTTCTTTCGTAGATCTATCTTTCTGTGGAATTAAACTGTTCACTTTTGTTGTACGTGCTTGGTACACTAAATTGAACGAGAAAGCTTTTTCAATACAGCTTACCATCTTAATCATCAATAATTTGAAATTACATACACTGTTTCCTAAACTTAAATAGATACAAACGTGTGAACCTAATTTTCAGAGCAAATTATTTCTCCTTTGTAAAAACGTCATAGAAAGTTTCTTTACTTGGTTACGTTATTCATACACGTTTATAGAAAGCTGTGGGAATATTTGTAATAGAACACCTGAAACTCATGTCAGAGTTGCGTTACTTTATAGAATTGAGCATACAGAGCTTCTGAATTTACTATTTTCTGAGTTGCTACCTCTTTGTTCATAAATATCAATGTTATGAAAGCCATAATCAGCACGTGTTGTATTCACATTATATTTACTAAAGTAACCCTATTCATGGTTGGAAAACATTTTACAAGTAGATTGATATTTTTAAACAAATTAGACATTTTCCCTCTCATGTTAAAGGTTGTTATAGATCTAACCATGGTACTGTCAAAAGAATGTCGTTATTTGTCTTAACACCATGAACTAGTGAGTCTCTTTTACGGTTACAAAAAAACGCATCGCGTTAAAATGCGTATAAAACTGTTCATTCTGTAGAAATTTGATTCAGTTTACACATAATCTGGAAAATATTGTTTTAAAAATGGTTACTTGTAAAAAAAGTAGTCGTTTCTGTTTTTTATTATTTTTATTTACAAACTTTGGATTTTCTCATATTTTTAAACTACATAAACAATAATAAAATTGTTGAAAATGGACGAAACCGTTTACTCAGATTATCTTGGAAATGATTGAAAGATATTAGCTTTCAAACCATAATCATATTTACAAGTCATCACAGAATGATCACATTTATACATGTTATAACATATTACTAGCGTTTGAAAAGTTAATAGGCCTAATAGGCCCAGCATGGCCAGATGGGTTAAAGCGTTCGACTCTTAATCCGAGGGTCGCGGGATCGAATCCCCGTCGCACCAAATATGCTCGCCCTTTTAGTCGTGGGGGCGTTATAAGGTGACTATCAATCCCACTATTAGTTGATAAAAGAGTAGCCCAAGAGCTGGCGGTGGGTGATAATGACTAGATGCCTTTCCTCTAGTCTTACACTGCTAAATTAGCACAGATAGCCCTCGAGTAGTTTTGCGCAAAATTCAAAAACAAAACTAATGCCTTACGCCAAGTATAATTGTAATCGTAGTTCTTCGGTTTGTAAAAAAAAACGAACACTTCACAACAGTTGTCGTTGTTTCATATAGTTTATATAACTAGTGTTGCAACCTCTACTGTGCTTTTGTATCCTAAGCAGCCCGAAAAACTTTGGAGTGAGCGTAATGCGTCGTTGACAATCGATATGACAAATATAATGAGACTCAACTACTATTATTAAACACTCTTCTAATTCTTAACATTTCTGAAGGACTAGATTAGGACTGTCGTGTTTGAAAATGTAATAAGCCTAGTGCTATTTTCTTATGACAAGTAAAAGAATAATAGTACGGGCCTGCGGTAGTTTATAGTTTTGATATTTTTACGTTTTCTTTTGTAATTCTTTCACACTGAATCCGAAAATGATATCCATTTTTCTCCATTAAGTACAGATTTTCAACGAAACTTTATATTTAATTTTATATAAGTGAATCATTTTAATTGAAATTTTTACGCTTAAAATGTTGACAACCACCGGCTATAGATTTCTCTATACTAATCGCGACGTGAGCCTAATCAATCGTTTTAGAATCCAACTCTAACAAACATTGTAATACAAAATGTTCATTGTGGTAAACGTAATAATAATTTGAACTAAATAAGAGATTTTTTAATGATTTGTAAAAAACAAAACAAAGAATCTTACGCGATAGAGATAGAAATTAAAATTGTTTTTAAAATTTCCCTATCTGAGTTATGGGAAATCCGTCATTAAAATAAAAAATAAAAATTTTATGAAGTTTAAATTCGCAGGCCTGTGTAATATTAGAAGTAATGTTCATTAATGCATCATGTGAAATTGAATTAATACAACAAACGTACTGTACACTTCCAATTCTGGATTTTATCATCTGAAATTGTTCGCTTCATGTACTTTTCAAGAGGATTCTCATATAGTAATATACCCTCATTCCTTTACTTTAATATTTGTCACATCACAAAAAATGTCTAGCTCGCAGTCGGCTTTCCAGTTCATCCCAAAGGTGTTTGATGGGGTTGAGGTCAGGACTCTGTGCAGGCCAGTCAAGTTCTTTCACACCAACCTCAACAAACCATGTCTTTATGGACCTCGCTTTGTACAGGGGGGGGGCATTGTCAAGCTGAAACAAATTAGAGCCATTCCTAAACTGTCGCCACAAAGATGGAAGGACACAATTCTCTAGAATTTCATTGTATGCTGTAGCATTAAGATTTCACTTCACTGAAACTAAAGTGCTTAGCATAAATCATGAAAAACAGCCCCAGACCATTATTCCTCCTCAAAAACTTTACAGTTGGCACTATGCATTCATGCAGGTAGCGTTCTCCTGGTATCTGCAAACCGGTGGTGGCGTTATATTGTGACGGTCAATCCCACAATTCGTTGGTAAAAGAGTAGCCCAAGAGTTGGCGATGGGTGGTGATGACTAGCTGCCTTTCCTCTAATCTTACACTGCTAAATTAGGAACGACTAGCAAAAATAGCCCTTGACTAGATTTGCGCGAAATTAAAACACAAAAAACTGTTATAACGCTCCTTCTATCTGGAAGTAAAAACGTACTTTCATTAAGAACAAGTAAAATAACTGTAAGAAATGTTAATAACAATACGGTGTTTACTACCAAATACATTCAAAATGTTTACAAGTGGAACTGAGAATTCCTCTTTAATCATCGGTTGAATATAATCATGGTCAAGATCTTATGCTTGCAGGCCTAGGAAAAGACTACTCTAAGGAAAATGACACAAGGACAATCTCTTAAAGTCTGTAAATGTTTAGTGGAGTGATGAAATAAGAATAAGGCTATTTGATTATGCTGATAATCTATACGTTTAGAAAAACGTCTGTTGAGGAGTACAAAGAAACAAACATCATATCTACTGCTAAGTAGAGATGTAATATAGCATTCTGTAGAGCTATTTTACCTCTAATAATATGGAAAGTTTAGTTCCTATATATGATAAAATGTATTTCATATTCTACTAAAAATATTGGCCTATCATCTGAAATCCTCGTGACACAACTTGGTTTAAAGTGCAACTGGACGTTTCAGCACGACAACAATCCATAACACAGATAAAAAACGTACTTCAGCATGGTTCAGAAAGCATGACATCGTAATTTTGGAATGGACTTCAGAATGGTTCAGAAAGCATGACATCATAATTCTGGAACGGACTTGTGAATGGTTCAGAAAGCATAACATCATAATTCTGGAATAGACTTCTGAATGGTTCAGAAAGCATGACATCGTAATTCTGGAATAGACTTCTGAATGGTTCAGAAAGCATGACATCATAATTCTGGAATAGACTTCTAAATGGTTCAGAAAGCATGACATCATAATTCTGGAAAGGACTTGTGAATGGTTCGGAAAGCATAACATCATAATTCTGGAATAGACTTCTGAATGTTTCAGAAAGCATGACATCATAATTATGGAATGGACTTGTGAATGGTTCAGAAAGCATGACATCATAATTCTGGAATGGACTTGTGAAAGCTTTGATCTAAATCTGATTTATAATATTTGATATGTTAAAGAAAGTTGTGTATGAGACGAATCTTTGGCATTTCAATTAACTGAAATAATTTTATGCATTAAAGACAGATAAAAATAAATCTCAAAAGAATCATACTAAAAGTTCCTGTACTAATATCCCTATCGTTAAAAAAACGTTATTACTATTAAAGGTACTTTAAGTAATTACTAATTTATTTCTCATGGTATAAATTTGTTTGAATTAGCAAAAATGTGATAAAGTAAATAATTTTAGAAATCTATTTTTTTACTTTTTATCTCATCTACAAAAACATAGTTTATTAATAGTTAGTTGTTTGAGTAAATGCCTAAATACCCTAAAGTACCATATCGGTATATGTAATCTTTTGACAATAATTGTGTGTTTAAACTACTATCATTTCTCAAAAATATCCTTGAACGAAGAGCTTAAGTGCAGGTTGAGATAAGCAAGATAAAAGGAAAAGGAAAAACGTAACTATAGAAATATTCATCTTTGAATTAACTCTACTATTCTTAATTGTACACTACTTCAACATATTCAGAGGTAATCTAAACGAAAGAGAATGAAAAATATCTTATTCATTCATTACATTTTCTAAGTCTCAAGTTAATTATATCTTTACTTTTGGAATTTTCTTTCAACTTTGGAACGAACCTGTAGTATTTAACTTATTTAATATTTAATTCTGAAACAACATTATTATTCTGAAGCGTGGGATTAATATCAAATCATTAAATTTGATACCAACTCAGATAAAAATTATTTGCTTAAATAAAGAAGCGTTCAACGATATACTAAGATCGTTGTTTGTGTCACAAGTCCCTACATATATTGGATCCAATATACTAATATCCAAGAATTATTCTATTCACAGGCACAATGTAATGTTGTTTTATGAGGTTTATTTTCGTGAGTCGACCCATAAGCGTTATAACAAATCTTTCTATATCGTGGTTATAAAAGTTTTAAAGAGATCAGGGAAAACTGCGGTTAAAACTCAATTTATATTACCTAGTTGATCTTAATTCTTCTAATGTGTTTCAAACTTCTGACTGAGGTATATAGAATCATATGGATCGTTGTTATGGTTTGCAATCTGTGCGTGTATGTGTCATAACATGATCACTAAAACTCTGCGTCATAGATCAATTCAGCTGTGTTAAAACTTGCGAATTTATTGATTTCCTACATTGGTGCTGGTATCTCCAATTCGTATCCTCGCTAGCCGTCCCTAATTTAGCAGTGTAAGACTAGAGGGAAGGCATCTACTCATCACCACCCACCGCCAATTCTTGGGCTACTCTTTTACCAAAGAATAGTAGGATTGTCCGTCAGGTTTTAACGTCCCCATTGTTGAAAGTGCGAACGTGTTTGGTGTGACGGAGATTCGGATCCGCGACCCTCGAAATACGACTCGAGTGCCTTAACCACCTAGCCATGCCAGGCCTTAATCTTTTGGTACCTCACATAAATGTATCATTTGAATTACTGTTTAGAAATCAACTTTTCTTACAGAGAAAAAGTTAGAAGGAAACAAATAACTGTTACATGAAAAGAGAATAAACTCTGCTTAACGTATTAGAAAAATGGTGTTTAAATTAATACAATTATTAATTAATGTAAAGAAAGCTAGATTTAATAAAAAAAACTGTTGGTAGTTGAAGTAAAGAAAGTTAGATCTAATATAACTCGTTGTTAGCTACACTTGATTAAAACACCTCAGTTCAAATAAAGAAACAACGTTTAATGAAAACAATTGTTGTTCCTAGTCGTAAGAAACAGTGTGTAATGAAGATAATTGTTAGCTCAAGTGGGAAAAATAAAATAAAACGATAGAATAAGTTGTTAATTCAAGTCAGGTTTGTTTCAAATTTCGCGCAAAAATACACGAGGGTTATCTGTCTCTAATTTAGTAGTGTGAGACTAGAGGGAAGGCAACTAGTCATCACCACCCACTGCCAAAGCTTAGGCTATTCTTTTATTAACGAATAGTTGGACTGGCTGAACATTTTAATGCCCCACGGCTGAAAGGGCGAGCATGTTTGGTGTAACAGGGATTTGAACCTGCGACCCTCAGATTATGAATCCAGCTTCATACCCACCTGATTATGCCGAGCTATTTGGATGTTACAAGGTCATCTATTTCTAGAATTAATAAATATTATTTGTACAGTAATATTCACTACAGAAATTAAATAATGGGTTTAGAAAATACTGTTATTACTTCAAGTTTTTAATATCAATTTTTAATATTAATTTCGCCCCCCGCTAGTACAGCGGTATGTCTTCGGATTTACAACGCAAAATCAGCGGTTCGATTTCCCTCGGTAGGGCTCAGCAGATAGCCCGACGTGGCTTTGCTATAAGAAAACACACACACTTAATATTAATTTGAAATGAATAAACTGTTGATGATTAGTATGATAATAAATAAGTACTAACGGCGTTCGGCCGGCATGGCCAAGCGTGTTAAGGCGTTCGACTCGTAATACGAGGGTCGCGGTTTCGAATCCCGGTTGCACCAGATATGCTCGCCCTCCCAGTCGTGGGGGCGTTATAATGTTACGGTCAATCCCACTATTCGTTGGTAAAAGAGTAGCCCAAGAGTTGGCGGTGGGTGGTGATGACTAGCTGCATTCCCTCCAGTCTTACACTGCTAAGTTAGGGACGGCTAGCGCAGATAGCCCTCGAGTAGCTTTGCGCGAAATTTCAAAACAAAACAAACAAACTAGCAGCGTTTATTAATTTATAAGCTTTATTTCATTTTTAAATATACGATCTCAGATTTTTAAACATTGATCTCAATCATTTAAATAAGCGTATTTATTTCAAGACAATATATATATATATATATAACAGAAACAAATCTTTTAATGTTAATTTACATCAATAAAACGTTTCGAGTTCTCTTGTACTAATTGACAAATCTCCTGTTGTGACAATGATGAGTTTACAGACTGACAACGCTAAAATCCTGGGTTTGATTTTTCGCATTAGACACAGTATACAACCAAATGTGGCTTTCTCTGAAAGAAAAAAAAACAAACTTATTGGAAAAAGAAACTATAATGAATTATAGGAAGTCCAAAATTATCTTTTCTATTTAAATGTCTAGTAATTAAATAACTAAGTAAATACAACTACGTGGTTTTAGCATCTTATAACTTAAATTAAACTGTTTTCATTGTCATGTTTTTTGTTGTTTTTTACCCGATCGAGTATCGTTACCCAGTAAAGTGGCAGTCGTACAAGAAACGGTTCAATGCGTCGTTTGGCTTGCAGACACCAAGTCAGTGGCTATGGTGCAACGTAATTACAAATGCTAGTACAGGAAAGAAGTGTAGGAGTATGTTAACGATATCGTATATCGCACATCTATAGCAAACATCACCAAGCTAAAGACCAAGATAACGGACGCTATTGCTATTGTAACTGTGGGTATGTTGCAGGGAACGTGGACTGAAATCAAATATCGGTTAGACATCCTGAGAACCACTAGTGGTGTTTACGTAGAAGTCTATGACATATCAGTGAAAACTATCTGAGTTGGACGACAAGATGTTGAAAACTGTATGACTGTTTTTCTTTTGTTATTTAATTACTGAATTTTAAAATCGGAAAGATAATTTTCGGATACTCCGTACTTTGTTTCAATTCGCAAATTTATCAGACGGTGAAAAATGTATATATATAATTTTATAAATTTCATACACATTTTTATTTTGAGCAATTTCCCGGATACAATAGAAAACATTGAAACCTCTGAGATGAATGTCCCCATGTGTTCAGCTACCAGTATAAATATTTGGTTATTAAAGCTCGAAATTTTCATTAAATGTGCTTAGAGAGCAATATGGTGTTTTCTGTTTAAAGATCCTGTCAAAATCACCATTTATTTGTTGAATATTACGAAGTAAAAGGATTTTTATAGTTTTCCTTGTTCTTATTCTTCTTTTACATTTCACACCGTAATGATCTCACTCTAGGTTGCACAGATGTTACACAAATATATATTTGTTACCATGACAACGCCTACTTTTTTTAAAAAATGTTTTTAACTGTTGCCTAGCGGCACAAGAAATATTTTGTTCCAATAGCAGGTAACCATCTGAAGTAATATATCAGCTGGTAATGAAAAATAGCATCATGTGATGTAAACCTATATATATTTTACAGTGAAATTAAAAAATAAATGAAAACCAATAAGCTGTTTCAGATTGATGCTTCTTACTGCGTTCCTTGGAGCGCTTCCTCAGAAAAAGAAATAATATCCTCATTATCGAAGGAACACAAAAAATAAAGTCATTAAAAATCGGTTATGTTTTACGCTAAACAAATTTATTAAATACAAAGTCATCAAATATGAATTCAACCTTTTTTTTTCATATTTGAGGATAGCTTTAATAAATAACACTAGTAAAATGTATCGATTGCGTTTATTAGTTTTTGGCTTTAGTTATTTAGAAATAGAAACGTCTTGTATGTGAACTAGTAAAAAGTTGCGATGTTTTTGCAGTGACATCCACCAATTTTACCAAAAAAGAATATTTTTAAACTCTGTCACAATAAAACCCTAACCTGATATCTTAATAAAAAATCGTATAGACGCTTCTCAAATTGATTTATGATATATTAGTAAACACAAACAAACAAATTGAAGTAAGTGATGAAAACGAAGTTCCAAAACTGTATTAATTAGTACACGCATGCGTATATTACGTATTTCAAGGTGATCCAAAGATTTATACGAGACAGTCATTTGCTTGAACAAAGAGAATTGTTAAACATCAAACGATTAACACGTTTACCGTGATTGAAAAAAAAATCACAGTAAACAGATTCTCATTATTAACGGCTGTGAAACCAAACTAGGCACATTCAACATTTTATACATCACTGAAGAAACATATTTTATTTGATTAAAAACTGTCCAATATAAGTTTACACTTTGGTCTAAAACTGATTAACTAATTATTCACTCGTTCCCTAAATTACATATTCTAATTAATTGTAGCTTCAGTATTAATTTTTAATATATAATATTATATGGTCTCTAAACGATGGCTGCAAGTTACAAGCTTCAATCCAAACTTCGTAGTGTAAAATTGTGTTTCAACGAGTTATGTATCTCATACATTGTTGCAGGTATTAGTTTAGTGATATAATGTTTTGTAGGTTATGGGTTTGTTTGATTTTTATTTAGAAAGGAAACGTGCCTGTTAAAAACTACGAGATGTAAGGCTTGTGGATAACAAAGCCACAGCTATTACGTATGATCAGTTAGACAAATAAAAGAACCTATGATTGATTCAACCAATAAAACATTTCTGGTTCTTTTACGTTAAAGGAAGTTCGGGAAAGAATAAAGGACTAAAAGTAAAAAACAAATTTCAGTTCTTTTAAAAGAAATTGATGTAACACTGGCAACTTTAAGAAAATGGAAGAGACAATGTATCTGTGATAACAGAGAAAGAAGTTTCTCGGCCAAATAAAGCAATAACAGATGTACTACTATAAAGCATCCTGAGACACTAAGTTAATCATTATTAATGATGATTTATGAAACATAACATGCATCACGAGTGTTTATACTCGACTTGACTTCAAACCGCCTAACAACTTGTTAATTAAATCGTCTTCTTCTCTATTTATTTCCTTTGCGAGTGATGTATAATTACGTTTCTACTTCCATAGCCTAAGAGAACTTTTGAAACGGCTCTGTGTTCTTAGTATGAGTATGTTGTATACGTCTTCGTTGATTAATCATAAGGTCAATCTTCTGTTACGAAAGAGTAATGTATCAGATTAACACCGTCATTAAAAAGATAAATCTGAAATATAACAGGACTGTATAAAAGAGAACAACTATTAAAATTTAAAGCAAATATAGGTTTAGCTCTGGAACATCTTCAAAGAACTGTAAAGAAAAAATGTAACTTTCCCTACTAGATGGCTTACTTTACTATAAAAAGTTTGTTTGTTTGTTTAGAATTAAGAGCAAAGCTACAAACGGGATATTGAAACCCGGTTTTTAGCAGTGTGAGTCCGTAGATACACCGCTATGCCGCTAGGAGACACTACAGGAAGTAGCGCGTATTATGCTACAGACACTTACGAAATTAAATCCTATAGATGACTAAGTTAACAACCATGTATAGCTGAACGTGTTTCAATGTAATTATGTTACTTTGGAACAGCCTTGTTAGGCTTAGTAGGTGAGCTTTAAAATATAATAGTTTTGACAATGTGTAACAAACTCCTAAACATAGGTGGCACTTTATTAGATTCGAGAACTATTTTCCTATTCGTTTTTGAAACGAAATGACATCTGTTGGCGAACCTTATTCAAAACTTAATGGTGTTGTTATTCTGAATTTGCTAAAACAAAATGAACCACATTACTTGAAAAACATTTCAATATTTCGTTTAAATTATGATCGAATTATTTATTCCATTAATAGTCTTTTAGTTTATCTGTTTACGCTGAGGTGATCAGTGAGTAAGATTGAGACAAGCACGTAACACAGGCGGAAGTTTACATCCCGATTATCTCGTTAGGAGAAGAAGTAAGTTTGATAACGATTAAGACAAAAATATCATACAGGCGGGCCTTTAGAGTCTATTTATCTGACCATGCTAGGAGTAAGACAGATAGATATCGAGTAAAACAAGCACGTAATACAGGTGGAAGTTTACAGGCAAATCACACCTAAAATGATGTAAAACATTAATGTGTATTTTGTTATTTCGTCAATGGTACCGAGCTCGCGACACTTCAAGGAAAATCACTATAAAGTAGACCGTCATAAACGGTATAGTTTAAGAAATGAAAAAAATAAAATGATAATAAAATTTGGGAGATTTTAATTTGACACAACGTTTCGGGCTTAAACCCTGATTCATCACCTGAAGATTGTTTGTTTTTTTGAATTTCACACAAAGATACTCGAGGGCTATCTGTGCTATCCGTCCCTAATTTAGCAGTGTAAGACTAGAGGGAAGGCACTTACTCATCACTACCCACCGCCAACTCTTGAGCTACTCTTTACCAACGAATAGTGGGATTGACCGACACATTATATCGCCCCTACGGCTGTAAGGGCGAGCATGTTTGGCGCGACGGGGATGCGAACCCGCGACCCTCAGATTACGACTCGCACGCCTTAACACACTTGGCCATGCCAGGCCATCACCTGAAGAAGAATTTAGGCCAGAAAAGTTGTTTGAAATTAAAATGTTCCTAGATTTTGTTACCATTGCATGTATACTTTTTTTTTCTCTTACTTAAACTTTATCTTGCATATTCTGTGCTGTTTTATGTAAATATATAGTGTATTTGAATATATCTTGGTAAATTGTATGTCTTTTCCAAATTAGCTCTAGCGGTTAAATTTCCTACTGTCCTTTGATGTCGATCTAACAAAAAACATGTACAGTTCTAGAACTTTTTTTAGCTTAAATTATTATACCTGGTGAATAGAGCAACAACATATATCTTCATAAGTATAGTTACACATTTTTAATAACGTTTTTCATTAAAACGCAGGTCATTTAAGATACTCTGATACTAAACATCACTATATAATTCAGATTATTAGAAGTGCACACACAGGTACATCACACTTTCCAGGATGATTCAGCGTAGCAAGTTTTTGCATTAAGTTGATTTAGAGATTCACATATACTTCTATTTAACGTTCATTAGTCGTGTATTTATTTCTCGTGGTGTGCTTGCTTCGGTTTACCGAATAACTTTTGAAACGAATGATTTATCTAAGATTTATGAATTTGTACAGTCAAAACCAGATTAACATGATCAAATACCGTCATGGAATGACTCAGCACAACGATAAGGCGTTCGACTCGTAATTCGAGGGTTCGAATCCCGGTCACACCAAACATGCTCGCTCTTTCAGCCGTGAGGGTGTTATAATGTGATGGTCAATACAACTATTCGTTGGTAAAAGAGTAGCCCAAGAGTTGGCGGTGGATGGTGATGACTAGCTGCCTTCCCTCTAGTCTTACACTGCTAAATTAGGGACGGCTAGCGCAGATATCCCTCGTGTAGCTTTGCGCGAAATTCAAAAACAAACTAGTTTTATCTTCATGGTGTAGGTGCTCAGCTCTATACGTTTATTTCTTTCAGATGCAGTATTGCTAATGGCGAATCAATGACACATATATTTGGCCCAGTCGTGCCTGAAGAATCCTATTCTATTTGATTGAAATGCAGTACTTCTATATCCGAATCAATATGAAACAGACTTGTCCTTGTCATATGTGAACGCTTATTTACCCTTTATTCCATTAAAATAGATTACTACCAGTGATATATCAATTGCAGATAATCCTAATATACTTATTACGTTCTTTGAATAACAGAAACATAATGAAAAGCTTGTAGTCTTATATGCTTGAAAATAAACAGTAATACAGTTACATCAGTTGTATTTACAACGTATAATATGAGAGTAGTTGCAACTGCCCTGTATCCCAACTGAAATACGACACATCTTTAAACTAATGTGAACCCTGCATCCTAACTCAAATACACACATCAATAAGCTAATGTAAACCCTGTATCCCAGCTCAAATACAACACATCGTTGAACTAATTTGAACCTGTGTTCCAACTCAAATACAACAGATCATTAAACCAATGTGAACCCTGTATCCAATTTCAAATACAACACATCATTAAACTAATTTGAACCCTGTATCCCAAATCAAATACACACACATAATTAACCTGATGTAAAAGTTTGGTGGACCCAACGTTTCAGTCGATAGTTCACTGTCTAAGACCGGTCCTTTATTTCTTCTGTGAAATAAACGTCATTGAAGTAAACGGATGTACAGGAGAAAAAGAATGGTGTACTCACTTGATATAATACAGTGGTAGCAATCTTAAACAAAAGAAAAGTGAGATTATAGTGTATTTCAAATAGATCCGTTAGCTGATAAATAGTGTATAAATAGTGAAGAAAACTATGTTGAAGGATCTCAGTAGGCCATGCTGTTATCTATAGGGATATAACGTTCATTTCACACAAAACTAATCTTACATTAGATTCATTTATTTCAGAACTGCTTGTTTGTTTTATGAATTTCGCGCAAAGCTATTCGAGAGCTATCTGCGCTAGACGTGCCTAATTTAGTAGTGTAAGACTAGAGGGAAGGCAGCTAGTCATCACCACTCTTGGGCTACTCTTTTATCAACGAATAGTGGGATTGACCGTCACATTATAACACCCCCACGGCTGAAAAGGCGAGCATGTTTGGGGCGACAGGGATGCGAACCCGCGACCCTCAGATTACGAGTCGCACGCCTTAACCCACCTGGCCATGCCGGGCCTCATAACTGCTTAACGTAAATAAAATAAAAATAAATACATTTAGTTTGACAACACACTTTTCAGTTATATAAGCAGGAATGATTAGCAACACTTCAAAGTAAACTTTCCTGTTGACTTGTGGAAAAAACTGACTTCAACAGGTTTGTTTGTTTTAAGTTAGCACGAATTTACACAAAGGGCTATATGTACTCTGCCCACCATGAGTGTTTAAATCCAGTTTCTAACGTTGTAAGTCCGCAGACATATCGTTGTTCCATTGGAGAACGTCTCAACTCGAACAACACTGTCTTTATTATCCATCCTCACAACACAATATCGTGCGAGTTATATAACCAAAGATAATTTCTGATAGTTATTAATAAGAATCATCATAGATCGATACTAAATTAAATTGTACCAATATTTTAGTTTTATCTCAAATTCCCTTGCAATATATACTGTTACGTTCTTTAATGTTAACTATTTAGGTCATCAGTACAGAATAACATAATGGTAATATTCTCAGCCATCCATTTACTTTCAGTACGAAGACTGTTGACCTGAGAGGTTCATCCCTATACTCATGGGTAGAACAGCCTGAATTCTTCACATCATGGTTAGTGTTGTGTTATTCCTGAAAAAAAAAATTCCACACTTTTTTCCGTTGTTAACTATCCATATATCGTCTATCCAAACGAACCAAAGTGTTCATGTCTTCGATGATAACTTTATGAAAAAAAAAGGTATTCATTAATTACTTGGTATCCAAACAAACTGCTGATTTCAAGTCTTCACTAATTATATTCTATCCAAACAAACCAATGTATTCCAGTCTTCGGTGATTGTCTTTTTATCCAAACAAACTAATGAGTTAAAGTCTTTGCTAACTACAGTAAACCGTCGTCAGGGGGCTCTGCGTGACCTTCTCTCACTACAGTACCACAAAAAAAGAAGAATAAAGCTTCACAGTAGTACCTTTTAAAACTTTCTTACAAAACTTTGGACAATTTTAACAAACATTTAACTTGCCTGTAAATAAAATATTGAATTTAATCTAATAGGATCGTAAACTTAATGGGTTTTTGCTGTAGTGTGAAACCCTAAAAACAATTTTCTATATTATAAAATACAAAGATATGAAATTCTTTACGTCTGTGATATATTTTACGACGATATTGTTATTTGAGTCAATAAATCATTTGAGCTCCATAAGAGGTAAACACGATATTTTATACATCAATATGAATCAAAGCATCTTCGCTCCCTTTCTCATTCTAATAGAATAAGTTTATATGTTATGAATTGTATTTACTTTTAAATAGTAGAAAACTTAAAATCTAGAAAAATTAATCACTGTTAAGATAATGCTTGATATTCCTATTAGTTTCTTATCTTTGTGTTCTTATGCTTATGTATTAAAGTTTGCATACTTTTGTTGCTGGAAAAGAATTGTTTTTTTACCAGTCTTCTTGAGGCAAGTGAAAGAGTTATAGTCAAGATATAATCGACGAGTAACATAATGTTGTCTTACTTACACAGTGGAGTCATTGACCAGATTCCATATTTAATTAAAAGTGTTTTATACTGAAGATGTAAACTTGTTTTTAATAAAATTATTCAGAATGATTTGAAAGTCCCTAATAACGAGGTGTAGAAACATAATTGTCAATGGTACGAAATGAGATATACTCTTAACTTAGGATAATATCATTGAGGTCATTCAATGTCATCATTAAGATCACATCCTTTAAAACACCTATAAGTCTGCAAGTTTTTAACGCGTAAAACCGAATTCCGATACCGGCGATGGACAAAGCACAGATAGTTCACTGTGTAGATTTGTGTTTAATAACAAATAAAACAACCTTACGAACTTTTATTAATACATAAAGTGTCAACGACAAGAATTAATTAAACATTTTGAACTAAAAAATTAACAAAATTGTTCCTAAGAATCAGCAATTATGGACATTAAATTCACCAGTTTGACCCGTATTCAGATGCAATTTCGGAATGTTTCGTAAGTGGAATGTTAGATCTTTGAATATGTCAAAGCATAACAAGTGTTAAAGTATAAGACTCTTGAATAAGGTACCAAATGAACATTCTACTCTACCTCCTCTCATAACATCCAGTTGTACTGTACCTCATCTCATGACATCCAATTGTACTGTACCTCCTCTTATGACATCGAATTGTACTGTACCTCCTCTCATAACATCCAATTGCACTGTACCTCCTCTCATGACAACCAATTGCACTGTACCTTCTCTCATGATATCCAATTGTACTGTACCTCCTCTCATGACATCCAATTGCACTGTACCTCCTCTCATGACAACCAATTGCACTGTACCTCCTCTCATGACATCCAATTGTACTGTACCTCCTCTCATAACATCCAATTGTACTGTACCTCATATCATGGCATCCGAACAAGGGTACAGCATTCATCTGAATAACAGTTAACACTAACCCACTGTATGAAGAACATTGCCTGAATATCTACTCACCTTTAGATTATATGTCAAATGTCATCCATCGCATCGGAGGATAGACATAGACATGAGCAAACTAAAAACAACAATTAATAATAATAACGACGAATCCTTAGTGGATATTTATCATATTCGAGCAGCACAATGAACACAGCTATTGACTGTTTGTTACAGTTTCATAATACATTTACACTTATAACTGTTGTTGTTGTGAAACGATTTTTCTTTGTTAAAAAGTCAGTGATGTGTTTTTTTTTTCTTTGTGAACCTGACGATGACCGAAGAAGATCGAAACGTTGTTCGCTCCTCTACGTAAAAAAAAATCTCAACTCAAACGAGCCGTTTTTACATATATATTTTTCTCTACAACTGGGTTTTCTCGACATCACTAACTGATCAATGTTGTCGCATAGAAGATCAAAGATGTCTCATTTCACACCACTGATAATTACTGCTATAAACCTTTCCATTTTAAATTATTTGCTGTCAATAGAATTCTGAAATCGCTAGTAAGATAGTTTTAAATGATAGCTGTGAAATTGTCGATGGTGTGCAGTTATAGTTAGCTAAACAGCTTAAACCAGTTCTTCTGTTTCGAATAAGAAAGATAATATATGAAATTCTGTGTGTATTTAGATACTTTGATTACGTAGCTTGAATAATCTTAGGTGTCTAAATACATTTATTAATTAATAAAACAATACTGAAGTAGTGCTTAAAATAATCAGTTGTGTGAAACACTCATAACAAAGCGCGTTTACACCACCAGCATATTAGAATGCTGTAACATGTTATTTCAAAGCATCTCAAGGCCCGGCATGGCCAGGTGGGTTAAGGCGTTCGACTCGTAATCTGAGAATCGCGGGTTCGAATCCCCGTCACATCAAACATGCTCGCCCTTTCAACCATGGGGGTGTTATAATGTAACGGTCAATCCAACTATTCGTTGGTAAAAGAGAAGCCCAAGAGTTGGCGTTGGGTGGTGATGACTAGCTGCCTTTCCTCTAGTCTTACATTGCTAAATTATGGATGGCCAGCACATGTAGCCCTCGTGTAGCTTTGTGCGAAATTCAAAAAACAAGCAAACAAATCAAAGAATCTCATATGACCACAAGAAGGAATAGAAGGACTGTTAAAATTGATGAGTAAAGAGTAGTATGTTATTATTCTAGCTGAAAGCATCGTAAGTGAGAATCCATAGAACAGAAATGGGGCTGTCTCTATAATAAAAATGACTTTGTTAAATGTTTGTCGTATCATGTTTTTCTTAATCTAAATGAGTTTAAGAAGTAATGAACAAACACTCTATTCTCATACCTTCACAGAAATTGTATTCAACTGAAAATCTTTTATCGAATACTTAAAACTAGTTTAATATTTACGTGAACCTTTTTAGCACTTTTCCTTAAACCAAAACTGCGGAATCATAGAAACTGTAGCACATGTTAATGACAAAAAGGAATATAGATAATTTAAACTAGTATTTTTTAAGATAGTTTAAATTCCCTTAATTATTAATAAAATGACATTGATGTAGAGAGTACCTATGATTGTTTGTTTGTGTTTAGAATTTCTCGCAAAGTTACACAGGAGCTAATTGCACTACCGTCCATAATTTAGCAGTGTAAGACTAGAGAGAAGGCATCTAGTCATTATCATCCACCGCCAACTCTTGCGTTACGTTTCAACAACGAATAGTGGAATTGACCGTCTCATTACAACCCCTACACGGCTGAAAGGGAAGTATATTTGGTGCGACAGGGAATCGAATCTGCGACCCTCAGACTACGAGTCTAGTGCCCTAACCACCTGGCCATGCCGGGTCAAATACCTACGAATGGCTGTACATATTTGGGAGACGTAACAACCTGAAAAAAAACAAAAACAACTCCGGCGTGGCTAGGTGGTTAGAGCCCTCGGCTTATAGTTTGATCGTCGCGGGGATGAATCTCCGTAACAACAAACATGCTCGCTCTTTCAGATGTGTGGGCGTTATAATGTGACGCACATCCCACTATTCGTTGGTAAAAGAGGGGTCCAAGAGTTGGCGGTGGGTGGTGATGACTAGTTGCCTTCCCTCTATTCTTACACTGCTAAATTAGGGACGGCTAGCGCAGATATCCCTCGTGTAGCTTTACGCGAAATTAAAAAAACAAACACTATGAGTTGATAAACTCGTAGTTTAGGATAGAACTGACGAGATAAAATAAACTTGATGGTTTATAGATCATGTACCGAATTGCTAGTTTTATCTTTGTCCATGCAGAATTTTAACTGTGTCCAGATATTTGATGTAACCTTATGTGTAAATATATACATATAATATTTACAAACGCTGAAAACAGAATTACATTAACTAACCATACAATTTACAGTGGTACATTATAATGTACATAGGTAATAAAACAAACACCTTAGTCACACAATATACGACGGTAATTGAATTAAATAATGTGACATAGAGCTATACAATAACAATTACACTATGTAATACA
Organism: Tachypleus tridentatus; assembly: GCF_004210375.1. Lineage (NCBI taxonomy): Eukaryota > Metazoa > Arthropoda > Merostomata > Xiphosura > Limulidae > Tachypleus > Tachypleus tridentatus. The sequence goes on along the minus strand of NC_134835.1, from coordinate 75,589,919 downwards.
ATTTTTACTTTTTCTCGTTCCTGGGCAGAAACTGTTATTTCTCAATTGCTTATGTCTAAAGTAAATGGAAAAGACCTATTTTTCTCTTCAAACTTTGCTTTTGTGACCTGCTTAATGAAATTTTCAAATTTACCCATTTTCCGGAATATTCCAGGTAGATTCAGTGCAGAGTAGCTGATAGAGAATTTTCTCGAACTTACAAGAATTTTCCAGAATGTTGTAGAAACCTCAAAGCTGTGCTGTTCCATAACGGGAATCAATATTCGTCTCTTCCCCTGGCTCATTTAGTGCACCTCAAAGAGGAATACAACAGCGTCAAGACCTTGCTAGAAGCCTTGAAGTATGATGAGTATGGCTAGGAGGTTATTGGAGACTTCAAAATGGTATCATTCCTGATGGGTTTCCAAGGATGCTTTACCAAGGTCCTCTGTTATCTTTGCCTTTGGGACAGTAGGGACACTGCAGTGCACTTCAACAGGAGGCACTGGCTACAACGGACCGAGTTCTCTGTGGGGAAGCACAACGTCAAGCGTGAGCCACTAGTGGACCTCCAGAAGGTGTTGTTCCCACCTTTGCACATAAAATTAAATCTTATGAAACAATTTGTCACAACTCTTGAAAAGGAATCTGCAGCCTCCAAGTACCTTCGAGACTTCTTCCCTAAGCTGTCTGAGGAATAAGTCAAACCTGGTGTCTTAGTTGGACCACAAATAAAGAAGATCCTGAAGTGCACAGAATTCCCCAAGAAGCTCAGTAGGAAGGAAGAAAAAGCTTGGGGAAGTTTTGTCGCAATGGTTCGGGACTTTTCAGGCAATTACAAACCCAAAAATTATGTGAAACTGGTTGAGGCTCTGGTGAAGAACTACGGCAAAATGGGGTGCAGGATGTCCCTGAAAGTCTATATTCTTGACTCTCATCTTGATAAATTCAAGGATAACATGGGAGCATATTCAAAGGAGCAAGTCGAGCGCTTCCACAAAGATATACTGGATTTGAACGCTGCTACCAAGGAGTACAACGAAAACCTGATGGGAGACTATACTTGGGGGGCTCATACGTGATAGTGATTTACATTAAATTCGTAAACTACGAAAAACTATCATTTCTAAACATTTTTGTTCAGTTTTGTGTAACCTTAGTATAAATATATGTAAATCTTGATTCATATGTTGTTTTATTCAGATCTTATGTGAATAAAAATGTGCAAATGTGCTTGTTTTTACGTAGAAAATAGGTTAATTTCTAAATTTCATTATCCAGGTCACAAAAGCAAAGTTTGAAGGGAATATTTTCTGGCCATTTTCTGTACTTTTACAACATAAGCAATTAAGAAATAACAATACTATCCAGGAACAAAATTTGTGTTGCATAGCGTTATAGTTAATTTCAAGCGGCATATAATACAATATTTAACAATATGTTTGAACTAAGAAATAAAACATACGGTTTAACCATACAATATATAACATAACAAGTAAGTTTTCAGAGTTTTATGTACAGTTTTGTACTCGTATTTGTTTGCATTCTGTCACTAACTGCTATAAAGGGTCTACTATACTTCTTTTTCTCTCCGACAGGACCAAAGGTTAGATTAAGCCTCTTTTTTATTCATGGATTATTTCTTTTCTTCACTGAAATTATACATTTGATTATCAATAAAACCAGGTGTTAAGCCACACAATACGTAACAATGCATTTTAACTGAATAAAAAAATATACGTTCTATTGTACAACACACAAAACTATAAATAAACTCAAACAATAAACTGTTTAACCTAACCATACAATGCGCAGCTATATGGTTGAATACGAAAATGAAATATTCCGTTTACTCCCAGGAGTTTGACTCTATGGCAGACCTTAATACATAACATCATTCCGGAATGAAACTCTATTTCTAGGTTTCAAGTTGAACTAAACTTTCACACAAAGTTGAATGAAATATTTGTCAAATTTACTGACTCTCATAATACACTATAGTAAGGTTTGTTTGTTTGTTTTGGTTTTTGAATTTCGCACAAAGCTACTCGAGGGCTATCTGTGCTAGCCGTCCCTAATTTAGTAGTGTAAGACTAGAGGGAAGGCAGCTAGTCATCACCACCTACCGCCAACTCTTGGGCTACTATTTCACCAACAAATAGTGGGACTGACCGTCACATTATAACGCCCCCACGGCTGGGAGGGCGAGCATGTTTGGCGCGACGGGGATGTGAACCCGCGACCCTCAGATTACGAGTCGCACGCCTTAACACGCTTGGCCATGCCGGGCCCACTATAGTGAGATCAAGCATAGTTTGTTGTGTTCCTGGTAATTAGTTCTCGTTCTTTGTTTTAAGAGCGGATACAAAGGCGTCAGTGACATAATTCTCATTACCTTGCAGTGAAGATTGATTACATTAAAGTTGGACAGACAGTTCTGTAAGTTCTAGATTAAATCCAGACTTCAACCGATGAAAGTGCCATCTAGCTGATTCAAAAGTTTGTTTTACAGTCTTCAATCTCTCTTTCACTTCTTTGAACGATATCGACTAACACAACACAACTTTTTTCTGAATACATTTCTCTGGCAGAGCTTGTTGCACATTACTAACAGATGAGAATAGTTTTTACCATCAAGATTCTTACAGATATAATTTCCTATCACGTTCATGAGATCATCTGTGTCTCCTGGGAGTAGCAAGGTGCACAGAATCTTTAATACTAGCAATCGATTGTTCATGTCAATAACTCTGAAACTTGATGCCTTCCGTCCAGCTTCTACATTTGGAAAGTTTGATGTCGCTGTGGATTCGATACCAAAGAATTACTGAATTCAATAGACATCGTCTCCACACCTTGTTGGAGCACTACAACCATATTTTGAACGTCTTCCTTTCACGTTTGAGTTCTTGGATGATCTGTGTCGCTTCTTCGGTGTTACGAAACCCAAAAAACCCTCAGAACTATCACTAGCCATTTCATCTTCGTCACTCTCTAAAAGAACAGTGTAATCAATCATTCCTTTGTTTTCTTCCTACGTGCCATTAATTTTACTGCGGTTCTTTCACACCTGCTTCTCGTGCCATTTTGACCTCTGGTTCTAAACCGTTGCATCTACACTGACATCAAAGTCATTTCCCACAAGTACCACATATACACACTTTGTATACAAGCCATTTTCTTAATTTTCTATATTAACGTTGCTTTATCAATACAAGATCAGTACACTTACTCACTAAATGTCGACTGTATTTCGATATCTGTTTTTGGTAAAAGTATTAGTTAATAAACACACAATCAGAAATGGCTTGAAAAATTAGGTTCTGAAAACCCTGGGTGCGTGGTCCATGAAAGCACTGTTAATTAAAAATCAATCAGGGGACATATCACTGGCAGGAACTCATTCTAATGAGAGTGATACCTTATATGGTATCTATTCTAGATTACAGAGCCTTGTTAAAGAGAAACGTCATTAAGAATAAATTACGAAAATTCTTAAATAACATACCTTATTTCACGTGCTTACCAGTGCCACGATTCCTGGCTTTTATTGGAGTAGGGGGTACAAACTTAAACCACATAAACAGAAAAGTGAGAATAAAATTGCATGATTTATTGTTTGAGTAAAGGCTGTTTCTGTTTTAATATTGATAAAATATGTAAGTAATTAAATCATTGTAGTATGAATTCAAATTCAGAATGATTTTTTTCCTGAAATACGTTAATAAAAAGTTCTTCGAAATTAATTAAATCTTTAAAAAATAAATAATTAGTCACCTTAGTTCATATGGTTTGTCCAAATAAAAACATTCAGATACAGCCACATTTTAACAAAAATAACAAACTTGATATAAAACTCTTGGTTAAAAATTGTTTGTCAAAGCAACATTATTCTACTACAGAACTCTTGGTTAAAATTTCATTTCTCAGTATAACAAAAGCCCAACATATTACTCTTGTTTAAAAATTCTGTTTAACAAAGTAATAACAACCAGTTATACAACGTTTGATTAAAAACTCTATCAAAATAACAACAATATGTCGTATAAGTATTGATGCATAAATGTTTATCAAAGAAACTAAAACCTAAAATCTGTGTTTATCAAAACAATAACAACCAAACATAGAAATCACGGTTAAAAATACTCTCATAAAAGCAAAAAAAAAAAAAAAACTCTAACCAAATATTCATGTTTATAAAAACAAGAACACACCCATAGAACCCTTTATTAAAACATTTTTTACCAAAAAATAACACTGACAACTCTTAATAAAGGCCACAGCTTAAAATTCCGTCAATACAGAATTTAATTTATTTACAAAATAGTTATTTAAAAAGGGTATTATTTTAATTTCAGTGAAAGTATTGTGTGTGTATATACACAGCTGACCAAAATCTTAAGGCTAATGAACATAAAGACAAAATATGCATTTTGCATTGTTAGACTCAACTATTTATTTGAGTATAGCTTCGAAAGATAAAAATAAGAAAAAAGGAAAATAAAAATATTTTAGCATTTAATAGGGAAAATGTGAACACTGTGAAATTAGCCTAAATACTAACTTGTCAAAAGTTTAAGACCGTACCGAAACAAAACGTCAATCGGTAAACGCGTAACGAAATTTAGTCATTTGTGTTCAAGCATGAGCGTTGTCAACATCTCCCACTAACATCTCCTGTGTTACATTGGGTAAAAACATGGCAAAGGCTAAAACGTTGACATAGTTTGAACGTGGCAGAATTGTCGAGCTGAAAAAGCAAGGTATCTCTCAACGTGCTATCACTGGTGAGATTGGGCTGTTGCAAATTTCTTAAAAGACCCTGAGGGATACGGAACGAGAATTTCAAGTGGTCGGCCCAAGAAAATTTTGCCGCCGTTAAGCAGGAGGATTCGACAGGTTGTTGGACAAGACACCAACCGATCGTCGAATCAGATTAAGGCCCTTGCTGACGCAGAATGCAGCTCAAGAACAATAAGACGGCATCTACGAGAGAAAGGCTTTAAAAACTGTAAACGTCTTCAAAAGCCACGCATCCTTCCACACCACAAAACTACTCGGTTAAACTTTGCTGAAAAGCACCAAACATGGAACATAGAAAAGTAGAAGAAGGTTTTGTTCTCTGATGAGAAAAAAAATTAACCTGCATGGTCCAGATGGCTTCTGACGTTACTCGCACGATAAGGATATCCCACCGGAGACATTTTCTACACGATACAGTGGAGGAGGTTCCATCATGATCTGGGGTGCTTTCTCCTTCCATGTAACAATGGAGCTTCAGGTTATACAGGGGCATCAAACAGCGGCTGGCCACATTGTCATGTTGGAGAGAGCATTCGTATTGACTGAAGGCCCTCGCTTATGTAGAAATGACTGGATCTTTCAGCAGGACAATGCTGCATTCCACAATACCCGCAGGATAAAGGACTTTGTCATGGCGAATAACGTGATTCTTTTGGACCATCCAGCGTGTTCGCCCGAACTGAACCCCATTGAAAATGTTTGGGGGGTGGATGGCAAGGGAAGTCTATAGAAATGGACGTCAATTCCAAACAGTGCATGATCTTCGTGAAGTCATCTTCACCACTTGGAATAACATTCCAGTCAGCCTTCTGCAAACGCTTATAACGACCATTCCACATAAAATATTTGAAGTTATTCCCAGTGACAGCCGTGCAACTCACTATTGAAACCTCTTGTTGGGCATTTCCTACCTTGTTTAGGACTTATTTTTTGGTAGGCCTTAAACTTTTGACTAGCTAGTATTTAGGCTAATTTCATAGTGTTTACATTTTCCCTAACAAATGCTAAAAAAGATTTTTATTTAATCTTTTCTTATAACATTAGGTTACAAATGGCTGACTAGTATGCCACGTAGATTTTGTGCTCAATGTAAAGTTTATATTAAAGTTGGTGATAAAGCCCTTCATTGCTCTGGTGAGTGTCAAAAATGGTATCATTTAAGATGTAAGAACTTAACTGAACAGGATTTGGAATATTTAAATGAAATTGGGAAAAGTTATGAATGTGATTTTTGTATGAGAAAAAGAAAGTTAAGCCTAAATAGTGAAACTCCATTAAGAAGGACTGTGTCCATTTCGTTAGAGGGGGAGACAGTGAATCTTGTTGAGAATAGTGAGCTTGATTTAAATATGGGGGGAGGCAGATATGAAGTGGCTTAAGACAAAAGTTACTGGAATTTTGTCAAGACTTGATGACTTTCACTTAATTAAAGTAAAGGTCGAAGAATTAGTGACTTCCTTTCAATATTATTCAGAGAAGGTAGAAACTATGAGTGAGGATATCACAACTTTGAGAGCTGAAGTTAAGGAGTGTAAACAGGAAAATAAAACATTAAAGCATGAAAATGAAGAATTGTGGAAGGAGATGGCAAGTTTTCGGAGGAAGATGTGTGAAGCGGAACAATATTCTTATAACTATAATGTTTTGATTGGAGGTATTCCAGAGAAGCCTAATGAGAATTTGCAAGAAGTTGTTGAGAAGATTACAACTACTTTTGGGGTTGACTGTGCTCCTACAGATATTGACACTGTTCATCGTATAGGAAAGAAAACAACTGAAAATAAGAGTCCGAGACAGATTGTTGTTAAGTTTTGTCGTAAGCAAATTAAATTTGATCTGCTTAAACTTAAGAAAACTAAATTTCGCTCTCTTAATACTAATGATATTAAGGTCTGTAATGAATCTTATCCAGTTTATGTTAACGAACATCTCTCCCATATTATCGTGATATTTTCATGCAAGCAAAACGAAAACAGAAAGATCTTGGCTATAAATTTCTTTGGGTATCGAATGGTAATATTCTTATTAGGAAATCAGAAACTACTCAGCCCATTGTTTTACGTTGCTTGATTGATCTTAATAATTTATAAATACTGCAATGGCTGATGATTTTGATGATATTGTTGGTGTTACACCAACTTTGTCTTCTCTTTCTGATTTACCAAATGTTTTTCTGTTGGTCATTTAAATTTAATACATGTTAATATTCGAAGTCTTACTCAAAATTTTGACCAATTTCTTGTTTTTTACAATCAAGCGTTGTTAAATTTCATATAATAGCTTTTTCTGAAACTTGGTTTGTTGAGGATGGATTTGTTTCCTTTTCGATTCCAGGTTACTCCTTTTATTCTTCATCTTCTAGTCTAAATAAGGCTAGTGGAGTGGCAGTTTTGTTAAATTTGAGATACTGACTATGATAAAAGAAGTACAGTACATTAAGTCTGATGCTTTAATTTTATTTTGTATGATTCAAAATAAGAAATTTAATCTCTTTGTTGTTTATCGATCTCCTAGATTGCCTGTATTGAAATTTATTGATGAGCTTTCATTAGAATTGAATTTATACAAATATGATATTAATATACTTGTTGGTGATTTTAATATAGATGTTTTGGCATTTGATGATGTTTGTTATAAGAATGCATATTTTAAGTTTTTGTCTGAGAACAATCTTCGTATTATTATTTCTTCTCCTACACGGATAACCAATGTTACTAATTCTTGTATTGATCATTTTTTAATTAGTGGAAATACTGTTAAAATTGTTATTCTTATATTGTTGAGAGTTTTTTGACCGATCATTTTCCAATTGTTTTATGTATAGACATTTTATCGGATCTAAAACATGTCTCAAATGTTCAAAAGATTAAGTTTAATGAATTGAGTTCTTGTTTGAATTTTTCAGATTGGTCCTGTGTTATGAATTGTTCTGATGTTAATGTTGCTTATGATAATTTTGCTGAAGTGTTAACTGATTGTATTCAAAGTTGTACTACTACTGTTTCTGTGTCACGAAAGTTTAGAAAAATTAAGCCATGGATTACCAGTGAATTGGTTTTGTTAATGATTAAAAGAGATAAGTTAAAAAAAGAAAGTACATCAATTTCCTGATGATATTTATCTAAAGATTAGATTTAAGTGTTTAAGGAATTATATTGTTAGCTTGACCCGTAAGACTAAATGGACTTATTATCATAACCTGTTTAAGAATGCTAAAACTATTAAACAGAATTGGAATATTGTTAACTCTATTATTGATGTTAAAAAAAAAAAAAGAAATTTTGTAATTTTGGTACTACTGATTTATCTGATTTGAATTATTTTTTTGTTAATGTTGCTAAATCTACTTGCTCCAATCCTAAATTTTGTTCTCAGGGCATGCCTCCTGCTCCTTCTTCTTCTTGTTATCTATATCCTGTTACTGTATCTGAAACTATGAATAATATTTTCTCCTTATCAAATTCAGCTTCTAATGGTGTAGATGGTGTTTCGGTTAAGATTTTGAAAGCTAATGCTAATCTTTTGCACCAATTTTGACTTTTTAATTAATTTATCTTTACTCAAGGGAAGTTTCCTAATGCTTTAAAGTTATCATTGGTCATTCCTATTTATAAATCTGGTAATATTTCTGATTTTACGAATTATAGACCTATTTCCTTATTAATACATTTCTCTAAACTATTTGAAAAATCTATGAAGATTAGAATTTTATCATTTCTTGATAGACATTCAGTTTTGTCTCCTTCTCAATTTGGCTTTCGGCCTGGGCTTGGAACGGAGGTTGCTGTTGCTAAACTTGTGGGAAGTATTACAGAAGCTTTGGATTCTGATCTTCATCCAATTGCTGTTTTTCTTGACTTAGCCAAAGCTTTTGATTCTGTTAATCATAAAATATTGTTAAATAAATTATCTTATTATGGTTTTAGAGGCATTGTTTTTGATTGGTTTTTTCTTACTTTCACAATAGAAAGCAATCGGTTTGTATCCATAATAATTATAGTGATTGGCTTACAATTAATGTTGGAGTACCACAAGGTTCTGTTCTGGGCCCTTTATTATTTCTCATTTATATAAATGATATTCTTTACCAACAGTTTTTTGGAGATATCCAAGCCTATGCCGATGATATTGCTGTTGTTTATAGTAAGCCAAATCTAATTAATGAAGCCATTATTTCTAGTGATCTTAATAAAATTAAAATTGGCTTTTCTGTAATGACTTATCCTTAAATATATCTAAATCTTTTCTTCTTCAGTTTAACCTTTATGGTGTCATTCCAGCTTTTCCTTCTATTTTTATCATTCTAGTGATTGTTATACTTACTCTAATTGTAAGTGTCCCAAATTGACTCAAGTTTCCTCTGTTAAATATTTAGGAATTATTTTAGATCGAAAATTAAATTGGCAATTTCATATTAATTCTTTAGTTAATAAATTAAAATATAGTTCTATGCTAATTTTGAACTTAGTCATTGTGCTCCTTATCATATTTTGTTAAGTGTATATTATGCTCTCTTTCAATCTTTCTTACAATATTGTATTTCAATTTGGGGTGGCACATATAAGACTTTTTTAATTCCTATTCACAAGTTGCAAAAAAAGTGTTTTCTCTCTTATTTTTACTCATAGGCTTGATACCGATTTCAGTAAATTTAACTCCCTCTTTCATATGATAAACTTTATTTATATTTTTTAGCTTTATCTACATTGCATGTTTCTTTTAATAGGCCTTTTAAAGTCACTTCATATTTTACACGACTTCAATCTTTTTTTCCAATTAATGTACCCACACCACGTAAAACAGTTACACTTCATCAATATCTTTATTTGGCACCTCGTATTCATAATTTTATTCCTTATAGTATAAGATCTTCTATTAATCGTGTTAATCAAAAGAAATACTTAAAACAATGGATCTTAAATACTGATGATAATATTCTGGGAACTTTATATTGATTTTGTAAGTTTTGATTTTACTTTATTATGTGTTTAACCATCACAGGACGAGTTAACTCTTTGTTGATGGTTTTATATTGATATTTGATTTTTTGTGTCTAATTTATTGCTTAATAAATTTATTATTATTATTATTATATTATTATAACCATCTTTCGAAGCTCTACTCAAATAAGTGGTTGAGTCTAACAACGCAAAATGCATATTTTTCTTTATGTTCATTAGCCTTAATATTTTGGCCAGCAGTATATATATATATATATATATAGAGAGAGAGAGAGTTTAACTTGGTTTGTTTTGAATTTCGCGCAAAGCTACACGAGGACTATCTGCGCAAGCCGTCCCTAATTTAGCAGTGCAGAGGGAAATCAGCTAGTCATCATCACCCACCTCCAACTCTTGGGCCACTCTTTTACCAGCGAATAGTGGGATTGAACGTAACGTTATAAAGCCCCCACGGCTGAAAGGACGAGCATGTTTGGTGGGAAGAGAGAGCTTCTTTGATTATTTATAATTAGTTTACATATGCTGATTAAACTCTTTGTGACCTGTCTATTGCTCGCATCGAAACCCGATTCTTACCACTATAAGATCACTGACTTACCACTCAGCTTGTGTGTAGAGAGAGAAGTATACTTTTTAATATTCAAAATATAGATCATTTCATTTTAACACAATTTTTCAAGTAACAAAAGTAAATACTTGCACAAGCAGATGAGGAATCAGATAAAACTAGTAGAACGTTAGGGACACGAGGTCTAACGGGTTTAATCTCTATTTATACGTAAGAAAAATTAATATAAAAAGCACGTTGTCCTAAACCTAAAACTACCATTCACCATAAACAAAAAATTGCTTTTCACTAAACATAAAAATAAGGCAAATGAGTAAGCCTTATTATAATTACAGTATACAAACTTGCCCCAGTTAATTAACCACATGAACAGCATAATGAAACACGTGATGTCCGAGTAAAAAAACTACCGTTTTTATATAATTGAATATTGGAGTTTTTACTTCGAAACTCCGAAAGGATAGCAATAAAAAGACGTCATGGAACTCCCACAAATGAACATATTTTGTTAAAGTAAGAGGTCAAATACATGAACAGGCTTAGATATAAACATCTAACATGAATTAAGACACTTAAATACCCACGTCTAACATGAATGAACAGTTTTGAACAGCTATACGTAACATGCATAAACAGACTTAAACACCCACGTCGCCTAACATGCATGAACAGTTTAAATAGTCATATGTAACATGCATAAACAGAATTAAACACCCACGTCTAACATTCATGACACTTAAATATTGACATCTAACAAGCATGAACAGATAGAGACACTTACGACTAACATGTATTAAACACCAAGATATTCCTCTCCCAAACAGATATGGTATACTTGAATCATCTTAAATAATAAATACATAATTTCCCAGAAAAGGGGCAACAGACCCCCTGGAGGAGTCACCTGTTTTAATAGTTCACACCATAGCACTAAACAGTACTATGTTGTCTGTTAGTTAATCAGTACTAACAGTTGACACTAAAATGATGTCACATAGGGCACGCTTATTTTGCATATTGTACCGTCGTGAAGTTATTAAAACTTGCCTATATCCATAAAGATGTAATTGCTTATAATTGTACAATAAAAATTCGCACTCCTGTAAATGTGTTTCTTCCTTGCTACAGTAAGGTTTGAATAAAAAACGAAATATATGGCTCTTCCATACACTTTTGTTAACTAAATTAAATGTAGTACGACAGGATTCAACTAAGTTTCTTTATTTTTTTCTGTAGTTTTGTGATGTCCACGTTGATAACAAAAATTAATTTCCCCGAAATGGAGCCAAAGGTCACTTGAAGAGATTATCTATTTTAGCAACTAGCACCACAAGACATTACTATTGTTTACAAGTCAGTCAGTAAACACCAAAATGATGTCACAACGTAAAGGACGCTTAACGCTGCAATTGGTACTATCGCGATACCAGTAAAACGTGCGCATGTTATGTATGAATCGCGAGAAGAATAATGCACTCCGCAGGTTACAACACAGAATAACATACGAACTTCAGAAGTAAGAAATGAAAAATATTTGTTAGTCCTAATTCTGGCTTTATTTATTCTTGAAACATAACACTTTCAGATCCTGTACAACTACATCTCGTATGTATATATATTTATATAGCAGGTGAATCAGAAATACTGATTTTCCTATTGCTGTGATCTAGAATTAGGATTTCTTAAGCTACTACCGATGTAGAATATCCAGATATATTAGTGACCACTTTTTATCTGTCATGATTAATGATCTCAGTAGACAAATCCCAATAAACAAGTAAGTATTCTGAAGTAATATCATTGTTTTCAGGGTTTGTAATCAGTATCAATATGGTACAGTCGATACTCTGATACTGTTAGTACTGGTATTAGTTTATACTATATCATATGTTGAGAACAATATCTATTATTACACGTCCCATCTTTAGAGTTTTGACTAATTGTCTCCTCTAGTATTTCAGCTTTGATTTTCACAGAATTATAAGTGTTTGATATGGTTGTTTTGAGTTCATACTTCCTTCAATAAGCGAATCTTGCCGTGAAAATCAGCAATAGCATGAAATATGGGAAACTGGTGAGAACGTGAATGAGCTTACTTGACTAACTGCATGTTAGATAGGTGCGTGTGTGATTAATCCTCAGTATGCAAGCAAGTCAAACTGCGTATGCCACAACGTTTTAATGAGTTATATTCAAACATTTAATTAAATTATTTAATTATCATTCTATGCAGATGATATTGACATCAAACCACAGATAATAAAGAAAATTATAGTTTTAATTTCTTTATTTTATAAAGGAGTATTTAAAAATAACGTCAATATTCTCCAGTGTGAGAAGTGTGAGAATTTGAATATTTGTTTTTGTGTCATCTTCTCTTGTGGATTTTTTGATAAACCCATGAAAAATATAAAATAAAAGTGAAATGTTCTTCAATCCTAAGGGGCTGAAGAGTAACCAAAGAAAATTCAGAAACCACTAATTTTATAGTGTTTACATTTCTCTATTAAATGCTAAATTTTTTTTATTCTCCCTTTTCTTATTTTCATCTTTTGAAGCTCTACTCAAATAAGTGGTTGAGTCTAACATCGCAAAATGCATATTTTTTTCTTTATGTTCATTGGCCTTAAGATTTTGGCCAGCAGTGTTTATGTAGATAACTTTTTTACACAAATCGACCTACTAAGTTATTCAAGAGGTAGTATGGAAAAGACAAATATAAAATCTTATGATTTCAACTTGTTGCATGGTAAAAAAGGTAAGGTATACAGGAATCAAAGTTATAGGTTTTACAACTAAAAAAATCAGCAGAATTATATTAAGATTTTGTTTTTATAAAAATAACACATATGCATATCAACTACCTTATACAGGTTTAAAATCAACAACAAAACAAAATAAATATGTTTATACTTTACACATAATAAAGATGAAATATTTTAAAGTTTCGTAGTTTAGTCACACTCATGTTCAGCTCAGATTTAACAATTTCCAACTAACTTTGTCCTTCAATGATGAACGGTATATTTACGGACTTTCTGACACTAAAATTCGAAGATCGATTCCTATAATAAACTGAGTGGAGAAAGCTTATTGTAGACTATTGAATTAGGAAGACAACAGTCATTATCTTAAAACACTCATTTTCTTTATTCAGGACCGAACATTATATGCTAATTAATGTAAAGGATTTCGATCTGAGATACCATGGCTCTCGCCCCGTTACCATAAAACTGTGCATCGCACTTTCTCCAATTCTTAACAGGAACTCAGGTTTAAATATTTTTCAAGCCTAAAAAACAATGGGACTTGAAAGACAACACGAGGTGTTCAGAAACTTTTGATTCACCCTAAAGTATCACACTTCGAAACTATTGTTGCGTTTTAAGAGTAACAATCAAATCTCAGTATTTGATTATAACATGGCCTAGTGGTTTGGGAGTTTGACTCGTAACTTGAGTGTCACGGATTCGAATCCCCGTCACACTAAACATGTTCACCCTTTAAGCCGTAGAAGAATTGTACTGTGACGGTAAATTCCAGTCTTCATTGACAAAAGAGTGACCCAAGAATTAGCATAGGTGTTGATGACTAGCTGTCTTCCCTCTAATTTACATTAGGGACGGATAACGCAGATAGCCTTCGTATAGCTTTGTGAGAAAATTAAAATAAACACAGCAACATCATTTATAACAACTTTAGAATTGGATGTGGATCTGTTTACTGACTGCCTTCCATCTAGTCTATGAGCTGGAAATTACTGACGACTCACATGGAAACCCATTGTGTAGCTCTTGCGTGAATATTTTAAACAAATATTAAAAACATTTCTTTAAGCTTATGCGTAGGTTTTTTACGTCTTAATTCTCCACACAGGTTTAGCTACTTTCATTTGCAAATGAAAACAAAATCTCGTTGTGGTTTTAAAAGAGTTTAAAAGATAAAATCAGTGATGATAGAATTGATCACATATTAGTTAGTTTACACATGTATATTTCCACATTTAAATTCTCGTTCTGTTGTTCATTAATCAAAGCTACTACTAGATGGCGATACGATTCCTCTACATGAGTCTCCTGAAGAGACAAATGATTGTCAGTTTAATTAACCGCATATGAAGAAGACACAACTTGAAGAAAAAATATAACAGCATAAGAAGTTAACACCTCTCACTATAACAATATACCTGTCACGAATTAGAAACGTTACCTGTTTCCTTGTTTCTCTCGATAACTTATTATTATGGTGATCTGGGACATTAATTGGCTGTTCGTAGTTCAATAACTTATTTTTAACCTAAATTGTGATAAAAAAGAGCTTTGTTATTAGGCTTGATTTTTGGTTTTGCAATAAAGTTATATGTATATATACATAGAGAGAGAACTACATTACGTATAACATTGTAGATGTTAAAATAACACTACACGAAGACCACTTTATATTAGAGAGCAGAAAACCAAAACACATTAGTGAACATATCTTAAAATGGTAAAATCAACGGTGCAAATTATCACTCTCTTTTAGTTTTTATTTTCAAAGTTTACAGTTGATAATATTTTGTTGTTTTTATAAAACGCGGTACTCTAAGGTGACAAAAACTGCAATTCATTGAGCAATAAGTAAATATGTATCTTGTAGGACAAACATTTACTGAAAAAACCTCACGAAGTATATAGCTTGTTCTCAACTGTCAAAGGAATAACCATAAGGAAGTCTTTTTATATTACATATTGTTTAACACTTGAAAGAGTAAAATCAACCGAACTAATAGAACAAATTATCACTCTGACAACGTTATCTGAACTGAGCATCAACAAAACAATCTTATCTGAACTGAGCATCAACAAAACAATCTTATCTGAACTGAGCATCAACAAAACAACGTTATCTGAACTGAGCATCAACAAAACAACGTTATCTGAACTGAGCATCAACAAAACAATCTTATCTGAGCTAAGCATCAACAAAACAATCTTATCTGAACTGAGCATCAACAAAACAATCTTATCTGAACTGAGCATCAACAAAACAATCTTATCTGAACAAATATACTACGAGAGGCCTGTATAGTTGGAGGATGGATAGTGTAAGCTCGAAATTCCTCTCGTGTAAAACCATAACTATAACCAACAGGAAACTGTAGATGTTTTATTAACCACAGAGGAGAAGCTTTATTTGAAATAAAACAGAATATGATTTTTCATTTTAGAATTTTCGCACAAAGCTACATAAAAGGCAACTACACTTCGTATAACTGTTTGGTCAAAGTAAGAACAGCGTCAATAGCACCACCTCCAACTTTTAGGTAGTCTTGTCCAACTACCGCAATTTATCCGTTGCTCATATAGCACAATCATGGCCACAAGAGACCGAGCACATTTTTACAACAAAAGTGCGCTAACAACGAATCCTCAGGTTCACAGTCTAGTTACTTTAACCACTAAGCCTATAAAAGGATGGGTTTCGGAGCTATTATTAACATGTTTTAGTTAATTTGACTCGAACAATGAAATATTCTCTCCATACCTAATAAACCCATAGCTATTGAGTACACTAACAGTACTGTATACCAGGTTAACTTGCTATGCGACTCCCTCTTCACGACAGTTTCCTGTGACATTCAGTTGGGAAACTCCTGAGCTAATAAACAGTATACATCGCTATTGTTTGACTAATAAAATAATAACAACCAATACGCAATGTCTGACCCATAATTTTGATGATACGATAAATTTTATCATGATGTGTATAAAGATCGTTTAAAATCTTTTCTGCTTGTGGAATATTTAAATTTATTACTTTAAAAATATTTTATTCTGTAACTGGTGTTTTTTTGTAGTAAAGCCACATCCAACTATATGCTGAGTCCACCGAGGGGAACTGAAGCACGGCTTTTAGCGATGTAAATCCATAGACTTGCCGCTGTACCAGCGAAAGACGATGTGTAAGTGTGGCAGTGAATAATACATATTAAAACAGAAGTATACAAGTGTTTGAAACCTCTGTGCTTTCTATATCTTCACACGATGTTTGTTTATTTAGAAAGTTATTTTTTTATAAGTCTTTATCTAGAAATGAAATATTGATCCTGTACGTGCTTGACTTAGAAAGTCTCTTGTGTCTGGACATTTTCAAAGTCATAGAATAATTCTTGTTAACTTGCTTTAAAATTTTATTTTTCTTACAATATCCTGCTAAGCTGTTTCCACGTGTCGAGGTCATTTCATCAACAATAGAATAAAAATGTTTAAGAGACAAGTAGTACCTAATTCCTCCCATATTTTAATGTCACAAAAACTCAAAGAAGTAACTAGATTCATAACTTGATATTACAAAATAAAGCTGTTAACATTTCTTTTCTTTTTAAATTACATTCAAATACAAAATAATATGTTGTAATACAACCTCTGAAATCAGGAGTTCCCTGAGGTAACGCAAAAATTTTGTATTTAGCATGATCTGTTAATATTTATAAAAATAAGTACCTAACACTTCTCACTTAAAGGGCCGCAGGTTAAATATCCATTCCATCAAACATGCTCGTCCTTTCAGCCGTGAGAACGATATAAAGTGGCAGTCAATCTATTATTCAATCGTAAAAGAGTAGTCTCACAGATTACAGTGTGATGACTAGTCCCTCTAGTCTTTCACTGCTAAATTAGAGACTGCTAATGCAGAATGTCCTTATGTAGCTTTGCTCGAAATTCAAAACAAACAAATTCACTTAAAGAAAAATTCTATATTCAGTTGTCGCCTTTGTAATTCTTGTAAAAGCACAGACTTATTACTTCACATTTAGTTATAGTAATGACAAGGGAAAATCAACAAGATTAGCTTGTCTGTGTTTTTGTTCTCTGTCACTTAACAACTAAATAATTCAAATATTTCATCAGAAGTTAACCAGCAGAAATAGTTTGAAATTAGCATACTATAAACTTGAACTTTTCCTTAGTTCAAACTTTATATTAATTTTGAAAGAAGATGTAATGTAGATGAATATTTTTAGTAAAAAATCCTTTCTCTAGATTATTTTTATACGGCCTGAACTTGATATACAAAATCAACAGTTCAAGGTGCTTGACCAAAATAGTTCATGAAAAACAAAGCAGACATTTGGTACTTTTCTGTACGAAATAAAACTTAGAAATTAACATCAAATCTTGAAAATCCAAATATATTGTTACTTATTCAGCCTGTGTTGGAAAAGCATTTTTGTTAAAAAAAAGTAAAACATTACGCTAAACTTCGTTTAAATTACTCTTAAAAACGTACAAGTGTAAGAACAGAACATTGTTTAATAATGTGTCAACCACACTTCATTTACCACATTCAGTGCACAACAGTTCTGATATATTTACGACAAATATTCGGTCGTAATAAATGTAGCAAACACAGATGTCTTTGATTTTTGCAATTGTAAGCCTTTAATACTTCATAAATGGTAAATTTTATGTTAAAAAACATTCAAAGTAGAAATAGAACAGAAAAAGAAACTTTATGAATAGAATGAATACTGAGACTGAAAATAAATATTTTTTTCTTACATTGAAAAAATTATTTTCTAACTGTGTGAAAGTTACGTAACTGACACTAATAAGAACGTTGCTTAAAAACAACTGAAGATATATTGTGTTTAAGATGTTTAAACCCTAATCGATAACGAAGAAAAAACATTTGATTGTACGTTAGTTCATTTATCAAATGTTATTTTTTCACCTCATAAAAACAAGTTCAACCATATAAAATGTAACATCGTTAGTTGTGAATATCAGTATATTGAATTGGCTGTCTTGAGTTGGGTTAATAAATCTTTCGAATTATAATTATTCTGTGCCAGCCTTTAAAATATTATATATAACGCTGTTGGTGGTGAAGAAACTAGTTCACTCGTTCTATATTCCAACCACTTCTATTCAATCAACACACACAGTCTAAAGAAACAGAAAAAATACCATAGAAACTTGTGTGTTATTTTATTGTTCTCAAATAATTCTTTGTATAGTTTAACACATAATGATTAATCTCAGTTATTTTAACATTACTTACACAATCAATATTTTCTTTATAGTCGAAGAGGCAAAGCTTTAAGGTTACGAGAATACAAGGGATACTCGTTCTCATTACCATGGCAACATCTTTGGAGTGCCGCTCGAGCTTACAAAAAAGAAAAAGTCCGCTAGACCTTTGGTATATAGATTGTATCTCAATCGAAAATTTTGAAAAGAAAGATCTAAATCAAAATATTTTTCGCTAGATGAGAGCACCTATGAAGAGTGCCTCTAGTAACTTCGTAAAGATATCATTTCTCTGTTTATTTTAAAATTACTTGATATTTTTTATGTTTCTTCGGAGCGATATTAGTTGTTTTATTTAAGCTTTTTATCTGCTATAACTATCTTAAATATTTTAAAGAGGATACAAAATTATCTATACATAAGAGTCATTTGATAAATTTTGCAATAATTATAGCTGAGATTACTAGAAAACTACAAGATAATCGCATTTGTCATACAAGTAACCAGTGAAATACATCATTGTAACTTCTGATGTTGGTAACTAGAGAAATATATAATTAAAACATCTAATGTCAGTAACCAGTGAAATATATCATTTAAACTTCTAATGTCAGTAGCCAGTAAAATATAACATAAAAAATGCAGGTGTCAACAGCTAGTGAAAGGTACCTTTAAAAATTCTGATGTCGGTAACCAGTGAAAAGTACCATTAAAAATCACGGTATCAGTAATTAATGGAATACGACGTTAAAATCATGATTTCGATAGCCAGTGAAGTATATTTATAGTAAGATTTACCATTATATGTGCTATATAATTTGTTTCTCAAGTATTAGTAAAGTACAACTTAGAGATTCAGTATTGAGTTTTAGTGCTGAACAACTAATAAACTCTCAGATCATACAAAAGTTATTGATTGAAAGTATGAAACAAAAATCTATCTTATGTTTTGAATGTTTCTGCAAAATATTTTGTACTAGAAATAAATTTAGATTCTAAAGAGAGCATAGCAAATATGTATTTAAAATGCTCATGTTCTAAAGGTATAATAACAATCTATAGAAGATTCAGTTCTAAAATTTTCATGATATTCTATAGAAGATCCAGATGAAAAGCTCAAGTTATATTATTTTCAATATCCATATATAAAGCTCAAATTATATTCTATACAATATCCAGATATAAAGCTGAAATGGATTATTATAGAAGATTTGGATCTGAAGCTCTGACAATACTCTGTAGAAGGTTCAGGTCGAAAGTCTGATGACATTCTGTAGAAGGTTCAGGTCGGAAGTCTGATGACATTCTGTAGAAGGTTCAGGTCGGAAGTCTGATGGCATTCTGTAGAAGGTTCAGGTCGGAAGTCTGATGACATTCTGTAGAAGGTTCAGGTCGGAAGTCTGATGACATTCTGTAGAAGGTTCAGGTCGGAAGTCTGATGACATTCTGTAGAAGGTTCAGTTGTAAAATTTCTATGGCATACTGTGGAAGACCTGGATCTAAAACTTTAATGAAATACCCTAAAAGATACTGATCCAGAAATCTAGGGACATTTTACAGAATATTCAGATGACTACTTAAAAGAAAAAAAATTAACTCCTTATTTAACAATAAAATATTGTTCCTCTTAACATTTAATTGGAACCCTAGCAGAAGTTCTGTTAGATTTGGAACTTTAATAATTTAGTCACTGTACTGTTTTATTACTGTAAGAAAACATCGAAATGAGTAAGTTATTTTTCTTATATTGTCTTGTTACGCTGATTTCAATTACCGAGTTTATTCCATGAAAAAAAAGAGCATTTTAGAAACAGTTTATATCTTATTTCACAAATTATTTCATTTTGTGAAAAAAAAATTGAAATTTCAGAGAAATATCTACAATAAATCTTCATTTTAACAAGCGCTCTAGAACAAAGAATATTTCACGTCGCAAATTGAAAGTTCTTATTGAAATTCTAAAAAAAAAAAAAAACATGAAAAAATAACCAGCGTTTTAGTCGAAGAGTTTGAAAGTATTTTTTAATTATCAAACCAGGTTATAAATTAATAACAAAAACCAGTTAAATTTTTGCGATCAAGTTAATATCTTTATTCCAACAGTACTTCTTTAAATACAGAATTTTAGAATAATACACAAGAAATAGACTCGCAGGAACCGAATCTCAAGTCTAGTTCTCTCAGGCCTGTCTCCCGCTAGTACAGCAGTAAGTCTACGGGTTTATAACGTTAAAATCAGCGGTTTGATTCCCCTCAGTGGACTCAGCAGAGAGCCCAATGTGGTTTTGCGGTAAGAAAACACACACACAGTCTTAGGCCTAATATTGGTTAAATCTTTATCAAGTATGTCTTTTTCTTTCAATGAAAGAACTAAATTAATATTGTAACTTACGTGGGATTTTGCGTTTAGTTTAGTTAGGAATATACTTTATTGTAATTGATGCTATCAATAAATAAACGTATAATATTATTCTACAGCCTAGCGTTAGAACTTTTTGTTTGTTTGCTTGTTTAATTTCGCGCAAAGCTACACGAGGCCTATCTGCGCTAGCCGTCCCTTATTTAGCAGTGAAAGACTAGAGGGAAGGCAGCTAGTCATTACCACCTACTACCAACTATTGGGATACTCTTTTACCAACGAATATTGGAGGATTGACCGTCACATTATAACACCCATACAGCTGAGACGGCGAACATGTTTGTTGCGATAGAGGTTCGAACCTGTAAAACTCAGATTACGAGTCGATTGCCCTGATCACCTGGCCATACCGGACCTGCATTAGAACTATGTAAGGGATTTACTGTTATATATTTATTTTAATGTTTCAGTTTAATATAACTTTAGAAATGTGTGTAATTTGTATTGTTAAGTGTGTATTGCGCAAATTCTGCCTGTTCTTTAACACTTGTAGAAGATTCTCGAGAGTAAGAATGAACAATATATGTTTTACGAAAATACTAGCGTATCTTCGAATATTGTTGGCCCAACTGAACTTTCTAGAACTTCGCCTAAAGATTATTAATCGGAAAACTGCAAAAATTTGACTAGAAACGTTGAAATACTTTGAACATTCCAAACTGTTTAACTTTAGTGAATTAACTTCGGACATCAGTATTTGTGCGAGGAAATTAGATATCTTCCTTCGTAAAAGCCTCCCGCTGGTACAGCGGTAAGTCTACTGATTTATAACGCTAAAATCAGGAGGTTTGATTCATCTCGGTGGGCTCAGCAGATAGCCCGCTGTGGCTTTGCTACAAGTAAAACACACACTCCTTGGTAAAGATTATCCTGTAAGCGGCGTGAGGCCAGCAAAAAACAGACAGCCAGCGAAGTGTAATACCGTCAGCTAAGAATTAATATTCGTTCGTCGTAGGGCTGGAACATCGAAAATAGAAGACTGAATATTGGTTATGAGTTTGTAAACCTTTTATATATAAATCATTATTTGTTGTTTGCACATTACAATATATTTGAGTTTAAAAAGAAATTGGTATGTATCAATATTGCTGGCAAATACCATGAATTGAATACATATCGAAATTTAATTAACCTCTAAATTAAATAAAAAAATTCCGGCTGTTTGAAATCGTAATATGTAACGCACGAAACATAATAAATCGGAGATTCGTACGAGATACATTATCATTATAGTACGTAACCCATACACTAGACTTTGATAAGCGAAATATTTACTTAAATATATTTTTATCTGCATTTTGTACACAACCGTTGAAAGAAGGACATGCGCACTTAGATAGTAAGGCGTGCGAGGATTTTCAGGAATTCACTATAACAATCGTCTACAAGGGAATATACCGAAATGAAAAAGAAATAATATAGGTCTACTGTTGGGCAACAACAGCTAAAGTAAAGCACATTATGATATTTCCTTCTTTGTGATGTATAAGGAAACTAAGCTGCCTTGTACATGTTTTTTTTTTCTTAAGAATTATTATTCAGTTTTTATATACTTTGAATTTATTAGACCTAATGTCTAATATAACTCTTGTATAGATAGTAATTTTATTTAAATAACTTTAAAGGTAATATATGACATAGGATCAAATATTTTAGTCATTAAAATCACTTTCTTATGTATTTCATTGAAGTACACAAAGTCACTCACTTTTTGTGGATCAACATAAAGTTTACAAACTAACAACACTGGAATCAAAAGTTCGATTTACCCCGATGTATAGAACGCAGATATCCCATTGTACGACTTTATTCTAAAACAGATATACAGTCAACTTCAGCGAAAATTAAAAATTTTGGTTCCGCTGAAACGTTTGTCAAGTATATCATTACTTTAAAAATATTAGTAATTTGTAATGTTAAAAATACTTAAATAAATATCATAATTATATTTGGTATTCTCAGACTCGTCATATTGATGTTAGAGAAAACCTTAAAACTACTAAATGTGTAGATGATGCGTGAGAATATAATAGTATCATCCGAATCTCGGGATATACTTTAGAAATTCAATTAATTTAATTTACAAATTCGTTAGTAAAAATTTCCCAACTTTATGACTGAAGTACTTCAGTTGTTAAACCATGCTTTAATAGTTTATATTTTATTTCAATAAAATAATTTGAAAATCAACACATTAGTGTAATTAGTTAATATGTCACAGAGAAGTTCCACCTTTCTAACATGTGATTTTGCAGAGTTTCCTGGTGGTACAGCGTGGTAAGTCTATCGGTTTATAACACCACATATCAGTTTTTGATACACTTGTTAAGTAGAGCACAAGCAGCCTGTTGTGTAGCTTTGTACTTGAAAAACACGCAACGACTTGTCATAAATATTCCACATATGGTAATACCATCTTTTGATAACTTTTGGTATGACTTTCAAGAAAGAGCCAACAAATATTCAGCATGCTCCAATTATTGTTATATGTGCATTGTTAAAACTGCTTTTAATTTTATTCTTGTGACGAAAGACCTTTTGATGCGTACAGACCTTTTACTTGTTAAGTGCCAAAATAAATACTTTCAATAAAAAATATGTTTGTCTGCTACTGTTGTATTTAGAATCTCACTAAAAAAGTGTTATTGTGTACGTTGTTAATAAATGAAACAAATTATTAGACCTATAGTAATAAAAGCGATAATAATTCTCCTTAAAACATAACGTCAAACAACTGAGTAACAAGTTCTCGTCTGCTTTCGTACACCATTTACATTTTTCGTGTATTTTCAAGCAGATTCATGCAGTCAAATCTGAGAACGTCACCCCTCCTCTTGATTTCCAGTTTCTAGGTCTCAGTATGAGAATTTCATAAACCTGAGCGTTGATACTTGTTTTAAATAATCCTGTAAACGACAGTTTTTTACTCAAATTTCTGGATCAATTTTTGAGAGCTTCAAAACCACTTGAATCTATTAAGTTGTTCTGAAAGAGGATTTGAAAAATCAAATGAACATTGGATTTTATGATGTTACGCTTTCTTTTACTTTCAACGTGTGAATTTAATAAACTTACGAATTTCTTTTCCCCGCTAAAACGTGAATCTCAGGTTAACAAATGTGTTTGTTCATATAAACTGACCATTCAGTGGCACAGCAGCATATCTGTGGACTAATAGTAATGTTTCGATGCCTGTGGTTCGCATAGCACAGATAACCCATTGTGTAGCTTTGTGCTTGGTAACAAACAGCAACCATATAAACTGTAACATTTAAAATAGTTAATATTTTACCTATATTAAGCGTACTCTTCAGAGCTAGAGGCTATTGTTTCCATTATTTGATTACCATATAAACTGGACTAGATAGAGATTTTCACATCGACTTTTATATATGTAGTGGATAAGATACAAATTTATAAAATACGCAAAGTTATACCTTGCTTTTATGAAGCATATTATTCAAAGGTAGAGACTATTGTTTTCAGTATAAGTAACTATATAAACTTAACTAGATGAAGATTTGTACTAATACTTTTATATAGACTGAATGAGATAAAGATTCATATGATATGAAATCATTTTACTTTTATTAAGTGTATTATCTACAACTAGAACCTATTGTTTTCAGTACATAGTTATTAATTAAACATATTTTATTGTCTTTTATTGATAATTATTACTGCTAAAACTTTCGGACAGTAGTGTGAAACCTTCTTTGAGCCAATCAGTAACAGTATAGTATTGCTATAGTGAGTATAACCAAGAGACACAGCTCACGCGTGACCCATTCACCTATCACACGTCCTACGACATATACTTGTGAGGCATACTAGCGAAATTTTCCATGTGTGTGTAGCATGTACACCTAAGGTTTGAGTTTTTCGTGATTACTAAAGGATTGCTTCTGAACTGATGTAGATTTAACTAGGCCTAACAAGAATATACGATGTTTTTAATGCTCATCACCAAATTCTGATCAAAGATAAATATCTACAAAAACAAAACTAACAATTAACTTTCTAAACAATAAAGCTAATGTTTAGGTCTAGCTAAAAATATGCAATGTCAGGAAAGAAAAATTTAGATTATTAAAATACATAGATTCATTATTTTACCGTAATTATTTTTTTTTCATTTTTCAGAGCTAAAATTAAACCTATATGGTAAACTAACTGTGCAAAATAATAATCAACATAACAATATGTATGGACATAAGCTGTTAAACATTTAATCAATCATGTTAATGAAACTTTTGCACTATCACTAATTCTATCTTCCTGTTACATCACCCTTCGACAATACTCAGACAATCAGATGTTGGTGTTTTTACAGTTAGATCACTCCAGTTTGATTAGTCTTCCTTCGTAAGATTAAACACTTAATTACATGCTGTTGGTAACAAGAATAATCAATGAAAACTTTCTTAACTCAAATGAAGCATTGTTATTGGTTAACAATTCCGATTGAAGCTTTGAGACTTTCACAGTCAATGATGTAATGTTACATTTTATAGTGTCGAAGCCACGCCAAATTTTCTGCCCATTCGTGTGATGTCACAATCAGATTAAAGAATTCATACTGAAAAGGTAATTTCCCTTTGTGAATTTCAGGTGCCAGAGAGCTGCTCAGTAAACATTATATCCTTGTTTACAGCCAACTATCTATCGATACATATTAACAATTGTTATATACAAAACCACAATAAAACCTACTTTTCTGTTACATTAAGCTTTATCTGCTAGGAAATTTGTTTTATTAATTGAAAAGAAACAGTTTAGTAATAAACGGTAAGACTATTATGTAATATCTTAATAATCTAATTATATATAATAGTTCAGTTATCTAATTCTAATAACCTAATTATACGTAGTAAAATGTGAAAGAGGTTGAGCGTCAACTTTTATCTTTTTAAACATTACAGCTTTAAGAGTATGAAATATAGCTTCAAACCAACGAAAACACTAGTTTGTGTCATGAAAGAATGTAACCAATGAGGAAAACACTAGTTTGTGTCATGAAAGAATGTAACCAATGAGGAAAACACTAGTTGGTATTATATAATGATTAATGATTTGAAAAACACTAACAGGTAATAAAACATACGACATACTTTAACCATTTAGGAAAACTCTAATGGGTGTGGTGACAGAGTTTAACCATTGAGGAAAACACCCTTAGGTGACGAAACATATAGCAAAGTTAAGAGACTGAAAAAAAACACTGACAAGTAACATGACTCAGTTTAACCACAGAGAAAAATATTATAAGGTAATATGACACTGTTTAACCACTGAGGAAGACACCAACAGGTTTTTAAAACGTATGAAAGAGTCTAACCACCGAATAATAGCTGACAAAATGTATAAAAGTGTTTAACCACTGAAGAACAACACCAACAACTGACAAAACGTATGAAAGTGTTTAACCACTGAAGAACAACACTAATAACTGATAAAACGTATGAAAGTGCTTAACCACTGAAGAACAACACTAATAACTGACAAAACGTATGAAAGTGTTTAACCACTGAAACAACACTAATAACTGACAAAACGTATGAAAGTGTTTAACCACTGAGAAACAACACTAATAACTGACAAACGTATGAAACTGTTTAACCACTGAAACAACACCAACAACTGACACTAAGTGTTTAACCACTGAAGAACAACACTAATAACTGACAAACGTATGAAACTGTTTAATTACTGAAAAACAACACTAATAAATGACAAAACTTAGTGTTTAACCACTGAAGAACAACACTAATAACTGACAAAACGTATGAAAGTGTTTAACCACTGAGAAACAACACTAATAACTGACAAAACGTATGAAAGTGTTTAACCACTGAGAAACAACACTAATAACTGACAAAACGTATGAAAGTGTTTAACCACTGAAACAACACTAAGAGGTGACAACACGTATGAAAGTGTTTAACCACTGAATAACAACACTAATAACTGACAAAACGTATGCAAGAGTCTAACTATTGAGGAAGGCACCAGTAGAGGTGTTGAAAGTTATGACAGAATTTAACCTCATGTTTTAACTGTCTGTTTTTCTAGTATATAAATCAAATAGTTTAAATGTTATCTGTTGTGTACCCTTGCGACTTTGATAAACCTTAAATTCATCTTCACTTTAATTTTGACTAAAGTAATGAAGACTAAGGTTAAAGTAGTAAATAGTTTTATAGAAGCTATTTATATATATATATATATAATGAAATGGTAATAAATCCAATCTCACTCTCTTGCTTGCATAATGAATACAGTAGTTCTTTCATCATTAGCTATAGGTCAAACTCCTATGGAAAATATGTATTAAATATAGAAGCTACATGTGATTGATTTAGTTTATATTTACTGCATAGGATCACATACGATTCATTACTATAAACAATCCACGTATACCTTACAGTTTTCTACAAGCCGTTTGTCAATGCAGGAGAGACATTTTGCTCAATACCGTAATTCATCAAACTAGCAAGTTAAAATCGTTTTTATAATGGCTGTTTGTAAATAGATAAGATACATAGTGAATATCGAACCCATATTACTGTAAATATTTAACACGTGCTGGTCCAGTTAAAGTTAAATAACTGATCTCTTTTAATCTCGTTCTGAACGATTTTGAAAACAAGTATTTTTAACACAAAGTAATGTTTATTTGAACGTAAGGTCGACAAAATGCTGTACTTCCTATATTTTAACATTAAAAATCTAACTGCAAGGAACGAAGGTAGAAGAGATAGAAATGTTTAATTTAGCCATCTTATCACTATGGACAAAACAATAGATATGTCCTCCTCTTGATTTTAATAAGAAACCAGTTCTATTCTTCAAACAACTGTGAAAGTCTTCCAGTTAAATATATTAACTCTTTCCTCATTTAATCATATTAAATATACATATAATATCATATTTTTCGCGTATAATCACATAAAAACGAAACGATTAGAGCTGAAACTTTTCAATAAGGTTCTAATGATTATACCTTAAAAAACATAAGTTATGTGCATGTTTCCTAATGAGTATTGTGAAATTACACAGGTGTTTCATTGCATTTTGTGTGTGCTACCCACCCTGGAAAGATGATACTCCAACTTTGTTTATTTGGTAATAGTTTCTGTTTTAGTTTTTGTATTCGTATGACTGTGTGGCTCTGTTTTCTGCTTTTCATGTCACAGTGATTCAACTTTTAAACTGGATAAATACAGATACAAGTATCCATAGATGTATGTTAAGAAATCAAGTAAAGTGACTGTCATTGACCAAATAATAAAGATAGTGCTTCATGAGTCTGACCAGACGTCAAGAAGACCTGCTTCAGCTCTGTAACTGACCTATATGGCAGTATACAGTTCACAAATATATCTTAATTCCATGAAAGCTCCTCATAATCAACAGGTTTGTGCCTATAAAATTTGGTTTCAACAAAATGTTGACTGTACTATCATTCAATATAACCTTTTCATGTAGAATTTTGATTTTGTGCGGAAAGCATCAACATGAAGAAACCTACAGTTTTTATTTTACTTCAAAAACATTAATTTTTGTTTAACATACGTTGACTTAATTTAACTTATCTATCCAGATGCTTTCTTCAGTTCTTCACATTTTTTGTTTGAAGCGCTTCACAGAACAACAGGTTTCAGCTTTGAATTCATTTAGTTCTGACAATAAACTAAAAAAAAAACGACCTCTACTCTCCAGATAGTAACAAACAACTTTTCATTGCAGCTAAAAATTTCGAGACCTACTTGTCCTGGTAAAGCCGTGATGACGAAACGTTGGGTGAAACAAAAAGTGTTATTATTATCTTCAGAGTTTGTTTGAAGTTGAGCACAAAGCTACACAATGGACTAACCGTGTTCTAATCCAATGGGTATCGAAACCCGACTTTTAGCATTGCAAGTCCTCAGACATATTGCTGTGTCACTGGGGGCTATCCGAAGAGTAAATGCAGTTTTTTCCTTACTTTATTGTCTAAATGTTTAAATCTCTCCGGTATGCTCTACAAACGCTGGAAAACAATAAAATTGTTTTCATGGTAAGTTTGTTTATGTATTTAGACGTTAATCAGATATTATTGATAGTGCACTAGTTATAGTATCCCATGTACCCAGTGTATTTTCTTCTTGATTATTACATGCTGAGATCAAGTTACACACTAGGACACTTGTGGTGATTAAGGAACAAGGTACATACTACGACACTTGTGGTGATTAGGTAACAAGTTACATACTACGACACTTGTGGTGATTAGGTAACAAGTTACATACTACGACACTTGTGGTGATTAAGTAACAAGGTACATACTACGACACTTGTGGTGATTAGGTATCATGTATACACTACGACTGCTGTGGCGATTAGGTAACAAGTTACACACTTCGATACTTGTGGTGTCAGGTAACAAGGTACATAGTACGATACTTGTGGTGTCAGGTAACAAGATACATACTACGACACTTATGGTGATTAGGTAACAAATTCCATACTACAACTACTGTGGCGATTAGGTAACAAGTTACATACTTCGATACTTGTGGTGTCAGGTAGCAAGTATATACTACGACACTTATGGTAATTAGGTAACAAGTTACACACTTAGATACTTGTTGTGTCAGGTAACAAGATACATACTACGACACTTAAGGTGATTAGGTAACAAATTCCATACTACAACTACTGTGGCGATTAGGTAACAAGTTACATACTTCGATACTTGTGGTGTCAGGTAGCAAGTATATACTACGACACTTATGGTAATTAGGTAACAAGTTACACACTTCGATACTTGTTGTGTCAGGTAACAAGATACATACTACGGTACTTATGGTGATTAGGTAACAAGTTCCATACTACGACTACTGTGGCGATTAGGTAACAAGTTGGACACTTCGATACTTGTGGTGACAGATAACAAGGTACATACTACGACACTTATGGTGATTAGGTAACAAGTATATACTACGACTGCTGTGACGATTAGGTAAAACATTTATGGTGATTAGGTAACAAGTTACACACTTCGATACTTGTAATGATTAGGTAACAAGTATATACTTCGATACTTGTGGTGTCGGGTAACAAGGTACATAGTACGATACTTGTGGTGTCAGGTAACAAGTTACATACTACGACACTTGTGGTGATTAAGTAACAAATTATCTTATTACGACACTTGTGGTGATTAAGTAACAAGTGTATACTACAACACTTGTGGTGATTAGGTAACAAGTTACATACTATAAAACTTTCTGTGTTTAGGTAACAAGGTACTTCCTAAATTTTATCACTTATACCAATAACTATAACTATGATAAGTATGTAATTAATTGGTTTCTTACACATTATAATACGTGACTTTTATAAGGCTTTTGCTGATGGTTAAGGAATGCAAGTTATATACCCATTACTAAAAAAATATGTATGTTTTATGGAGAGGCTTCACACAACCCTGTTGACCTTGGAACTACATCTTTCAAGGTAAATCGCGCTCAGTCTTGTCATAATTATGCATTATTTCCCAATAGTGGCCTTTCTATTCTAACAATCTCTTTTGATGGCTGACAAGAAATTTCTTAACAAACTATCCACTGTATACAGAAAGTATCCAAAACCACATTCTTATAAACAAGCCATATTCGTTGATTTTCCACCAGAAAATGGCGTCGATTATAAATGTTGTAATTTTAGCTGCATCTTTCATCATTCCCATGGAAACAGCTGTTGATTTTGAAGTAAGTCTGGAATCTGTGAACCTTTGTAAACTTCAACTCATTGTTTCTATACATATTTCTAATGATATCAGAAGTATGTCCTAATTCATGGCAGTAGAGTTTTTGGTTCAAAGATTTATCTTCGCAAACATGGCTTTCAGTTTTTGAACAAGAGCGTTGCTCTTCATTGGTTTTAAATATGGTTTCGAACCAGTTACTGCCCTTTCTCCTGTGAATGTTTTCTGCTTACATAGCAAACACTGAACACTCATTGGACTGAAATATATGTCCTTCTTTGTAACATCATGTAATGCCCTCGTTGTACAAATATTACTCTTTAGGAAAAACTTTTTATATATATCTCCACCCACTAGTTTACATGTAGTATTATTACAATGTAGATTATTATGGAATTTGTCGTAACTCAAGCATACATATCAACACGTCACCTGTGGCGTCACCACTTGCATCTGCTGCTACACAATGGCGTATGGGTCGCATAGAGTAAGATTAACCCTTTGCACAAAATACACACGTTGCATAATAAATGAAACGGTAAAATCAAAAGTCATAATAGTTATTATTTTAATTTCGAAAGCTTATTCATCAGATACGCTTTAATTTACGGTAAAACCTACGCTGTTACCTAAACTCTGCCAATACTGCAGGACGTCACTAGATTGTAGCCAATGGAATGTCTCACTAACAACATAGTAACCTCCCCTGCGTGGTGAAAACGAATACGTTATATAAAGATGTGCCTCACAACTTCAGTTTAAGCTAAAGACGATAGGTGTCTTGTTTTATTTCACATAATAATAATAATATTTTGTTAAACAAGACAATTATACACATGTCAGGTTATATTTTACTCTTATCTGAAATTGTGGATAAAAAAAAGTTTGTTTGAATTTAAAATCTTAATATCAAAAGCTTGACTAAAGAAAAAAAGATATTTTTTTGAATATATTGAATCTTCTCCACGAAGCGTGAACTTCATTCTTCTGAGCAACTATTTTGTAAGTAAAATCAAAATACAATAAATCTTTATGATAGAAATATACTACTTAGGGGTAAGTAAACTTGATAATGTTAAGGAAAGGTAAAGATGATAAACTTTAGTGGTAAAAATGCAAGTGGTAAAAAATAGAGCATAACCCTTCATAGTACCAGTGGTGATTAGATTAGACGATTTATAGTTGTAAAAAATGCTAGAAAATATGGATAGTAAATAATCAGAAGTTTAGTCCGTTACTGACAGATGTATATTTTATTATGAAAAGTTAATGGAGCTTCATGTTTACAGTTTGAATATACACAGCAACGATAAGAAAATGTTTAAAATGAATAGACGTCACTATAACACATACGTTCTTGACGATAAATACGCATGAAGCACAAACTACTGATGTACTATCTAACTGTAAATGATGCTACAAAGTGTTAATTAATTTAAAATAAAGGTTCAGTATACGACAATAAATAGAACCAGAAAACAGTACGAAGATGATAAAATCTTCGTTTATCATTATTAATTTTATCTAGTGACGTATTAATAATGGCATATCTTTAAGCTGATATATGTATTGTTATAACAGGTGTTGGTTATCACAATTATTCTTTTTATCAGTAATGCAGGTAGTTAAAAGAAAATACGGTTTCAAAGAGTGCATGTGGTTTTAATAACTGTATCATAAGACTATTGAGATGTAACAACCAACCAGCTCCTAACTCAACCTCAATCATATTTTGAAGTTTTTTTTACTTTAAATTATAATTTGTGAAAAATTCTAAACAGCATTTCTTATCTTTGGTGAAAATCACCATTCATTGGAGATTAAGATATTTGTTGAATTTATCCTTGTGATAGTTATATTAAACTAAAAAAACATTCTGAGGCAGTTGTTCGAAGCAAAAGGAACGTTGTTTTGAAATGAAATTAGCATGTTTATTATTATAATGTGGTATAGCCTGATATTTCGTGATATAACAAATTGGTGCTAAACTGAAACGTATTGTCCTAACTATAATTTCTTCTACGTCCAACCTACGACATTTACGAGGACTAAGATGTAAACAGCGTCAAAGCTCGACAGCCTCATTTGGTAAGTCAACTTCCTGTAATTTCCAGAAGCCTGCTTCCCAGGTGCTGGAGATTAAAATACAGTTATTGAGCGCACTGCGAGTCTCAAGAACTATCTTTTCTTAAACAGACTTTAATTGAGGTTTTAGTTTCTACTAGTATACAAAAAAACAACATAATAACAGTTAGTGTTAGGCTTGTTATGAAAACTTTTACAGTAATAAAAAAGAAGCAAAACATAAACTAAAACTTAAAAAAAATACGGATTTATTTATTCTCAAACTATGTTAACAATAATAATACCCATTATTTAATCTTCAACTTGTTAGATTTTTCATGACAGTTTGTCAACATCCACGGTTTCTGCAAAGGCCAAAGGTCACTACTAGTTAAAATAGAAAACGTAAACTTTAGTTTGACCCTTAATAAGTAAAAAAAAAAGATTGTTTTGAATTTGGTGCCAAGTTACTCAAGCGCCATCTGTGCTAGCTTTCCGTTAACTCTCCGTTAATTCTTGAACTACTCTCTTTACCAACGAATAGTATCATGCACCGTAATACTATAACGTCTTCATGGCTAAGAAAATAAGCGCATGTTCGATGACAGAGATTCGAACCCACGATGTGAAGTTAGCGAGGCAAATCGAACATCTTAACCACTAGGTTAAAATAAATAAAAGCAAAACGACACACGGGCATGTCAAATCAAGGTTTCAACGACTGTTGTTACTGTCTTTGTTATTGACTATATATACTAATAAACCGATAAAGATAAATATATTTTGACACAGCCAGTGTATTCTATTTTAGAACGTTGTAAACTAGTTAATTAACATTAATTCAAAAGTGAAAGTTTGAATGTTATCGAAACTGTAGACTCTTTTCTATTAACAAAATTTACGAAGAAAACGTTTAAAATCTCAAATCATTCTTTGAAGAGTTCTCTCTGAATATAAAAATCTGTTAATATTAGGCTTATACAGATCTATTATAGAAAAATAAACCTGCTTGCTTACGTTAGAAAAGCTACATTCGCGTAATCTAACATATTTTATAACGAGATCAGTTGGTAAAGTATTAAATAGCTAGCTCGGCATTGCCAGGTGGTTAAAACGCTCGACTCATAATCTGAGGGTCGCGGGTTCGAATCCTCATCGCAACAAATATGCTCGTCCACTCAGCCGTGGAGGTGTTATATTGTGACGGTGACTCCCACTATTCCTTAGTAAAGAGGAGCCCCATGAGTTGGTTGTGGGTGATGATGACTAGCTACCTTCCTTCTAGTCTTACACTACTAAATTAGAGACGGCTAGCGCAGATAACCCTCGTGTAACACTGCGCAAAATGAAAAAAAAATTACTTAAATATTTAATTTTATCTCATGCACTCTTTTTTCTGATTTTCATCATGCACATCAGCTAGTTAAAAGTTTTTTTTTGTCATGTTCAGCTACGCATCATAAAAGTTAGTTTTTTTTTTTCCAGTTCAAGTATGCATCATAAATTTAATATTTTTCTTAACATTTGACACTTAACCTGCACAATACCTAATATCTGATATATATATATATATATATATCAGTTAGTACCAGGGTAATGTAAGTGATAAAGCGACATACAGCTCTGAGCTACCATTCAACATGTTTATATAAACTTATTAGGTTATTCTTCCAAATTCAAGATACCATAATTCTAATGCGGATTCCATGTATTTTGAAATGAGAATACATTGTCAACAAAGGATAAAATATGGAAAAAATACGCATTAGAAAAGATGCAATGAAAACTGAAGAAACAATATAAGAATAGGCATGGTGTAACAATGGACACTGTACATGTTTACTTGGTTTATTTGTTCTATCCAGTATACAATAAGCCAGGTGTACTAAACTTATGATAGTTAGTTATGGTTATCATATAATTAAAGGCTTCTGTGAATGAGATTATTGGAAACAATACATGTACTTTAAATTCTGTTTATTCGACATCGATATTCGTGTGAACCTATACCTTCTTTTACTTTACAATTTGTCCCTCTGTCTTCAATTGCATGAGAAGGAATAATATTTCATACATTAACTATATTGGAGAATCAAAATGCCAGAATAAAAAATCCCCACGGATTCACTACTGTCTATACAAAATAAAAGAATCATATAAACACTTTTGTATGAACCAATAAGTTGTATAGTATTGTGAACAGAGAAAAACGAAGTAATGGACGGAATGTTGGACACGCCCCCTTGTGAGGTTATACAGAGTAAATTTTATTTCACCATGCTCATTCCTGCCTTGTTTTCTCACTTTCTGCTGCACCAATACCTGCGCTTTCAATTTTTTAATTTTTTCACTTGTTCCTGTACTTGTTTCACACAAGGTAACATGTGTCATTCCTTTATTTGTGTTATCACTCTGTATGGGTGTGCACTACAAGATTATGGTATGTGAAAATAATGGTGCGTGTAGTATGCATTCTTTTCACATATGGTATGTATGAACATTGTGAGTATGCTTGTACCTGTGATTGCGCACACTTTATGTGTTAAAGTGTCATTTTGGCCGTGTAGTGTTAGTTGTGGGTGTGTGCATATACAGATAGTAAATTAATTTATTAATTTAATTACCTACTTCACTCTACACCAGCACGTGGATCCTGTGCTGTTCTATTTGGTGCACTTATAACTACGACAGATCTGTCTGTTACACAGCTAAAAGCATCAAGAACGTCAAGCAGATAATTAGTTAAAGAAATTTGTGGTTTTGTGACATTCTTTGTAACTGCCCTACTAACTTTATCTAGTTGTTGTATCGCTTGTAATTTTGTATGTGGTTTGTTTATCACTTAGGGGTTTTTCTCAAATATTTTTGAAGATGTATTGTTTGGTCGTTGAATGGTTTGTTTTGTGTATCCGTCTCATTCCTACTGTAAGTTCTGCCTTATTTATGATTAGGAAAACTAGAAGAAAGTATTTTAAAAACACGTTTCGTACTTTTCTATTGTTATTTCATACAAGGTTTTCCACAGAATTTACAGTAGTTTTGTAAGTGATGAAAACTATTATAGAAATGGTACATGTTATAGCACTATGTCTGTATTTAAAAGAAAACTGTTACTAATACTGATAAAACTTTGTAGAACGAACGTCAACTGCTTGTTGTGGAGACAAAAATGTAGAGGAAGACTTTCGAAACGTCGTCCTCCACACTTGTGTCTCCACAGTAAGCAGTTGCTGTCCATTCTACAAAGCTTCATCATGAATACTCTGCCTAAACAATTTATCAAAGAATGTTACCAATATTTTAACACCTCAACAATAAATAGAAGCCAAATATATTTGACAAACCAAACAACAATACGATGAAAAAAAAAAACAGGGAAGTTTAGAAAACAACATTTGAAGCGAATACAAATATCAGATATTAACTCCAAAATGGTCATTGAGTTATTACTCTTATAATATCAACAAGTATAATAAAAAAATTTTAAATTTGTAATGAAAAGTAGGAATCGATATATATATATTTATATATAAACTAGCTAGCTCTAGTAACATAGAAAATTTTAATGCTACAAAAGTTGTTGAAACAAGAAAGTCAAAACTACAAAATATGAGATACTTAAAAATAACAAATTCTTTGGCAAATCACTACAGCTCGACTGGCAATTTGAGATTATCGGGCTGGACTCCCCATCACACCAAACATGTTCGCTCTTTCAACCGTGGGGGCGTTATAATGTAACATTCAATTATATTACTCGTTGGTAAAATAGTCTACGAGTTGGCGGTGGGTGGTGATAACTAGTCGTCTTTCCTTCAGTCTTTCACTGCCAGATTCGAGATGTCTAGTGGAGGTAACATCCTAGTCTTGTGGCTTTGCGTGAAATTAAAAACAAACCAAATCAAATCAGTTAGCCTGGAACAAAGAAAGAGTGAAATATATTTAAATTGTAGTTTTGAATTTCTTATATCAGTAAGTTTTGTAGCATTAAAACTTTTTTATGTTATTATAAATTACGTTTTTATCGGTTCCTACGTTTCTTTATAAAATTTAAAAACATTTTACTATATTCCTGTGTTTTCATTTCTACGTTTTTATGCACCAAAAATAACAAGCGTGGAATATTTGTATAAGCTATTTGATTTTATTACTCATTAGTATCTCTATCAACCTACCCTCAAATATAGTTATCTGATCAAAGTAGTGCAACGCCCGTATTATATATATATATTCTTGGGAAGGAGTCATTGGAATAACATATGGAAGAATTCTGTGAAAAATTAGAGCGGAAAGGTTCGGCATTTTTGTACACGTTTGTCTGAAAAAGTAAATTACTTATTTTTTTAAGATAAAATTCGTTCAGACAGTGAACTTTTTCATTCACTCTATAAACGTGTATATAGCACATAGCGTCCCCAACTAAGACAGCAGTAAATCTACGGGTTTACAACGCTAAAATCAGCGGTTCGATTCCCCTCGATAGTCTCAGCAGCTAGCCTGATGTGGTTTTGCTATAAGAAAACATACACACACACACATAGCACTTAGGCAGTTTTATAAATATAATACTCTTTAGTGAAAGAGTCCTTACTAATATTCAGACATTTTAAAAGTGGTTTTAAATGGACGATTATCAGGGCGATCATTTTTGTTCCATCACGATTCATACTATTAAGTACTACCATACGTAATGAAACTTTAATCTCTATTGCCTTAATGATAATCAGCTCACTGTTAGGATGAAATAAACCGTTTTAAAAAATACAATGAAACTTATTATCTCATAATTTAAAGAAGAATTGGACAATTTATGCAACATAAGTTTTACATCTGATAAGAGGTAATAGTAATTTAGCAACAAAATTATAATATTAAGTAGAATTTTAGCTGAAAAAAAACACGTAAGATAGTGTAATAGTGTTAATGCATGTTGTTATGTAAAAGACCTTTCTGGTAAATTAACCACTTTTCAGCACACTGCGGACTGATGACTGAAAATTACATTTTTTTTGGATAAAAAACACGTAGGAGGAAAAAGTTGGTAAAATACATAAAAACTATAAAAGCCTAGATATTTCAACAGATAAACCTGTCTTTATCAGAGACAGGAATTTTTTTATGTGATTTTGTTTCTGACAGTGTCGATAACAATAAGCAGTACGTCTGGAGAGAGATTCAAATAGAATGATGAAGACCACAAAATCTGTTACAATAACCTTCATGAAGCTTACTCTTTTAAATTACTTTAAAAAACTAAAATAATTAAACTATGTTATAGAAACTACTGGTTCGCAAGATATAAAGCATAATATATTATGAGACGCTCCTGTTGAGAAGATTGCATGAAATAAATCCTTTATATTTCTACGTAAAGAAAGTTTAACCCGAAGACAAAAGTCGTTCTATTTACTGTTTAGTTTAAGTAACGTTTACTGAATACGACATTTTACTAAATCTAGCCTGCTTTTCTCCCATAAGGTAAAGAATCAATTTAGTCCAGAATACATTGTTTTTAATCCACAATTTCCACCTACTCACAAAACCTTTGTTTCACTTTTACGAAATTCCTTTGTTAGCTTTGAGTCTACTCTAAGCCTGTTCTAACTGTTTTGTCAAGATAGGTAATCGCCAAAAGTCTAGTCGGATAATAAAATACTATCTTTGTAGGGACCCCTAGTGTGTAAGCAATAAATCTGAAAGCTTATAACGCTTAAAACCATGTTTCGATACCTGCAGTAAGCACAACACAGATAGACCACTGTGTAGCTTTGTGCTTAAACACAAACAAATCAAAAGCTAAGAAAGTTTACACTAATTTAGTTCACTTGTTTAGATAAGCAATCTTCCAAACCTTCTACTGTGTATATGAATTTTAATACGTTTGATCCCATTCATCCTTAAGGCATAAAATTAAAAACAAACTCAGCAAGACTTAACTTGTAATTCTTTCTAGCAGAGCAGCACAATGAACTTACAGGTTAAACTGAAAATCAAATGTTTAAGTAAAGCCGTTGTTCTTAAAAACATGTAGGCTGGATAATTAGCTATGATTCTTACACCAATAAAAACTAACATGTCTATTGAAAATAGTCTAAAGGTGATAGTTTGTCTTATATTGATGCTTTCAGTTCTCTGCAATATGTTCAGTGTGTTAAGGTGTTAATTTAACTGAATGGTATTACACAGACCCTAAAAAGAACGTGTGCCCTTTGTCTTTAAACTTACAACGTTAAAATCAGGAATTCGATTCCCTTTAGTGGACACAGCAGATATTCCGTTGTGGCTTTGTGATAAGAAAAAAACACACACACACAGAGCATACTAATGTGTTATACAGATTAAAGTTAATACATATGGTAGTATATTTCTGCTTTAATGTAATAAAAATGCTAATTTCATAATAACGTGTCCAACAGTACATTACTATCACGCAGTGAAGACACACTTGAAGGGTTTATTATTTTTATCTAAAGATCACGATGTATGATATATCTAGTTAAAAAAAAAAAGAATGATTATACAAATACCAACCATTTTAGATTACTGTTAAACACTAATTTTTTTGTATCGTAATTCAAGTAATTCCTGTACCAGTAATCTGTACATACGTAACAATCAAAAGAAGATGAAGACTCCTATCTTCCTCAGCCATAATAATCTATAAGAGATGAAGACTTCTATCTATCTCAACAGTCCATGTATACATAATTTATAATAACATAGGGGATGTCCATGGGTCTGTGCGGGTTTGACCGCCAAAATTCCAATGAGGAAAGAACCTAGAAACTTGAAATTTTGCATCCATATTAAGTGGACCCTGAGACAATGCAACTGGGTATTATTACTTATCCATGTAATTCGCGTGCGCTTCTTTATATGAGGTTAGCTAGCGAAAAACCACCATATGTGATCCTCACAGCTAGAAAGCTGAAATTTTGTACTAATACAAAGTCGACATTAAAAGTATGTACCTGTTTATTATTATCTTATCCAAGTGCGTGCGAGTGTATGCATCTTTTTAATGAGGCAAGTTAGGAAACAAATCACACAGAAAAGAAGTGGTTCCTTATATTAAAAATATATATTACAGACAGATATGCACGCATATGAGTGCGCGCGTGCGTACGTGCATGTCTGTGTGTGTCCGCCATAGTTCCAAGAGTAAAGAACATAGAAACCTGAAATTTTGCACACATACTAATTGGGCCCTGAGGGTGTACATCTGGGGTATTACTTTTTTATTTACGTTTGTGCACACACGCATATGGGCCTTTTTTAATGAGGAAAGTTATTGAAAAACCAAGAAGAAAAGAAGTGGAAGTGGTTATTTTTATCACTAATAGAAATCATAGGTAATCAAACAGATAGTTACGCAGGTGTGTGTGTGTGCGCGCGTTCACAAGTGGGTATCTGTGTATGTATAGGTGCCATAGTTCCAAGAGTAAGAACATAGAAACCTGAAATTTTGCAAACATACTAAGTGTTCCCCGAAGGTGTGCACCTGGATATTGCTTATTTTATCCACGTGCGTCCAGGCAGTCGCTACGCATCCTTTTAATGAAGCAAGATAGCAAAAAGCAAATAGAAAATAAGTGGTTCCTTATATTACAAATATAAATCATAGACACACAGACAAACGCTGGGTGCGTTTGCTCATGCACCTGTGAATCGTTTTAATGAGGCAAAGAATTTATTCTTTGTATAACATCTTCTAATATATAGAAAACCCAGTGCGTTTTGGTAAGAAAGTGTTTCTCTAATGTCTTTTATTTTATGTTGCTTAGCAAAAAATATACATGTATGTTACACTTTTATGCTAAAATGGGTTAAGAATACGCAAAAACAGACATATTCAACTAGAATATATCACCCTATTAACCCCAGAGAAGTCAGGTACTTTCACTAGTAATCTATAAATGATGACAATGATGTTTTTGTATATTTTATCAAGTCGTAATACACCAACAAGACAATTTCGGTTGGCATATGCTCTTAAAATGTAAAATTACATCCAAATAATTGTCTGCTCTGTAAGAAAATACTTAACACAGATTGTGTCGTACAGAGTCATTAGAGATGTAAGCAACCAAACATTAATCTTACAAAACTAAGATTAAAAATGGAAATGACCATGTGTGTTGTTAAAATTCCTTAGACGTGTAATCAGACAAACAGTAGTCTTACTAAACTAATATTAAAAATTCAAGTGACCTTACGTGTCTTAACATAACGTTTTGGAACAGTATGCGTTCCATTGGTCAATCTCGGCTGTTCCACACACTAAACTTAATTAACTTGAAAACAAAAACAAACTTAAGGCCAGCCCTTATCATTCACATACTTATCAAGATTTTTCTTAAACTAGTTTAACTTTACTGCCTCTAGAACATTTTAAAGCAATCCATTCAAAAGGCCAACCACCCTGTTAAAAAATAAACCTGTCAAGCTGAAGATGACTCCTATCCTGCCAAAATTTATACTTGTGTTCCCTTAATATGACAAAATATGATGCAACAACATTATCAATTTCCTTTACAATATTGAGCACCTCAATCAAACCCCCCTAAATATTCCTCTCAAGAGAAAACAGTTTGAGAAATTACCAGTGTTTCTTCATATGACAACCCCTCTACCCAAGATACCTTTCTAGCAACCTTTTTCTGAACCCTTTAGAAAAATTTGATGTCTTTCTTAAGGTAAGGAGCCCAAGTATGAACACTTTATTCCAAATGCGGACTAACGAGTGCCCTATACAATGAAATTATAATCTCCTTAGACTTGTATTTAATATTTCTGTAGATATAACTTAAATCCTATTTGCCACATCACTACAACAGCATACTGCTTGGATGGATGTATAGACTGACCAAATACTACACCACGATCCCTCTCTTTCATTATATTCTCATGGTTATTCCCAACCAAATTATACTTATAATTAAAACTGTGATAGCCCACATGCACTATCTTGCATTTATTACAATTAAAACCCATTTTCCCTTTTATTTACCCAACTAATTAAATGATCTAAATCCTTTTGTGAAAAAACAGCATCCTTTTCACAGCTAGCAACACTCAAGACATTAATATCATCGGCATATTTAAATCATTTATTAACTATTCATTTATCTGTATCATTGATGAAAATCAAAAAGAGCAAAGGTCCTAAAACTGAGTTCTGAGGTACCCCACTTGTCCATTTATAACATTGATCCAGTTTGACTGAACTCCATCTGTAACAATCCTATGTTTCTTCCATCAACACACTCTTCTATCCAATTTGCTAACTTATCCTCAACATTTACATATAATTTTTACAAGCCTTTTATATGACACCTTGTCAAACGCTCTCTGAAAATCCAGATACATCAAATATACACCCTCCTTACTCTTATCTACATAAGAAGTAGCCTTTTCAAAGAATATCAAACAATTTGTAAGGCAAGGTTTTCCTTTAGGGAGGCAATGTTCATTATTTATTAAAATAATAAACAGTATTAAATGATTTTGCAAAGCAACTTTTGGCAGACTTTCCAAAACGTTTTGCACAACTGATGTAAGACTAATGGGCCTATAATTACTGGGGCAATTTTTATCACCTCCCTTGGAGTTACATTAGCTAATTTCCAATCCTCTGGTACCTGTCCACTATTTTAAGACTGACAAAATATAGTTGTAAGTGGCTCACATATAGAATGTTTAACCTCCTTCAAAACCTCTGTGAAAATATCTTGCACAAGAGCTTAATTGTTTTCTTAAACTTCCCAATTTTCTCCTAACTAGCTCAGAATTAATGTAGTTATTTTATTTGATCTCATTTGCATTTATCAACAGTTCAGGGTGTGAAATATTGCTTAAATATTCCTTAGTAAAAAACCAAAGAAAAAACAAATTTGATTAACCTACCCATCTTATAATAATCAGACACTAGCCTTATTTTTTCATCCCTCAAGAGTCCTACCCGAATTTTAACATAATGTTTATCCTTAATGTACGTAAAGAAAAGTTTACTTTTAAATTTTACATTTTCAGCCAACCTTTCCTCATACATCCGTTTCCGATGTTTCAATTTCCTGTTTCACCAATTTTCTTAATATTCTATAATCTTCTAAGTCTCTTTCATACCAGCCAATTTAAAATTCGTAAATTTATGATGCTTTTCTTTAATTTTATCTCTTAAACTCTCAGTGAGCCAATCTGGTTTTTTCTTATCCACCCTTTTCTTCCTATAAGGAATATGTTTATCTTGAATATTTAAACATTTATCTTTAAACATTTTCCACATCTGATTAGTGTCTACAATTAACTCAGCTGTCCAATTCACAACAGATAATTTTTGTTGCATCTCTTCAAAATTTGTTCTGATGAAATTTGTAACCAAAATTCACTATTACTTATCTCTATATCCAGCAAAAGATCAAACCAGTTAATAGCCTTTATTTAACTATAAACTACCCATTCCGAAATTTTTTTTTTTACTGAACCGATCCTACAAGTCCAATCAGCCTATTTTCTCATTCCTACATACTATCCTAATACTAGCATTTAGCCCTCGTGACCAACTTATAAATTCATCCCCTCAATTAATTCTAGGTAGTGTTTCTGACAAAATTAAGTTATAGCTTTTTACTTTCAAAATATTTATAAACTCTTTGCACTTATTAATTAGTTTCTTTAACATAGCTTTCCCCACATTCCTACATGCACAATAAAAACTGCATCTTCTGCTACCTCCCTTTATTATATCTCCTGATCTGTCAGTTATATCCCGTGCCCTTGGATAGAATAATCTTATTCTTTTCTCACTATTTACCCCACAGGCTATTATATCCACATGCCTTCTAAAGGAAGCACCTGCTATTATAACCTTTTTATGGTAGGTTTTCTTTCCCTCCAATAGCTCTTCATCTGCAAAAGCCAAGGGCTGAAATTTGTTGGTCAACAGTAATGGCTCATTACAACTAAATTCAGTACTTTTCACTCCAATTTCATTGTTAGCAGATGTATCCTTTGCATGTAAATGCTTAAGCTCCTTCTGAAATCTTGCTGCCGTTTTCCAAAAACTATAATCTCTTTATCTATTACCTATACTGTGATTAGTATAGCCTCCAACTTCTCCTCCAACCTACAAATTCTACATAAAAATTGCACATCTTCGTTACTAAATTCCTAAAACGTACATTTCAGTCCCAAGTCCCATGTAAAACCCATTCATTACACTTAACAAACTGTGCACGCTTAACTCCTACACTAGTGCTAACCATTGTATTTATACTTGTAACCCGAAAATAAATATTTAATACCAAACATCACTAGCCTATTGTGCATGCTGTTATTGT
Source organism: Tachypleus tridentatus (assembly GCF_004210375.1). NCBI lineage: Eukaryota > Metazoa > Arthropoda > Merostomata > Xiphosura > Limulidae > Tachypleus > Tachypleus tridentatus. The sequence goes on along the minus strand of NC_134835.1, from coordinate 75,546,020 downwards.
TAAGCTTAACATTTTAGAACTAATATTATTTTGATCACTACGTTGTTTCTATATTAATGCTTATCTTTAAATATACTTTATAAAACCTTACAGAACTCAATAATTTATTAGAATATTCGTAACGTTACTGATAAAATGTATTTAGTCTGATTTATAATTTATCTATATGTATAAGTTATAACAGTATAAGCTGAATTTAATACATCAATAGACAATAATCTATTTTTTTAGATTGTATTTACTCAATGAAACAATATATTTCTCATGTTTTACGGTTTAGCAGTTAGTTGAAATATACCTAAGCCTAAAGTACCGTCACACGTAATAAGCCTATTTTAACGTAGTAGTCAAATTTACACCATTAACTCTATGTTAAAACTTTCGCTGTCTTACTTTTATTTACCAAACTTACTATATCCAATTATTATTGTGGTATTTAACCCAAATAACTGCAAAGTATATTATAAATATTAAACAGCTTTCAGAAACATGTCCTCCAACGTCCTTCCTTTTCAGTTGCGTCCTTTACTTAGAGGCCCGGCATGGCCAAGCGCGTAAGGCGCGCGACTCATAACCTGAGGGTCCCGGGTTACAATATACCTACAGTTATTTAGATATAATTTTTATTAGATATATTCATTAACAAATACCTGAATAATTAACATTTACATTATTTAGTAATTTGATACGTTTAGTGATAGTTTGTTATTTAAGTAATATCACAGTATTGGCATTCTACTATATGTCTTTCAAGTTCCTTTGAATTCCTTAAAACAGGTCTTGAAAACCGGTATTCACTCACATGGAGAGTTAGTGGAAAATTCTTTCAGTTGTGTGATCTAGAACTGAACTACTATTCTTCACAGAAGATTATTAAAATAGAAATTTTAACACTTGGGAAATAACACATAATAAAGAATATCAGAATGAGGAACAGACGATGCAGAATAAGTAGCACATGGGTCACGGAATAACGTTTTTACAAAAAGCGATTACCCTTCAATAATACATGAGAAGCAGATGGATCATGGAATAACGTTTTTACAAAGAGCGATTAGCCTTCAACAATATATGAGTAGCACATGGGTCATGGAATCACATTTTTACAAAGAGCGATTAGCCTTCAATAATATATAAGTAGCACATTGGTCATGGAATAACGTTTTTTTCAATAATATATGAGTAACACATAGGTCATGGAATAACGTTTTTACAAAGAGCGATTAGCCTTCAGTAATATATGAGTAACATATGTGTCATGGAATAAGTTTTCGCAAAGAACGATTAGCCTTCAGTAATATATGAGTAACATATGGGTCATGGAATAACTTTTCGCAAAGAACGATTAGCCTTCAATTATATATGAGTAGCACATTGGTCATGGAATAACTTTTCGCAAAGAACGATTAGCCTTCAATTATACATGAGTAGCACATGGTCATGGAATAACGTTTTTACAAAGAGCGATTAGCCTTCAGTAATATATGAGTAACATATGGGTCATGGAATAACTTTTCGCAAAGAACGATTAGCCTTCAATTATACATGAGTAGCACATGGTCATGGAATAACGTTTTTACAAAGAGCGATTAGTTTTCAGTAATATATGAGTAGCACATGAGTCATGGAATAACTTTTCGCAAAGAACGATTACCCTTCAATAATATATACAATATATATATATATATATATATATATATATGAAAACTCTTACTCACACCTTAAATAATCATATTAATTAATGAGTTAACATACACGATGATTGTCTCATCAACCATTGAATTAAGGGTTAATCACATCGTGAGAAAATATCTAAAATAAAGTATCACATATACTCTATATTAATTAATATTAACCTGGATATACTTCAGCTCTTCATGCACCTATTGGTTCCTGTAATGACCTTTGAATACTTTAATGTAAACAATGGTTTAACACAAGCATACTTTACTTTAACTTCCTAATCAAAATATAGAGGAAAGCATTGTTATTGGCTAAGTCATTTCTGATGGCACGCGCTATTAAGTAAACATTTTTTTCTTTCCAGGTTCTTCTTATCTAAGATATGTTAACTTATCGAACAGAGATAACTGTAGGCGGGAATATTAATTTCAGCAATGAACGCACGTAGAACAACGTCACCTCAATAGTAATTGACTTTATTTTTGATTGATTCTCTTAGACGTGTTAAAAATACACAGTAATTATGCTGTAGGTGTTACATATTCCCCGTAACTTATTGTAATAGCATGTTGTTTTCGTAGTTCCCAATACTTACAATAATAACGTTTTTTCACAATGTGATTTTTCCTTTCACTCTAATTCACAAAATAGTTATCAAAGTCTATTTTAAGTCGCTGTTATTACAATTAGTCAAACGTGAAATACATAAATAGTTATCTGATATGCAAGTGAAAAAAATCTAAATACGTTTTTTTTGCGATTTTTAATTTAAAATTCTTTTGTAAATATCCAATGCTACTTAATTAATTCACAACTGAATGTTCTGAGTGCTTCATTGTGCTGATAGAAGTAGTTTTAAACATTCACATGTGGATATAACTGATGAAATTAGTTAGTTTTTAACATTTATATATGGATACAACTTATGAAATTAGTTAGTTTTTAACATTTATATACGGATCGATACAGCTCATGATAAAGTTGATATACGTTTTAGATTTAAAATTTGAAAAGTTGATATACGTTTTAATTTCTACTTTTCACTCAGATCTACATTAAGTTCTACTGATCACTCATGCCAGGTAAAGGTGTTACCGTTAGGGGAAATTTGGGCATTTTTTATAACAGATAACCTTGAAGTATTGTTTAGTTGTTTTGAATTTCGCGCAAAGCTACTCGAGGGCTATCTCCGCTAGCCGTCCCTAATGTAGCAGTGTAAGACTAGAGGGAAGACAGCTAGTCATCACCACTCACCGCCAACTCTTGGGCTACTCTTTTACCAACGAATAGTGGGACTTATCGTAAACATTATAACGTTTTCACGGCTGAAAGGGCGAGCATGTTTGGTGTGACAGGAATTCGAACTCGCGACCCTCAGATTATGAGTCAAGCGCCCTAACCACCTAACCATTCTGAGACTTTTCGTTAATGACTCTTCTGGTTGTTTCTTTTCTTGTTTACATTTTGCGGTTTAAGCTTTTTCCAATTCGATCCGAAGTTTCCTTTCTTAATGTTTGTCTTATTTTCATTAAAATTAAATACTTAGTTTCTTAATATTCGGGCTCGGCATATCCAGGTGGTCAGAGACGCTCGACTCGCAATTTTCGGGTCGTTGGTTCGAATCTCCGTCCAACCAAACAAGTTCGAGCTCTCAGTCTTGGGGGCGTTATAATGTAACGATCATTCCTATTATTCGTAGGTAAAATATTAGCCCAAGTGATAATGACTAGCTGCTTTCCTTCTAGTCTTTTTCTGCTAAATTAGGGGCAGTTAGCACTAATAGCTCTCGTGTAGCTATTACGTGAAATTCATAACAAACCAAACCTTAATATTCAAGATCTTTCTTCAGGCTAGACCTTTATTTTCTTTAAGTTTTATGCCACATTCTTTCTTTGATTTCTTTTCAGATTCGGACTATAGACTCTATCACTTTCACGCCATATGGAAAAAGTGCAACAAAATCAAAGTTTAGCAACTCACTTATGGACGACATTCTTGATTGTGAGTTACGTGAGTGCTTCTGATCAATCATCCTGGGAAGCTGTTTTTAGAGCTAGGTGAGTAGACACACTGAAAACTCCAGACTAATTCCCAGACTCAAATAAGTGAGTCATTGGTGGTGCCTTATTTGCTTCGTCCAAAGGTTCAGGTGGCTCGTTGAAGTGAGATCAGGCTGTGTTTTAATTCTCTAGGAAACATACTTGGATGATGGATCAGGCTAGTCTTTATCTACGTAACATGAATCATTACGAGTTGGACGACTGATCATCTTTGATGAAAGACGAAACAGTCATTTTAATCAAGTTACTATAAGAGTGTAATGACTCTTTATATGAACAGGGCGAGTTGCGATCTGGGTCTAATATCTCGGTTTACGAGTCCAATAATCATCACGCGATTTGAGGAACACAGTATAAGATTCCTAAAATCTTTGCACATAGTAATGTCTAATTTCTATCCTAAAGGGCTCGGGAGGAAATCTCATTTTGTTTTAAGAAGCTTAATGAAACCAAAAATACACGACTGAAGTATCGAAGTGTTAACTGCCTCAATGTAATATTATGAATGAATCAATCAAAACAATCTTATCAAAAAATCAATCAGTACAATATTATCAATAAATCAATTAATACATTATTATCAATCCTTTTACATTCAGAACTTGTTGCTCATCAATTTCACCACATAGAGCAGCTGTCTGATCCTGATGTTCAATAACCTTTTTCTTTAAAACGAATCAATATATTTGTTATTCAATTTGTATGTGTCATATAAAGTGTGAGTCAACATGAATGAGGTTATCAGCCACAAGTTTATCGTAAAGGTAACAGCTTGAGAAATATCAGTACCTTCGAAATGCTGCTATTATTGCCTAAATCAGTGGTTCCCAACCAGGGGTGCTCGCACCCCTTGAGGGTGTGAGAAAGCGTTCCAGGAGGTGCGAGATAAAATTTGTTTTGGCCACCTTCACCTTTATTTTTAAATAAATAATTACTGTGAGGGGTGCAAGAACATATTAAAACTTTTTAGGGGTGCGAGACATAAAAAGGTTGGGAACCACTGGCCTAAATAATTTACCCAATTTGTTGTATCTCAACCCACTTGACGAGTCCTGGTATTGGAAACTAAGGCTTTATTGACACTAGATGTAGCAAGTGTAATGTGGTTGACGAACTATACTCTTCAAAACAAGAAACGCAAAAGGGATATTTTTGTTATTTTAAAGAGAAATATATGTAATAGCGTTACAAGCTCAGAGTATGTGATGTTACACGTGTTAAGGCACTGACTGTCAGACCAAAATGACAATAAAAGTTGTACACTTTGAAAACGGAGGAAAACATCGGATTTTTCGCCAAAACGCATTCATGTCCAATAAATTTGTTTGAGAGATCTGCATGTTCTGCAAGTGCAACATGTGCAAAATCCCTATAAAAGTGACGGGTTCTCGGTTTCCATAGCTCAGTGTTAAGCCACCGACACGCAATACAGTTACGCCAAGACTGACTGCAGCACAACGCAACAACGCCATTGGTCGTTGGAAGCAGGCGAATCTCGATCAGATGTTGCCAGAGCTGTGAATGTCCACCCAAGCACCATCACGAGGCTATGGAATCGTCACCAACAACATGGATCAACTCGTGACCGTCCACGATCTGGCAGACCTCGTGTGACCACGCCCGCACAAGATCGCTACATCCGGTTACGTCACCTTCAGGATAGGACCACCACTGCGACGTCTACTGCCTCAACCATACCAGGGCTGCGTATGATTTCCAATCAGACCGTACGCAACCGTCTACGAGATCCGACCTCGACGTCCAGTCAGAGGCGGAATCCGACCTCGACGTCCAGTCAGAGGCGTCTTTGTATCCTCATCGTTATTATTCTTGACAGCAGTGGACAGTGGAAAGAAGGAAAGGTCGGACCTGTCGAACATGGTAAATCAAACGGCCCGATTCTGGGTCTGGCAAAATCGGGTATGGCCTCATCGACGATAGAGGCATGTTTGGTTCAGCGATGATTCACGTTTTATGCTTCGTAGGCAGGATGGAAGGACCCGTGATTATCGTCGCCGAGGTGAACGTTTTGCAGCAAACAGTGTGCAGGATGTTGACAGATTTGGTGGTGGCAGCGTCATGATGTGGGCTGCCATCGTCTACAATGCCAGAACAGACCTTTTGCACATTCGAGGGAATCTTATGGCTCAACGATACGTCAACGAGATTCTTAGGCCCCATGTGCAACCCATCATGGTGAACGTCAACGACGTTTTTCAACATGACAACGCCCGTCCTCACACAGCCCGACTCACCACTGTCTTTTTGAGACACCACAACATCAACGTTCTTCCCTGGCCCTCCAGATCACCAGATTTAAACCCCATCGAACATCTTTGGGACGTGTTGGACCGACGTCTGCGACGGCGACAACCTCAACCGCAGACTCTACCTCAGCTTGCAGCAGCTTTGCAGACTGAGTGAACAGCCATTCCACAGGATGTGATTCGTCATCTCATCGCTTCCATGGCAGAAGATGCTAAGCAGTTATTGGTGCTCACGATGGCATACTCGTTATTGACGTTGAGTGACGTTAAACTTCACCTAGTGAGCGTGGACTTTGCCTTTGCAGACTTTGGATGTTCAGTAGTGAATATTCAAAGTTTCACACATGTCATACAGAACTACCCGGAATAAACTTGTTAACAATTTGTCTCATATTTTGCCTTTTGCGTTTCTTTTTTTGAAGAGTATATTTATCATTCATTCTTCCTCACTTTCATTCATACGTTTTTATAATTGCTAATACATTTTTCTCTCGTTGATAATAATAGTTTTGACTCACTCCAGGAAAAAAAGTCTAGTTTTCTGGTTCGCTAATTCTCTTGAATGATAATACATTTTAATAAAGTAAAAATATAATAAATAACAGCTGCAATAAATAAATAATTAATATCGTGTTATTAATTCTTACCTTAATTCTCATTTGCAAGTGACATAAATAAAATTGATAATAATTACAAACTACTCCACACTTACTTAATCCAGTTCACACCATAAAGTCGTTGAACATGCAACTGGTAATATAATTAATGCCTAGACCAATGTCTCTGGCATCCCAGCCTGACTAATTAACCCTCAGATTAGACGAATTATCTATACTTAGGGTAGATTCGTGGCTGTTAGATATCCAAACATATTCAAACACATCTAACTAGGTTTGTTATTTGTTTTTCAAAAACACTGTGTTTGTTTCGATTCTTTCAGAGAGCTTACTGTTGTTCTTTTTCTTTCTAATAGCCCTTTATTTAGTGCATTTTTATTCAGGTGGTTTTATGTAGTGAACTGTAGTTGTACTTCATCCATAAGGTCTAATACAGATCACAGTTGCCTGTATTTGCAACTGAATTTATTAATAGTTTCTAAATTTGTTTTGCTTCTATCCATCAATATGCGGTTTTCAGAAAATTAGTCTTGATAATTTAGACCTAAGCCACACTTTATAGTACCCCAACTTGCAAAATATTCTAAAATCATTCGTTACTTAATACCAGTTTTCTCAACATAAAGAACTCTAAAGCAATAGTGATTTGAACCAGTATAAGATACTACCGACACATTTGAAAGGTATTCGTAGAGATACATTGGATTCGGTAGTTAGAGTTTCAAATGTTTGCTGATCAGTCTGCTTGCTAAGCAATCATCAAACAACTTTGTATACTCACATGTTTCCTACTATTTGCAAATTATTATAGTGACTTCTGTAACTACAGATCTCTTGTTACTTAGCGAGACATCAGAGGGGCATTTTGTACTCATTGGTTACGCGCTGGGCTTGACAAGTTTGTAACGTGATGCTATATAACTACAGGTCGCCTGCTACTTAGAGAGTCACTAGTGTGACTCTATATTTACGAATTTCCTATTATAATTAAGTCATTAGTGTATTTCTACATTTAAAGGTTCCCTCCTTTACTTGGCGAGTTATTTCCGTGATTCCCAAACCACAGATTTCTTATTATCCTTTCTTTAAGAATAGAATAATATATAAATAAATCAATAAAAGAGAGAACATTTTGAAACATAAGTGCCTATGTACAGGTACTTGTGTGTAAACGTAATAATAGTTAGTTAAGAAATAGATACCAGCGATGATTAACAGAAAACTACAGCATTTTTTTATAATACTCTTAAACTTAATAAAATTATCTTACCATTTATTAGCAGAATCGATTCTAGCTATTTAGTAATTTCATTTTCAGACTTCATATCATTATCTATGGATTTTCTAAACATTAACAGTAGATTCTAAAGTTTTGTACCAAAATACTTTGAATTTCTTTGAGCACTTTTCTTGGTCATAAATGAAATATTCTTAAATTATTCAGATGTATAAGGTTAATAATCAATAAAAATAGAGATGTTCAGTGTCGCATATTCTTCAATAAGCACAGCTTTTAACACCATTATCTAATAATTATTACTTTCACTTTAATCGTCCAAACAATGTGTTGTTGCTAGAGGCAGGGCTAATAGGACTTTACATAGTATCTAAACAAATACTGAAAACAAGTCGAAAGAGGTTGTAATTTCATTGTATATGTCACAGGTTAGGCTACATATGGAATATTGTGTTCAGTCTTGAACTTTTATCTTTAAAATGGTTTTAGATTATCAGAAAGGGTTCAAAAAATGGCTACAAGGACGATATATGGAATACAAAAGCTGTCATAGTATCACACGATTATAGGTTAAGATTTCTGAGCTTTATTTCTCTTATAAAAATAGCGAAGAGTTAGAAGGAATCTAATTGAAACATTTCAGACTGTTGAGAAACTTTATAATGTTGATACATCATCCATTTGTTTTCATATTTAATGATGAGAGTGGTAGACACGGGGAAATAAATATATATTTTGGTAAACTAAGAGTAATCTCCATCTAACATTGAGTTTGGCCTTTGGAAGGAGTTGCCTTCAAATATGATAGAATAAGATATTTTAAGAGAAAACTTGATAAACGGTCGGATGATAAAATCTAACCTTGTGTTTTTGTAGCATTTACTTTAATTTAGTGAATGGGATGATCAAGATGGACAGAAATATCTCTTGTTGTCCTTATATGTCATGATTAATATAAAATAACTAAACCTCATTAAAAATTAAATTATAAAAGTTTTATGTAATGCTCCATTTTAAAGTTTATTTTTTGTACAGTACTGTGCAAAGGTGTTAGGACAAAAAAATATTTTGTCATTCTTCCCATTGTAGCGGGCTAATTCTTCCATTTTATTATAGAATGTAAATTTCAACACTATGGTCATGTTTCAATGATTCCCGTTGACAATTCAATGAGCCAAAGTGAGAATACTTATCATTCTTTATAACTCTAACATTCCTGTACCAAGAGCATGTCATGTCATAAAGGTTCTGTTAAAATTAATATACTGATCAAATTTAGAGTCTAAAATAACGGTCGTAGTACCCCAGATAGCGTTTTAATAATATAGAAAGAAGCTAGTATAGATCTAACATTTGGTACCGGTACATACAAGAAGAAGTCAAATCCACAAATAAACCTTGATAAAAACAGTGTTTAACACTATATGATAAGTTTTGTTATCATGCAACGGCTCAAAAAGTGTAGAGAATTATCAGTAGAATAGAGAGTTTCCATATAAAAACTTTACATGATGCTGATTGAAACACTGTCAACTACATCCTAGATCGTGAGACCGAGACAGGTAAATTTGAAAATTAGAAAGGAAGACTCAGAACACCTGAACTCAATGATACTGATGTTAAGTGTCTTTGTTTATGTAGCTTTCGGAACAGAAAAAAGACTGCCAGTGATCTTAAACATGAGATAAACAACCATGTACTAAATGACAGAAAAGTGTCCAGATCTACAGTATCAGTAACACTCAACAGAAATGGAATATTTTATCATATAGCAGTTAAAAATTCTTTACTTCTGTCTCCAAATATTGTCAAAAGACTGAAAGTTGCTAAAAAAGTACAAAAACTGGACTGTTGATTATTGAAAAAGGATGTTATGGACGGATGAGTCCAAATTTGAAATACTTGGTTGTATGTCCGGCGAAAAAAAGAGTGAAAGATACTTATTCTACTGAACAAAGGATCAGCACAAGTAACATTAGATGGTTATCCGTCATGGTATACCCAGTGATTTGCGAATTATTGATAAATAATTCTACAACCAATAAGATAATGACCCCAAACAATCACCCAACCTATGCGAAAATTACTTATTTGGGGAAGAAGCTGCTGGAGTCATTCAAAAGATGGAATGGCCCCTACAGAGCCCCGATCTTAACCCAATTGAGTAAATTTGGGATTTAATAGATCAAAAACTTGACAAATCAAAATTATTTCCCAAGAAACTATTGGAGTGTATAAGAGACACTAACGATATTTCAGAATACTGTCTTTCGTAGTTGATTGTACTTAATTTGAACGATTTTATTAACTGTTTATATCCATCAATATTAATATAAACTTGTAATGCTTTGCAATAAAGATCAGTTATATATATTTTTCATAATTGATTATTGATAAGTTCTTTAACTATATTACCGAAGCAAGACCTGGGATCTCAGTAACCTTCATTAATACATTAATAATAATATTAAATTAATGTAATCATCATCTCATTTTATTTTCCTTGTCTATTTTTGTTTTCAGATAACCCATTAAAGTATGATTATCCGTATTAGTTCGTAAAAAAGCCAATGATTGTTTAAACTTATCAAATTTCTTGCTATGTCATTATTTGATAAAATATTATGTATTTTAAGAAAAACCTTCATTTCTACAATGTAATATAAGAATTATATTAGCTTCAGTTTAATTAAAGTGTGTATTTTCTTATAGCAAAGCCGCACGGGCTATCTACTGTGTCCACCAAGAGGAATCGAACCCCTGAATTTAAATCCGTAAACCTAAACAGTGGGGACTAGCTTCATTAAAATCGTGACTCCCACACCCACGTTTTGTGCTACATTAAAGTGACTTTCGTTGAAAATTAAAATAGCCACAGCCATTAGCGTGTCTCATACTGACAGTTTCCTGCTATATTTAGTGATTCCCCATTATCAAAAGCCCCTGTTACTTGGTTGGTTTATGACCGTGACTCACAGTTCCCAGCTATTTGACAGACTATTAACGTGGATTGTTCTTCGATTACATTCATCACCATATATTGACCAACTTTTAACAATGGATATTTTATCTCAAAATCTGTGTTTCTACGTTTTAATAATTGGGAGATAAAAATTAAAGCTTTAAAGAAATCCCCTTTAAATTTATTGTTTAAAATTAAATACAAAGCTACACAATGGTCTATGTGTGCTCTGCTATCGAAACCTGGTTTCTAGCGGTGTAAGTCCGCAGACTTGCCGCTGTGCCACTGAATCTGTCAGATACTTACAGACAAGCTGATACAATATTGATGAGGTGATTTGCTACCCTGTTAAATGGTTGAAACATTAAGTAATGAAGTGCTGCGAGAATTTTTCTGTTTCAGTGAGAAAGTTCAAAGGTCTCTTCTTTGAAATGATGTTACTTTAACATTACATCGTTTAACAATCTCCATACACAAAAATAACTCCTTCTAAAGAGCTGTGACAATTTCCTCAACTCTTAATTACCTGGAGCGATACTGCACTAGCCAAAGCTCCGAAATTCATTCTTATAAAAAACTAATAACACACCGATGTTAGTTGGCTTTTGTTGTTTTTCTATTTTTTAACGACCACTAATTGATTAAAAAATGTTTATTATAGTTTCAAAGTACTTGTAAACTGGAAATAGTCAGTGGTAATTCAGTCATGCAAGACTGGAATATTATTTGATTAAAATATATATAGTATACGAGACCTGCTTTAGTTCTGCATTAGTTTGTATCTTACATTTAAAATAGTTTAAGCCATTTAAGAATTCTTAAAACGAGTATCAAGAAACGACAACACTTGAACATTTATTTTTGGTATGTTGCCTCAATCCACGTGATTTGTTAAAACGTGTTATAAGTAAACGACAACATTTTTCGGTATAATAAAGAATACACGATATGCCAAAAAATTGTAGTGCTTTTCTATAGGTAGATTTCCAAAATATTAATGGAAAACATTATTTGTTTGTTTTATTCCGAGTAATTATTAAGGGTTCGAATTTAGTGATGAACAGGTAGACAATTACAACAAACAGTTTTCTCTTATTATTGAGCTATATTTCAGAAACGAATGTTCCATCATTACATACCATAGAGAACTTGGTGTTGACTTTGCTTTTTCTAAGCCCCCCGCTAGTACAGCGGTATGTCTTCGAATTTACAACGCTAAAAATCAGGGGTTCGATTCCCTTCGGTGGGCTGAGCAGATAGCCCGATGTGGCTTTGCTATAAGAAAAACACACACAAAAAAAAACACACACGCTTTTTCTAAACATGTCATCAACGTGAAATGTGGTTTCAACAAGATGGAGCCACCAGGCATACAGCACTAGTAACAATGGTAATGTTGAGTGAATTGTTCCTAAACAGGGTAATTTCTCGTAATGGACACAGAAATTGCCCCCCACGATCCTAGAATTTATCAGTAGTAAACTCTCTTATGTGGGGTTACATAAAGGACAGACCGAATATCCACAAACCACGGATACTATCGAATCTAAAGGATGACATAACGACAGAAAATTGTTTGTTTTGAATTTCGAGCAAAGCTTTTTGAGGGCTATCTGCGCTATCCGCCCCTAATTTAGCAGTGTAAGACTAGAGGGAAGGCAGCTAGTCATCACCACCCACCGCCGACTCTCGGGCTACTCTTTCACCAACGAATAGCGGGATTGATCGTCACATTATAAAGCCCCCATGGCTGAAAGGGCGAGAATGTTTGGTGTGACAGGTATTCGAACCCGCGACCTTCAGATTACGAGTAGAATGCCTTAACCCGCCTGGCCATGCCGGGTCTACAACAGAAATAAATGGCTTTAGGTGTGAAACTTTGACCTCTGAAATGAGAGATAACAACCTCAGCGCACACCCATGTGGACATCTACCGAATATCATTTTTCTTACTTAATAGTTATAAGAAACCTCACTGAGCTAAAGTTTTATAAATAATAAACATATTATACCAACAGTTTTGTTGTCGATTATTGCATTTTTAAATCCCCACACGTTTTTTGGCAGACCCTGTTCAAGTAATCCCAACTACGACAAAAGATGATAACAATAAACACATCACCAAATAAAAACATTGAATCACAATAATAATTGTATTTGTATCATGGCAGCCAGTGCATATACAAACTACCTAAACCAAATGCCAATTTGTATTACATGCAATTATTAAATTTCTATAATGTATCTCTTTCACAGCTAGTGCTAGTGTGACTACGTATTAGCTGGACATAGTTTTAATTGATACGATTTCTTATTAGCCTCGACATCACCGATGAATTCTTATGATTACTTATTAACCTTTGTGCTAAATTCAACAAATAACTACTTATTAAGTTTAATGTTGGTATTATTATTATTACTTATTAGCTTAACGTAGCTTTGCGTGTTTGTTTGTTTTTGAATTTCACGCAAAGCTGTTTTGTTGTCATGCAGAAGTACGTTTGATTGGCGAGCAGTTTGGCACGAAGAGCATCACCAGCGGTGTTTTCATGAACTCTTTAGTCACGTGGACTGGGCTTGTAGAAAGGATGTCTATAGACTAGAAAGGATTAAACGAAATGTTACAACGATTGAAAGACCAATTGGTAATAATATTTTTTCCATATTCTTTTCTGAACAAGTTGTTCATTACCACTAAAACAAATAAACAAACTATATTTAAATAAAAGAGTAACTTACACCATTCACAGAGAACTGGATTTTTGATATTCTTCATACTAGTTTTCCGTTCAAAATGGAATTAGTTATGTTTTAACAGAACATTTCTTTATATACATTTATAACTAAAGAAATCTTTTTGCAGTTATTTTTCACTTTTAACGTAAAATGACTTTGAAAACATAGTGTAACACTTTTCTAAAAATTCATTTTCTGGGTTTGTTTGTTTTTTTCAGAAAAAAATGCTGAAATTAAACTCACTACGATAACTTCAAGTATATACCTGAAGGAAAACAACAATAATATGAAATCGTTAAATATAAGATCAAATATGTGAAAACAACAATAATATCAAGAGTAACATAAATAATTAAATTAATAAAACGTTACAATATTAAATGTGATACCATTAATTAAATTCATAAAAAATTACAGTATCAGTAAGCAAATTTATAGTGTTACAATGTCAAATATAAAATCAATAAACAAGTTTGTAAGAAGTAACAAGTGTATTACTAATAACACAGGTCTGCGAATTTAAAATTCATAAAAGTTGTTTCGGTTTTAATGACGAATTTTCTGTAACTTATCTACGCAGATTTTGAAAATAATGTTCTTTTTTTTCTTCTATCACGTAAGGATTTTTCATAAATCATGAAGAAATAAAACTCTTACTTAGATCAAATTGTTCTATTTACCACGATAAACATTTTTATTATTATCTTTATTAACAAACATACTGTGTGTGTTTTCTTTTCTTTTAGCAAAGCCACAGCGGGCTACCTACTGAGCCCACCGAGGTGAATCAAACCTCCTGATTTTAGCGTTATAAATCAGTAGAGTTATCGCTGTACTAGCGGGAGGCTTTTACGAAGGAAGATATCTAATTTCCTCGCAGAAATACTAACGTCCGAAGTTAATTCACTGAAGTTAAACAGTTTGGAATGTTCAAAGTATTTCAACGTTTCTAGTCACATTTTTGCAGTTTTCCGATGAATAATCTTTAGACGAATTTCTAGAAAGTTCAGTTGAGCCAACAAATTGAAGAAAATGGAAGAATATTGATGGCAAACAAATATCCTGATTTTGCGTGTGAAATCTACTTCTTCTGGTCCCAAAATTACGTATCGTGGTCTTTTTGTTTTTAAGTATTGTGTCTGTAACATCCGTTTTCAATGACCAGCAGTAATCAAACATCATGTTGATGTTTCACCTTCCCTAATATTTCTTTTCCATTTTTTTTATGTCTTGATGGAATCTTTCACCCTTTTCCTTCACTGACAGCATTAAATATTTTAGGGAAATAGTCAACATGTGAGTTTAAGAAACGAACTTTAAAGTTAATATTACAGCTCAACTCTCTGAATTTATTGAACATGTTACTGACAATAGTTTCATAATTTGGGTCCTTGTTCTTTCAAAAAAAAATTGTCAATAACATCTTTAAAGGCAATCCACGCTTATTTTTTCATCTTTTCTCATTGTCCTTTCTCACTGTTCATCCGATGTCAATCTCCTAGTCTGAGGCCCAACAGAAATCCTATCTTTAAGTTTTGCTTCTGATCGAGATAGGAATTGTCTGCATAGAAACTTGAAACAACCAACCACTACTTTTATCTAATGTTTTTACTGCTTCCTCAAGTCCAGTCAAGTAAACTTTAAGGTTCAATGTTTTTCGATCTTGGTACCAGGCTGACTCTGTGTGGCCATTGCTTCTTTATCTGATGCTAATTTCATGATTTGCTGTTCCATTCACACAAACAACCTGGAGACATTGTATAACCGGATTGCTAACCCATCAACATATAACGGACTTCTAAGTCTCCACAAAGTAGACAACTATGTTCTTTGTATTTGATTTGATTAAGAAAACCTTTCGAGATTTTCATACACTTCCTTCAAGTGAATCGAATGAACAATAGGAATAACTGCACATATTATGTGTTAACTATTGTGAAATAAAAGAGCTTTTAGACTTCTTTTAGAGGAATCAATGAACAACCGTCACACTCACTTATTACATAGACTTCAGAACCTGACATTTGTATTAATTCAATAATATTGTTGCAATAAACCGGTAAATCTCCTTGTGAAAAGCATAGTATACACTTTTCCTCACGATTTATGTACCAGTAAAATGATGTCCCTTGAGGAAGTAAATTCTCAGCTCGAGCGAAGTCTGGACCCCAGAATCTCTGAAAAATCCTTTAAAAGGCCCAAATCTTTCACCAAATCATTAATTTCGCCATGTTGAAAACTTGTGGTTTAACAGATATTTCAAATTGAAAAAGTCCTTATCATCATTTATATAGGCATCAGGTTCAGAATCATATGAAGCTATATCAAATGTCTCTGATGGAGTAGGTACAGATACATCAGGTGTAATAGGATATTGAAGGTTCGAATAAGAAATTTCCTTTTTTCCGAGTGTTGTAGTCTTGCACATTACACGAATAAAAATTTCAATCATCTCTGTGGTTTTTTGGGTCATATTAGATCACTGGAATTCCAAAAGACAAAGACTTTTTTTGTTTACCTTTAGTCTATTGTCTTCGACATAAACGATGCAAACTTTGTGTGGAAGAAAGGACTTGTTTTGGTTCTCAAGTTTTATTTCAAAAAAACGCGTAATATGCTTTTCTAATGAATTCTGTAATGTTTTGCCTTTGTTTCTTTACAATAAATTTGCTGCCACATACGTTGGCATAACGACGAATAAGTAATATTAAAAAAGAACAAAATAATGTTAAAGTGCAAGCACAAACAAATAATACCCACAAATGATACGTCATGCGAATTGTTAACCTTTTACATACCAACGGTGTGTTTAGCTTGGGTTCTAGAACGATTGATAAGGCTCCCACGTCGCGATTGATCTAAAGAAATCTATAGCTAGTATAGTCAACATTTAAAACATAACAGATATGATCCTATTTCAATAAAAAAGATTCACTTAAGTAAAGGAAAATATAACGTTTTGTGAAAATTCCGTACGTGATGGAGAAAAATGGATATGCTTTTCGGATTCACCGTACAGAATTTACTGTAGAACATGTAAAACTTTCAAGCCTATAAAATCATCGCAGGCCTGTGTAATCATATTTGTAAATATAGTAGTCAAGTATAAACAAACCACTTAAAATTTAATAAATAATAATATAAAAGAAACAATCAAGTCTTTAGAAATAAATAGTCAAATGTAAAAACTACGGCTTAAAGGGTGGGCATGTTTGGTATGACGGGTTATTCGAACCTGCGAGTTACCAGTTGAGGTACCATAACCACCTGGCCATCCGGTCCGCATAAATAGAAACTATTAACTCTATAAAAAACAATATTAGAGAATTACAACTTCCCATTCTCTTCTTGAAATTAATAACATTTATTTTAATTAAGTGTAAAATATAAACAATGAATTATATATAGTGATGTGTTTTACATCTTTTTTAATCTTTAAGACATTACTGGTTTCAGACAAAGTAATTGTGAACAACTAGCAATACTTACATGCAGTGTAACAACGTGAGTTGAACTTATGGTCCTTTCGAAACAACTGTAATTCAGTTCAAGTTATGTTAAAGTATTTAGAAAAAAAACCTTTTCCAAACATCTATCATTTATTTCACTCTTTATTCCTAAAGGTGATCCTGGATCATTTTTGCCAGGAACTGTGGCACACAGTTTACTAAGAAATGTTGAACCTAGTAAGAACTATCGAGTCACGAAGCGAGGAATCATGAATGAATGTTGTCATAGCTCCGTGGGCTGTTCCTGGGAAGAATATGCAGAATATTGTCCTCTTAACAGAAGAATACGAAACTAGCCGGAAATTATCTAAATGATAAAGTGACGTTTATTGCAGTGGGCAAAGAAAACTACGAAGCTACCTTATTGTTAATATTAGTAACTTCCATAACTTATTGAAAAAGACAGCTATCAGAAATGTTTTGAATATATAGCAAAATATAAAGATGTAAGCAGAATTTAGAAACAAATGTTTCAATATTAATTTATTCGTCGTAACAGTGATAAGTGTGGAAACTGGTATTTCCTATGAATAAAGTCTTATTTTAAAATGTATGTCTGGTTTAGTGATTCGTAAGTAGGAAAACAATCAATTGTTTATACTTTACGATAAAAGAACGAAAACAGTGCTCGACTTGTAACGTCTTTAACAAGAGGAATTCTAAATAAAATGAACGAAGTGTACATTATATATATATATATGTGTGTGTGTGTGTGTATGTATAAACTTACTTAGAATTCAGTTGTCCCACTGATTGGTCACTAATTTAATCTAAATTGAAAGTTACCAATAGTTTTGCTTAAAACAAATATTAACAGCAAATTAAAAACCAACTTCACCAATGATTGATGAAGATAGCATTTGTCATAGGACGAAGCAGAATGATAAAAGCACTCTGAAAACATTATATTATACTCAACTATGGCGTACGTTGTTGTTCACATATCATAAATTTTTATTACATAATAATAAAAAATTTAATTTTTATTTACAGTATGACTGTGACTCTACACAAGTGTATTCATTAAAACATTCTCAGAACGTTCCACTTGCTCGTTATTGTTTACAAGTGGTACGAAATTGTTATTTATTTTAACAATGCAAACAACATTCCTTTCCGTATCCCCCGTACTCCTACCAATTGAAGTCAACAAAATGTTGTCTAATGAAGTACTTCTTTATGAAGTACTTTAAAACACCTTGTGAAAAATAGTAAAATAATTTTTATTGATCTATTCATTTACTAAACATTTAATTGTTGTTATTGGTGCATTTAGAGAAATAGTATAACAAATATTGCTAATATTGCAAGTATTCGACAAGTATAATAACAGTGCCAGATGTAACCAATTATTTCCAGTATAATAACGTCACTAGTCTAACTAGAAGTATCATAGTGTGACAACTCAATATAAAAACCTTACAAGTGTAATAGTTACTGACATATTCAGTTATTCCTAGTGTAAGAACCACAATACAATGATAGTTGTTATAAGTATACAGAACACCTCTGACCTAACAGTTGATACTAGCGTAGTTACAGAACTAAGTTAATAAACTTCACTGTTGATAATTGATACTGGCACACTCACTTATTCTTATTGCAAGAACTCTACCACTAGTACAACAGTTGTAATAATATCTAATTTATTCTTAATGGCAGGAATACACTTGCTTTATCGTCACTATTGATACATTCGGCTATTCTTAATAAATAGTGTTGTTACTGTTTTTAGCCCAAAATCACCTAACGTGCTGTCCGCGTTCTGTCCACCGCGAGGATTCAAGCATAGAATTTTATCATTGTAACGTAATGAATGAAGACACAGAAATAATATAATAGTCCGTTTTAAAATATTTTGTTTTATGGTTATTTAGAAGGTTTGAAGAATATATTACGATCACCAAGTGTAACTATCCTATTTTACTCTTTTAACAAGTTTATAAAACCATATTTCACAAAATTTGATTCATTTGTATTGCCATATGGTGATCAATCTTAAATCTATTTCGTTTCAGAATTTTGGCATACATTCTCAAAAATCGTTTTCAATTTGAACGCAATAATTTATTGTCATTCTGTTTATACCGTTACTAAAAACCTGAAATAAAAGTGATGAGGAAGAATTTCATTTCTCACCTTAGAATTAACTGATTTCACCTTCATATATAAATAAGATTATTTCCGTTAATACTGGAAATTTGGTTCTTTTGTACAATAAAGCTCCAATGTGTTCAGAAAATAATTAACAAAATTTGGCATGAATTTGGGAAGACTTAATTCAAAAATATGAGTGAAAATAATAACAAATTAAATGAAAACGCCTGGATTTAATAATGAAATAAACATTTAAGTCTTAAAACACTTTCATTTTAGATATTTCGGGTAGATATGCGATGCCTAATAACACCAATAGAGATGATCGCAAGACTGATTACAAACTTTTATCTAAGACTACATTCTTGGAAGTGTTCATTTTCTAATCGTTAAATTAAATCAAACTTTTACATCGGTATTTAAATCTTGAAGACCTTGGACGGTCAGATACTATATATGATTTTTTCTTCTTTCTGTACTGGTATTGTTATGTGTTTCATACTTGCATTTAATAAGATGGTTTAGATGAATGTCTACTAGTTTCGGATTTTCACTTTCCTTTTCATTACCAGGTTCGTTTATGTTATCTGGTTATATCTGTTTTTAGACTAAATTTACAGCGTGGTTCTATTTTGTGGTGTTGGTGGAATAATTGGTAATTGAGTTATTTGAAGAAATAAGGTGTTCAGTGGCTATTTTGATGATTGGTGCGTCTTCTATTTAGCTGGTGTACTTCTTGGTACTCTGTAAGCAGCAGTATTTGGTTTTGGATAGCTTGTATTTTATTTTTTGTGTTTTGTATCAGGATGGGTGTGTATATTCTAGTACTGGTGTGATATATGTTGTGTAGAGTTTGATAATGTTTTTAAGCAACGTGTCTTTGTTTCTACCTGACAGACCCTTGACATAACACTATGTAACAAAATTTTTACTTTTTCTTGTTCCTGGGCAGAAAGTGCTATTTCCCAATTGCTTATGCCTAAAGTAAATGGAAAGAACCTAGTTTTCTCTTCAAACATTGCTTTTGTGACCTGAGTAGTGAAATTTTCAAATTTACCCATTTTCTAGAACATTTCAGGTAGGTTCAGTGTTGAGTAGCTGATAGAGAATTTTATCAAACTTACAAAATTTACAAGAATGTTGTAGATCTTACATGCATTTTCTAGAATGTTGTAAAACTTACGAGAATTTTCAAGAACATTTTAGAATTTGCTAGAACTTTCCATAGTAAAATATATACAACCACTCACCACTTCAGTTTAGTTCTAGCTGCCTAAGTGAACACATAGACCTCATTTCACCTGCGAGCACTGCATAAAAACTCTAGAAGGTAACACGGACAATGTTTGCTTGCTTAAATAGTAAGATTTTATATTATAGAAATTTTAGACCTTTCAAAATTTATATATCTTTAATTTCTTTTTTTTAACTTCCAGTAGTGTATAAAAAATATCACATATAAAATAGACCCAGCATGGCCAGATGGGTTAAGGCGTTCAATTCGTAATCTCAGGGTCGCGGGTTCGAATTCCCGTCGCGCCAAACATGCTTGCCCTTTCAGCCGTGGAAGCGTTATAATGTGACAGTCAATCCCACTATTCGTTGGTAAAAGAGTAGCCCAAGAATGGCGGTGGGTAGTGATGACTAGCTGCTTTACACTGCTAAATTAGAGACAGCTAGCGCAGATAGCCCTCGAGTAGCTTTCCGCGAATTTCAAAAAAACAAACACACATATAAGATATTTTGCATGAATCTCTTACACATTAGTTGAGGATGATATAAATTTATTCTTCATAATAACAATTTTATTTTGTTCTTTTGCAGGATGGTACAGAGGGAAAAGGAAGCCATGAAGTTCGTCATTCCAAGAATTTGGCGTGATTCCACTGACCAGTCAAGCAATGGCTGCTTCTGCATAGTGGACCCTTCCAAACGTCAGGCTGGCAAGAATGCGTCTACTATCATGTATCCGGACCTTCCATCATCCATCGCCCCATTGCCACACTGCCCTGAGCTCCCTGTACCCACTCCGCCAGAGAGATAGCAACCATTCTCAGAAGAGAGCAGCAAATCAGAAGAGGAGGTAGACGTTGAAGTTCCAGATTACAGCTGGTGAGAGAAACTCATACTACCCCAACCAAAGATACCTCAATGACTTGATCAGAGATCTTGGTCTAACAAAGTCGAATACCGATACCATATTTGGGGGCTGATCCGTGAAAGTTATTTACATTACAGTTGCAAATCTCAAATAACTACTCACTTTTAAACATTTTTGTTCATTTTTGTGTAACCTTAGTATAAATACATGTAAATCTTGATTCATATGTTGTTTTATTCAGATCTTATGTGAATAAAAATATGCAAATGTGCCTGTTTTTACGTAGAAAATAGGTTAATTTCTAAATTTCATTATCCAGATCACAAAAGCAAAGTTTGAAGGGAATAATGGCCATTTTCTGTACTTTTACAACATAAGAAATTAAGAAATAACAATACCATCCAGGAACAAAATTTGTGTTACATAGTGTTATAGTTAATATCAAGCAGCATATAATACAATATTTAACAATATGTTTGAACTAAGAAATAAAACATGCAGTCTAACCATACAATATATAATATTACAAATAAGTTTTCAGAGTTTTATGTACAGTTTTGTACTCGTATTTGTTTGCATTCTGTCACTAACTGCTATAAAGGGTCTACTATACTTCTTTTTCTCTCCGACAGGACCAAAGATTAGATTAAGCCTCTTTTTTATTCATGGATTATTTCTTTTCTTCACTGAAATTATACATTTGATTATCAATAAAACCAGGTTTTAAGCCACGCAATACATAACTGTTGACATGTGTTTATTCATCAAGTACACATGTACAAAAAAAATTAACTACAGGTGGCAGCGCTTATCTCAATATTCTTAACACTCCCACTTAATTTTAAGTTTTACACAAACTTACAATTACTGTCAATAATCTTAAAGTTATTCTAAATGTTTTACAATTACTTTCAATCTGTTATTATAATCGTCACTTTATCTGGTTAATTTATCCATTGGTGCCAGTCCAACATTATCTCTGAACCTTTCAAATGCATTTCTAGCAAGTGACTTTGTAAGAACATCAGCAGTCATACTGTTTGTGGGACAATATTCCAGTTTTGCTGATTCGTTCTGCACACATTGGCGAATGAAATGGTAACGAATATCAATGTATTTTGTTCTTGCATGACCCACTGGATTCTGTGCCATTGCGATTGTTCCTTGGTTATCTTCCATGATACGAACAGGGTTATCAACTTCGAAACCTATTTCTTGCAGTAGTCTTCTCAACCATACTGTTTCCTGTGCTGCAAGACTCAAGGCTATATACTCTGCCTCTGAGGTGGACAGGGCCACCGTGGATTGCTTTTTGCTAATCCAACTTACAGCTGCTCCTGCTTAAATGAAGATATTTCCTGATGTGGTCATCCTATCATCCAGGTCTCCAGCAAAATCTGCAACTGAGTAACCAGTAATGATGTCTCCTGGTACCTTTTCAAACTTAAGACTAAGATCAAATGTTCCTTTCAAGTAACGTGGGATTCTCTTTGCTGTTGTCAAATGAGCACAATATTTCGATATTGCTCCCACTGCATATGCAATATCTGGTCTTGTTCCCATTGAAGCATACAGAAGTCTGCCTACCAACGACTGGTACAAACTGCGGTCAACCTGAGTGCTAACACCATCATCATTCTGCAGTTTCACGTTTACATCTGATGGAGTTGCAACTGCCTTACACTTAGTTATTCCAAATTTCACCAGCATAGTTTGGATATACTGTCTTTGATTTAACCATACACAGCCATTCTTTTCATCCTAAACAACACTGAGTCCAAGGATGTAATGGAGCTTTCCAAGGTCTTTTATGCGGAATTTTTCCTTCAGTGCTTCCATTATAGAGATCATTTCATCATCACTATCAGCAACCAAAATAATATCATCCACATATACTGCAACTATTGCTAGATTTTTACCTTTCCGTATGTAAACACATGGATCTGCTAAACTCTGAACCAATTCCAGTTCCATCATCTGTTCATGAAATGATTTGTTCCAACAGCATGGTGACTGTTTTAATCCATACAGTAATTTTTTTCAGTTTACACACAAGGTTTTCCTTCCTTGGAACAGCGTAGCCTTCCGGTTGTTCCATGTATATCTCTTCATCCAGATTTCCATTCAGAAATGCAGTTATGACATCCATCTGGTGAATTTTTTCAAGTTGTTCTGCACACCAAATGCAATCAAGGAGCGAATTGACGCATAGCGCACCACTGGAGAGAAGGTTTCCTCCTAGTCCATACCATAATTCTGCGAGTAACCTTTGGCTACCAGCCTACTCTTGAACCTCTCCAGTATTTCCATACTTAACTTTGAATAACCACTTACAACCTATAGGTTTTCTTCCAACTGGTAATTTCACCATATCCCAGGTGTCATTTTCTTGTAAAGACTCAAATTCCAGATCTGTGGCTGACTTCCACTCCTTTGCATTGTCACTTGACATTGCTTCACTTAATGTGCTTGGCTCTAACATATTGCATAAGTTTGCAGTGTGACAAACTGATTCATTTGCTGCTGCCATATCAGTATACTCATCATATCCATAGCAGATGGGGGTTTCCTGTTTCTTGCTGATCGTTCAGCTTTTTCTTTAGCTTTAACTTCTGTTTATTGGTCCACTATCTGTTCACTTGATAAGATATACTCATTTGTTACAGGCTCTTGACCAAATTCTGTTTCATTAAAGATAACATCTCGCTGTATGAAAAGCTTCCTGGATTTTTTCATCGTACAGTCGATATCCCTTGGTGCAGTTTTCATATCCAATGCTTCATAGACTTCATGTCTAATTTCTGTCTTGACGCATCTGGCACATGTGCATATGCAAGACATCCGAACACACTCATGTGTTCTACATCTGGTTTCTTCTCATACCATCTCTCATATGGCGTACTACCATCTTTTATTGCCGATGTAGATACTCTGTTACCCACATACGCTGCAGTAGCTACAGCTTCCGCCCAGTACATTCTTGGTAACTTAGCATTTAACAGCATGCTTCTTGCTGATTCCACAAGAGTTATGTTCCTTCTCTCAGCAACACCATTTTGTTCTGGATAATATGCTACTGACATCTCATAATGAATGCCTCTTGACTTCAAATATTCCTGGAACTTATTTGACGTATATTCTCCGCCATTATCTGAGCGCAGGGTTTTTATGCGCTCTCCAGATTCATTTGAGTACAACTTCTCAAATTTCTTGAATTTCTCAAAGACTTCTGACTTCTGTTTCAAGAAATACACTCTGCAGCATATTGAGTAATCATCAATAAATGTAACAAAGTAATTGCTACCTCAAATAGATGGAGTTTGCATGGGACCACAGACATCACTGTGTGCCAGTTGCAGTCTTCCCTTTGATCTGATTTCTCCAGCTGACTTAAATGGCTTCCTGTACATCTTACCTTCAGTGCATCCCTCACAGAAACTGGCTTCATCAGACTTCTGAAATTTGATTCCATTTACATTTCCACTCCTGACAAGCTTCTGTAACTGTGAAACACTGACATGCCCTAGTCGTTGATGCCATATATCCAAGCCATTCATGCTGCTGTTTGAGACTACTGAGGCATTCTCAATAACACTGGTCTTACAGTCCAGTTGGTATAGACCATCATTCTTTCTTGTACCCATGCCATGGAGTCGTCCTGATTTACCTCGGATGTAACAGCGATTAACTCCAAACTGCACAATATTTCCTTTTTCAGTAGCAGCTCCTACTGAAAATAGATTGCTAGCTAATTTTGGTATATGAAGGACACTCTGCATTGTGACATGCTTTGAATTACTGACTTTAAGTGTCATTTCTAGTTTACAGTTTCCAACTCCAAGAGCTTCAACAGTTCTTCCATCACCAATCCTAACTTGTGATAATTTGATAATATGTTCCTCTGGTGTGCCATATGCCTAGACGCACCAGAATCCACCAACCATTCTCCATTTCCTATTCCCTTTTTCTGGTTTGTTACAAAGGCGACACCATTGCTTCCATCAGTATAATTTTCCGCCACATTAATACCCACAATCTTAGCTTTGTGGACCATTTCCTTCAGTGTTGGATGGGCAATTGCGTTTTATATGTCCCTCTCTGTCACACTTGTAACACTTGAAGCTGTTACCCCTATTCTTTGTTTCTTATGTTCCATGTGGTTTCAAGTTGCTGCGAGTGGCTAATGCAGTTGATGATGTTTCATTCGATGTGGGTTTTTTTTCTTTTGTTCTTCATTAATCAGTGCCTGTTGCACAAATTCTAATGAGATATCATCAATTTTGCTTTCCAGGGCTGTTACAATTATATCATAACTAGCTGGCAGAAAACCAAGTAAGGTAACAATCTGATCTTCTTCTGCTATTTCCGCCCCAACCGCAGCAAGCTGATCCGTTAATTCCTTCATTTGTTTCAAATGTTCATGGACCGTCATGCTTTCTTTCATCTCACATCGAAAATATTTCTTTTTCAGGAATAGTTTATTGGCTAGTGTGTTCCTATCAAAGTGAGCACGCAGTACATTCCATGCTTTCTTAGGAGTTGTGCATGAGGTGATAAGATAGAGTTGTGCACCTTGAATATTCAGAACAATTGTTGAAAATGTTCTTTCCTTTTTCCTGTTGAAATCTGCCCTTGTTTGATTGTTGGCTGCCTCTCCCAATACTTCTGTTTCAGTCACATGGCCCCATAGGCCTTTTCTTCTCAATAAATGTTCCATTTGAAATTTCCATGTGGCCGAATTATTTTCTCCCAACTTATCAATTGATATTTTATCTTCCATTGTCAAACTATTTTAACCACAACTGTAATATTCCTTTCTTTGATTTAGATCTATTTCTCCCTTTATATGACTTGAGAAAATAGTGTCAATCAATATTTTACTTACAGTTTATCTTGGTATTTCACAATGGCTTCCAGACAAAGGAAACTAATCACCCAGCGTTTATGATAAAGTATCCATGTAAATCATGTGCCATCCAACAAAAATTTCATCCAAAACTGTTCTACAGTAATCCTCAGTATCTCCTGGATTACTTGTACTAACAATTATAAAACAGTTTCATCTGTTTAAGCACTATTAGAGCATTCCTAGGCCCATAACCTGTTGATATGTGTTTATTCATCGAGTACACATGTGTAAAACAAAAACAAATAACCTAACTACAGGTGGCAGCACTTATCTCAATACTCTTAACAGTTACAATGCATTTTAACTGATTGTTTGTTTTAAATTTCGCACAAAGCTACTCGAGGGCTATCTGTGCTAGCCGTCCCTAATTTAGTAGTGTAAGACCAGAGGGAAGGCAGCTAGTTATCACCACCCACCGCCAACTCTTGGGTTACTCTTTTACCAACGCATAGTGGGATTGATCGTCACATTATAACGCCCCCACGGCTGAAAGGGCGAGCATGTTTGGCGCGACGGGGATGCGAACCCGCGACCCTCAGATTACGAGTCGCACGCCTTAACATGCTTGGCCATGCCGGGCCGCATTTTAGCTGAATAAAAAATATACATTCTATTGCACAACACACAAAACTATAAATAAACTCAAACAATAAACTGTTTAACCTAACCGTACAATGCGCAGCTATATGGTTGAAAGATGGTTTGAAGGAAATAATGGCAATTTTCTGTATTTTTACAACATAATCAATTAGGAAATAACACATACTATCCAGGAATAAAATTTGTGTTACATAGTGTAATCAACGCGCTTACATACTCTGTTTGCTACATCCATTACGTGTTGTTATTGTTTTTTTCAGTTTAATGTGGAATCATATGTACATTCCCAGGAATTTTGATGATGTGTCATTCTGGAGGCGAGTTCCTTGTAGGTATAGTATTGGAGGATTTTTTTTTTCCATTTTGGATGATTTTATAAATAACAGTAGTTGCGTTTCTATAAAAAAATAGCTCAATCAATGTATTGAAATTTCAACTAGGATCTCTGATCATCATATTTCTTAATGATATTTGACAGCCAAACAAAGAAGTGTTCGAAAACGTATTTGTTGTTTGTTGTTTTATTTTAGGGCTAAACAACATTGCTGTGTGCTGTGCGCACCACAGGCAATCGAACCGTGAATTTTAGCGTCATAAATATGTAAACTTACTGTAGTCTTATCTGAGGTCGTGTTGGAATAGTGATCTAACTACTACACTGAATAATGTTCTACATATACCATTTTTGCTTTTCTCGGTAATAACTTATAACAACAAAACTCCGTTCTGATTAAGGAAAGTTTGACTGAGAGCTAGAGACAATATTATTATTTTCTTATATTATTGGTGTTCTCTTACAACGTATGGATTAGCTGTTAATTTCAAATATCCTGGCTCTTGTAACCTAAAAATTCTTGCTTTCAACTTGTAAACAATTGCATTTGATATTATTATCACTGTTCTTGTTTACGCAAGAGGGCTCACACGTGTCTATATATATATATAAGTAGGTCACTGACAAAATTAGGGGAGTTCTTGCTATCAGCTATTATCAAAGTCCTAGCTCAAGCAAATAAATCTTTGATCGGTTCTTGAACTTTAAGTACGAAAGAAGGCCGAGCTCAGCTGCCTTTTGTTCATCAAGATGGAGTTTGATACAAGTCTTTACACGTGTTTAACGAGCTTGTAGATAATACCAAGAATACTATAAAATGTAAACAGAAATCACAAGCACTACGACAACAAACAAAAACAAATACTTAAAGCTTTATTTATCAATAAAAATGTAATCTCAATTATTCATATGTGATCGACATTAGTCAAACACACATAAAACAAGTGTTAAAAAATTAATTGATATAAAAAATAATAAACTTTAGTTTCAAATATCCTCATGAACATCATGTGAAAAAATAAACACTTACTTTCCACTCAATTTATTTTCAGATATAATGTTGTTTGTGCAGAAGAGCTGATTCAGGGCTTGATGGTAAACAGTCTTTTATCTGCGTGAATAAACTTACTTTTAGTTACTAACAGCGTGGCATCTGTCCAGAAGAACTGAATTAGACTTGAGTGGTAAAGAGCCTTTAATCTACTGAGAATACCTATACATTTAGGTATTAAACAGCCTAGCATCTACCTAGAGAAACTAAATCAAATGTGCAGATAAATAGCCTTTCATCTGCTCAGAAAACTTGTACTTTTAAGCATTAAACATTCATTAACTTTCTAGCATTCAGCAGATTGTGATGTACTACTCAGAACAAAAAATTGAATCTTTAACATTTGTTCGCGTTATTACAAGATCTAAATTGACTAATAAGTATCATTAATTCAATATGTGGTCTTCTAAAAAAGAACTAGTTCATAGAATGCAATATTAAGTAGAATGTGGTTTTCACATAAATGTGAATCAGATTTTTAATGTTAGATGTAACGCTTATATGCTCAACAAGAAAAATATGTTTTATTTTGTTCAAAGTTCCAGGGAAAAGATGAATCACGGTGTCGGATATCAAATCATACAAGATGAAAGCCACTTTCTTTATAATTTGAACAACATTTAGTCTGCAGAGAAAACAGTATAAAAAGATTGGTTATAGATAGTGTTTCCTCTGAAGGAACATTTTTATTATGCCTGAAATCATGTTGGTAGCTCAAAATAGTTAGTTTCCCGGTGGATTAGCGGTAAGCTTAAGGTCTTGTAACGCTTAAATTATGTGTTCAATGCCTGCGATGGACAACAGGATAGCTCATCGTGCAGCTTCGAGATTAAACAGAAACAAACAATTACCACAGTTTACTTCGATTAGTATATTATATAATTATAAGATTAATCACAATGTAAATGTTCATTTATAGTAACTCCTATAAAGAAGTAAGTGCTCACAAGAGATTAATCAAACCTCTTATATTAAATAAAGTGTGATTTCCTCAGACCAACTGAATTATATTTGCAAAATAAGATAATGTGTGGTCTGTTTAGAAGAGCTTAATTATACTTATATAATAATAAAACGTGGGATGCGGTCAGAAGAGCTTAATCAGGTTTCCGTTATAAATGTATGATCTACCCAGAATAAGGATTTTTTAAAAAGAACTCTGCATGGGAAAGAGTAAACGATATAATTTTATTTTCTTCATATGATAACTTACATTAAATTTCGTAAGTGTTACACATACTTTGAAAAACCAAAACATTAACTAAACAATGCGATTATGAACATTACCAAACTGTTTAATATAATGTATCCTACACGACAATGCAACATTCCCAAAATTGCTATTGTAGCCACATACTTCCATGAATATACGCATTAGTAATCTTAATTATTGCTGTGTTAAAGGTTGTAAACAGTCTGTTGGATCAGAATGGAATAAACAGAATCATTACATACGTCAGTTTATTGAATACGTTTATTTGAACGTTTACTGATAGTACTTTCATGAAATAAAGCAAGTTTGCGTATTGATATGTTATGTATATTACGTAATAGTTAACTGAATGTTGAAACACGTTTATTGTTCACAGATTTAGTAATTCGACGCTATGAGCCACTATAACTGAGAACAGTTTATTTGTCAATTTTCTAATTAGTTCATACGATGACTAAATAATTAGATTTGCACAATAAACTCGCGTTAATTGATTTACTAAATAAAATTAACCATCGTCACTAGATAAAACAGATAAAACATTATTTTGAAGATGGTTTTACAGATGAAAACAACAAAAAATGTCTGTGTAAATATAAATTCCAATGATGGTACTCACACTTTTAACCTTGAGTGAGCTAGAATATCCTTTAAATGAAGAAACAGCCCATATACACACATTGTTTATAACACAGCGACAGTTAACTTCTGTGGGCTTCTCTAAATCAGCCCTACAGATGATACAAATCAGAATCTTCCTCTAGGCACTGGAAGCGAATTTAATGATAAAACATTTCAGTCAATCAGGTATTATTTATGATTTACCCTTTTTCTCACCAAGTTTAAGGCCTCAGTCACTTTAAATAATCTCGAGGCATGGGATGTTTTAGGTAGGTGACGTGTAGTTTCGTTGAAGTTAACCCAAATATTGAAAAATAGTGCATCACACTACCTGTGACTGTAATAGTCTATCACACACGCACGAATTATTTTATTCTAAAGTTGTACAATGTTAGTATTCAGATAAAGCCACGTGTTGCTTGTTCCGTCTCTTAAATATCCCACTGATTAACCCTTTTCTTGTAAAACCCTTCTACCTTTGCTGTGGAGGAGGGAGGCTCCACTAAGAACTGAAGAACAGGAGCATATCCAGGAGCGGGAATTGAGCCATAAGAGGAGAGATCTTTGTCACTCATCAGACAACATAGGCGTTTTAACTGCTCGAATGTGACAAACATACAGATATTCCATGAACCAAGTCGGGTAAAAGAGGGAAGGAATCTATGAGAAACCAAAAATTCTGGTTCAACACAAACACATAACACGAAACCAAGTTTTACAACTGCTGTTTTGTTTCCCATTTCAGGATGAGAATATAATTATAATGAGATAAGTATTCATTAAGGACATATACGTGTTCTATAGGTGTCTAAAATACAGTGAACCTAAACTACTTTAAATAAGCTTACGGTATCTTAAATTTATGAACAGAACGAAAATCATAGGAAACAAAACCACACAATATGTAGTGGTAACTAGCGAGAGAAGTTATGTGAAAATAAATGAAACAGTTTTCACATCTCAGTTCCAAAGGAAAATGATATGTTTGTGCATTAATTAGCAGTTTTGTGTTACTGTTTTCTTAAGTTGTGCTCCTCAATTAAATACTTTAAATTAGTCCTTACCCTTTATAGAAAGACATAAAACCGCCTTCCTTGAACATTTTCACTGCACAGTCTAGTGCTCCAGTGTACTGGCCCTGCCAGGAGTTCATGTACCTGGTCTTTACCACATCAACAGGAGAGGCTACCACTGTTGCACAAAGCCTGCCCCAAAAGCTGACACAAAATGACAAGGAGCATTATCTGTCATCAATTTACGTTCAATGATAAATTCTTTGATCAAGTCGTAAGCCACCAGTTCAGAGGCATTCACTACAGCATTACGCGTCACGTTTGGAAGTGTACCTGAAACAAAGATACTCAATATATCAAGATTGAAAAGATACGAAACACAAAGTGGTTCAAGATGCACCTTATATTAATACCTTGCATCCATTCTTAATCTGTATCTACGAAACATACATGGTAACAGAGATAAACCTTCTATTTATGAAGGATAAAAATATTAGCTTACACATGAATAGTATATATATTGGGTTGAGGAATAATTCGTGAGCGTTTTTTCAAGTTAAAAAAATATATTCATAAATGACAGCTTTCGCAAAATATTTCATGTCATTTGGTAGATAATTGTTTGCTCTAATAGATGGTGTGTTTGATTTTCATATGTCTTTAATTTTTGCTTTCATTTTCAGCTCATTAAATGGAATGTCAAGTGGACAAAATCGAGCATTTTCGACACCATCTGCTTTTCGCATTTAATTTCTTGCAATTTCGTTTAAAACAATGCATACTATATACCTATGTATTACATGAAATAAAGTATCATAATAAATGTTTTGGGTGTAATGTGTTCATGCATTGAAGTATTGTATAGTCTTGCATGTAATGCTTGAATGAAATTATTTAAAGACGCTCACGAATTATTCCTCAACCTAATATATAACATAAACCTCTATTTCAGACACACATAAAGAATTACAGCTTCAACATTTACGATAACCTTTTGTCACTATCTTCTCTTCTCTCATATGGTCTAATAAATTGTCATAAACCATTTGTACCTTTCCACAATCCTTTCATTCCTTCTTCTCTACCAATCACACGGTAAGCCTGCAATGCTCCAGTATAGCGCTTGGGCTGACCGGACACCTGTGCTTGCATTCGGACTTTGACTACATCCGTGGGCTGAGCACAAACAACAGCCATGCCACCTGAAGTGATTCCAGCCAGAATACGGATTCCTACTCCAGCTTGGGAGTTGGACCCTAAGAACGATAACAGATTGTTTCTACCAGGTTCCTGCTCAAAGCCATTAATTCATTCTATCAGTCAAGCGTTTTCGACCACTAGCAAGGGTTTCTGAGTGTTTGAATAACTATGAATTATGGTTGATTTCAAAACAAGTTACTCTCAAAGTATTTCCCAAATTATTTACCCTTTTTGACATATTTATTTGAAGATTAAAAAAGGTGTTTTAGACTGCTATAAAAATCTGTTTCACAGATTTTCATTAAATCTAATAAATTATTGTATGAGACTGACAAAGAAATCCAATACAAAAATATATTATTATTTCTATACAGTGTTCAGAAATTACTGTAACAATTTTGTGTATAAAAGTAAATATTAACACAATTATGTTTAATGTTTCTTCATAAAACTAATTTCGAAAGCCATTTTCGAAATGATTATTTTCTTAAATTTATTTGTTAGGTGATTAGCAGCCGTATTAATTGTACCATTTATGATGTTCTGGTAGAATGACCTGATGGAGTCGTATAACCCAATTCGTACAGATGCGAACGCCATCTGTCGTTGAAGACCAGCACACAGTCCATTATAAAGGCTTTTGGGCCTTCCTGGCGGGCAATAGTCATGAGTGTGCCTAGCATACCTCGGTACCTAGGGGTATTATTACCAGTTTTCAGGAATGAATTTCCGATAGTTGTCCTTTCTCCTTGAATCTAGAAATAATAAGAGTGCATAAGTTCAATTTTCTCTTAAAACTTCAAAAACCAAAACAAGCAGATGGTATGAAACTGCCGACAGCTTAGTACATAAACCTCGTTCCGTAAAAACGTCTGATCAGAACGAACAGAACATGTTATTAACAGATGGCGTGAGACTAACTTGTTCCATCTTTGTTAATAAAGATTAAGTATTAAAAAACGTAAAAATAATAAGAAAACTTACTTGTAGTCGCACTTTTGCGACATCTAAAGGAAAAGTGATGACATCAGCAACACACGCGGCGGTTCCCGCGCTGAAAAACTTTATCAACACTGTGGGTTCCCGCGTAGAAGCGCTGATTCCAACCATTGTAATGACGATTATAAGTCAAACACCAGTTTGCTATTAATGCAAGTTTGTCTATACTTTCCAAGGTGCAGACTTTCTAAAAAAAGTAAAATATTGAATATCTAACTATTCTTACATAAACGTACAACTTCCATCATGTGTTGATCTTACAGGGCTAGCTTTTATCGTACGAAAAACGCACAACAATCTATAAGATGATATTTAAATCCTATCTTTACCAACTTTTTATGATTTTCTTTCGATTTTTTCATATATACCTTTCCAGAGAATAAATAAATTACCCATCTAGCATCTAAGTTATATGTTAAAACTTCAACAAGAAGGATTCCACAGTTCCTTATTCGTTCCATACATAAATGTTAAAGAAATTCTACAGTAGGCAAATTCTCATGAACAAAACCTAATATCTTTTTTTTTACATTTAGGCCCGGCATGGCCAAGCGTGTTAAGGCGTGCCCTTTCAGCCGTGGGGGCGTTATTATGTGACGGTCAATCCCACTTTTCGTTGGTAAAAGAGTAGCCCAAGAGTTGGCGGTGGGTGGTGATGACTAGCTGCATTCCCTCTAGTCTTACACTGCTAAATTAGGGACGGCTAGCACAGATAGTCCTCGAGTAGCTTTGTGCGAAATTAAAAAAACAACAAATTCTTTACATTAAATTCAATAGGAGTTTCTGAGCAATTAAAATCTCGGGAGAAGCGTAGTTTCAAGGGTAAAAAAACTAATTAAAATATATAAATATTAATTAAGTTGCAGTACAACTGAAATGGAACAGTTTACCAGGTCCACAAAAAAGAAGTTAATAGCTTACCTCGTTTTCACTGCGTAAAGTTATATTATTAAGTTCCACTAAGTTCGGGCGGTGTGGAGAAAACTTTGATGTTGGAGTAAATACACTCCTTGTGCACGGGGGTTTCTACCCCACGACCAACGTTTCGTTTCTGGTCAGATTGCCGTTGAACTTGTAATTTCATAATATTGGGTACTCTGAAAATGTTCGAAGAAAAGTTGGTAAGTAAAAGAACCACCATGCCATGTGATTAGTTTCATTATTCCGTCAACGATGCTTGTGGTTTAACATTTATAAATTTAAAATAAGGAAGTTCAAGCTAGTTAGCGTTTTCAACTGTTGAAAATATGACCACAGAGATAAAATGATTGATTCACCTCACCTCCTGTCTTTTACTTTCTTCCCAATTAAATGTTTTATTTTGTTTTTCAGATAATTTATTTCAGTAAGATATCAGGGAAAAAGTTTTCACTGCTATATAGCCCCCGCTAGTAGAGTCTACGAATTTACAACGCTAAAAACTAGGGGTTCGATTCCCCGCGGTAGGCTCAGCAGATAGCCCGATATGGCTTTGTTATAAGAAAATGCACACACACTTTTAAATAAACCTAACCAAACTTAAAAACTCTGAATATTTTTCATTCCTGGTCAAGTAATAGTAAGAAATGTGTCGATGCACTGTATATACTGTTTCGTGGCCAGTTTATCTCAAACTTTATTCACATTTGACGACATTTGTTTTTTTTTGGTTTTTGGGGGGGGGATTAGAGCTCGATGCCCAAACGTCAATTTCTCAATATTTGGTCACGTGAATGCTCTCCTATTGTCATCAGCTGACAACAAAACCGAGTGAAAATAAAACAACAAAATAGTTATTTTTGGTATTCATCAACTACTATTTTCAGTTCATGTCTTACTTCTTCCTAAGCTAGAATAGTTTACTTTACATTAGTGCACTATATTACCTCAGTCTTATATGCAGTACGTTTCCACAGCCTTGCAGTTAGGTCCAGTCAAGATAAACTAACTTTCACTTGAGACTAAAGACAAACTGAAAAAGTCACAAATGTCTAGGGAAAATAAACACACATTTATGAAAATACTAAAGCTAATAGACCATGACAACAAGTTTTAACCAGTTCCAGCTGTCACATGCGAGTACAAGTAACTGGAAAAATCTAGAGAAAACGCATACAGCTGTTTAAAAATATTGATCGCCATATCTTGTCACAGTCGTTTTAATATAATTTCATAATACATTGTTTAGAATTAGTAAGAACTGTTATCGCTATAGTTACTGTGTAAATGAGTGAGATACATTATGTCATATTTAATTTTTATACGTATGTTTCGTTTAAGCTTACAGCTGCACGATGGCCAGTCTGTACAGAGCCCAACGTATGGATCAAACCCCAAATGTTATAAGCCCTCAGTCGTACCCTTTAGGCACCGCAAGGCAAACTACGCTTTCAAAGTTAATAAAAACCTAATAGCGAGCTGAGTGAATTTGAATCAAATTTAATATATAAAGTCAGTTTCTCAGCAACGATACATCTTCGTCCACGTCAGAGATGGTAGTTTATTTTATCTTACTCCAATATAACAGGTTTAATATTCTCTATGGTCCAATGGGGCTGCAGGTTACTTCGTCCCATTGTGACTGTAGGCCATTTTGGCTCACTAGGACTGTTTGTTACTTGACCCATGGTATCTTGTTACTTTTCCTTATAAACCATAACGTTTCTTTCGCTTCTACTAAATAATTATCACCATCAAACCCATTACTTTACTTGGCATCAAACACATACACAACAAAACGTTAACCATGCATCTTATAGAAACTAATGGCACAATTGCATCATCCTTAAATGAATGGTGGTCAAACATAATTTATTCCCTTAGGAAACGCGATACGCTATATTTTATGGATTATATAATGCGATACTTGTACAAGTTTTTCCTGGATGCAATATTTCTATGAGATCACAAAATCGTATTTTTTTTATCAGTAGAAGACTGTACTTGATCTTGGAACTCTGATCCGTTTATATTTAAACAGAAATTATATCAGATCTTGGAACATAAAAACACTTAAAGATATCTTGAAGTTATACATGTTTATCTGTGCGTTTATACAGTTATACATAGGTATGTGTGTGTGTGTTTATACATAGGTATGTGTGTATTTATACATAAGTATATGTGTGTTTATACACAGGTATATGTGTTTTTATATATAAAAATTAAGATTCTTCAAGATATTGTACATATATATCTTCATGTTTCTCTTTTAAAACATTATAACACACTTTGAAACACGATGTAATGTCCTTTTAAAATAGACTGTACTTGATCTAGAACCCAAATATAAGTGTTTCTGATTTAAAATAGACTGGAATAGAACTTGAAATCAGATATGTATGTTTCTGTTTATGAGAAAACAGTGAATATATTTCCTGTGTGTTTAATGTATTTCTCTACAAGTCTCCAAAAGAAGCATGAGATAATAACCTGTATATTTCCATAACAAAAGCATCTTTCGTGTTAATGTTATATTCATTAAACCTGCTATATATAAAGCATTAATACATTTCCAAAAGTATGAAAGTAATATGCATTTTCCACACATCGAAACTAAACAAAACTATTAAAACATTTAACATTATGTAGTGACCCAAACTGTTCTGCTAAAATCGATTCAAATAAACATATTTATATCTTACCTTTCAAGAAGGATCGAAGAAGTTGGTGTGTAGATGCAAATGTCATTTTATACCTAGAGACAGGGACAAGCCCCTCAGAAACAACCAATTGGAGCATGGGACTGAGGGCACACCTTCAGTTGTGGAAACGTCACGATATGTTGTTGACAAGCGGAAACAGAAATGACCTTAAAGTGAAGTTTGTTGAGGCCTCAAGAAAAGAAACATTCTTGGAAAAGCGCCAGGAAAAACAAAACAAAAAGTAGCTTGTATATTTCTTGTAATGAATATTTTTGTGTGTGTATTTTTTTAGAGCAAAGCCACATCGGGCTATCTGCTGAGCCCACCGAGAGGAATCGAACCCCTGACTTTAGCGTTGTAAATCCGAAGACATACCGCTGTACTAGCGGGGGGCCTTATAATGATTTTAGTAAGTTTAATAGTTCATATCTTAATAATTTTCTCATGTGAAAATATGGAGATATATATATATATATTTATAACAAACTTATTTTGCAAGCAGTTCAACAAATACAACATTTTAAAACGATGGCGTATCAAAAATATATTCATACAACATTCTGGAGCAAATTTACTCTCCAAACAGATGAGATCTGAAGTTAGAGTAGGTTGATATATGTGTATGTATCGTAGGCAGTACCAGATTAACCAAGCATGGAATATCGGCTTCAAAACAAAACAAAATCGGCTCCTAAAACTGGTACATATTTCTTAAATTACAATCTTCTGTAAACACCAAATTTATAGCAAAACTCACCCATAGGAAACCATTAAAAGCAACGAAACAGATGTTAAGCGGCCACAAAGAAGCACTTTTAAAGCAGCACATTCTTAAATACGGAACTTAAACCTTTCACAAAAAAGACGAAACAAAATCATCTAGGTCCTCTTATTCTTTGTTTTGATTTTGAAATCTTGCGCAAAGCTACACGAGGGCTATCTGTGCTAGCCGTCCCTAATTTTACAGTGTAAGACTAGAGGGAAGGCAGTTAGTCATCATCACCCACCGCCAACTCTTGGGCTACCCCTTTATCAACGAATAGTGGGATTGACCGTCACATAAAACGCCTCACGGCTGAAAGAGCGAGCATGTTTAGCGCGACGGGGATTCGAACCTGCGCACCCCAGATTACGAGTCGAGAGCTCTAACCATCTGGCCATGCTGGGCCGAACTCCTCTTAAGAAATGAAATCTCCAGCCTTAGCCCAATAGATAATCTGGTTAATATCGCACGTTCGTTTGGGAAAGAATAGAAGAAAATCTGAGTTAATAAAGTTTTATAGAACATTTCAATGTTATAGAAAAAAATGTTGAAGAAGTTTGATATATTTCTTTCAAGAAAGTATCATTTCTGAAATATTTTGGAGTTTACAACAAAACCTCTCACTTAGATTCGACTATTTTCAAGCACAGTGTTGATTTTGGGGTTTTGAAGTAAGCAGTTTGTTTCACTTATTTTCTGACGATCAAACCAATCAGGGGTTCGTAAGATTTCAGCTCGACAACCAATTAAATTGTTTATGAAAAGAGAACCAGATAACACGAATGTTGTTCATGTAGAAAACAGGGCAACGTCAGTGCGTCTCAAACGTAAAATGACAGGCAACTCTGGTTTATAGGAAGTTTTTTTTACGTAGCATAATGAGTGAACCGTTTTTGAACAAAGTACGAATAATATCGTTTCACAACGATTAAAATAAATCGCTCATACTCACACAAAATCACACTCTTGATTAAATATATGGTTAATTAAATGTAACTACAAAAACTGTAAAAGATACATTCTGCGAGAAAGATGACCAGATGGTTTTTCAATCTTTAGTATCTTTACAGTATTTCAACCTTGAGCATCTTTTAAGTATCCACACTTTTGCGAGCGTATCGTATACTCGTACACCGAACAATTAAATCTTCAGCGTCTGACGCAACAGCTTAATGAAAAAAAAAAAATCCTTGAATAAAATCATGTTGGTATGTAGCCTCGTATCTGAAGGACTCCATTACAACTTGGTAGTCCGGTTTTAAGTCGTTTCAAATATATATAAGATGTGATTATGACGTAAACAAGAACTTAAAGAGCAATAAATCAAGCGCGATTTTTACTGACTTTGTAAAGTTTTGTTTGCAGAATCCAAACTTATCTACATTATTACATTTAAAAACCTGTCGAATTAATCAGTTTGATTCATCAAAATTATGTTTGATAGAGATGCTTCTTTACTGAAACATTCATATGAAATTAGGTCAAGGCTTGAAAATAAATCTGAATAAATTAAAGATAAAAATTAAACCAAAAGTTATTTAACAAAGTTATTTAACAATAGCCCATGTATAATAAATTGTTTCTTCGTGTGTTTGACCCGCAGTGAGTGCTGCTGACTTCATTTTTGTCTATCACTACAAAATATGAACGATCACGAGCTGATAGCCTTCGTGTAGCGTTGCGTGAAAATTCTCAAATTATGTTCTTCCGTTTTAAAACATCGCTAAAAGCACAAGTTAAAATTATGTACGGTGTAAGTTTTTTATTAACACTACTTAACGTAAGTAGAAAGATTGGAAGTGTAATTTTAAAGATAATTCCATGCATCCATCTGAAGAACCATATGGTGAACAAAAACAGAGGAATCATTCGATAAAAATCTTGAATTAAACATAGGATTGTTTATTTCTAGTTGTTTATAAAATGCTATTTAGTACGAATCAACTTTGAGTTACTAATAAGCCAATCACAGCTATACAGTCGAAACAAAATGGCAATACGAATCTTGGTATACCAAGTACTATAAACAAACACGAATTATAGCGTTAGATGTTACGTCGCTCTTTGATCAAATATCTTACACTTTTTGCTCTAACAGTAAACTGCTAATAAGATCATCTTGATAAAAATAATTGTCAAAAATTAAAGTGCATTAATCTTTATGTATTTCCCGTTGTTGTTTATTTATGGTGTTATTTTCTGTATATATTATTACGATTAATATTTTTTGAAACTTCAACTAATATTAATTCCAGCAAAGATTTTTAGATTTTTCTTCACTATCGGTGTTTTTGTGTGTATTTTTTATCTAAATAGAGTTTTTAATTTTTCTGTTTGTTTTGGCCCGGCATGGTTAGGTGGGTTAAGGTGTACGAATCGTAATCTGAGGGTTGCGGGTTCGAATCCCGGTCGCACCAAACATGCTCACTCTTTCAGCCGTGGAGACGTTATAATGTGACGGTCAACGTCACTCTTTGTTGATAAAAGAGTAGTCCAAGAGTTGGCAGGGGGTGGTGATGACTAGCTGCCTTCCTCTAGTCTTACACTGCTAAATTAGGGACGGCTATCGCAGATAGTTCTCGTGTAGCTTTGTGTTAAATACGAAAACAAGTAATGATCTTCTTCATTTAACTTTTATTGCAATTTTAAAATTGCAGACACCTATGTACGTATTTTACGTTTAAGATGGTGTAGTGATTGGACATTATAATTTCATTCGTCATTAAAAAATACAAGAAGAAAGTGTAATTGTATATCAGTTTCAAGTAATATTTATCTCGGTTTAATTCGTGGTTATACAATTAAAATTTAAATTGTCTATTTGAACAGTTTTTTCACTATTTTAGTTATCTGGCTAGCTATTTTTATTAGATTAGTAACGTAAACATTCGAAATTTTCGTAAAATTCGAAAGCATGAAAATAACTACATCTTATATCCATTTTCACAACAAGTTCACCTACCATCATCAAGCTTAATTAGTGTATAACTCATATTTATTAGTTTAACTTGCTATTCAATTTAATGGACTCTTTCGTACTTAAATTTGATATATAATCTGAACAGCACTTTACGCAACACATAGGGTTAGTCAGCCAAATTAAAAAGTGTTACTGTCTGGACATACCCATCATATCTTTAAAACTAATGACAACC
Source organism: Tachypleus tridentatus (assembly GCF_004210375.1). Lineage (NCBI taxonomy): Eukaryota > Metazoa > Arthropoda > Merostomata > Xiphosura > Limulidae > Tachypleus > Tachypleus tridentatus. The sequence goes on along the minus strand of NC_134835.1, from coordinate 75,505,270 downwards.
ATGTGTGAGGAAACTCTTAACCGAGTAGCCAGCCTGATTATTAAATTTATAATTCTCTAGTTCTGAAAGACAGAAAGACGCGTTGAGCAACATATCGTAGCTCGAGTATCCCGTCCGCTTCTCAGCACACTAACCATGTCTGTCCATCACATTGAAGTCAAGGGATCTTCATTTAATAGTTTGACTTACAAAGTAAACATCCTTGCTTGATACGTTAACTAATAAAATGCCTGAACTATACATGCCATCTAAAAGACTGTTTTAAAGACCGACCCTCATCCATTGGTGTCCTTGGACATTACACCTACAGGCAAAATAACCAGATCCATGTAAGTGTAAAATATTAAATACGTGGAAAACAAGGACAAGCTGAGATTTTAAGAGACAATTTTTAAACACTCAAAAGTTTAAAAACTTTGAAATTATAGTAAATGAGCTCACGAGAGAACGTTCATCATTTTCTTCAATATTTTTACATAGAAAGTACTATAGTGAAGCTGAGGAAAAAAATTAATCATGTTCTGGAATACAGGTTAGGCATGACCTCAATTGCGTTTTAACTATAAGTGTCTAAAAACGTGGTTAACCAGTCCAGCTATGATTTAAACCCATGCATCTGTTAGCTGATTAGACAGATTTTATTGAGCCTTTTTTAATTTTATTTTTTATAATTTTTATTGACTTAATGAGTTAGTTTGTGATGTGATAAAATATACTTGAAACATCTTTCGTTATAATGTTGCTCAACTTTTAAACCTTCGTATTTAATGATTATTTTCATAAGATGACCTACTATAAATTATTTTGTTAGGTTTTTGAAAGATGCGCTAATGTTATTTCTTTATTCATTGAACTAAAGTCTTTCCTTTGTTTTATAAAGGCCCGGGATGGCCAGGTGGGTAAAGGAGTACGACTCTTAATCCGAGGGTCGCGGGTTCGCATCCCCGTCGCACCAAACATGCTCGCCTTTTCAGCCGTGGGAGCGTTATATAATGTGACGGTCAATCACACTCTTCGTTGATAAAAGAGTAGTCCAAGAGTTGGCGGTGGGTGGTGATGACTAGCTGCCTTCCCTCTATTCTTACACTGCTAAATTAGGGACGTGTAGCTTTGCGCGAAATTCCAAACGAACTTTGTTTCGTAAATAACTGGCATGAAATAAAATATGGTAAAAGTAATAAACGGGTTACATCGCGTGAAACAGTAAAATATGACAAGTGCACAATGTTTCACCAAATAATTAATAATAAATTCGCCAGTTGCGCTTAGCTGTACCGAAAAGAAACCAGTTTGGATCACATTCATAAAAAATACTTTCATTTCTGAAAGGTCTAATTATCCCACCATATACATCTGTAGAGTAAATCAAATATGTATGGATGCGTTGAACTAAATATTCTTCTACAGTAGGTGTCTGTGACTTGTTGGCGATAAATTTAAAAAAAAATCAACTAACTGCAGTCACTCTACTTGTTTTCAAAATAATATGTATATATTCGAACCAAGTTAAACGTATGTTAAACAATTTCTTTGCACTATGGATATAATAAGCATATCATAAAAACTAAATAGTTCACTTCTTCTTCTCTACTAAGTTTTTGATTGCATATCAAAGTAAGTGAATAGTTCCCGTACTGTTGGGAACATACAAATAATACAGTTGTAGATTAGTATAAGAGGCACGAGTTCATTAGAATAAGAGTAGCTTAAAATACCAGAGCTTCGTCGCGGTGTTCAAAATCATCTGATGAATCACAAAAGTCCCGATGTATTAATCAAGTTAATCCATTATTCCTTATTACTTTTATAGGCATCCCAAGGAAAAGTGAGGGTAGTCTCAACTTGAAAAAACAACCGTTGTAATATCTATCCGCAGTGTCCGATGATGTTCGTCTAGTTTTGTCCCGCTAGCATGCGAGTTGGGTATGAATACAGTCTGAAACATAGCGCCCCCTAGATACCAAGAAGAGTAAGGAACACAAAATCCTAAGAAAAATAAAAACATACACCTGGTCTCCAATCATGATTGGGTGGAATTTAGGACACGTTTTAGCCCCGTTATTAGCATCTCATATAAATAAGGACAAGTTCAGTTACGTTAGCTCCAAAACTGAGGTGGAAGTTGCTAGACATACGTAGATATAAAGGTACAAGTTGAATTTGTATAAGATATATTTATATATAGTCCTAGATCGAGTGGCATATATATCAAGAAATTCTGTAATTTGGAATTAAGAAAACAGTACCACTGCAATGGTCGTATAACTTGGAATAAATGAACTGTTACTAGAAAGTAGTGTATTCTTCCCCGCTAGTACAGCGGTAAGTCTCCGGATTTACAACGCTAAATTCAGCGGTTCGATTCGCCTCGGTGGGCTCAGCAGATAGCCTGATGTGGCTTTGCTATAAGAAAAAACACGTAGTGTATGTATAATATGTTGTACACTAAACAACCCCAAGCCACGATGAAAACAAATCGTATGCGAAGATATAATTCACTTAACAATTTTTTCTATGTTTTGCATAGTTACTGCGCATTAAACATAACGTGTATATGATGGATTAATTCTTTATTATGTGCATTTGATAACGGCCTTTCTAATAATGCTTTATTGTTTTTCTGATTAAGAGATTATTTGCCAACTCAGACGGTAAAAGTAAGCTGAACTCAATCACATGACATTTATCTGCATGTTATCTCCTAGAAAAAGTGCCAAAGGCCGCCTGAAGGGGTCACTTGTTTTAACTTACAGTAGTGTGTTGTCTGTAATTCAGTCAGTAGACACTAAAATAACATCATGTAAGGAACGCTTAAGATTGGAATTAGTACTGCCATACATGCCATGAATCCAACACAAAGTAACATATAAACTTTGAAAGCAACAAATGGAAATATTTGTTGCTCTTACTTTTGATTTTATTTATTCTTAAAACAGAACACATTCGGGGAACCTACATAAGTACATACATATATATGTATCAAATTTAGTGTTAGTTTTTATATATTTCATACTTGTAACAACACTCGCACCAGTTCTTTAATTCGTGTTCAGCTATTAATTTGTTTTGAACTTTGCATAACGATACACGAAGGCTATCTGAAATGGCTGTCCCTAATTTGGCAGTCTAAGACTAGAGGAAAGGCAGCTAGTTATCACCACCCACCGCCAACTCTAGGACTACTCTTTTACAAGCGAATAATAAAAATGACAATCACATTATAATGCCTTCACTGCTAAAAGGGCGAGCAGGTTTGGTGTGACGGGAATTCGAACCCTCGACCCTTATATTACAAGTCAGGTTCCTTAACTGCCTGTTTAATAACTGAAATATTGTCCAATAAAAGTAAATGAGACTTCGGGCTTTTCGACCTTCTCCCCCTTCATCTATACGAAGAACAAAGACGACTATATTATTATTATTAGGCTTACAGAAAAATGTCGCATTCTCTAACCGCAATTTCTGACAGTTTGTAGTTAAGCACAAATCTGCACAATGGGCTTTCAGGACTCTGCCCATCACGAATATCGAATTCCGATGTCTAGCGTTGACTCCACAGACATATCACTGTGCCACTGGGGACACAGGTTATTAGATTTGTAGAGGAGCGAGAAATAAAACTAAAGAGCAAACACTTTAAAGTTTTCTTTTATTTCTTTTCTTGTTATTAGAATTAAAGGTTTCATTGTTACCGAAGTCTCTATACACACTCTGACCTAACAAAACAAAAGTTTGAAGTCCGTTTTTAGGTAAATATATTTATGTTTTGTCATTTTAATAAACCGCGAAAATTATTAAGGTTTTGTGGATTTACCTGTTCATCTGGCTCGTTTCTTGATAATGTAATCCACAGATACATTGCTTTTGTGTTAAAAATAAATAGTTTTTCCTGGTAGCCTATAATTGTTTGTTTTGAATTGCGCGCAAAGCTGTACGAGGGCTATCTGCAACAGCCGTCTCCAATTTAGCAGTGTAAGACTAGAGGGAAGGCAACTAATCATCACCACTCACCGCCAACTTTTGGCTACTCTTTTACCAACGAATAGTGGGATTGACCGTCATATTATAACGCCCCCCGGCTGAAAGGGCAAGCATGTGTGGTGCGACAGGTTTTCGAACCCGCGCCACTCACATTACGAGTCGAACACCTTAACCACCTGACCATACCGGCCCTGGTTTTACATAATCATACCAAAACGCAGTTATATACCGACCAGATATTTGTGTCTATTTTTGAAGGCACTTTTTGTTTCTAAAAAAATTAAAAAATTAAAAGAACGATAAATGTTGAAGCTACCAAGCATAAAAATAAACACTAACCTTACATGAACAAATGTGTTTAATAATAGTAATCTAAGCTTGTTTTTCAACTAAATCCCAGTTCATTTCATTGAGATAAACATCAACAGTAAAACTCGTGTAACACTTTAACAACAGAGAATTTTTAGCCAAATATTTTAGCTTTGAAATCATTCTATACTTCTAAGCCAAAAGTTACATTTTATTTGCAGTTTTCATAGTTCCTAATTTATTTCCTCTACTTTCGATATAAAGAAACATAAATTCATAAAATCCACAACTCTTTTATACCAAACAAATGTACACGTTCAGTTTTGCGCAAGGTGAATTGTGAGTATATTATGCGTGTGTGTTATATCTGGTTGGGGTAAGCAAAAGCAGCGAATGTTAGTTTCGATTAGTGAAGCAAACTCGCGTGCACTTGAACACTTGTAAAAGTGATTTTATTCAGTGCCAGGTGGTATCGAGAAAAGTACCTTTACATTGGTCATGCTTTTCTGGCTCGGGCGTTACAAACCTGTAATACATAATAACACGTAACTCCTTTCCACCCACCTCAAAAACACCTTCGCCCACAAAAGGCATAAAAATAAAACTACAATCCACGAAAAGTAAAGTAAATATCTATTCAAATAGGTATCTGAAAATGTAGAACTCACATATTGATAGGGATACATCTTGTATTTGATTTATTTTCTATTCGTAAGTTTCATATGAGAATAAAATAATGAATAAGAAATTGAAGCAAATATGAGTGCTCGAGCCAACAGCTTCCCATTTCTAAGCCTATTGTTCACCATCTACATATAGTGCATTGTGGGAAAGTATTTTCTAATGTCGGTTATTAATATATACTATTAGAGAAAAGATTATTGAGGTTTATCCACAAAACGAATATCTATATAAAATAAAACACATTAAGAAAACAGGTAGGTTATGTTGAAAAATAAACGCATCCTTTACATACACAAAGAATTGAGAAGCAGTTTTGAGTTAAAACCGGTTTACGTCGTGGATTTTGAGACAAATCAAATGTTATGACGTGGTTCTCTTTCATGTCTTACAGAGTCACTCCGTTCTTTCCAATCCGATGGAAATACTTAGAAGACAATTTTTTTTTAAATGATGTCTTTTTCTTTCTTTGTTTCCTTATTATTTGTTGGAGTGTTTTCACCTGATCTTCCACGGTTTCTGTTTACTTCTGTAATTTATGCTTGAGTGACAAATATCACTTGCCTTTTCCACATCTCTTTCCTCAAAATTATTTGGATTTCTGCACCACGTATGTACATTTTAATAGAATAGCATTTTGAGTATATTATTCCTTTGAACCTGTCTATGTGAAAAATCCTAACGCTACCTTTTTCACGCTCACCATATCACCACATAGTAATAACTTCGTGCTTTTAAGGTTAATATTATTTTAACCATCGTATCACTTTCCATGATATATATATTACCTCTTCCCAGGGGCACACCGGTATGTCTGCGGACTTACAACGCTAGAAACCGAATTTTAATACCCGTAGTGGGCAAAGTACAGATAGCCCATTGTGTAGCTTTGCGCTTATCTACAAACAAATGATAGAAATTAGTTTACTGAAAGTTTTATTTTGCCTTTCTCTTATAAAAATTAAATTATAAAACAACAAAATTAACTCCAAAGCATTGATATGAATCACGTCTTCCCTGATGGTGTCAGGTGAACTGGTGATAATGTTGTGGTCATAATAATCGATTGCAACTTGTATGAATTTACAAAAAAAAAATATTACTTTTAATTTATAATTGATATAAATAATTTTATATTGTTCAAAATGTGTTCAACCGCTTTGAATACTCCGTGGTCGAGAAAGCTCAATGCAGTTAAATATATAATCATGACACTATAGTTCAATGTCATGACGTCAGAACTATTTGATCTTATCAGTTCTATACTATGTTATTAATATGAAACTGATTTTGCTTGCAGTACAGCTTACAATCATCGTAACTCTATCTTATCATATAAACTGATGTTAAATGCAAATAATTAACGTTAGTCCCCCTCTAGCAATAAGGAGACAAAGGTGAGTCTTGCTTTCTATAATAAAAAAATAAACGTGCGATCAGTAAGATTAAGTGTACGTATTCCAACCGTTATGTAGTGTATAACGTATTGACTGTAATACTCAACTTTCTTTGATTAAGCTGAGAATAATTCATCAGAAATGGTGACTCCACAAATACTTTAATTAATTATGCTCACCTTGATGGGATGACCACTGGACAACCATCAAAACCGTGATAAGTTGCTTGTTTGTTTCTTTTTTTAATTTCGCGCAAAGCTACACAAGGGCTATCTGCGCTAGCTGTCCCTAATTTAGTATTGTAAGATTAAAGGGAAGACAGCTAGTCAACACCACTTACCGCCAACTCTTGGACTACTCTTTTACTAACGAATAGTGGGTTTGACGGTCACATTATAACGCTTCCACGACTGAAAGGGTGAACATGTTTGATGTGACGGATATTCAAATCCGCGACCCTCAGATTACGATTCGAGTGCCTTAACTACCTGGCCATGATGTGTTGCACTATAAGTGCCTAATGACAATGCAGGTTATGAGAAATACAATCGCTATGTTTTACTTGAAATCTTGATTGCTTCTTACATTATTCTTTGATGAATACAGCGTAGACCATAACGACCCGCCTCTTACACACACTACAAACATTAATTCTGCAAGTGGACATCATTTTGTGATGGTATAAACATAAGGTTTGTGCAGAGGTTTTTACGTGATGCTAGCTAACACGTGAATGGCAGGTTCGCTATGTCACCACATCTAGTAACTTCAGTCCACACGTGCGCATACTAATTCAACAGTTACATGTGATATTAAATGTTAACAATATGGCATAAGACATCAGGTTACATCCGTGATATTAAAATATTACACCAGGTCATATGTGTGATATTTAACATATAACAACGCGTCACGTCACTAATATTAGCATATAAATCCGTTTATGGTCTTTCTCTACTTTCTAAGGCCCGGCATGGCCAAGCGCGTTAAGGCGTACGACTTATAATCCGAGGGTCGCGGGTTCGCATCCCCGTCGCGCCAAACATGCTCGCCCTTTCAGCCGTGAGTGCGTTATAAGTGACGGTCAATCCCACTATTCGTTGGTAAAAGAGTAGCCCAAGAGTTTGCGGCGGGTGGTGATGACTAGCTGCCTTCCCTCTAGTCTTACACTGCAAAATTACGGTCGGCTAGCACAGATAGCCCTCGAGTAGCTTTGTGCGAAATTCAAAAACAAAAAACAAACTCTACTTTCTAAAAATTGAAATAAAAATATGACGTCATTCGTGTTTCATTTTATTCTTCGCAAATAAATGATTATTTATTTAATACGAAGACACGAACAAATTTAAATATAATTAATGTCAAACAATAACAGAAGTACTCTTATGACACAATATGGAGCTTGACTACTCTAGATTTATTTCAGAACGTTTTCTTCACTCGAAATATAATTTATAATAGGAAAAATTTAATAAATGAATGTGAACGAAGGTCTTGACAATCTAACTCTGGTAAAATAATTAATTATATATATATATATATCACTAACCTTGGAATTTAAGATGCAGTTGTGAAATAGTTTGTTGATGTTAATATCACTATGTTCCATGGAGAAAAGGGCACCCCATGTATTTTGAAAGCTTTAGTTGACCTGGCGGGCCTTAGGAATTATTTTACAACGTCATAGGCATAGAAACTAGTTTTGTAATATGAAACATTAAACTGTATGCTTCCGAAGTTTTTACTTAAATTTTAACAGAGTTTTCTACACAGATTATTGGGCAAATCAAAATACTACATCATCAGAAATAAACAGGTCAGTTCCAGAAATTTTATATTCGTAATTAATTAAACGATGGTGGTACTAGCAGGCCCATATTGGTTTTAATACCACGCTGGAGAAAGTTATGTTAAGATAATGAAGTTCTATAAAACAATATCGCTTAAAAAAGTTACATCACCTTCTAAAGTCAATATTATATAGATCATATGATGTAGCACAACCCAAACAAATGCAAGCCCTACATTATCTTCCACAGTGAAACATTACACAAACCTAATTCTTATGATGTTACAACTTTATACAGACATACTTCATATGATATAGCACGTCCCGAACAAATACAAGCCCTACATTATCTTCCACAGTGAAACATTACACAAACCTAATTCTTATGATGTTACAACTTTATACAGACATACTTCATATGATATGGCACATCCCGAACAAATACAAGCCCTACATTATCTTCCACAGTGAAACATTACACAAACCTAATTCTTATGATGTTACAACTATATAGAGACACACTTCATATGATATAGCACGTCCCGAACAAATACAAGCCCTACATTATCTTCCACAGTGAAACATTACACAAACCTAATTCTTATGATGTTACAACTTTATACAGACATACTTCATATGATATAGCACGTCCCGAACAAATACAAGCCCTACATTATCTTCCACAGTGAAACATTACACAAACCTAATTCTTATGATGTTACAACTTTATACAGACATACTTCATATGATATGGCACATCCCGAACAAATACAAGCCCTACATTATCTTCCACAGTGAAACATTACACAAACCTAATTCTTATGATGTTACAACTTTATACAGACATACTTCATATGATATAGCACGTCCCGAACAAATACAAGCCCTACATTATCTTCCACAGTGAAACATTACACAAACCTAATTCTTATGATGTTACAACTTTATACAGACATACTTCATATGATATAGCACGTCCCGAACAAATACAAGCCCTACATTATCTTCCACAGTGAAACATTACACAAACCTAATTCTTATGATGTTACAACTTTATACAGACATACTTCATATGATATAGCACGTCCCGAACAAATACAAGCCCTACATTATCTTCCACAGTGAAACATTACACAAACCTAATTCTTATGATGTTACAACTTTATACAGACATACTTCATATGATATAGCACGACCCAAACAAATAGAAGCTCTACATTATCTTCCACAGTGAAACATTACACAAACCTAATTCTTATGATGTTACAACTTTATACAGACATACTTCATATGATATAGCACGTCCCGAACAAATACAAGCTCTACATTATCTTCCACAGTGAAACATTACACAAACCTAATTCTTATGATGTTACAACTTTATACAGACATACTTCATATGATATAGCACGATCCGAACAAATACAAGCTCTACACTATCTTCCACAGTGAAACATTACACAAACCTAATTCTTATGATGTTACACAAATGGCATTTCTATTGAAATCTTATTCTTAAATTTCTTTATATATTTTTAAAGTTTAAATACAAAATTTCTGTGTAACATAAAAACACATTTTTATTTGTTTTCTGCACTCTTGTTACATTCGGTATCAAACGTAATATCTTGATATTAATTGAAAAATACATAGGTTTACATCTTTATACATATCTCTAACATAATTTTTAAAGAGTGTTTCAATATTTTTTAAACGGCTTTACGTATCATCTGAATGTCTAGCTTAAACACACATAAAACATTAATTTTAGGTTACGACACACGCATATGGGAATGACATTGAAGTGTTTTCTGGTATACATATAATTGTTTATGTTGTATTACAAAACGATTTTGAATATGCAATTCAACAATCCACGTGACAACCACAGTCTGTTAAAGTCGCGATAGAACAAAATATATCAGAACAACATTATCATATTATTTTACGTTTCATAACACATGTATCAGTGGTAAAAAACGCTCTCGTGTCAAAGAAAACAACTCCCAACATAATCAAGGATGGCCTCCATTTGGAAAAACAGTACAAGTGGCGTGTACGCAGCATATCTGTCCAATAGTCCAACAAGCAACTAGAAAATGGAACACATTTCGTAAGAAAACAGATACTGTTTAGGTCACCAGACGCAGCACTTACAGGTTTCTGTGTAAACAGAGAGCTGAAATAGATGTTGGGAAACCCTGTATCTCGCACACAGACTGGATTATAAAGAGCAAGTAGGGGAAGGGGGTGGTCTTTGAAAACATCAGACTTAAAATGGAGCCTTTTTTACTGAAAAGAACGCTGCAAGACTATCTTCAAACTGCACAGTCATCAGTTTGAACATGATAAGATGTAGTGACGCAGACTGGAACGACGTAGTGAGGCTCCATAATCGTTGTATTATAAAGCATTTAACTTCCGTATTACTGGAACTGCAAGACCAGCTGAACTACAGCATCACTCGTGCCTAGTTCTTGTTATAACGAATGTGTAAAGACATACAGAACACGACACGTTTGACTGATAGAACTTCAACTGCCACGTCGTTTCCGTCAACAGCACACAGGAGCAGGAAATAAGTTATTGACAAAAACAATAACACTTCTTAGTATAATACCACTACATTGAAATCCAAAATAAAATGAACTGTATGTGTTACTTATAACAAAAATCAGTTGATTCATTTAAGTCATACTGTTACTTGCGTCCACAATTTACAGATTTGGGAATCAAAGGGTCAAACTCAGTTATAGCTCCACGTGGTAATCGAGACAAATGAACTTTACGAGAAGACGAATATGGAACTTTGTCCTCGGACACCCATTCATCAGGAAAGCTGAAATAATATTATCAAATTAACAAAATTTTACAAAGAATAATGGTTTTCAATTCGGTTACTTACTCCTTAGAATGCTGAGTAATTTCGTCCATAAATTAAATGCAAGTTTTAAATGTGTCCTAATTGTACATTGAACAGAAAGTCCTCGTCTTTGACTTGTTTTTTTTTTAAATATATACATGAAGGTTTATGTAGCCTAGTATTTAGTATGTTGGGCTGTGTATTGGAAACTGTAGGATCCGAGAAGTAATATTGCTAAACGCACCTCATACGGTAACTGTAGATGCGTTATAAAAATGACAGTTAATCCTGTTAATCGATTCAAAGAGCCTGACGAAACCTGTATCTAGTCGTTCAGCCCGCGTATCATGAGAAGATGAAGTTCAGGCTGAAAATACTAATATGAATTTCTCTGCATAACATGTGATGCTTTCGTGAGGGCAGCTTTATGTAACTCACATCGAAGTAAATCTGGTTACATGAGTTAATCCTTATGGCTTTGCTTCAGAAGTATAGAGACTTCATTTAACATGAAATGGTTTATATTAATTTTAACACAGCATTTCTATCCATTTGCCAGTTAAATACCTTTTAAAACAAAGCGTAACGAGAATGGTCCCCAACATAAAAATCTGATTTGACTGCGGATGAAAACTAGTCTTAAATTGGATGAAAAAACAGAAAAAGAAATCAAAATATTATAAATGCTCATAAAAAAAGATTTCCAAATTTCTGAGCAAAACCTTCCCAAATATAGCAAATAAAACAAAGGGATAGAAGAAAGTTATTAGTTTACACTGCGAAGCATCATTTACAGTTGGTACTCGGACATTATAAGCGCTTTTATTTTCACAACATCGTGTACCCAGGTCCTTGTTTCTAAGGAAACTCTAACTAGGTCCAGCATGGTCAGGTGGTTAAGGCACTCGACTCATAATCTGAGGGTCGCGGGTTCGAATCCCCGTAACACCAAACATGCTCGCCCTTTCAGCCATGAGGGCGTAATAACGTGACGGTCAATCCCATTATTCGTTGATAAAAGAGTGACCCAACAGTTAGCAGTAGGTGCTGATGACTAGCTACCTTCCCTCTAGCCCTACACAGCTAAATTAGGGACAGCTAGCGCTGATAACCCTCGAGTAGCTTTACGCTAAATTGAAAACAAAACAAACCAACTCTAATTGATACGTTCCTTTGATGCTCATGATAACTAAATAACTCTGATATTGAATGCTATGTTGATGTTTACTGTCCCTAACTTAACACCCCCCGCGATTTGTCTCGCTACTTTAGAATCTAAACATTATTTAGAATTGCTCCAATGTACCTAATAAGCAAAATGAAAAGTAAACAAATTTCAGTCCTTCATTAGTTATATTCTAAAAAATAAACAAATTTCAGTCCTTCATTAGTTATATTCTAAAAAATTATCACAATTTAGATTTATCAGGCAACAAAACAAAAATAACATATATACATTACATGGCCAAAAATATGTGGACACTCCAAATTATTGGGTTCGGCTATTTCAGCCACACCCATTGCTAACATGTGCATAAAATCAAGCATACAGCCGTGCAATCTTCATAGACAAACATTGGCAGTAGAATGGGTTATACTGAAGAGCTCAACGATTTTCAACGTGCCACTGTCATAGGATGCCACCTTTCCAATAAGTCAGTTAGTCAAAGTTCTGCCCTGCTAGAGCTGCTCCGGTCAACTGTAAGTGCTGTTATTGTGAAGTGGAAACGTCTAGAAGCAACAACAACTCAGCCACGAAGCGGTAGACCACACAAGCTTACAGTACAAAACCGCCGAGTGCTGAAGCGCGTAGCGCGTAAAAATTGACTGTCCACAGTTGCAACGCTCACTACCGAGTTCCAAACTGCCTCTGGAAGCAACGTCAACACAAGAACTGTTTGTCAGGAGCTACATGAACTGGGATTCCATGGCCAAGCAGCCACACACAAGCCTAAGACCACCATGCTCAATGCCAAGAGTCGGCTGGAGTGGTCGTCACAATTGGACTATGTAGTAGTGGAAACGCGTTCTCTGGAGTGATAAATCATGCTTCACTATCTGACAGCCTGACAGACGAATCGTAGTTTTCCAGATGCCAAGACAACGCTACCAACCTGAATGCATAGTGCCAACTGTGAAGTTTTCTGGAGGAGGAATAATGGTCTGGAACTGTTTTTTATGGTTTTGGCAAGACTCTTTTGTTTCAGTGAAGGGAAATCTTAATGCTACAGCATACAGTGGCATTCTAGAGAATTGTGTGCTTCTAGCTTTGTGGCAACACTTTAAGGAAGACCCATTTTTGTTTCAGCATGACCATGTCCTGTGCACAAAGCGAGGTCCATAAAAACATGGTTTTCCGAGGTTGGCGTGGAAGAATATAACTGGCCTGCACAGAGCTCTAACCTCAACCCCATCGAACACCTTTGAGATGAATTGGAAGGCCTACTGCTCGCCAAGCCTTCTCACTCGACATCAGTGCCCGACCTCACTAATGCTCTTATGGCTGAATAGGAGCAAATCCCAGCAGCCATATTCCAAAATCGAGTGAAAAGCCTTCCCAGAAGAGTGGAGGCTTTTATAGAAGCAAAATGTAGGACTAACTCCGTGTTAATGCCCATGGTTTTGAAATAATGTGTTCAACAAGCACTTATGGGTGCGATGGGCGGGTGTCCACATACCTTTATTGAAGAAACCTAAAACTTAAAATCAAGGTGTTAATCTTTGTTACGATAAGTACAGATCGACTTGTCTAAACTTGTATACGTGTTTTTAACTGTTTTATATCTGATTAAGTCATCAAATGTGTGAAATGTAACAATGATTTCTTATGATTTGGTTTAATTATCACAATTTGGATCACATCGTGTAAAACATTTTTAAAATGTATTTTTTCCCCTAACTTTTACTGGGATCCCAGTTAACCAATTGTTAACATGATTTTTTGTAGCATTATAACAGATAATTAAATACTATATGAGATAATATTTGTGTAAAATTATTTTTTCCTATTAAATATTAAAACATACAAAATCGTTTTGAAAATGGATATAATCAAAACATACATGTATGTATGCGGGAAGGCTGTGTAAGTGGACAAACAGGCAATAATTATAGAGGAAGATAAATACCTTAATATTCTATTTTTTTTAATAACTACATATTTACATATTTTCAGGTACCCAATGTAACAGGAACATGGTATCTTTTTTCGCATCAACTCGACGACCAAGAACCTAAAAATAGAATTAAATAATAAAGAAATAACTAGCCTGTTTTGTCGACAGCTTTGGCATCTTAAAAGACCTTAGTTGATCCTTAAAATGACATTTCTGATTACTTAAAATGTTACTTTTGGCTCTATATACTATATTACATTTAATACTATGTAAGGTCACCAAAATAAATGGCATTTTAAACAATATTTTCGAGAGGCTAAAATCCTACAAATAAACAAATACGTTTAAAAAGTTTACAAAAGGAAAATAATTAATTAAATTCATCAGTTTTATTTTAAACAAAAAATGGATACTTCTAGGATCAGTTTGAGGCTGATGTTTCGTGTTTTATGCCACATTATTGCGATGAAATCGATCTCGGGTTTGCTTCCTTGAATTTCACGCAAAGCCACACGAGGACTATGTACACTAGCTGTCCTTAGTTTAGCGGTAATAGACTACAAGGAAGGCAACTAGCAAACATAACTCACTGCCGACTCTTTATCCAAAGAAAAGTGGGAATAATCGTCACTTTATAACGCCCCCACAAGGAACTTTAATGTGAACCCGCAAACCGTGGACTGCGAATCAACGACCTAGCCATCAGATCATTCCAGTCGGCCCGCTCTTCAAGACCGTAGGTGAGTTATAACAGTCTGACAACAGTGGCTTAAAGTATCTAACGATGAACTGTGTTGATTAGGTGTTTTACCTAGAGATTCTAACACTTCAACTTTCAAAAAATCACTAACGATTATCTCTCTCTAGTTGCTGTTAAAAGATGCTGTTTTCATATATCTATTATAGCATAACTTCAAGTACAGAGCAACATAAAGCCATTAACAACCTTAAAAAGTACTCCTGTTTCTTTCTAAACATTAAAGTAGATGAATAGGTAGATGGTGCATCAGTCATCAGTTTTTGTTTATTTCACCAGCCAATATCGTCTCACCACATCCTGTTACTGT
The DNA here is from genome assembly GCF_004210375.1 of Tachypleus tridentatus. Lineage (NCBI taxonomy): Eukaryota > Metazoa > Arthropoda > Merostomata > Xiphosura > Limulidae > Tachypleus > Tachypleus tridentatus. The sequence continues at coordinate 75,490,067 of NC_134835.1, read as the reverse complement.
TATTTTTTAGCGGAAACCGACTTCGTATGGCTAAGTTTAATTATTATAGTTCAGATTACATTTTGCTTGCAAGTTAAGGGCTCTAGCTTCTTGAACCCAGAAGAATATTATGTTGTTTACTAATTAATGTCCGTAATAAGTAGCTCAAAAATCCTTTAACCCAGAAAATTGAGATTTTTTGGAAATAAATATATTTAACAATATAATTTGATTAAAATGTGGTCGTATAACTAAACCTAGAGATGTTGCTCATTATGTAGTTATATATATATATATATATGCATACACAAACTGTAACGATAATTTCCTAATTATTAAGGATAAGTTTTCACATCACTGGTACATAGATATATATATATATAGTTTCATTTTTATTAATCACTTCTTACAAGAAGTCCAGCATGGCTGGGTGCTTAAGGCACTCAACTTATCATTTTTATTAATCACTTCTTACAAGAAGTCCAGCATGGCTGGGTGCTTAAAGCACTCAACTTATCATTTTTATTAATTACTTCCTACAAGAAGTCCAGCATGGCTGGGTGCTTAAGGCACTCAACTTATAATCCCAGGGTCGGGTTAGAATCCCCGTCACACCAAACATGCTCGCCTTTTCAGTCGTTAGGACGTTATAATGCAACGGCCAATACCACTATTCGTTGGTAAAAGAGTAGGCGGAGGATGGTGATGTCCAGCTTCGTTCCCTCTATTTTTACACTGCACGATTAGAGACGGTTAGCGCAGATAGCCCTCGTGTACCTTTGCGCGAGGTTCAAAACAAACTAATCCCACAGCAAAAATATATTCACTTGTTTATATGTATAAATATAATTTTAGAGAGAATGAATACATTTTAATTAAGTTAAATAAGCAAAATCACAAGGAGCTACCTGCGCTGGCCGTCCCTAATTTAGCAATGTAAGACTAGACGGTTTGTTTGTTTGTTTGTTTTGGAATTTCGCACAAAGCTACTCGAGGGCTATCTGTGCTAGCCGTCCCTAATTTAGCAGTGTAAGACTAGAGGGAAGGCAGCTAGTCATCACCACCCACCGCCAACTCTTGGGCTACTCTTTTACCAACGAATAGTGGGATTCACCGTCACATTATAACGCCCCCACGGCTGGGAGGGCGAGCATGTTTGGCGCAACGCGGATGCAAACCCGCGACCCTCAGATTACGAGTCGCACGCCTCAACGCGCTTGGCCATGCCGGGCAAGACTAGACGGAAGACAGCTAGTCATCACTACCCACCACCAACTCCTATAGTACTCTTTTACCAATGAATAGTGGGATTGGGACAGCTAGTCATCACCACCCACCGCCAACTTTTGGGCCACTCTTTTACCAGCAATAGTGGGATTGACCGTCACATTATAACGCCCTCACGGCTGAAAAGGCAAGCATGTTTGGTACGACAAGGATTCAAACCCGCGACCCTCAGATTACAAATCGAACGACTTAACGTACCTGGCTATACCGGGTCACTTATAAGCCTAACTCTTGTTTAATCCTATATATTTATAGAGCATAATGGCTGGACGTACAAAACTTCGAAATGATAATAAAGATGGTTGACCCTTTATTTTCATATTTGTCTCATCGCTAAACTTCATTAAACCGTACTTAATTCGTTCCATTATTCCACTGTCAAAAATTGATGTGTCACCTAAAAATTGAAAAAGACAGATAAACATAATGTTCACAATAATTACTAGTACATTCAACCCTACTAAGGTCCTGAATTTTAATAAACTTACATCAATGTGTGTATATATATATATAGAGAGAGAGATTCATTGATTAATCGATTGATACATAGACAGATAAAATACTTAAAGAACTTTCAACGACGGTGAAAATATTAACAAACACACTTTACTGTTTTGTTAAGAATGTGCCGAGTCTTAACTAATGATTAGCGTGGTATAGCTATGTAGGAATACCCTAAAAGTGACGGTCAGGTCCCACTGTTTTATCAAATACGGAATCTTTATTCACAGTGTCAAAAATCTGTCTAACACGAGGAATCGTAGTGAACAGAGCACAGACAACCCTCATACTTTCCACTTTAAAGAAGATCAACTATTTTAGATTGTAAAACCTAGTTATCATGCTGTGTATAACACCTTTGCTAAGTATTGCAAACAGCTCTAAACTCTCTAAACTATTTTGATTTTTACTTTAAAATTTAAATTATGATGTAATGTTGATTAATGAATATGAAGTATCTACAATTTAGTTTTCGTGTTTTTTGTGCTTAAATCTATGTGTATTCTTTAACTTCATACCTGGAAACATAAGTAGTCAAAAACATAACTGATAAATTTGTTTGTATATTATGTACAAATATAAATTCGTTACCTGTACGTAGCAGAACGTTTGTTTGTTTGTTTGGAATTAAGCACAAAGCTACATAATCACGACTCTGCCCTCTACGGGTATCGAAATCCGGTTTCTCGCAGTGTGCATTCGCAGACATACCGATATGTCATTGGGGGACATAGCAATGTACGATAGTCTCTCCTTAACCAAAATAATGTATTTCAAACACTACAGTATATCAGAATAGTAGACATACAGTACAAACGATCTGAGCATTTATTTATTAACTTGTAATTTAAATAAAAGGACAAAATATCTTTTTAATGATAATTTGAAATTTACTTTTACAATTTTAAATGATGGTAGTAATGATATATTAATTTCTTCTGAATGTTTAGAATATTTTTCATGCACAAAATCTATTTTGAACACAAACTTTACAGTTTAGAAACACAAGTTTATTACACAACTGTTTAATTAACTTATAAGCTATTGATAGATGTCAGCATCTATGCAGCTCTCAAATTAATTTTTTTAACATCATTATCATCAAATATAAAGTTTATGAAATTCGTGCCTTCTCTAATGATCAACTTGTGTACTGTTTATATTTCATGTGAAATTAAAACAGTGTCTTTAGTGTCGTACACACCGTGTTTTGTTACCTTTACGGTAGTCACAAATCAATTATTAATTATATTTGTAATAGGCTGTGGTTATTTAGCTAGATAATTAAATGTGGGCACAGTTTAATTTATCCGAGATAGATTTCAAAACTTACGACATAAAATTGACAAAAATAGAATACACATATATATAAGTATTAGAAAAACAAAGCCACGTGTGTTTTGTTCTGTGTTAATATAAACAGGAAACCTTTAGAATTATATATATATATAATCTGATTACTTTCCCCATGGAGTGTTGTATTACATGAACCATAACGAGAATTTCAAGGCTTAAATAGCATTGAACGTTCTCAAACGTACTGCCTAACTTCAAACCTTAGATTTCAGCATAAGATAAACTTACAATCTACTGTTATTCGTTAAACACTTTTCCACCCCGTTACTAAGTTAGGTGAAACTACCAATCGTATAATTTTGATTAAATGTCCATATTTTTAGACCCTGTTATGAAAGCAGGTTAAACTTCCAATCACGTAATTTATTATTTGGGCGTAATGTAAACACAATAGTTTTACAATGCTTTTAGTTTATGTGAAACTAATAAAAAAAAAAACCTTGATTTGAAAATTTACTCAAGAAGATTTATCACAGAAAACAACACTCTGATCATTGTGCCATTAATTACAATGGCCAAAATGATATCATTGGTGATGTACTTCAGATAAAAATATCTTTAAAATGATATACAGATTCTGAAGTTTTAACAAATAAACATCTTTATATTATATCTATTTTGTTTTTAAAAGTATTCGAAAGTAGCATGGCTACTCAACATCACCAATATTTTATGTTCTTAATAATTTTTTAAATTTTACCCGCTAGCTTAAAACTATGATGCATTTATCAAAATGAGAATTAATTCTTCCAAAATCCATAATTTAAAGGTTTGTGTGTTTTTAATTTTGCGTAAAGCTGCTCGAGGGGTATCTGCGCTAGCTGTCCCTAATTTAGTAGTGTAAGACTAAAGGGAAGACAGCTAGTCATCACCACCCACCGCCAACTCTTGGGCTACTCTTTTACCAACAAATAGTGGGATTGACCGTAACATTATAACCCTCCCACGGCGGAAAGGGCGAGTATGTTTGGTGCGACCGAGATTCGAACTCGCTACCCTCGGATTAGGAGTCAAACGCCTTAACCCACCTGACCATGCCGGGACGGGGCAGTTAGTCATCACCACCCATTGCCAACTTTGGGTTACACTTTTACTAACGAACAGTGGGATTAACCGTCACGTTATAACGCTCTACGTCTGAAATGGCAAGCATGTTTGGTGTGATGGGTATAATTTAAAGAGCTGAAGAAGGTAAGCTGAGTATAATAAATGGTTGTTCTTATTTCGTTCCCAAGATACAGTACAGTGGTAAGTTTACGGATTTACAACGCTAAAATCAGGGGTTGGATTCCCTTCGGTAGACTCAGCAGACAACCCAATGTGGCTTTGCTATAAGAAAACACACACACACTTCCTTGACAAATAAATAAAACATCATTTATTTATTTGTTAGTGAAGTGTGTGTGTGTTTTGATGAAATTTGTAGATTCTCTGAATTTTTTGTAACAGTTTCTTTTATGTTTAAAATCAAGCACAAAGATACACGGTGGGCTAGCTGTGCTCTGCTCACCACGAGCATCGAAACCCGATTTCTGGCGTTGTAATCCTGCATACATCCCACTGTACAATTGAGAGAGGGGTATCTTTAATGAAAGAATTGGGCGTGGTCTAGTGATAAGTTTGCCGGATTGTAAGTGTATAGGTTTATGGTTCGCATCCCGTTGTCGCAAAGTCACGCTCAGCACTATGAGGCTGTGGATGCGTTATAAAAGTGACAGTAAAATCTTACTTTTGGATTAGAGTAACCCAGTAGTTGATGGTGGGTGCTGTTGACTAGCTGCTTTCTAGAATTTCAGTTCTATCCCTCTATCCTCGTGTTTAGTTCATCAAATATCCTAAACAAACAATGTACTTTAATGAAATTTCAATAATTTATCTTCATTTTCCAAAATGGCAGTTCCAATAACCTGAACTTGTCGCTTATTTCAAGAATAAAGGGTGACTTTGTAGCCCATTTTATTAGTTATACATACAAGGAAGTGCAAACTGTGCAGTATTGTAGCGTGGTCATTTAATAGAGCATTCATATTAGTTAAACATAAACGAGCAAATTAATTTTTAAAATTGAAGTAAGAAAAGAATGCATTTCCTACTTTCTCTCTCAACGAGTAAATTAGAGTTCACAACAAAACGAAAAAAATGTTCAACTGTATTATATATACGCGTCTTAAACACATTTTTATACTAAAAACATTAGTTTTCTGTGAAGAAAATTACTTCTGAAACTTAATAAATTATACTGCATAGTCATAACTTCAGTGCAATTGGCTTTCCTGTCTTAAAATCCATGGAAAGCAACTGTTTGCAGAGTGAAAATAAAATACAACTTTAAGGAAGTTACTATTATATATATTTTATTTTAGAATATGTTTGTAATAAGTACAAAAATCCGCTATGGGCTATCTGTGCTCTGCCCACCACAGGTATAAAAACCTGGTGTTTTACGTTATAAATATACAGACGTACTGTTGTGCCATTAGGGGGCTTTCAAGATTTTCATTTGTATTGTTAATCATATAAATTAAGAAACACATCGATGCAGAAACAGGTAGGTAAATAGAAATACATCAAAACCGATACAGGTAGGTAAATAGAAAGACATCAATACCGATACAGGTAGGTAAATAGAAATACATCAATACCGATACACGTAGGTAAATAGAAACACATCAATACATATAAAGGTAGGTAAAAAGAAACACATCGATACAGATACAGATACATGTAGGTAAATAGAAAAACATCGATGCAGATACAGGTAGGTAAATAGAAACATATCCATACAAATACAGGTAGATAAATAGAAACACATCAAAACAGATAAAGGTAGGTAAATAGAATTACATCTATACAGATGCAGGTAGGTAAATAGAAACACATTAATGCATATACAGGTAGGTAAATAGAAAGAACTCAATACTGATACAGGTAGATAAATAGAATTATATCCATACAGATGCAGGTAGGTAAATAGAAACACATCAATACAGATGCAGGTAGGTAAATAGAAACACATCAATACAGATGCAGGTAAGTAAATAGAAACACATCGATGCAGATAAAGGTAGCTAAATAGAAATGCATCAATACAGATGCAGGTAAGTAAATAGAAACACATCAATACAGATACAGGTAGTTAAATAGAGAGACATCGATTCAGATACAGGTAGGTAGATAGAAACACATAAATGCAGATGCAGGTAAGTAAATAGAAACACATTGATGCAGATACAGGTAGGTAAATAGAAACATATCAATACAAATACAGGTAGGTAAATAGAAACACATCAATACAGATACAGGTAGGTAAATAGAAACATATCCATACAAATACAGGTAGATAAATAGAAACACATCAAAACAGATAAAGGTAGGTAAATAGAATTACATCTATACAGATGCAGGTAGGTAAATAGAAACACATTAATGCATATACAGGTAGGTAAATAGAAAGAACTCAATACTGATACAGGTAGATAAATAGAATTATATCCATACAGATGCAGGTAGGTAAATAGAAACACATCAATACAGATGCAGGTAAGTAAATAGAAACACATCGATGCAGATAAAGGTAGCTAAATAGAAATGCATCAATACAGATGCAGGTAAGTAAATAGAAACACATCAATACAGATACAGGTAGTTAAATAGAGAGACATCGATTCAGATACAGGTAGGTAGATAGAAACACATAAATGCAGATGCAGGTAAGTAAATAGAAACACATTGATGCAGATACAGGTAGGTAAATAGAAACATATCAATACAAATACAGGTAGGTAAATAGAAACACATCAATACAGATAAAGGTAGATAAAAAGAAACACATCGATGCAGATACAGGTAGGTAAATGGAAACATATCGATGCAGATACAGGTAGATAAATAGAAAGGCATCACTACAGATACAGGTAGGTAAATAGAAACACATCAATGCAGATACAGATAGGTAAATAGAAACACATTTATACAGACACAAGTAAATAGACAGAACACATCTATACAGACACAAGTAAATAGGCAGAAATACATCTATACAGACACAAGTACATAGACAGAAACCCATCTATACAGATAAAGGTAGATAAACAAAAATAAATCTATACAGATGGAAAGACAATACCTCTTACCGGATTGACGTTTCTTAAGACTGCGGTACCTCGGTATTTTCATAACTTTTCTGACAGGCTTGTTAGACAAATCATTTCTCAAATGTATGTTAATGTGTTTCTCCATTACTACTGTAGAACCAAATCTCTTATCACAACCGGGAAAAATACATGCAAACGGTCTTTTTCCAGCGTGAATCAGCACGTGACGATTTAGCCATTTCTCGGAGGATGAATGATGATTAAACATCTAAATTTATAATAAGATAAAATCTTATTAAATAATATTACACGTTTTCAAAAAATGTACAATATAAGGATTTCGAGAAAGAATTACGGTAAGTACATGGGCAGACAGAGAGACAATATAGATCAGTATCGTCGTATTACTGTCTTAAAGAGTTTGTTCTGTTTCGTACGGCCTGGTATGGCCAAGCGCGTAAGGCGTGCGACTCGTAATCCGAGGGTCGCGGGTTCGCGCCCGCGTCGCGCTAAACATGCTCGCCCTCCCAGCCGTGGGGGCGTATAATGTGACGGTCAATCCCACTATTCGTTGGTAAAAGAGTAGCCCAAGAGTTGGCGGTGGGTGGTGATGACTAGCTGCCTTCCCTCTAGTCTTACACTGCTAAATTAGGGACGGCTAGCACAGATAGCCCTCGAGTAGCTTTGTGCGAAATTCCAAAAAAAACAAAAACAAAACAAACTGTTTCGTACAAAGCTCACAGGGTACGACGAGGTACGCTTGCGCTGGCGGTCCCTACTTGTAAAGCGATAGTAAAGAAAGTAAGTCGTTAGTTAGCATAACCTAGCCTCTCAGGCTACTCTCATATGATCAAAGAGGGGAATTTGCCCGTTATTCTTATGATGCACCCACAGCTCCGAATTAATGGGAGCCCAATCCTAGTTCTTCAGCTGCCCAGTCCAACACGATAACCGCGTTAGGCCTATCTTAAATATAGCAAGTTCTCTGTCTTGAGATTTTCAATTTGTCATTGCTTGGGAATAATTGTTTATCCCACAGTGTTTTTTTATTCCATTGAAATATACTGAAAATAGAGTTAATAATAATTAACAATAAATAGTAATTAATAATCTCTTATGTAACAGTTATTTATTTTGCCCACTTTGTTTTGTTCGGTTTGAATTTCGCGCGCAGCCTCACGAGGACTATATGCGCTAGCCGTCCGTAGTTTGGTAGTTAGTAGAAGACTGGAGGAAAGACAGCTAGTCATCACCACCCACCGCCAACTCTTGAGCTACTATTTTGCCAACGAATAGTGGGACTGACTGTCACATAACGTCTATCCGTGCATGATATGAACCCCAGACTATTAGATTGTGAGTCGAGCGCCTTAACCACCTGGTTAAGGTATGCCAGACCATTCAAATCAAGACAAATTTGTGTGATTTATAGCTCGTAACTAACCTACTACTACTTACCCTTCACTTTCATTGTTTACTCCAGTTTGTGCTCTCATGCACTAAATATCTGTACAGAAATAAAACAAATATAACTCAATTTACTAAAAGTTTATACAAATCCTTAATAAATATCTTTGTTCCTAAGCACAAAGCTCTAAATGGAAAAAAATCTGTGCTGTATCCATTAAGGTTATTCAAACCTGGTTTTTAGCGTTATAAACCTACATATTACCCGCTAACATAGTGGGGACTGGGGTGTAATAAAAAGGAACTATTTAATTTGTCACTTCTTATTACTTTGTTTCAAGTTTTAGAAACGCTACTTGGATAAAAAAAAAAGAAGCAAATTATAATTTGTTTTTCACAGTATTCATAGAACAAGTACACTTCTGGAATACAATAGTAATTTCTCTTTAACTTTTACAATACAAACACTGCAAAGACTGAATTATCTTTTGAAATCTTTGTTTATCACACTGATTTTGAAAACATTAATTTATTTAATTTTTTGCGTAACTTTTAAATCACTTTATCTATTATATTAGGATACGTTACTTGGTACTGCTTTGATACCTTGCAGTCCTTCCATAAACAAACAAACGCCTTTTGTTTTTTTTGGAGTTCAATATGAATATTCCAAATATGTTCCAAAATCTGGTCTGAGGAAAGCCTCTCGTCACAGTCTTCCCACTTACAGACTTGAATCTTCTTACCTGGTAAAACTGTGGACGAACAGCTGGCAACCTTTGTGTCAGGTAATTGGTCAGGCGTAACTAATGTTACTTCGGCTGTATTAACACCTTTATTTAATGTTTGACTTTGAGGTTCAGTGTGTAGATTTGACGAACATACATAACTTTCAGGTCCGTTTTTGTGCCGTTTCTCTACAGCTCTCTTATTCTCTTTCAAACTTTTGATTCCGTCTTTTTGCGCTTTAGTTTCCGATTGACAACTCTTGTGCATTTTACAAGTACTTGAAGAAAGACTTAAAGTATTGTGTAAAATACCTGTATAGAGAGTCTGTGTTTTAACCGACTGTGTGAGGACTGGGCATCCTACAGCGCCTAGAAAATTGTTATTAGGGCTACTGGTGTCCACCGAAAATATTTCTTGTTCACATTCAACTGATCTGCAAAGTTCTGAATTATCGCGAACCTTAGAAACGCTTAGTATTGAATTTGGATAACTTTCATTAAAATTCGTTGAACTTCTTGTGCCAGAATTATTATTTTCCTGGGTAACGATAAACCTGTAAGAAGTGTACAGATAATGAGGCTTTGAAACTGAATATGTCTAAACACACTCTGACGAAAACAAACAGACCAATTACAACATTGTTTTAGTTGAAACAGCCCATTTCTTGTGTTGTTTATACGTACCTACTTAACCTCACTTAAACGAGTCATTTAAAATTTATCAACTAATAATATGACCCATTTTAAACAAAATACTGAATAGTAAGGAGTTTTATCTAGACAATATATCAATTACAAGAGATATAGCAAGTTATATAATCAACAAGCACATAAAACCTAGCTACACTACGATACTTGCAATACAGCGATTCTAGAAAATAAGGTTTTACTGAATGATTAAATCCACAATAATTACGAACCCACGTAATTATCAAATATTTTCCGCTGAATATATAAAAGCATAAACTTTAGAAAAAATCTATAACTTCGGGATTGTGTTTAAATAACTTAAATGTTTATTGCATATTTTGTTTTTCAAAACGTATTGAAACTTGGCATTTAAACAATAAACTAACCTCTTTTTCAAATACGGAAAACTTTCTTCTATAGACATCTTTTCTGCAAGCTAGATTAACCCTTTAATCGGAGACAGACTTGTAAAATATAATATCTAAAGTAACGGTGATGTTCCTATTGAAAAACATTACTTATCAATTTTAAGATGTTATTAAATTCGCTTCAGCACTATATGTTTCTTTGAAAGTAATAACAACATGGACAAATTGGGACGAATTGGCATTTTCCTTTAATTAGCGGATCTAAATAATCTGTTTCTTATTGGTTGCTTTTGCTTAACTATTATTGGATATCAGTGACGTGTTACTGCAGGGCCAATCACGTCAATGCAAATCAGTAAAAGCTGGAAAGCAATGACAAATATACACGACAGTTATTAAAAGAAACAACAAAGGCTTACAATAATATAATGCTGTGGTGCCTTAACACTTATTAAAGTTGTTTTTAAAATTATGAGTTAAACTCTGACGTATTTTAAACACAATTTCAAACATTATGTTTTCTGTCTTTTTTACTTTAGTTATGACATAATGGAACATTTAGCGCAATCACTCTGTTTGTGTAAGAAACAGGTTATTTGAAGTACCGGAGAATAAAATACGGCGTTTAAAGTCAAAGGTTAAAATGACAAGAGTTATTTAATTAATATAAAACTGTATTTTTTTACTGTAGTTTTATACAATTTGAATGAATCGAGACGAAATAAATATTTGTTATTATTTAAAAATTCAAGACTGGAGCATAGAAGTCAAATTTAAGATATATGCATTTATCAGGAGATAAAGTATGGAATTCGAATCCATTTAAAGCGTAGTTTCTTCAAAACCAGTTTAATAATATTATTAATCCAAGCAAAAGAAATATTGAGTGGATAGAACTTCTTGTTCCATTGCATAATATAAATAAATCTGACAAAATAAGTGGTATATAATCTTGAAAATAATACGAAAATAGTGAATAAATTTGGTACGAAATAAATATTACATGAAAAGGAACATCAAAAGAGTACGTACACGTGTTTTTGGTTACACTGTGGTTGACAGTCATCCAGCCATTCAGGCAGTGTTATATTGGTATAATTCCCATACATTTACAGGTAGTCACACTGTCACACCGTTCCCAGCAGTAGTACGGTGGTGCACTCATCGCTCTCAGAAAAGAACTAACATACGAAACAAAAAAGTTACAAAAATCAAAGTTGAGGCTAAATTTTTATGTTTCAGCACCAGATGTTTAAAACCAAAAAAAGGTTAAGTTAAATTAGTATTGTTCATTTAAAAAAAGCAAAGAGAAAAGTGTGAACGTCACCACCAGATAAGTAATATACACATTTGAATAAACTGGGATCCATTTATGTGTAGCTGCTCAAAACTATGGTTTAAGAGAGCTATTCAAACTATAAGGACAAAAATGGACACCTAATTAAGAGCAATGGGATGGAGGAAGAAATAGGAAGGTTGTATTTATAGGTGATTCTAAATTCAAATGTTTGGCAACATTATACAGAAAAGAAGGGGTAAAATGCTGATAAATCATTTACAACCATGACTAGGCCTGCACAAGGTCTCGGTATGAATTTTATTAAGATTGTATCAGCTCATATGAAAATTGAAAAAACAAAACGGTTACCAAATAACTTACAATGATTTGTAACATTTGAAACATTGTTACACAAAAATACACTAACAAACGTGTGGCAGAGTAAATTATTTATTTCGAATCTCGTGCAAAGTTACACGAAGGCCATCTCTGCTAGAAGTCGTTAATTTAGCAGTACTAAAATATAGGGAAGAAAGCTAGCCAACATCACCCTCCGCCAACTCTTGAGTTACTCTTTTACCAACGAAGTGGGGTTGTAGTAGATAAAAAGCAAGGTATAGTACCCTGTTTAAGACAAACACAAAATATTACTACAATGAACAACTTTTTCACTTTTATTTTATATTTCTGTAATAACATAAGTATTTAACTATTACCAAGTTCACTATCTAGAAGTACTTTCTAATTTCTGTGACTAGTGTACATGTATCATCACCCAGAGCATTTCTATAATTATTCCAATACCATATATTTTAATAACAGCAAACAGAAAAAGTTGACTTTACTTAATATAAGATTCAAAACGGAGATATCCAGACATTTTTGTTTTTACTTCTTACTATCTCTTTGAACTTTTGATCAGGCAGTCTTTGTTTTTACTTAAACGTAAAGCTATAGTGTGGGACTATCTGCGTTGTGTGCACAACGGGGAATCGAATTCTTAAAGCTTACCAAAAAGCCAGCGGAAAAGATGGGAGAGTAATAACAACCTTTACTAATTTTTCTTTACCCACGTTAACAAAAAAGTCGGGTCTTTTGAGGGAAAAGTATCTTGTGTTGACTAATCACAACGTCAGTCGCCAATAAGAAATCGTAAAATTATCAGATTCTCTCTGTTTGCATCCTTCTTAATATCTACTGGAAAATAAATACTTCAATGCTAAAAATACAACAGGGGTTACTAAGCAAAACCTGGGGCAAAAACACAACAGACTGGTACATAGATTGCACTTGTTAACTGCTGTAAATATATAAATATATACACATGAAATCCGCATATATTTCAAAAGTCAGTACAAAAGGTATTATAACACAGTAACAGATGAACGATTAGGAATAAAGTCAATAAATTCGTACACTAATTGTTGCTTAACTAAAGAACAATTACAACCAGATCCACCAAACTTCATACATTGATTTTTGATAACTGAAGAAAGGTTAGGAGAAGGCTCACTAAACTTAATAGATGTATCGTTTAATTACGAGAGATTGATTAGTAGTAGCGTAAAATAAAGTATTAGCAGTGTTTTTAATAACTAAATGACATTTAGAGGTAGGGTAACTAAACTTCAAACTTTGATTGCTACCAAAATGCATATACCGAATGTTTAGTAACTAAAGAACAGTAAAGAATAGAGTAACGAAACTTATTGCATTGATTTTTAGTAACGAATGAATGGTTAGGGATAAGATAGCCACACTTAACACACCTACTTTCTAAAAACTACGTAAGAGTTACGATTGGAATCATCAAGCTTCGTATTGTACTGCTTAATAACTAGAGAACAGTTAGGGGCAGGATTACCAAGGTCGTAAGTAAAACAGTTAAGATAAGAATATTCTAAAACTTCGTACACTGGATTTACAATAACTACAAAAACAGAAGCAGTAAGATCACTAAACTAAGTACACTGGCTGTTTAGTAAGGAATATACGATTAGGAGAATAGAAGTGACTATGTTACTAAAGGTCTGTTTAATAACGTCATAACAGGAGTATGGCTTTTAAACTTCGTACACTGATTATTTAGTAACCAGAGAACAGTTGGGGGTTGAGTTGTTCATTGATTGTTTAATGACAAAAGTTATCAGTGAGGTTAACAAACATAGAACAGTACCTGTAATAATTAGAGCACATTTAAGAGCATATCATTATATTCCTTAATATGATTATTTAATAATTAAAGGACGGGTTAAGGATAATGTCACCAAACTTAGTACCTGTACTGTTTAGTTACTAAGGGACAATTAGAAGTAGGCTAATCAAACTTCGGGTACAGACTGTTTAAAAATTAAAGAATGGTTAAGGGTAACGTCACCAAACATATTGCACGTGTTGTTTAGTTACAAAGGAGCAATTAACAATCAGGTAATTAAGTTAGCAGTAGCGTCACCAAACTTCGTACACTGACTGTTTAATAACTAAAATATAAGGTCGTTCCTTAAGTACTGTCAGATTTTAGGTTGAGAAAAAGATAAAGGATTTCAAACGCTTTTAATGTTGTCTGAACAATGAAGTATGTTCCATGATTATTAATTACTTTCCGCCGACGATTTACAATCTTCTGAATGCCACTTCTATAAAATTATTGGGGTTTGAAGGAAAAGAACGCACAGAATGTAGTTTTGACATCTTCAAATGGGGTAAGGTCTGGAGAATAAGGATTAAGTGGAAGTTAATGTAGTTTTGACATCTTCGGATGGGGTAAGGTCTGGAGAATAAAGATTAAGTGGAAGTTAATGTAGTTTTGACATCTTCGGATGGGGTAAGGTCTGGAGAATAAGGATTAAGTGGAAGTTAATGTAGTTTTGACATCTTCAGATGGGGTAAGGTCTGGAGAATAAGGATTAAGTGGAAGTTAATGTAGTTTTGACATCTTCAGATGGGGTAAGGTCTGGAGAATAAGGATTAAGTGGAAGTTTCTTCCCAGTCTAGCTCTTCAATTTTTGTAGATGTCATCCTTACTGTATGGAGCCGTCAATTATCCTGGTGTAGCACAACACCTTTATGCTTGATCAAAGCAGGCTCTTTTCTTTCTGTGCAACATTCAAACGCTCTAACTGTTGATAATACAATTCTGATGCACTCATCAAATTAAGTGGCAGCAATTCTAAGTGGATCACACCAACAATATCCCACCAAATGTTTAACAAGACTTTCCTAGGGTGAGGTCCATTTTGGGTTGTGCTTTAGTTTACCTGTACTGAGCCATTGTATGCGATGCTTAACATTTTTATAATACATCAATTTTTCATTTCAGTCACTAACCTGTCAAAACAGGTGAGTTACGTTCACGAGAGTGCAGAAAAGTGCAAATGTCCGCTCTTGCTCTATGGTTGACTTTTGTCAAATCATGGAGGACCCATTTTCCAAGTTTTGACACCTTTCCAAGCTGTTGCAGATGGCGATGAACTGTCAAATAGGTTGAATTGAGCTTCTATGCCAGTTCTTCAACTGTTACAACGCAATCTTCATCATGTGCAGCCATCACTAAACTCAACAGGACTACCTAAACGAGGCGCATCACTTAAGCTGTAGTCACCTGAACGTCTGAAACCACCTTCGACATTTTCTTTCATTGAGTGTAGTTTCTGTTGCACTATTGCCTTTTTTTAAACTCATAAAACATTATATAACCTAATGTGTTCCTCAGACACATCCATCTTCATAAGCGTTTATTTGATTAATGATCTGAAAAAGTGGTGTTGGGTGAGTTTCCTAGATTTTCCTAATCATTTGTATACATGTCCTACTATATATTTTCGTCATTAAACCTTCTACAAAGACAGAAATGATGATGCACATTCTTTATTAAATTTTCGGACATTACTTATAGCTAGTTACGAGTAAGATCTCCAAACTTCGCACACGGTCTGTTTAATAACAGTTACGAGTGGGATCGCCAATCTTACTACACTTATTATTCGATAACTGAACGTCGGTTAGGAAGAAAGACACCCAACTGTGAAGGGCCACCAAAGTACAAATGTTGTTTAACAAATCTGAAAAACACAGAACAGTACACCAAAAGAAAAACATTTTGAGTTCGAAAGGTTAACGCATCCTTTGTCACTAAACAACAGTGCCTTTTGCGTAACCATATATCTTTTTTTTTCTTCAACAAAAAAGATTGTCTGTTTATGAATTTTGCACACAGCTACACGAGGGTTACCTGCGCTATCCGTCCCTAATTTATAATTGTAAGACTAGAAAGAAGGTAGCTAGTCTTCATCATCCACTCGCCAACTCTTTTACTAACGAATAGTGGGATTGACCGTCACTTATAACGCCCCCACGGTTGAAAGGGTGAGTATGTTTGGTGTGACGGAGATTCGAACCCACGACTTTGAGAGTCGAATGCCTTTACCGCCCGGCTATGCGGGACCCAACGAAGAAGAAAGGTTAGAAAACAATACAAAATTTGAGCTATTTATAAACACTTTGTGAAGCTATGTTAACGTTTTTTATTTAACCTTATCCATGAAGACAAAGATAACTGAAGGGTTCATTACTTTTATTCTAACAGAAGCTTAGCAGGGGAAAATCTTTGCGTTTTTCGCATGAAGTGAGGTTACTTCAGCTCACGAGTGAATATGCTTAGGTTAAAATATCATTAAAACACGCTATGCTCTCAAGATAGATCTTCCCATTTGTAGAGGTAAAGGAATATTTGATTTTGAGCTAAAGAAATCAAAATATTTTCTAATTAAGTGATGATCATTCCTGTGGCTCGTGATAAGTGCGAAAGCTCTTAGAGAAATTCATTTGTGAAGAAAAAATTGAACAAGTATTTCGATTGCATATACCTCGTAACTTAGGAGGGAGAAATACATATTTTACCTGGGTTTGAAGTATCCTACTGTTTTCTACCATCACGATTATTGTGGCCATGTATTAAAACGGTTTGTGAAATACACATTTCACTTTCCTAACTGAAACTAAGCATTATATACTTGTCTCCAACTCGGAATTGTATATTATACACTGAAATAAAATTTTAATTAACCAGCAAGTGTTTTCTGGATGCATATCTTTAAGTACAAGCCCAAGTTGTGCATTGGATATTTCAGCTTGCAAGTGTTGAATTACGTGTTTGACACTTGTATCTTCCGAGCCAAATATGTATTAAACGTGCAAGTATTTCAGCTGGGTACTGTGTATTTGCTATTTAAGTTACCAGCTCCAAAGTTGTTGTAATTTTTCGATCTAATTAACATAAATATGTAGGTCTACAGTTCATAATTACCGTTGCTGGTTGAAAAACCAAAGAAAGAACTTTTATTACAGTCTTAAAAAAAAATTACACCTTAATGCAATTTCTAAAATCGATATAAATTTTACGCGTCCTCTTGTAAGATTCATTCATGCCTGTTTCAGCATAATTTGCACGTGGTTTCCACACTAAAAAGACCGTACCCAGACCTGATCATTTGTTGATTTTCTCTTACGGCTGTTATTTCTATATGACCACGTAACAATACTCCAGCTAGTGACGATTACAGGATAACAATGGAAAGACGAGCTGTCAGAATTGTTCAGATGCTGGAGACATATATTTACTACTGATCATTTCAGTGATTCCAGCTTCATAGAGCGGAAATTGTTGACATTTTATTAGGTAACTGGCAAGTTCATAGAAACTCAACTGTACCATTTAACTCATTCGCCCCTGTTACCTGCACAAAAGTTTCATTACACATCTCTAGTTTAATGCTCACAAGCTCGCTATGACGTTTGGAAAAGCAATCGGTGATAATATTTGCGACCAAACGACACATAAACTCTGCTTCTGCCCTGCAGTTGACAACATAACTTATTTGGGCACTTTTTTTTTCCCTTAGGTAATCAATACTAATATCAACACCAATGAGCATTCTTCAGAGGTAAGTTAAAGTTCATGTTTCTACTAACGACAAGGAAATTCATGTTTAGAGATCCAAATGTGAGAACACGCTCACTTTAACATTGTTTAATACGGCCCTTAGTGTGTTGGCAGTTGTTTATCTGTTGAGTGAAAATGGGAAGTAATATCGATCAATGATAAATTAGACACAAATGAAAGAACTTTTATATGTTTAAACGAACCATCTTTGGTCTTGATATAAATTAATACCAGAAGGCATACTACCAAGACTTACTTTGAACAAGAAGCCATGGAGGTCACAAATTATCTAGCAAAACATTGCGTTTAAAATCCCCTGACTCAGAAGCTTTGGTGTTGCACATAATGTCGTTCACTAACAGCTTGTTTGTTTGTTTTCTAAATTTTGCACAAAGCTACTCGAGGGCTATCTGTGCTAGCCATCCCTAATTTAGCAGTGTAAGACTAGAGGGAAGGCAGCTAGTCATCACCACCCACCACCAACTCTTGGGCTACTCTTTTACCAACGAATAGTGGGATTGACTGTAGCATTATAACGCCCCCACCACTGAAAGAATGAGCATGTTTGGTGCTACCGGGATTTGAACCCGCAACCCTCGGATTACAAGTTGAACGCCTTAACACACTTGGCCACGTCAGGCCTCACTAACAGTTAATCGTAGCTATATCCTGCAGCTACAGAGACTGCTTCACTGTAAATTTGAAAGTACTAGTGTTCCATAAACTGTAATTAGAGGTATCCTAATAATGAATCAAATTAATTAACTATGCTCACAGAATTCATAGGAACACCGAAATATAATTTCAGCTGTATTGTTTCTTTAGTCAAAGTGTAATTATCCATAAAAACTCATCCCTTTAATATTTTGAAGTATTTTGTTAAAACACCTTGCCTGACTAAAGCTTTCACTTAATTATCACACAGGATTAGGCATGACTTAATGAACAGGATGCTAGGAGTGTAAAACCAAATTTATAGTTCACATCTCACAGCCTTAAAAACTTGCTGTACACTTTGGAGTTACAAATATGTAATAACAGTGACAACCACCATTCGACCAGACAAAAGTAACCCAAGTACCAGCAGTGGGTGATGCTGACTAAACATCACATCAGCTTAAACTATGAGGCAGTTACATGTAAACAGCCTTTTGTAGTGTAACTTTGTACAATAAAAAAAATTCATCATCTTAGTGAAGCTTGATACACACCAATCTTTACTTTTATTCCAAGAAAGATAATGATGTATTTGAATTTCTAATCAACACTCAAGTTCTCTTTAGTCCTCATTAGAGTGAGATGTGAAATGATTCTGTTTGTTTGATTTGTCGAATTTCACACAAAACCACTCAGAAGCTTAACCTGTCCAGTGTATAAGCATTTCATATAATTTTTAACACTATATGGAAATTCATCAAGGTTTTGGCCACTGTAGATTCCAAAGGTAAAGACAGAATTCTGTTAGAATAAAACTGTTCTGATTAATGTAGTTGAAGATAAATTATTTTGAAATGAACAAAAGTTCCAAAGTATAAAGACAGTGTTTTTAGCATGTTGAGACAATTTGAAAATATGCACATATATTTCAATCTTATCACATTGAGCATTTCTCACAAATAACTTACACAGTTACTAAATACTCAACGTGTTTCACTATTCACAAGATAATGATGTTTTAAAATATAAATATAAATAAAACATGATTATTTCCAACTTTTTTTTCATAATGCTGTTTGTTTTTTTAAAGGCATACTAGACACATTATTTAAAACCTGTCAAACTGTAAAATCAACAGTGCATGTATTTATTGCCAAATTATATCAAATCACTTCATTCTTAAGATGTTATGTATGAGGAAGTTAAATTAAATCTTAATTTCTTGAAATAAATCTTGTGTGTCATTTTAAAAGAACCAACATTTTAATATAACATCAATAATGTCACATTAGTTATATGTTTCCTGTAGTTGAACTGTCTTACCATACTGGTGAATTTCCTGTATGAGAGACTGACTCACAGCAGTGGTGCATTTCTTGTATTTGAGATTGTGTCGCTACAAAGTTGTAAGCCAGGAATAATATGAGGTTGAGTACATTATATTAAAACAATTCTGAATATATATAACAGCAAGTTAAATGACAACCATAGCTGAAATTGTGGGGTTATTAATATGCCACTGAAAACTGATGCAAAATATTTAAATGTTCAGACTTTTAGAACTTTCAAGAATGGGTATCCATGTACTTAAAAGAACTGGAAAATAAAGAAATGTGGAGCAACTTCGAGCACCAGAACCATTATGAAACAAGCCTTAAACAAGTCATGTCTCAGCCATACTAAACCAAGATGGGCATCTTGTAAATTTATGTAGATGTGTGTTAGTATAATATTTATAATATACTATACTTCTATTAGCCTAATCGTGATACTTTTTAAGCTGTGAGCAAAAAACTACTCAGGATGCAGGGATACAAACACTTTCTGTCGTAACTGTAACAGTTATTCTTCTAAACCTCATAATTATGTAAAACATGTGAAGGAATAGTGTGCTTTGAGCAATGCAGCCTCACAACAAAGGAGCCTTTTGCAATGGGAATGACACTGCATAGCTATTATTATAATGGACAATCACATAAAGCAAGTCTTGATGTGGTGACATGGAGAGACTACAAAATTGATTTAATCAATGCACTAAACCCTCTCTATTACATTAATATAATTTTAGTTTTTCTAAATTACGAGAATTTGAAACATGATTGTCAAAAATACAAAGTCTGTCCTAGTACAACTAGGAATGAATGTTTATTCACTACATGAGACCTCTTACTATGAGTTTTTAAATGAACAAAAAATATTCTAGATACCATGTGGAAAAGTGGAAAATCTTAGGAATTTAATTCATATTTTAAGTAATAGAAAGTAACAAAAATTCAATGAAATATCAACAAATAAAAAAATTTAACTAACAAAGTACAGAAGAAACCAAATAATTGTCTAAATAGATTAATATTAGATAAGAATTTCCCTATCCTGTAGTAATAAAAATTATCTGGTTTTCCCTTTTATAAATTTTGACAAAACCAGGTTATCTACCTGAAAAATATTATAAAGTTACATTATAAAGAACTTATAACAAAACACTACTAGTATTTTGCTACGAATTTTTAAACATAATAAAAATAATTGCACTTCTTTGGACATTATAAAAACATCAATTAGTGAAGGATAAAAAATAACATCTGAAAAAATATATATGTTTATATGTATTAATATATCAAATTCAATACTATACATTTCAAAGACAATACAAATCTGAAGTGAAAATACCTCAGGTTATTTCTGACCTTTTTCTTAACATCATTGATAATTATAAACAGTTTGAATACACTAAAAGTTACAGTTCAACAGCCTAACATTGGCAAAGCATTAGAAACCAGCTGGACAAAACTTTGTGATAAAATCACATACATTGCAGGTTGATTTTGTTAAACTAATAAAAGGAATGTAAGAAAAACAAAAACATCTGCAATTCTGGGCCAATTAGTTAAAATATGAAGTTTCATATAGCTGAATGTATTACTTTGGGAAGCAATTCTTATGGAGTACAATGCATAAAACAGTGATAACTTCTATTATCAATAACTCATTTATACTTTTTTATTTAAAAAAAAAACAATAAAACAATCCCGTTCTTCAGTCTAAGGTTTTTCACCTCCAGCAAGCCTCCGATTAATGTCTTTTATCACCAGAGGGAGTTCTACAACTGTGTTTACTACATAGTGGGCTCCAGAGTTTATCAGTATCTCATAGGCATGGCCTAGTTTCTGTTTCAGCTCCAACTGTGAGAGGTCATCTAGTTGTTGTTCAGTTAGTCCCATATAATTACTCTGTAATAACAGTAACACTTCTGATCACTTTTGACTGTACTTACTATTTATGGTGGGTTACATTGACAAGCTGAAAATGTATGCTACCTTACACTTATCCTGCACTGACAAACACTAATAGATGTAATTGCATCAACAATAGATACAGTTTAGCAATAAAACAATACTCAGAGGAACAACAACGCTAAAAGAAGAATCTAAACCAGCAGTACTTTCACATTTCACTTCTCCAATAGTATTTTCAGCAACATCAAAATTACACATTTCTGCAATTCTGACATGTATTAAAACATTTTTAGCAAGGCTAGAAGTATTTACATTAAAAATTGTACTCTTAGCCATTTTAACTGTACTTTTATCTACATCAAGAATAATTATTTTAATAATTGCATCACGTATATTTTTAGTAATACTCACATCATGAAGTGCAATACTTACAGTTTTAGCTACTGCAATGGTCCAGCAACCAGCAGAGAGACCCTCCCTAATCCCATCAACAGTATCATCAACCTAAAAAATGTATAAAAGGCTACAAAATGAAGAACAGACTAAAAACAAAAAGACAATTGTGATGGTCATGTACAAACATTTAATCAGACCCTAAAGGTGTACAGTTTTTTTTATTAAAATTTTTTACACTGAATATTGAATGATAAATTAAATTTGTTTACCATTCTTAAAAATATTATAAGTATGATGAATTAAGATTAAAATAAGTACTAAGTTTATTTATCATAGAATGGCAATGTTTTACATCAGATACATAAATATGTATCTCTGGATAGCTGGTGTGGGTATTAACATTTTTACTACTAAAGCAGAGAACAACATTTCAACTTTCTTAGGTCATCCTCAGGTTAACCTGAGATGTGGGTTTAAAAACACTCACAAAAACAAGACATTGATTAGTGTGGATAATGTATTTCTCCACCTTGATAAATCAACCCACTGGATCAGCTTCTCTGAAAAGGTTGGTTATATGAGAAATACTCTGCAAAGAATGGAGCCAGTCATCCATAAAATGATGGAAGTTTAGGAAAGAAATAGTCAAACAACTTGACCATTCAACAGAAAACACACAGTGCCAATTCCAGCCGAAATAAAAGAGTTCAGAATTGATGTGATCCTCATGGATAAAATGTAGAAAATGATGTAAAGCTCAAGCAATACACATGTGAAGATAATCATTGAACACAATAAATCTCTTAATTCAAAGTCCCGGAAAAAAAAGACCCTTCTGGGAGATAGTTATGATTCCATGGTGAACTGAGGCACATCGAGAAAGTGATTCAGATGGAAGAGATCAATTATGGGATGCCAAACTCTAGTCTTCTTAGGGACAACAAAAAGCCAGGAAGAGAATGCTGGAAGCACAGAAGAAACCTATCTGATCAAGCCCTTAATAAAAAGGGTTTGAACTACTTCTATGAGACACTTGACAGGAAAAAGGATAGTAAGTGAGGAAATAAACTGGAACAGATGATAAGGTAGGAGAAAAAAGAGAGATGGTACTTTTTGAAAACAACTGAAATGACCAATATATCAGTGATTAAAGTCTCCTATGTTCTTGAAAAATAAGTGAACGTAGTTGCTACAGGACACCCAAATCAACAGGGTAGTCAATGATAATGTTGATGTCATATAAGATATTGGTTAACAATAGTATGATGTGTGGATATGGCCTGGGAGGAAGAAACCAGTAAAGGAAAAGAAGAATTGGAAATGTAACTAGAGGAAAAGAAGGTTGGGACAATGGGAAGTAAGGAAAGTGTGCAATCTAGTGGACTGAACATGAGACACCAAGTTACCTGGAAGCCCCCCAAATATCAAAAATCTCAGAAAAGTGGCCAATCAAAGATCTTGTGAAAAAGTCAGGGGAAATGCACAAGTCAGCAAAGCATCCTGACCCAAGAGACACCAGCAATAAAGAAGTTTGGAAGGAAAGGGAAGATGAAGACAATCTGGATAAGTTTGAGTTTCCCCTGAAAAACCCTCAAAAGAACAACAGAAAGCTTTGAAAAAATGCACTGAAGTATTGAATCTAGACCCCAAAGGGGAAGAAGATCCAACTTTTGTCCATGATTTGCTGAATGATGATCTGCAAGTTCCTGAACCTCTGCAGAGTGCAAAGGTGCAGCATACTAACCCCTATACATAATTGATTAGCAAAATGTTCAGCATGGACCCCAATAAAGGAGGTAAAGGAAGAAATTCAAAAACTCAGAACTGCAGCAGTTAATAAAGAGAAGAGTTCAAATAATGCATGTGACAAAATACAATATACTTACAACATCAAACGTAGAAATGGTGACTAAGGTCTATGTGCTTCATTAGGTTAACAATGTAGCTGTACAACAAAAGAATGGGGTAGGAATTAGGTGGGACTTAAAGGCTAGTGGGCAAGCAAAATATTTGTGCATTATTGCCCTATATGACTGCCCTGTCATATCAAGAATAGCTGCAACTGGGAAAGAAGGCATGTAGTCATATTGGAAGTCAACTACTATTAGATTTGCTGATTGAGGTGCTTCTTTACCTGAAAAATGACGTGAAACGATTCTGGTATAAAAGTTCTCTCACAAGATACATTTCATGTGGTTACCAATATAAGAGAGAGTACCACTGTACACAAAAATTGTAATATTGATCACAATTTGTTCCTACAGCATAGAAATCACACTGGAGAGCAGTCACCTTCCCACAACTGTCTGCAGGCAGTAGAGGTTGATACATTGTGGGCTTGTGCACCTACATCTTGTTCTCTTAATTTCTGTATCTATTGCTACTCCTTTATTCTATTTCTTTATGTGAGACTGGCAAATAGAAGTTAAGACTGATTTACAGTGGAACCCTCTGCAACATGGGTCCTACTTAAACAGTCAACTCCAACACATGGGGTACATTTTATACCCCACATTATAGCCTGTATCTTGGGATCTTTTTAATTAATGCATTTTTGAGTTTTAGCTTGTTTTTAGGTTATAACAAACTAAAATAATTAGTCAGAGGTTTGGACTTGCTGTATTTAAGTCCTCCCTTTTGATTTTGTTTACTTAACTTTATCAGTATTAATTTTCTCTAATATAAATACACAGATATAAATATACATCAGCAATGGCTTGCCAGCTATCTGCAGCATGGTATGTGTGTGTAAAGAGAGAGACAGAGAGAGCACTCTTCATATTTGTTTATATTTTTCTTATATGTAATATTACTGTTTGCATGTTCAGTTTAATTTAATACTAATTTAAATGATTCATTATTTTTATATAAAATTTTATTTCAGAAACATTATTAAATACTGTATTAAATTCCTGAGCTGGACAATTGTAAAAGAAACTTTTCTTGGCTAACACACTTTAATAAACACAATATATTCATATGCACCAGCTAGTTTATATTTCATGTAGGATTATTTTTAAAATCCCAGACATGTGTTATCAGAATTTGTAATCTATAATATATATTATTAATATTATTATATATTTATATTATGAGACCATTATATTATTTTGTATATTGTATTTTTATAGTATATTATATATCATTATATTTACAAACATGCTATGTGATGCAGTTTTCTTGTGAACTACTTGTTGCATCAAAATTAGCTTGTTCTCTGCAGCAATCAGATGCCATTCATCATTTCTTATTTTCATTTATCCTTCTGTCAAAATAACATTTAGTAAGTGGTTGCATCACCATGTGCATTAGTTACTCTCAAAGAATGGAATCTGATAGCAACAACAATGTTTCTGGTATAGAAGCTTTTAACAATGTATTTAATCATGGAAGCAGCAATCCTTGGCCTTACATAAAAGATTATTTTGAATTTGTTCGAAGTGAAAGTGCAAGTGGATTCCAATCCCAAAGGGTTTTATTGCAGTGTAAAGTTGTGATTGCCCTAAGAAAAAGAATACTTACAGTGCCAATAAAAAATTACATTGTAATCTGAAGAAACACATTAGTTACAAACATTTTCATAAACTCGAAGATTTTGAATCTAGTATCAAGAGAAGAATGAAGGTAAATAGATCAAGTAAATGGTCTGTTGAAGCAGCAGAGATAGGGGCTTTCACTTCTAGTTAAAGAAAAATCTGAAAAAATGAAACAGAACAATAAATTATTGACTTCATTGATACTAGTGCCAGGAGGGTTAGCCAGTGTAAAATAAATGCACTTGTAACTGATTTGGTCATTGAGAAAATGCCTCTTTTCAAATTTGTTGAATGGCAAACTGTAATGTCTGAATAAGATTTTTTTTTAAAAACAAATAAAGCAGTTTTTGGTAGGAAAGCCCAAACATGCTTTATTAACAATAAATTTGCTCAGAAAAAATATGAATTGAAAGAAAAGCTTAGTACAATGCAGTGACTTGTGACCGCAGCTGACTGTTGCAACAGTTACATTGTCAGCAATTTGTTAGCATTTTCCATTTGATAGATATTACAATTTTTTTCTGAAACTTAAAAAAATCTATTCTCAATCACACACTATAAATATTGTACCATTAAAAGAGCTTTCTCTGAGGACCAGGGATTGTACATTCACTTGAGAAAGTTACAATGAGTAATTTATACTGAATTTTATACATCCTAGAATGGTGGTAAATAAATTACAGAACAGGGATGCTTTGTGAGAAACTCACACTAGGGAATATT
Source organism: Tachypleus tridentatus (assembly GCF_004210375.1). Lineage (NCBI taxonomy): Eukaryota > Metazoa > Arthropoda > Merostomata > Xiphosura > Limulidae > Tachypleus > Tachypleus tridentatus. Next base: position 75,463,889 of record NC_134835.1, on the reverse strand, counting down.
CAGGATTTTATTTTAAATATTGCCTTGTAAATTCTAAATTTAAGACTTAAAACAAATAGATTATAAAATATGGATTACTGGCTATATGTTTATACTATATTTATTCATATAATAAAGTATATATTATAAAGTAGTTTACATTTTGACTCTAGCTCACTAAAACCTCATGATATGCACAAAAAAATGCAATGCCTCTAATGAAAGAGTTAAATAAAGGTTAGTCTATGGGAGTTTGTTTGCATGATCTCGTAACAGTTTTCAAATAGAATGCTACACAGCTTAAATGCTGTGTGAAAATGATATAATAAGGAAAGTTTATGCAAAAGCATGAATATTACCATACATAATTTGCAAGTTGAGGCTAATATATATTAATATCAGTACTGTTTCTTTCTCAAAATTATTTATAATGCTTTTTCTGTCTATGCTCCTATGCTTTGGAATACTCTCCCTATCAAGATCCTAAGTGCAAAGTCTGTCAGTTCTTTTAAAAGACTTTTGAAGTCATATCACTTTCACCTCGCTTTTTACCAATGTAGAACTTGGTCTTTGACAGGCACCTTGAATGACTTGCAATGACTAGAGAAGCACTATATAAGAAATAAAATTATTGTTATCATTATATCATACAAAGGTTGCACTACTATGCCATGCCATGCATCATATATGCTTTTATATTTCACTATTTGACTTTGCAGGATCTTATCCACTGAATTTAGGGCTGAACTTGTACATAGTAGTGCAGGTGATTCCAATGCAGAGAAAAGCATGCTCGAGTCAAGTGACAAAGAGCAAAAAAATAAAATAAACTTCTACAACATTTCTAATATCATCAGCAGTGAAACAGAGTCTACTGAGGTTTGTTTTCTTCCTGAGCATCTTCAATATGTGACACATACACTTAATCTAATAGCAACCAGTGATACCAAAAAAGTCTTTTAGTCATGGTATGTTTAATAAAGTATCTCTATCAGCACTTGAGAAGGCCTATACACTCTAGGACAAAAAGACCTGCAGTATCTGACCTTTTACAAGAACTGAGCAAATGTTCTGTTGTTCCATGTGCTATGAGCATTCAGTCAGTAAAGTGTTTGATGAGCTGGGCATTACTAATTTCAATATTTCAGATATAAACTTCATCAAAAAGCATAATCATCATGCAATCTGTATCATGTATACTGGATTTACTTCAAAGTGAAACTATCTATGGGAACTTCTGTCAACATTTACCACAAGTTTGAGACAACTGAAAAATCTTTGTGATAGTCCACTCCAGAATTGCAAACCATTTGTTAATACTTTAATTTCAGGAACTGAGAAACACGTTGAAACCCCTTTTGTCAATGAGGATATATTCTTGCAGTTGTGTTTCACCCATGGTTTAAAATGATTTGGATTATCTCAAACACTAGGAAGAAACCTATAAAACAAACTATAATTAAACAACTTTCAGAAAGGATGAAAGGCAATGGTTATCAAAAGTTCAGCAAATGCTGACTAAGTGACTTTTTGAGTACCAAGGGCAATTACAAACAAGACCTCTTCAGAAGTTTTAAACAAGTAAAATTTGCAAGTAATTTGTCACAAAGTAGCAACAATCAAATAACACTCTTCCTAAACAAAGAACCATCTACTTGGAAAGGTACAAAACCAAGCTGATCCCTTCACCAGCTGTTAAATCTCTCTTCATTTTCTTCAATACATTCATTCCATTGAGTGCAGTTGTAGTGAACATTTCCTCAACAGGGAGAGAAATTTTGGAGCCAAAAAGACCTGGATTGAAAGACGACAGTTTTGAGAAGCTGATGCTATTGAAATTAATTAAAATAATAATAAAATTGAATCAATAATAAGGAATGCCACATCTTCTGATATAAAATGATCTATTATTTCATTTTAGTTTATTAGCTCATTTATTATCATTATTATTATCATCACATTTCTTTACTCTTTGATGTTGTGTTCTTTAAGTAATATCATTGGCACATTCAAAGGTTGTATGATTGTTAGCTGTTTTCCTCTTATCATTCACAAACATGTACAATATGATCTGAGATGTCTGAATTATGTTAATAAAGCAATAAAACACAACTATTTGCCATTAACTTTGCATTTTTCACTCTCACATTATCCACTGAAAAAACATAATTACCATTAAAAATGTCAGTATCAAAAGTAGTAGTAGCGATAATACCATTGTATTTATAAATATGTACAGACAACAGTAGCACTGCTGTATTTTTTTCTTGCCTCAGCAGTAGCAATAGCAGTGCTCAGCTGAAGAGGTAGCAAGCACATATATATAGGTAAACTATCTAAACTGTAAAATACAAAGAATGAAAAAAAAATCACATATAAGCTTAATGAGCTGAATATCAACAATTTTTTAGTACTAAAGTTATTAACATAATAAGAAATATAAACAATGAAAATAAGCAGATTTGTTTTTTAAATCAAGATAACACATGTCCATATAAAAATGTATAAGAGAACTAGAAATGATAAAAGGTAAGTAGTCACTGAAGTCCCAAAGTAGAGAATATAACACACAGAATGAAACAAATAACTGACAGAAATGAGAGAAAAAAATAACTACAATACAATTAATTTTTTCCACTACTACCAAGTGAAAAAAATAATTTGCACACATGTCCTCTGGTTAATAAAGAGTTAAGCTATGTTACTTGAATTAAGTGTTAAATGATTCAAGAATTCTTGATGCTCAGATAGTTAAACCCACAACCTAATAATTAAAAAAAATCTGAATAATGCACATTTCTCCCACAATTAATTAACAAGCTTACATTCAGTGCATGTCATTACTTTATATTACTTATTTAACATGTTAAACTGAAGTTAAAAACTATTTTAAAATGTGTGTGTGTGTGTGTGTGTGTGTTTTCTTATAGCAAAGCCACATCAGGCTATCTGCTGAGTCCACAGAGTGAGAATCAAACACCTGAATTTAGCATTGTAAATCTGTAGATTTACCTCTGTATCAGTGAGGGATATTTCAAAATGTAACAAATAATCTTTACATATAAAGATGAAACGTGTTTGTTTGCACCCTAACTCCTCCAAGCCTATTGGGCCAATCTCAACCAGAATTTGTATGTCAACACTACAACTATGATGAATGTTTTAATGGGGTCAAAATTGAACTTAACTATATTCCTATTTTGTTAATTACTTTCATCATATTGAGTCAATCTCAAACAATCTTGGTAGGTTGATGCTTTAAACAATGTTGAATATGCCAATAGGATTCAAGGTCAAAGTATGAAAGATGTTGGATTCAAACAACTTTGCTTCTCACATTGTCAATGAGGCGTAGGGTGTTCAAGGTTGGGATCACCTCAAAATCTTTATTTGTTGGTAGATGGAAAGCAAACTGTAAGTGTTATCTTTGAATATGCTTCGCTATAATTTTAAATTTTGAGAAAATGTTTGTTAAAATCATGAATTTAAAATATATTGTTGCCGATAAACTTACACTCTTTTAATTAAGTTAAAAATTCCCCCATCAGCTGATGGGTATTTTAGCTTATATTTTAAATAACAGATATTCATTGTCACATCTATGAATACTCTGTACATAAATGAACACAGGATAATAAAGTTTTAGAATATTTGTAGTAATAGTTATTTCTCCCCTTCCAAAGGTAACTTTTGTCTTTTACCAATAAGTCACAATGGTTCAGTTTTATCTGGATATTTTGCTAAAATATTGCTTTTATGTTTAAATGTATAGTTCTAACCATATTTTCTTGCCTCTAGCACCCTTAAGTATCCTTAATCCATCTCAGCATAGTTGTAAAAACAATTTCCTTCAAAGTTATGGTAATTGATCAAATTTTATGACTTTCAGAAATCTTTTTTATGATCAAACACTTTGTCAACTTTTATGTAACTTATGCATAATTGTTATACGTGTTGATTGCCACATCTAGGTGCCCTTCAATTATCATTACTCTTTTTGTCAAGTGTTTGTGAGACAGTGTTCTCTGTTGATGAATTTGCAGTATATGAGCTTGGTCTGTTATGTTAAATATTTGCACAGCCTGAATTTTCCCTAAACAGTTAAAAAGAGAATTCTAAGCAGGCACATTCTGGCTTTATTTTCTATTCTCACCAGTTCTAATAACACAGTGACCTAACTTTCATTATTTTACATTGTGTAGTTACTTTGCTTCATTAATATTTTATTTCCTGGATTTTTTTAACAAAACTTCCAACATTAAAGTTGTAACTTCAATTTTTGTCCATTCTATATATGCATTTCTTTTTATTTCACCTAAGCTATCAAAGGCCCAAATTTATTTTGTAATAACCTTGATTTATTAAATAAACAACTTGTAGTATCTTACTTTGATGACAGCCTCTATTGGATGTACTCCTAACCTCATAGCACATGTCCAGACCATATAAGGACAAGGTCTTGCTTCTGGTACTTCATCAGCAGCAACATTAGCTTCTGGTACATATCCTTGACTTTCTGAAATTCTCAGTAATGTCTGTAGGATCTCCTTTGGGAAGCCTGTGGTTGATCCAATCTTTATCCCATAAGCTCTTCTAAGCTCCTTTACAGTATCTACAACTCCTAAAAATATGCACACAAAAAAACAACAGAAGCAACAGTCTTCTTTCTTTTTTTGTGGTTTATATACAGATTAATGTAGGTGCAATGAAATATGAAAAACACATTTATAAATAATATTATAAACAGAAAATCAACAGATAATGATTTTATAACCTATTACTTTAAAAAAAACAATAGTGTCATGGTGGCCACTTTTTAAACCAAAACTAGCTGACCTGTAAATACAGGGATTTAGAGAGTAATATTGATAGTACTACATAGTAATATACAATATAAAGTTATTATTTTGGTGTACAATTTATACACCTAAGGCAAGATTTAAAAAATGGTTTTTAAATGTTGCAAGTGGAAGTCAATTTGTAACATGTTCAGTTAAGGATACATAAACATGCAGTCTTGGATCACAAGCCTCAAACCTGAGGATTGTAAGATAACTAATGAAACTCCTCTTTTCAAGGAAGATGATAAAAATTGTTCCAGTTATTACAGACCCATTAATCTTACATCAGTTGTGGAAATATTTTGGAAAGTCTGTTAAAATATGCTTAGCAAAGTAATTTAAAACAGTTTAGATTCTTGATGACCTGCATGAAGTAGAAATGTATCTCAGAATGACTGGTATGGGTATTAACACTTATTGATAATCATAGAACAGTGTTTCGACTTTTATAGATCATCTTCAGGTTAACAAAGATGACTTGGAAAGGTCTGCTTATCAACAAGTGTTAGTACCCATACCAGCCATCTCGAGATAAAGTTTAGAATATCATTGTATAATCGACATGGTTTCCCTAAGGGAAAATCTTGCCTTACAAATCTTTTAATATTCTTTGAAAATGTTACTGCTCATGTAGATAAGGGTAAGGATGTATATTTGATGTCTCTGAATTTTCAGAAGGTATCTGACATGGTGCTACATAAAAAGCTTAAAAAAATTCTTTATAGGAGTGGGAAATAAATTAGCAAATTGACAGTAGAATATAATTTCCTTGTACAGGCAAAATCTTCAAATTGTTGGAATGGGTTCAGAGTAGTGTTACTAGTATGGTGTGTGGGATTGAGGGGTCATTATACAAAGAGAGGTTGAAATTGTTTTCTCTTGAAACAAATAATAGTGAGGGGTGGATCTGATTGAGGTGTTTAAAATTGTAAAGGAAATTGGTAATGTTGATGCAACATCTTTTTCCATTTTTAACAATGGAAATAGTTAAACTAGTGGACAATAATATAAATTTTGGTAGGGTAAGAGCCATCTTCAGCTGAAAAAGGTTTAATTTTCAGAGTGGCTAACCTGTGGAATTGGTTGCCTTCATATGTTGTAGCAGCAGTAAATTTATACAAGTTTAAAAAAGGTTTGATAAGTATATGAACGATATGAGCTGAATTCAAGTTCTTAGTTGTTGTTTTTTTAAGTTGATTTAGAATGTGAAACAGCTGAAATGAACCAATAGGTCCAATGTCATCCCTAAACATTATGTTGGTTAAGTCTACCTATAAACATAACCACTTTATAACAATTAATTAACAGTAGTTTGTTAACCAAACAACATTCATCTGGGAATGTTCAATTACATTAAATGATACTCTTGTAGATGCCAAATGCTGGGAAATTGTCAACTATTTTCTAGCTCTTTTGTTTTCTACTACACTGTTCCTGAAAACATATATTTCATAAGCCTATATCAAAGTGAAGCATCATTGATACCATTACAAACAGATCTCTCTAATTTAAATACACAGTGCTCATTACATTATGCATTATCCTACAAAATTTGTTTTAGTAAGTTATTTGAAGTAATATATGTTATGAAAGCAAAATTTACAAAAACAAATAATAGTATAACTTTGTGAAAGCACATGTGAAATGCATGATCTTTCTTTCTTTCTTTTTTTTTTAGTATAATGCTCCATTCATGTTTAAGATGTAAAATAAGAAAAACAAAAATTATTTAAAATGTGTGAAATAAATCCTAATTATTCTTATCAAAGTTACAACTTTGGTTTTAACAGCATTTTATCAATGTCATGTTTCACTACTTTGGTGGCTTAGATGCAAAAACAATTATAATGATAATAAACGTAAGGTCTTAATACAAACCAAGGACTTAATTAGCATTTGCCAAATGATCACCAATGTATTTTATAAGTGCAAACTACAAAGAAAACATAACCTTCCTGTACTTACATCATTCGATTACTCCTGTTTAACATACTCTCTGCAATAGTAAAGAGTCCCATTTATAACACAAGAAGCTATATATACAAATTATTTTTACAAAGTTTTGTGTGTATTTCAACAATTAAAGTTGGAAACCTACTGTGAATAGTAGAGAGTGGCAACTGGTAAAAGACTAAATCCAGAGTAGGTGAAACTCACTTATGATGTATGGACTATAATACAAATATGTTTGGAGTCATCCACATCCCTGCCTACTATGTCTAACACAGGAGATAACAACAGCTAGAGTCAAGAGAAGCTGCAAGAAGAGAAATGTGAAATGAGGTGTATAAAGCATACAAGAAAAAGATTACTGGTTTAGAACAACTGTACAGAGAAGAAAGGGAAGGAACTTAAAGAAGAAAACATCCAATTCCCTCAAAGGTACCTACAATGAGAAGATACCCAGTCCACTGAGTCTTTCCATCTAGGTGGTATGTGTACAGTATGGGCATCATGGGTTACTGCATTAGAAGTACTAATTATCCTCTGGATGAGTAGACATAAAAACCAAAGAAGAAATGGGCAGTAGAGTTATAGTAGAGTTGAACTGAAACATCTCCAACTTGTAAAACAAAGGAAACCAAACCCCAGGTTTTTTCAAATTTGGAAATTTACCATATGGTTGACATGGTTAGTTATTTAGAATTAAGCACAAAGCTACATAAAGGGCTGTCTGTACTCAAAACACCACAGGTATTTAAACTAGGTTTCTAGCAGACAGCAAAGGAAATTCACAGTGATAGCAGAGCTCTCACTGGACAAAAGCAAAGGAATAGCTCACAAACAAATATCCTACAAAACATGTGATCAACACTCAAAAATAGGAAAGAGAAGACCTAGAAAAGTTAAAAAAGGACAAGGAAAAGGAAAAGTGGTGACTCCACAAGGCTAATATTGACACAAAAAACCTGAAGAGTCCCCATGGTCCCATAAAAAGAAACAAAAACGAACACAATTGTCTACATACAAGTTGCACAGCTCAAGCTATCAAAGTAAAAAGAAACATCCCCCAAAAAAACACAACAAAGAAAATGTGTAAAACAGAAATCTTCAAGAGAAAAATAATAGAAGTAACTGTTAGAAAATAAGGCAATCCAGCAAAGATTGTGCTAGAAACAAAAATAAATGAAACAAATAATGAAAAATTGAGAGCAAGATAAAAAATGACTATGTGCAAGTTGTCTCAATAAAGCTGCAAAGTAAAGTTTTAAAATAAATGTGGAACCTGATAAGTAGCAAAGTATTTGAGAAAATAAGAGAGGAAAACATGTATATGTAGAAAATGAAAAAGGAGAAAAGTAGAGATCCTCAAATAAAAAAAAAAGAGAAACAAGGAATGAAGAATTGGACAACAAGTGAACCTGAGAATTAGCTAAATATAACTGAAAAACAAAACAAGAGACACAAACCTTAGGAATTCATAGTGTGGAAGATAAAGTAAGAAGATAAGATGACCTGATTGTCATCAGTAACATGAAGCAAAATCAGACATGGAAACAAAAGTAGTGAAACAGATCACAATGTGGTGCAGTATCAGCTGAATTAAGAGAAGCAGGAGGTCAGGAATCCTGGATGTGACATTATAATGGAACCAACCACCTGGTGGACAATGGCATTAATATTAACGACTGTCAGAGAACTTCCAGTCACCAATAAAGTATTAGGCAACTTCTGGTAAGGATCATCAAAATCTTAGGCTCAAACACATTGCAGAACCCTGGAAGTTTATTTACTTTTATCAACGAAGTTAAAACTAAGCCAGAATTATGCTGATGGGGCAGAGGCACAATGACAACATAGAAGAATACTGGCGGAAATCCATATATTGGGTGAACAACCAGTACTGCTTACATAAGTTTTAACACAGACAATGAGGACTTGTGTCCAAAAAATACACAAGTGATGAAAAGAAAAAGGAAAGATTTAAATAAAAGGTTTAAAATTGTGTATCTTTCTTTCTCGTAAAAAAAAAAAACAATAAATTATGGTGTGGTGAATGGAATGAAATTTAAAAGAAGTGAAAACATAATGGTAATAAAAAAATAAAGATATTAGAAAGCAAAACTAATTCAAAGAAAGAAGTTTTCGTTAAAATGCTAGTCCTCATAGGAATTAGTGCACATAAAGGATATGTCACCTTCCATTTGGTGGTCTTATGATGACTACATCATATACTAGCACAATACATATTAACATCTGTGGTGTGGGAGCTTCATTCAAGGATTGTGATATGCACAAGATCTTTCACAGCAGTGCATGCAAGTTAATAGCTTTCTATTATCAAGAGAGGTGAGTATCATTTCTCAACTGATACTTAGAACCTTCAAGAATAATAAAGACACCAGAATAATTTCCCTCTTCAACCCTCCAGTATAAAATAATCTCTGAAGAGAAAAGTCGAAGCTAGCAATATAATTTACTTGTATATAAACATAGACAGAGTTTTAATAACTCAGTTTTATAAGCTAATTGGGAAATATGGGAAATAGCTTGAAATTAATAGAATCATTAAAACTATTGTAATTCACACTATTTATGAGTTTGTTGCAGAAAAATTACTAAAAGTCAAATTTGCCAAATTATAACTAAGTTTCAGAAACATACAGGTTTCAAGTAAAAGGTATATTCAACAAGTACACAATACTAACATCTTATGCCAACTTTGCTAAAACAAACTTACAAAGCAATCTTTAATATTCTCAAACTTTCTCAGTTATAAAGGAGTAATGAAGTGATTTTGGTTCCCATCCTGCAGTGTAACTGTGTTGTAATGAGTTTTTTGACACATTATGTGATGAAAACATCCAGTTTTGCAAGTCACAAACTTGTTCATTTTCTTTTTCACATTATTAAAAGATTGGGCAATGTTGTAACTTGTAGACCTAAATTTACAGCTATGTTAACTGCACTCCATAATGTAAATAAAAAAAAGCTTACTAGTATAACATAGTGAGACAGCAAATGGTGAAAACAACCCTCTATTATGAAATAGCTGTTTTATCTAAACTCACCACTGTTATGAGGTTTCACTGATCCTTTATATATATATAACTAAAGCTTCTTCTGGAGTGTTATAGGACTAATGCAAACTTAACACCATATTGTTTCAAAAACTCAGTTCTTTCTAACTAACAAACAAATTACAGTATTGCAAAATCTGTTTACAGAAGTCACATTAAAATAACTTAGCTCTCTAAGGCTTTTCACACAATTTACCCATAGCTCTCCTGTTAGCTTTAGCACAGCCAATAAAAACAACTAGACTATAGACTAAAGGGTAATCCACAAAACATCACAACAAAAGTCTCTAACCATAAGGATATATGAATAAGCTAATTTTTATCTTTTTGGAACCTATTGACTCCCCTCATGCATCCTAAATATGGAGCTAAAAAACTGGGAGCTTGGAAATAAAAATCATGGGAAAGGTGCTCTCCCAATTCCAAATGTAGACACATTCACAAAAAAACATTAGGTCCACTCCTACAAAGAAACAGAAAGCTTGTGAATAACAATTACAAAATAAGGTTTGAAAACATGTGAAAAACATAAGTGCAAAATGAAAAATCAGATTTAAGAGAAAGAAATTTAAAGCTGCAGTTCAAAAAACTCAGTTTTAAAGTCAGAAAGTCTCCACGAAACTCTAACAAAAGATTAATTATCCTTACAAGATTAACAAAGTTAACAAACAATGAAATCAATAACTCAAATACATTAAAAAAAAAACTAAAGTTGAAATCACTTTCAAAGATTAAAGCTTTTCTGTCTGAATCTTGACAGAAGCCATTAACTAAGATAAAGTAAAAAAGAAAAATTAAAGATTTAAAAAAAAAGAGAAAGAATGCTAGTTCAAAACTTAGGTTACAGCCCAGATATGATTCCAAATTTAAGGAATAAGCTTACTGTACAAAAGAAAAATTAAAATTTCACTAATGTTCATTTAGGAGCCCTAGCAGAAAACTAATTCACTTGAATCATAAGAAAACTATATGACAGAATGGTGGCTGCTATCAATAAACATTGACAGTATAGGTGCATAAAAAGCAGTGTCAAACTAACTTCATGCACAGGTAGAGTTATGAAGCCTAGCTACTATGGATCAGGTTAAATTTGACAAAAATCATTAAAAACTTTGATTCAAAATATTTATATTTAACCACACATACTTTAAGATATGATAAAAAATAATTCAACTTTGGTTAATGCCAATGAGTAGGTCAAACTTAGCACACTGGTTATAACTTACATTCATCAATTAGAAAACTGTAATTTAAAATGGCAGTTATTGAAAGTTATTTTAATAGAAATATATCTGTTCCCAAAACTTGTATCTGCAGGAACACTACAGTGCAGATGAAAAAGTGTTAAATACTAAGCTGAAACACAAAGTTGACAAACATTACTAAATTAATACTTACTTGGATAAATCACAGTGGTTTGAGAATTAAAAATCTGAGAAAATAGTTCTTATATGAAAACTAGAAGAAGAAGAAGAAGACTTACCATCAATAATATTAGAATACTTGTGAAGACAGGACAAGATAGTTGGAGAAAACTCTTTGTACATTCTATCAATATCTTCTTCAGTCACAGTTTTCCCATGGACTTTTACCCATTGCTGCTGAACAGAAGCATTCTCCAAAATTTTTTTAATATGTACCTGTAATTATGGTCACTATAAATGCCTGATTGACGTAAGCTTCAACCAAGTAGAAACTTTATGAGAAATATCATAAAAATCAAGGAACATTAAAATACAAACACATGTGTGTACACTACTGACAAATCAGTTACAAAACCATGCTTAGAACTTTAAAAAAATCTTAAGTCACAACTTTTGTTTTTGCTGAAGTGTCTCAGCATAAAAATGGAAATTTTCTTTAAAATTTAAAGTTCTGAAAATTTCCTCATATGTAATAATTTCTAGTTATTAGAATATTTTTTGACTGAGGTCAAGTGAAAAAAACAAGGGCAAAAGAAACAAAAATACGTCTCAAAATTTTAGGGACTTTACGTACAAACGACACAGAAAATTTTCAAAGTGAAACTGGGATTCCAAAACATTAATAAATGGACTAATACAAAGTTATAAGTTAGAGTTCATACAGCAAATGTATCTACAAAATATTTAATAATAATAATAATCCTTTTAAGACCACCATGTAACCACAAAATTATTTATAGTATAATTCTGCATGCATTGAGTACATCTTTACAAAATTTGACAAACTTTTAGTAAATAAGTATGTTGTACACAAACAAACAAAGTATTTTTTACTAAAACTTTCTCTGTGAATGTACAAAGCCTTTACTGAGTCAGTATCAGTGAAAGTGATTATCATAATAAGAATAAAAATATTTCTTTTCATCTTACAGTTTCCAGCATTCAGTTGAAAATCTCTAGGACCTCATACATTAATGAAAAAGTTTTTTCATAAACTCTATATTTCATCTGTTACTTCCTCTACTTTAACAACAACTGTAGCAGAATCATCAATGTACAATAAAAATTAAAAAATATGAAATAAAATATATCTTTTTTTCTTATAGAATGAGTATACACTGTAAGATATTTACAATTATTTAACCTAAAAATTTTGGCCTCTTAATCTTTTTCACAACTGCTTTTATTTGATTATAACGTTCTATCGTTCATTACACTATTTCCAATTTTTCAACAAAGCAATAACTCACTGGGCAATATTTCAGGGTATGAACAAACTATACAGTTTTTGTACAATTTCTTAGTTTTATTTCAATTACCGTGAGTGAGTGACCCTGTTCAATAAGACCTACTCTAACACTGTGCACATTTTGTTATGAATCACTTTATGGTTGTCTTTCGAGAGAATACGAGTTGGCTGAAATATGTGGGTCATTCATCTAAAACAGCTTACTCTCTTGTACAATATAATCCCAGAAAGTATGAGTGAAAGGAAATATGTTTCTTATATCCAGTGCTGACTAGATGGCAGCACATTTATTATTCATAAAAAAATTTAATTTACTTTTTTAATTTAAATGTTCTTATCTACTATGTTTGTACCCTTTAAATCTTAGTTATTTTAAAGATGTACAAGTAAAAAATTTACACAAGAAAACAAGAAATTTAGCATTTACTCCAGCCTTAATGCCTTTTGCACTCAAGCGTGTCATTATGCAAGCCTATTTTTGTCATTATATTAGTAATCCAAAACTAATTCATGTACCTTTCAAATATCCAGTTTAGAATAAAATATTTACATCACACACTAGAATAGAATATCTCAAAACTACTAAAACTTATTTGGTTTTCTAACTAACCCATACATATATTAAAAATATTCCATTATTGCTTAAAACATCACCTTTAGTCTGCACACATCATGCTCTCTTAAAGAACTAAGTTTTGACTGCTAAAAAAAAAACAGACACCTGTCTGATTTACATGGATTAGAATATATTCTTTTTATTGCATATTAACAGGTCCAATAACAATGTTACTAAAAACAATATAAGTATCATAAAAAACAATACTTGAGATGGGTGTTTCATATGTGGGTCAAACAAAAATAAATATCTCAGTAAAAATAGATGAAGTTGAAATTTTATTTCTGGTTTGTCAGTATACGTATCACACATTTATCATTTGCTTATAAGGGAAGAGAGAAACATCTATAAATGAGAAGTCAGAGTGCTACTGCATCAACTGACTCAGATGTACAAACTGAGGATTTATCTAAATGCTTCCTTTTGAAATTAAAACTTAAATAATATAAATTTTTTAATTATAAAGCATATTTTTATGCCAAGTTCATTAACACTGAGAATAAGATATTTGAACTAAATTTTGAAGTTAACTCTGTTAAAAAAAAAAAAAGGCCAAACATGCACACTTGAACCACTCCAGCCAATATGGAGAGTCCCTTGAAAGTCAAGTCTTGAAGTGTCAAGATCATGGTTGTAACAAAAAATTAGTAAGTAATGCACTACAGCTACATAAAATCACACAAAATATTGCATAATTTATTGACAGTTGTAAAATACATGTTGTTGTATGCTGTTAATTAGCCAAATTTAAAAATGTGAAAATGATATTTCGAATACAGTCAATGAGAAATATATATTTACATCTTCTTATGAAACAGAAACACAACAAACTGAAAATCAGTCCTAACCTAAAAATGTATTTCCAAGAAATACCTCTCTTTACACAACACTCATTTTATGCATACCTGCCTTGAACTAACACATAAATCATTTTGACATGAACTGTGGTAGCACATAATGCAATTGTACTTCATCAACAGCTTTTCACCAACAGAAGGGCAACACAACACGCCTTCCAGGCACAGTAGATACCCATGAGCATTCCCACTCAAAATTAAGTTCATTCTCAAAACACGTAAGTAATGTGCATTAGTAGTAGAGAAAAATGATAAAAAGATGTGAGGAAGGAGCTGGTGCAGCAGAAAAAATGTAGATGAATTTCCTTCAAAGAATATTTTAGAAAGAGAAAACATGTGGAATGTGACATCTAATAGTCAGAGCTTACTAGAGGGGCAATGCTCATGGGAAACCTCATCTTTTGTAGGCAGAATATAATCTTTACCCAGATTGAAGTATGAAAAAATTTGAGCACAAATGAACCAATGTGTCATGTGAATGAGTAGAAACAATACATTATCAACCTAGTTTTTGCACACAAGTTAAACAGACATGAGATATAGTTTGACTAGAGCAATAATCAGACCATATGGTTTGGTATGTATTGTACAATTTATTCACCATTCATCAAGTTTCATCCTTTATACACCTCCACCATTATCTACAAACTATCACTTTGAAGTTAGGCAAATGTGAGCACCAGATGAAATGGGGATGAACAGTGAGAGGTGTGGATGGAGAGAAGTGTGTTCCAGAAATACATTTTCATATAGAAAACCTATAATTTCTCTTTTCTCACAAGACTAGTTACAATCCTACCTTAAGTAGGAGGAAGGACAAGTGCAAGGAAAGAACTGATGTGCCCCCCATCAAAGCATTTAAAGAACACCTCTGTACTTGAGAGAATCAGACCTGAAGAGGGAAACCACATCATTTGTGA